>NC_142441.1:52725000-53350000 GCF_059453495.1 Arachis ipaensis
TTTAGAATGATTGCTTGTCCTCAAGCAACAAATAAAACAGTGGTGATGGGGTTTATGATAGTTCATGAATGTCTTAAACAATAGAGTGTTAGTAGTACATGTGTTTAAGCAAGCAAAATTAAGAATCACAACAAAGGCACAAGAAAGAAACAGAGGCAATATGATTGTATTAATAAGTGGTATGCATGGTACATAGCATGAAAGATAAATGGCAACACCAAACTTAGCGTGACACTTTCATTTTAGCATGATGCAAGTACCCAGTGAAGATTGAAAATTAAATTGTTGCATGGCAACACCATACTTAGAATACAATCATATGCCAAATTATTGAAAGTAAAGTATGCAAAGAAAGGAAATGTTACCTACGGTTGGGTTGCCTCTCAACAAGCACTCTTTTAGTGTCATTAGCTTGACATGTTGTTCTCAACTTTCTTCCTCTTCTTCCAATTTTTCAAGAGGAATGACCTCAAGGGGAGAGAAGAGCAAGTTGATGTCCCCTGTGTAGGCCTCTTCCCAACAAGCTTTCTTTTTTTATTTGCTTGATTTGCTTTTCTTGTTGGGGCAGGGGTTGGATTGTTTGCAGTTGACCTTTTCTTCTTTATGAATGTTGTCCTTTGTATCTTAGTCACAATCCTCATTCCAGTGTTTTGGTTGCTGATTGCCTTCACTTCTTTGTTTTTAGAACTTGGGTGTTGTGAGATGGTTGGAGTATCCTCTTTATCAAGAACTTCTTGGAATGAGGGCTCATTTAGTACAAGGATCTCTTTCTCTTGCTCTACCAATTCCTCATTTTCACCCTCATTAAGCACTTCTCCCCTCCTTAGACTGCTGGCATGATATTCTTTCCCTAGACAAGGGAAGTCATTAGTTGGTTCATCAACAAAATGTTGTGCCAATTGTCTCATATGCTCTTCTTGATTTCTCCTTGAGATTTCCATATTTTCAATCACCTCTCTTACATTTTGCCTTAAAAACTCACTGAGTTGGGCAATGAAGAGATATCTCTTGGAGAGTTCTTCCATTGCAAATTCTAGAAGATTTTGTGGAGGTGCATAGGTTGGACAATTATGGGATGATAGTCCTTGAAGAAAGGGGTATGCAACATTAAAATTCCTTCTAAAGCCAAAATTTCTATAGTTGTTATAACAATATGAACTATTTTGTGGCTCTGGGAGGTATTCTATTTCATTTGATTGCTCATACTCTATCATTCTTTGGTGATATTCCTAGCCACCATTAGGAAAATGACTAGAATCATTTTGTGGTGGTGGGCAATATCCCATATGACATGATTGATCAAAAGATGAGGTAGACTCCATTCTTACTTGCAAAATGCTCTGTCTCAAACAATAATTACCAAAAGAAATTGGAATCCCCATTGTCACAGATGAGAGACTCTTAGTGAGGCAACAACAAAAATACCTTACTAGCAAGAGAAAATTAAAAGAAATTAAATGACAAAAACAAAGAAAAAAAGTGTCTAATCTAGGTAATCAACCAACCGGTGGTTTGTTAATCACAATTAATCCCCGGAAACAGCGCCATAAAACTTGATGAGTCGAATTTACTCCCTATATAAAAATGGTGAATCCGTTCTTTGGCAAGCGCACCAAATATTGTCAAGTAATAACACACTAGGAGTGGGGTCGAATCCAACAGAGATTAACGGATTAAAGCAAACAATAGTTAATTGATTATCCTAGTTAGACTATTCAGATTTGGAGTGATAATCAACAAGGAAATGTAAATGACATAAAAGTAAAGGAAAGCAATAAAGTGCAAGAAAGTAAATGGCAAAGAAAGTAAAGTACAAGAAAGTAAAGTGCTAGAAATGTAAAGTGCAGAAAATGTAAATAACCATAAAGTAAATAAAAGAAAGAAAGATAAAATAAACATTGGGATCAAGAGATATTGCATTCTCTAGATTAATAGATTTCATTTCATCTTCAATCATTCAACTCATTGACCTCTTGGCAATCATGATTGATTGAGCCCCAATCCCTTGGTGACTCAATCTCTCAAATCTTGATCAATTGCCAATTCCTTGGTCTAATTGCTCATGAGAAGATATGAAGAATGGTCCCTGATTATACCACATATCATTATAGGTCCAAGTAGAGGGAGGATTATATGTCACCATATCCAAACACTAAAACCCAGATTACTCAAGTGTGAAAAAGGATTTCAAGCATGGTTTTATGTTTCCTCTTCCAAGGTTCCCATAAAATCCAATTACATTCAATCTCTTTTCCAAGATAATTGTATACTAGAATGAAGAACAAAATTCTTTCTAGTAAATCAAAGAGAGATGAATAGAAGAAGAAGAATAAAAACAATCAATCCATTGAAAAATAATAGAGCTCTCTTTCCCAATGGAAAGAGTTAGTGATTCATAACTAAAAGATATTTACAAAAGTAAGAAAGAAAAGAAAGGAAGCTGATGGTGAACAGAGAGGGTCCGAAGACTCCCCCAATCCATCGTGACTAATTCTATGAAACTAAGGCCTTTATATAGGCTCTCCTAAATTACAAACTTAAATGAAATTAAAAGCAAATTACAATTAAATAAAAATAAACTATTCTAGATGCTTCTTGTGACCTTGATTGGTTGATAAGTGTGGCTTGAATGAGAGTTGGAGTGGACTTTATTGAAGGTTGGGGGCAGCAGGAAGAAGTTGGCGTGTGGTTTCAAGTGCCACGCCCACTTGATTTCGCCCTTTGGAGTATGACCCACTTTGCAATGCTTAATTGATGAGTTGTTTGAGCCTCAAATTGAATGTCCACTATGAACCATTATATATTGTTAGAAAGCCCTGGATGTTATCTTTCCAACACCTTTGGAATCAACTCATTTGGATCTCTGTAGCTCACGTTATGCCTATTTGAAGGTGAATAGGTCAGTCTATCAGGTAGCCCGGCGTGCCACGCCCACTCTCTGGCGTTCCACGCCCATATATTATGAAACTAGCATGCCACGGCCATTCTTTGGCATGCCACGCTTTCAATGATGCTCTCTGGCTATTAGAACTGGTGTGCCACGCCCAGAACTCCAAGTGGCACGCCCATTATGAAAATAAAGCTGGCGTGCCACGCCTTCGATGTCAAGTGGCACGCCCAGATTTTGCAACGCTAAGTGTTAATGTCCACCCTAAAGTGTTATATATCGTTGGAAGGCTCTTGATGTCAGCTTTCCAAAGCCACCAAGATCACATCATTTGGACTTCTACAACCCAAGTTATGTTCCTTTGAAGATGAAGAGGTCAGGCTGGTAACTCTACAGAGACGTGTTTTGCTCCCTGTGTTTTCGGGGTCAATATCATCCTCAATTTCAGTGTCCATTATAAAGTGTTATAATGGTTGGAAAGCTCTGGATGTCTACTTTTTAATGTCACTAGAAGCATCTCATTTGGAGTTGTGTAGCTCAAGATATTTTCATTTGAATAAGAGGAGGTCAGGCTGGCATATGCCCCGGCGTGCCACGCCCACTTCTTGGCGTGCCACGCCCATAGTGGGGATCAAAATCTCTCCTCTGAAACTTAACCCTGGCATGCCACGCCCAAAACACCAAGTGGCACGCCCTCTTTGAGATTTTGGCTTCACAAACTTGGCATGCCATGCCCAGAGCTCCAAGTGGCACGCCTATGTAAAATTCTTCAACCTTCTTTGCTGGAATGTTGGCCTGGCATGCCACGCCCATAGCTTCAAGTGGCACGCCCATTGTTGAGAGTTGGTTTAAAATCTTGGTGTGCCACTCCAGAGCTTCAAGTGGCACGCCCAGCTTTACATGGCCAGCTTTATATGTTATTTTCTTCCCCTTTTGTTTGCTCTTTTCACCTAAAATTCAGCACAAACCCATTTTAAAGCAATGTACCATAATATATATCATTTGGTTCATGAAATTGCATTAATTTAATGCGATTATGCTCTTTTTAAGGCCATTTTAGATAAGAAAGAGGGTACATAATACGCAGTCATTAGAAATCCTGAAGCATTAATCATCAATATAAAAAAATAAATAAAAAGAAAATAGAACAAAACAATTCGTTTAAGTATACCTGTGGCACCAAATTCTAACTGGGAAGCCTGATTTTCTGAGACAATAGCTTGAAGCTCAATAATAGCATTTCTTCTTTCATTTGCAAGTTTACCATTGCTTATTCGGTCAAGCAACCACTTAACATAGCTACAAGATAAAATACCAAGCATGTAGCATTAAGTATTAGGAACTCATTACTGTAGTAAGATTAAGCAACAGATTATTCAAAATAAAAATAAATAAATAAATAAATAAGTAGTATCTGGATAATTGAAAATGATGACATAGAGTAAAGGGAAACTAAATACAACAAAAAAGATTTAAAGAAAACTAGTTAAGCAGAGTGAATTTCACACTTAACATTCAATCAAATGACCAATACACAATGCGCTTAAACAACATTCATATAGCAAAGCAAGAAAACATTCTTCAGGTCCCATTATAAGTTATAGCATATGAAATCAGAAAAAAGGAAAGGGTAGGAACTGACTACACTTGCAGAAAGCTTCCAATTGCAATAACATTTAAGAACTACTTTACCTATATGCATATGAACTCTCGTTGCCGAAAACAAGCCCAACAACCCCCTGCAGCAATTCAACCTTCAGCGACTCCAGCAACAAACGCCAAAAATGCCACACCTGCAAAAATATGAACAAAAATTAAGTTACTCCGTTCCATAGAAATCAAAATTAGATAAAAGTGACATCAAAACCAAAATTATAGCCGCTGCACTCACATCACACACAAAAGAAAGACGCAAAAATCACAAAGTTTTTGAAAATCTCAAAATCGGAGAAATTGAAGATGAAAACCTAAATAGAAAACAATCAGAGAGGTTAAAGTGACATCGAGACCAAAATTGATATCTGAAGATTGTATGAGCGTGCAAGACCGATGATGGTGCAAGCAGCGGAGGCGTGTCGGTTACAATAGACAGTGAAGAAGATCGAGTAAGAGTGGTGATTGAGATATTGCAGTGTGTTTGAGAGATTGGATTGAGATTGAGATTTGAAGAGTGTAGTGCACGTGAGATTAGCGACAATGCATGTGGCGGAAGTGAGAATCTGATCAAGAACCTCCCCAATCTCCGCGTCGGACTTCCCTGCCACTATTAACGATGGTTTTAAAGATGAAGGTGCTGCAGGTTCTGCCATATTTTCGTTTCTTCCTTGGCGATAGAAATCGAACCTAGCAATGGAGATCTGAGACACAAATGAACAAGAATAGCGATGCGGATCTGAGGGGGGAAGATAAAAACATGAAGAATGATCAATTTGAATGAGTGTGAATGATTAAAGGAGGATGGATGGTCGTCGGCGATAGTAAGGCCTACGGCGGTGGTCGGCGACGGAGGGAACAGCTTGAGGAGTTTCTCTCTTTAGGTTAGTTGGGGACAGAGCTTGTGAGTCAACTGAATTAAGATAAGACCAAAAAATATATAATAAAAAGTTAATGGCTATCTTGATAATGGCCACTATTGATTTAGAGAGAATAGAATTAAAAGTATAAAAAATAATAACTTAATGGCAATAGTAATAATTGCCGGTATAATATATATAATAACGGCAATTATATAGTTGCCATAATAACATAGCTTAAACAATAGAAATAGTGGCTATTATATTATTGCCGCTAAAAGTTTGTCACTAAAACTAATTTTTTTTGTAGTGTTACCTTTAATAAATCAAAATAGCAAAGTGCCAACCTGCACAACAGACACAAAGAAAACAAAGATGAAACTACAGAATTTTTTTCTACTATTCACTTCATAATCAGAAAAGAAACTAGCTTGAAATAGGTGTGAAGAACAATTTTAATCAAGGCTGACAACATTTGTTTCCACTGTAACTTTGTCAAGAAATGAGTGAAATTTCTAATCTTGCCTAGACATAAACTAAATGCATCTCAATGGAACTAGATGATTCCCCTTCTATTACTCTCTATTCAACATTGGAAAAAAAGGTAGCTGATTCAGTAATTTCATCTATAGTTTTCAATAAAACTAGACTAGCAATTCAAACCCAATAATTGGGCTACATACTATAACTAAATGGCAATATAAACTTATCCAAAGGCAAATGATAACCAATGGTTTGCAACATTGCTTTTGTAACATAAATTCAAAATTTGAATAGTATAATCAAATAAGGGTAAATAATAAAAATTCCAACTCAGACTCTCTCTTTTGATAGAGAACTTAATCATATATAGCATAGAATCACATAAATAGACATATTCAAAGAAAAGAAAGATTATAGGTTTGAAAAGGTATTTCAACAATCATAAACAGCTCATGTCCACGATTAGTCTTTACATTTATAAAATTCAGCATGATTTAGTCTTTACAGGCAAGTAATAAGATGCGAAAAAAGTGTAGTCTCCCTAAACATGTAAGACATGAGAAAATATATATAAATTCATATACAAAGACATGCGTATAATGAGTAACAAATTATTTGAGAAAATTTGTAGCTAAAATTAGCTTCAAGACTTTGTGCTCCGAACTACCTACCAAGAGGGGAAAAAGATAATCATAATTAGATGGCTAGCTTCAGAGCTTCAACGAGTGGGTGAACGGTGAATGCGAACTACTCCGGCACTACTTTCTCTTTTCTTCTCTTCTCTTCTCTTCTCTTCGCATCTCTTCTCTTCTTCTCTCTTCTCTCCTCTTCTTTTCTCTTCTCTTTGCATCGCATCTTCGAATGTTTATGGAAGAAATAGAAAATAAATGATGAAGGATAAGAGATATAAATTAGAGTAGAGTACTTATAGTTAAAAAATTAGCTGCATAAGTGTCATAATATTACCAAATGAAAATGTCCATTTAAATTCTACAATATATATTCTCCCATTTGAGTAGGAATTGGAACACGCAATTGACTGCAATCACTGCATATGTCTCAAATCAAGCTTGGGTTCCCAAAATCCATCTTAAAATTCACAAGTACTTCAAGTTATTGATTCAATCAACAAAGCAATTTAAAAGCATAAGAAAAATCCTCTCTTGAGAATACTCTGCTCTCTTTAAAAGTGAAATTTAAACAAAAAAATCAACAACAACAATAATAACAAAAATAAGAATAATAATTCAGTTGACACATGGTGAAATTTACATTGGTGATTTTAGTTTGATCTGGCAGTCCACAAATAAACAACGCAGAATACAGAAGCTAAAACCCCTAATTAAAAAGCCTAAAATCAAAACCCAAAACCTCCCAAATTTCACAGATCCATGATCATCATCGGGTGATTACCTCGCTTGTTAGGGATTGATGCTTTGCCTCCTCGGAAACTATGATGCTTCACAGTAGAGCAGAGAAGGGGTCACAAGAGAGCACACAGTTTCTTCGACACTGCACAGAGAGGGCAATTGAGACAGAGCGAGTAAGATAATGAGCGAGAAGAAGAGAATGAGGCACATAATGCTTACTTGGTAAGCATGGTGATGATCTGCAACGGTGAAAAAGAGATGAGCAGCGATGAATTGAAGGTGAAAACCCTTGTAGAAGGGATGAGCGGCGTCGACAAATCGAAGGAGAAGGTGTGTGAGTTTGTGCATGTAGCATGAATTGGTGACGAATCGAAGAAAAAATATTCATTAGGCTCAGTATATGATACATTGGCATGTATACTAGAAGATGTTCCTGAGAGCGCACCTAAAAGGGAAGAAGGGTGAGTGTTATGTTCTCTGATGATTTGGTTAAGTGTTAGTGTAGTATGGATGAAAAAGAAAAAAAATTACTAAGTCTCGCATGGATTTAGGCCTACATAGATTAGGCAACATTTCTAATGTGTGTAATGACCCAACTCCTAGTATGCCATGGTCATACAAGAAACCAAGTGTTACCAACTTGTTCTTCCTAATTATTGACTATTACTTAATATATGAGCCTGTTCCTTGTTAGAACGTTGCCAATTTTATGGGTAGCTTTTTTTTTTTACTTATATCTTTGCGAGCGAAGGAGTAAAATAAATAAGCACACACTGATAGAAATAATAAGGAAGCATAAAAAAACATATAACTCAGCTAATATTATACATCATGTACACTATAACAAAACATATAGCGTTCACAAAAGATTAAGTCAGTTTACATCCACGTCATCCTACGTAGGTAGTATATACATGGCACTCCCAGGGCCTGGCCCATACAAAAAGTCGCTAAACTGGCGCCCAGGCTAGCCTAACCACTATATGGCTCCTAGCTCTCAGGTGTACTAACACAAGTGAGAGACTAACTAACAAATAATGTCAGACTAGAGTGTCATCAAAAGAATGCCCCTACGGCTGTCAGACTATATCTATACGTGGCCATTCAGAAGATCGTCATGAGGCTCGACCATCTCCTCATCCTGCTCTGTCTCTATCTCAGGATCCTCCTCCTCCTCATCATCGGCAACTACAGTTATACCATCAGATCCACCAGAAACACTACTGTCACTATGTACAAAACTATTCGCGAGCACAGGTCCGTTAGCGTATATAGGAGCTACCTCACCGTCCGGTAATGCCGGTTCATCAGGCTGTGGAAAGTCAGGGATCGGCTCAGGGGGAAAGTCCCACTCTGGTGGTATCACAAGTACGTAGTCACCAGCTAACTCGGGCTCATCAGGAATGATAGGCTCATGTTCCACCACATTCAAAGGTTGAGCTGGTATAGGGTGTCCGGGACCATCGGGAAAAGGATGCCCAGGTGCGTCAGGGTGTAACCAGGATAAGGAAAAGTCGTAAGGAGCATCGGGGTCAAATTGCGGGCTAGACAGAGGATGTTGGAAGGGATGGTTTCGTAACGCGTAACATCTCATACGAGGCTTCGTGCTCAAAATGTAGTAACCATAGTACACTGGGTCCTTATAAATGTAAAGGTCTTCGACTTCAAAGAATATCACGCCCATCTCCATCTGAGGGGAGGAAGGGAGAGAATGGGATAAGAACTGGGGAGTTCTTAGTAGGGCCGGGGTTATTAGTTAAGTTCATTAATTCCGTGTTGTTTAGCAGATAAATAGCAGAATACCGAAAAGCAGTGAACAAAAGAAGCAGATAACTAGAGAAAACAGAGAAAATAGAAAGCAAAACACAAACAAGAGAATACAAGAAAATAAAACACAGGCACAGTGAAAAGAATACAAACAAAGAAAGCATACATTCAAACACCAACCATAACAGAGTAAATGCGCAACCAAGTATGATGCATGTCTAGCCCTAGTGCAGGTAATGAGCTCATCTGTCGGTTTCTACCCACTCCCGACGTAATCCGAAGCAGCTGAAATGGGTAAAGTTTTCCAGTCAGTATAAGTACAGTTCTCACTAACTGGCGTATGCGTCATATCCTATGTAAGCAGACTCTGCCTTACAGGTGACGACATTCCAGCCGTGTATGAAATTATATCCTCTGTAAGCAATCTTTGCGTTACAGGTGCGGCATTCTAGCCGTGTATGAATTAATATCCTCTGCAAGTGATCCCAGGTTATCAGTTGCAGGTATAGCTCTCAATAGCTGTGTAGCACTGGAAAATGTTCTGTGGTCGTACCACTATCTATCTGACTGCCTTGACGCAGCAGATCATCACATAATCATTCTCATTACCATCATTCATTATCATTCTCATTATTCATCATCACTTTCACATTCTTATGCAGTACCTCTTTCTTTCTCTGTTCAATCATACTATTCAAACTTTACATCTTTCACTTTCACAATATCTTGGCTCAAACCATTTTTCTTTATCATATTACTCTTTTCTCTTTGTATCTCTTTACTCTGTTCTGGTTTCTCTTTTCTCTGTACCTCTTTACTCTACTCTGGTTACTCTGTTTTCTATATCTCTTTACTCTACTCTGGTTACTCTGTTCTCTATTTTACTTTATTCTGCTTTGATTTCTCTGCTTAACGTATGTATTTAAAGCTTATGTAAATTTTGGTATGAATAGTTAGCTGATGAGCGGATAATTTATACGCTTTTTGGCATTGTTTTTAGGTAGTTTTTAGTATGATTTAGTTAATTTTTATTATATTTTTATTAGTTTTTATGCTAAATTCACATTTGTAGACTTTACAATGATTTTGTGTGTTTTTTTTGTGATTTTAGGTATTTTCTGGCTGAAATTGAGGGACCTGAGCAAAAATCTGATTCAGAGGCTGAAAAAGGACTGCAGATGCTGTTGGATTCTGACCTCCCTGCACTCGAAATGTATTTTCTGGAGCTACAGAAGCCCAATTGGTACGCTCTCAATTGAGTTGGAAAGTAGACATCTAGGGCTTTCCAGCAATATATAATAGTCCATACTTTGCCCAAGCTTTGATGACGCAAATTGGCGTTTAACGCCAAGTCTTTACCCTATTCTGGCGTTAAACGCCAGAAAGAGGTTTCAAACCAGAGTTAAACGCCAGAAACAGGCTACAACCTGGCGTTTAACTCCAAAAAAAGTCTCTACACATGGAAGCTTCAATGCTCAGCCCAAGCACACACTGAGTGGGCCCCGGAAGTGGATTTCTGCACTATCTATCTTAGTCTACTCAATTTCTGTAAACCTAGGTCACTAGCTTAGTATAAAAACTAATTTTAGAGATTTATTTTGCATCTCATGACATTTTTACACTTTACATTGTATTTCTGACATCATGAGTCTCTAAACCCCATGGTTGGGGGTGAGGAGGTCTACTGTGTTTCGATGAATTGATGCAATTACTACTGTTTTTCATTCAATCACGCTTGTTTCTATTCTAAGATATTCACTCGCACTTCATCCTGATGAATGTGATGATCCGTGACACTCGTCATCATTCTCACCTATGAACACGTGCCTGACAACCACCTCCGTTCTATCTGCATTAGCTTGAGTGTGTATCTCTTAGCCTCCTGGTTCACGATCAGAGTATTCGTGGTATAGGCTAGAATTATTGGCGGCCATTCCTGATATCCGAAAAGTCTAAACCTTGTCTGTGGTATTCCGAGTAGGATCTGGGAAGGGATGACTGTGACGAGCTTCAAACTCGCGAGTGTTGGGCGTAGTGACAGACGCAAAAGAATCAATGGATTCTATTCCAACATGAGTGAGAATCGACAGATGATTAGCCGTGTGGTGACAGCGCATTTGGACCATTTTCACTGAGAGGATGGATGGTAGCCATTGACAACGGTGATCCACCAACATACAGCTTGCCATGGAAGGAGATCTGCGTGCGTGAAGAAGAAGACCGTAGGAAAGCAGAAATTCAGAAGACAGAGCATCTCCAGAACCTCAACCAGTTCTTCATTACTGAATACAAGTATTTATTTTATGTTATTTACTCTTCATAAATCCAATCATTTTTATTACTAATTTCCTGACTAAGAGTTACAGAATAACCATAGCTTGCTTTAAGCCGACAATCTCCTTGGGATCGACCCTTACTCAAGTAAGGTATTACTTGGACGACCCAGTACACTTGTTGGTTAGTTGTGCGGAATTGCAAAAGTGTGATTGTGATTTTGTGCACCAAGTTTTTGGCGCCGTTGCCGGGGATTGTTCGGGTTTGGACAACTGACGGTTTATTTTGTTGCTTAGATTAGGAAAAGTTTTTTCTTTTTGGTTTAGAGTCTTCTATTATTGTTTTTGGTTGAAACTTTTTTTTAAAATCCTTATTTTCTCTTTTTAAATTTTTCGAAAATTTTTTATAAACTAATAATTGAGTTTTTCAGTTTGAGTTTAGTTTCATATTTTAAGTTTGGTGTCAATTGCATGATTTTATTTTTCTTTCAATTTTTTTCGAATTATTAGTGATCATAATATAAAAAATTTTTAAGTTTGGTGTCCTTTGTGTTTCTGTTTTCTTAAAAATTTTTCAAAGTTGTTCTTAGTGTTCATCGTGATATTCAAAGTTTTCCTGTTTGTTTCCTTCTTTTTATCTAAAAATTTAAGTTTGGTGTCATTTTTACTATTTTTCTCTTTCTTCATTATATTCAAAAATATCTTTTCTCTTTATTTTAATTAATTTTCAAATTTTTCTTTAAAAATTCAGACTTTTATTTTAAAACTTCCTATTCTATCTTATCTTAGTTTTGAAATTTCAAAATTCAAAATCTTTTTCAAAAATCATATTCAAAGTTTTTCAAATCTTCTTAATTAAGTAATTATTTTCGTTTTCAAATTTATTTTTCTCTTAGTTTTCGAAATTTACATTTTAATTTAAAATTATTTTATTTTATCTTATTATTTTTATTTATTCTTAATAATTTAGTTTGTTTCTACTTAAATAAAATAAAAACAAAAATATATTTTATTTGCAATTCATATCAATTCCATTTTATCCATCATGGACCTAAATGGAAATGAACAGTCAAGAAGGACTCTGGGGTCATATGTTAACCCCATTACTGCTGCATATGGGAGTAGCATCTGTATACCTCCCATCAAAACAAGCAGTTTTGAGCTAAATCCTCAGCTCATTGTCATGGTGCAGCAAAATTGCCAGTATTCCGGTCTTCCACAGGAAGAACCTACTGAGTTTCTGGCGCAGTTCTTGCAAATTTCTGACACAGTGCGTGACAAGGAGGTAGATCAGGATGTATACAGGCTGTTACTGTTTCCGTTTGCTGTAAAAGATCAAGCTAAGAGGTGGTTAAATAATCAACCCACAGCAAGCATAAGAACATGGAAACAGTTATCAGACAAATTCCTGAATCAATGTTTCCCTCCAAAAAGGATGACACAGTTAAGGCTGGACATCCAAGGCTTTAAACAAGAGGATGATGAATCCCTTTATAATGCCTGGGAGAGGTACAGAGGGATGCTAAGGAAATTTCCCTCTGAAATGTTTTCAGAGTGGGTGCAATTAGACATCTTCTACTATGGGCTTACAGAAAAAGCTCAGATATCTCTAGACCACTTAGCTGGTGGATCTATACACATGAGAAAGACTATTGAAGAGGCTCAAGAGCTTATTGATATAGTTGCTAGAAATCAGCATCTGTACATAAGTAATGAGTCCTGCATGAAAGAAGAAACTAAGGCAGTATCAACTGACTTTAGTCCTCAGGAACAAGTTATTGAACTCAATCAGCAACTATCTTCTATAACAAGGCAGTTAGCAGAATTTAAGGAGATGCTATAGGAAACCAAAATTGCTAACAAGGATATGGAATCACAATTGAATCAGACAAAACAGTAGTTATCAAAACAGATAACAGAAGAGTGCCAAACAGTTCAATTAAGAAGTGGAAAAACATTAAATATCTCAACTCAAGGCAGCAGAAAGCCAAGAAAGGAACAGCTGACAGAGGATGAGCAACCTACTACCCAAAATTCCTCTGAGGACAGTAAGAGCCCAGAGAGGAATAAGTTTGGCGTTCAAACACTAGAAAAGGGTGAAAAACTGGCGTTAAACGCCCGATCAATGTCCAGTTCTGGCGTTCAAATGCTAGAAAAGGGTTGGAATTTGGCGTTAAACACCCAATGCACGTCCAATACTGGTGTTCAAATGCCAATGAGGGATCAGACACCTGCAAGTGCTGATAATAACTCCCTCAAGAAGGCTTCTCAACTTGCCTCTGTAGGAAATAAACTTGCAGCAACTAAGGTTGAAGAATATAAAGCCAAAATGCATTATCCTCAGAAACTCCGCCAAGCGGAATAGGATAAACAATTTGCCCGCTTTGCAGACTATCTCAGGACTCTTGAAATCAAGATTCCGTTTGCAGAGGCACTTGATCAAATACACTCTTATGCTAAGTTCATGAAAGAGATCTTAAGTCATAAGAAGGATTGGAGAGAAACTGAAAAAGTTTTTCTCACTGAAGAATGTAGTACAATCATTTTAAAGAGCTTACCAGAGAAGCTTAAAGATCCGGGAAGCTTTATGATACCATGCACATTAGAGGGTACTTGTACTAAGAAAGCTCTATGTGATCTTGGGGCAAGTATCAACCTAATACCTGCATCCACTATCAGAAAGCTTGGCTTGACTGAAGAAGTCAAACCAACCCGAATATGCCTCCAACATGCTGATGGCTCCATTAAATATCCATCAGGCATAATTGAGGACATGATTGTCAAGGTTGGGCCATTTGCCTTTTCCACTGACTTTGTAGTGCTGGAAATGGAGGAGCACAAGAGTGCAACTCTCATTCTAGAAAGACCTTTCCTAGCAATTGGATGAACCCTCACTGACGTCCAAAAAGGGGAATTAACCTTGAGAGGCAATGAGGATGAGTTTAAGTTGAATGTTGTCAAAGCTATGCAGCATCCAGACACTCCAAACGACTGCATGAGCGTTGATATTATAGACTCTCTGGTGGAAGAGGTTAATATGACTGAGAGTCTCGAATCAGAGCTAGAGGACATTTTTAAAGATGTCCAGCCTGATGTGGAGGAACCAGAGGAAATAAAAGAACCTCTGAAAATTCCTCAGGAAGAAGAGAAACCTCCTAAACCCGAGCTCAAACCACTACCACCATCCCTGAAATATGCATTTCTGGGAGAAGGTGACACTTTTTCAGTGATCATAAGCTCTAATTTAAATCCACAGGAAGAGAAAGCACTAATTCAGGTGCTAAGGACACACAAGACAATTCTTGGGTGGTCCATAAGTGATCTTAAGTGCATTAGCCCAGCAAGATGCATGCACAAGATCCTATTGGAGGATGATGCTAAGCCAGTGGTTCAACAACAGAGGCGGCTAAATCCAGCCATGAAGGAGGTGGTGCAGAAAGAGGTCACTAAGTTACTGGAGGCTGGGATTATTTATCCTATTTCTGATAGCCCCTGGGTGAGCCCTGTCCATGTTGTCCCTAAGAAGGGAGGCATGACAGTGGTTCATAATGAAAAGAATGAACTGGTTCCTACAAGAACAGTTACAGGGTGGCGTATGTGTATTGACTACAGAAGGCTCAATACAGCCACCAGGAAGGATCACTTTCCTTTACCATTTATAGACCAGATGCTAGAGAGACTAGCAGGTCATGAATATTACTGCTTTTTGGATGGCTATTCAGGTTACAACCAAATTGCAGTAGATCCCCAGGACCAAGAGAAAATAGCATTCACATTCCCTTCTGGAGTATTTGCCTACAGAAGGATGCCTTTTGGTTTGTGCAATGCACCTGCAACCTTTCAGAGGTGCATGCTCTCTATCTTCTCTGATATGGTAGAAAAATTTATGGAAGTCTTCATGGATGATTTTTCAGTATTTGGAAACTCATTCAGCACCTGCCTTGACCATTTAGCACTTGTTATGAAAAGGTGTCAAGAGACCAACCTAGTTTTAAACTGGGAAAAATGTCACTTTATGGTGACTGAAGGAATTGTCCTTGGGCATAAAATTTCAAACAAGGGAATAGAGGTGGATCAAGCTAAAGTAGAGGTAATTGAAAAATTACCACCACCTGCCAATGTTAAGGCAATCAGAAGCTTTCTGGGGCATGCAGGATTCTATAGGAGGTTTATAAAGGATTTTTCAAAAATTACAAAATCTCTGAGCAATCTGCTAGCTACTGACACGCCATTTGTGTTTGACACAGAGTGTCTGCAGGCATTTGAAACTCTGAAAGCTAAGCTGGTCCCAGCACCAGTTATTTCTGCACCAGACAGGACATTACCATTCAAACTAATGTGTGATGCTAGTGACCATGCCATTGGTGCAGTATTAGGACAGAGGCATAACAAGCTTCTGCACGTCATTTACTATGCCAACTGTGTTTTAAATAACGCACAGAAGAATTACACAACCACAGAAAAGGAATTGACAAGTAGGATTAAAAGTGATTGTGTACACTAACCATGCTGCTCTAAAATATCTCCTCACAAAGCAGGATTCAAAACCCAGACTCATAAGATGGGTGTTGCTTCTGCAAGAGTTTGATATAGAAATAAGAGATAGAAAAGGGACAGAGAATCAAGTAGCTGATCACCTGTCCCAGATAGAACCAGTAGCAGGAGCATCCTTCCCTCCTACTGAGATCTCTGAAACCTTTCTGGATGAGCAATTGTTTGCTATTTAGGAAGCTCCGTAGTTTGCAGACATTGCAAACTATAAGGCTCAGTAATGTTAAGCTATTGACAGTAAAGAAGCGCTTATTGGGAGGCAACCCAATCTTATTTATCTATGTTAATTACTTTTTCATTTAATTTTCCATTGTTATTTTATATTTTCTTTAGGTTGATGATCATGTGGAGTCATAAAAACAGCTACAGAATTAAAGCAGAATCAAAAATAGTATAAAAAATAGCACACCCTGGAGGACAGACTTGCTGGCATTTAAACGCCCAGTCTGGCACCATTCTGGGCGTTTAACGCCAGAAAGAAGCAACAAGCTGGCGTTTAACGCCAGAACAGAGCACCAAGTTGGAGTTAAACGCCAGAAAGGGAAGAGAAGTTGGCATTAAACGCCAGAAATAGGCTGTAGCCTGGCGTTTAATGCCAGAATTGCACTATAAGGGCATTTTGCACGCATAAATGGAGCAGGGATGAGAAGTCCTTGACCCCTCAGGATTTGTGAACCCCACAGGATCCCCAGCTACCTCACCATTCAAATTCAAACTATTCCCTTCCCAAACCCACCTCCATCTCCTCCACTTCTCCCTCTACTCCTTTCTTTCTTCTTTTGCTCGAGGACGAGTAAACCTTTTAAGTTTGGTGTGGAAAAAAGTGTTACTTTTTGTTTTTCCATAACCATTTATGGCACCTAAGACTGGAGAAACCTCTAGAAAGAGGAAAAGAAAGGCAGTTGCTTCCACCCCCGAATCATGAGAGATGAAGAGGTTCATCTCAAGGGTCCATAGTTCAGTGGTAGAGCATTTGACTGCAGATCAAAGAGCCATGAGGGAGGAGCAACAAAGGCAAGGAAGAGACATAGAGGAGCTCAAGAGCACCATTGGTTCTTCAAGAGGAAGAAGACGCCACCCTCACTAAGGTGGACCCGTTCCTTAATCTCCTTGTTTATTTGTTTTTCTGTTTTTGGTTTTGAGCTTTATGTTTGACTATGTTTTGTGTCTTTACTACATGATCATTAGTGTCTAATGTCTATGCCTTAAAGTTATGAATGTCCCATAAATCCTTCACCTTTCTTAAATGAAAAATGTTCCTAATTACAAAAGAACAAGAAGTACATGAATTTCAATTTTTATCTTGAAATTAGTTTAATTATATTGATGTGGTGGCAATACTTTTTGTTTTCTGAATGAATGCTTGAATAGTGCATATTTTTTATAAGTGGAGTTTTTGAATGTTAAATTTGTTGGCTCTTGAAAGAATGATGAAAAAGAAAAATGTTATTGATAATCTGAAAAATCATAAAATTGATTCTTGAAGCAAGAAAAAGCAGTGAATAACAAGGGTTGCGAAAAAAAATAAAAAAATGGCGAAAATAAAAAAAAATAAAAAATAAAAAGCAAGCAGAAAAAGCCAATAGCTCTTTAAACCAAAAGGCAAGAGCAAAAAGCCAGTAACCCTTTAAACCAAAAGGCAAGGGTAAAATAAAAGAAGGATCCAACGCTTTGAGCATTAATGGATAGGAGGGCCCAAAGGAATAAAATCTTGGCCTAAGCAGCTAAACCAAGCTGTCCCTAACCATGTGCTTGTGGCGTGAAGGTGTCAAGTGAAAAGCTTGAGACTGAGCGGTTAAAGTCGTGATCCAAAGCAAAAAGAGTGTGCTTAAGAACCCTGGACACCTCTAATTGGGGACTCTAGCAAAGCTGAGTCACAATCTGAAAAGGTTCACCCAGTTATGTGTCTGTGGCATTTATGTATCCGGTGGTAATACTGGAAAACAAAGTGCTTAGGGCCACGGCCAAGACTCATAAAGTATCTGTGTTCAAAAATCAACATACTGAACTAGGAGAATCAATAACACTATCTAAATTCTGAGTTACTATAGATGCCAATCATTCTGAACTTCAAAGGATAAAGTGAGATGCCAAAACTGTTCAGAGGCAAAAAGCTACTAGTCCCGCTCATCAAATTAGAGCTAAGTTTCATTGATATTTTGGAATTTATATTATATTCTCTTCTTTTTATCCTACTTGATTTTCAGTTGCTTGGGGACAAGCAACAATTTAAGTTTGGTGTTGTGATGAGCGGATAATTTATACACTTTTTGGCATTGTTTTTAGGTTGTTTTTAGTATGATTTAGTTAATTTTTATTATATTTTTATTAGTTTTTATGCAAAATTCACATTTCTAGACTTTACTATGAGTTTGTGTGTTTTTCTATGATTTCAGGTATTTTCTGGCTGAAATTGAGGGACCTGAGCAAAAATTTGATTCAGAGGCTGAAAAAGGACTGCAGATGCTGTTGGATTCTGACCTTCCTGCACTCGAAATGGATTTTCTGGAGATACAGAAGCCCAATTGGCGCAGTATCAATTGTGTTGGAAAGTAGACATCCAGGGATTTCCATCAATATATAATGGTTCATACTTTGGCCAAGCTTTGATGATGTAAATTGGCGTTTAACGCCAAGTCTTTACCCTATTCTGGCGTTAAACGCCAGAAACAGGTTGCAAACCGGAGTTAAACGCCAGAAACAGGCTACAACCTGGTGTTTAACTCCAAAAAAAGTCTATACACATGGAAGCTTTAATGCTCAGCCCAAGCACACACCGAGTGGGCCCCGGAAGTTGATTTCTGTACTATCTCTTTTAGTCTACTCAATTTCTGTAAACCTAGGTCACTAGCTTAGTATAAAAACTACTTTTAGATATTTATTTTGCATCTCATGACATTTTTACACTTCACATTGTATTTCTGACGGCATGAGTCTCTAAACCCCATGGTTGGGGGTGAGGAGCTCTGCTGTGTTTCGATGAATTAATGTAATTACTACTGTTTTTTATTCAATCACGCTTGTTTCTATTCTAAGATATTCACTCGCACTACCCTGATGAATGTGATGATCCGTGACACTCGTCATCATTCTCACCTATGAACATGTACCTGACAACCACCTCCGTTCTATCTGCATGAGCTTGAGTGTGTATCTCTTAGCCTCCTGGTTCACTATCAGAGTCTTCGTGGTATAGGCTAGAATTATTAGCGGCCATTCCTGAGATCCGGACAGTCTAAACCTTGTCTGTGGTATTCCGAGTAGGATCTGGGAAGGGATGACTGTGACGAGCTTCAAACTCGCAAGTGTTGGGCGTAGTGACAGACACAAAAGAATCAATGGATTCTATTCCAACATGAGTGAGAACCGACAGATGATTAGCCGTGCGGTGACAGTGCATTTGGACCATTTTCACTGAGAGGATGGATGGTAGCCATTGACAACGGTGATCCACCAACATACAGCTTGCCATGGAAGGAGATCTGCATGCGTGAAGAAGAAGACCGTAGGAAAGCAGAAATTCAGAAGACAGAGTATCTCCAGAACCTCAACTTGTTCTCCATTACTGAATACAAGTATTTATTTTATGTTATTTACTCTTCATAAATCCAATCATTTTTATTACTAATTTCCTGACTAAGAGTTACAGAATAACCATAGCTTGCTTCAAGCCGACAATCTCCATGGGATCGACCCTTACTCACGTAAGGTATTACTTGGACGACCCAGTGCACTTTCAGGTTAGTTGTACGGAATTGCAAAAGTGTGATTGTGATTTCGTGCACCATTAGCCTGTCCAAAGTATAGGTTCATTAAGTCTATACTGAAACAGTTTAACTTTTCATATAATACCTCTTAGTCGCAACTCAAGGACTAACAATGTTGCCTTAATTCGTTCAGTAGTTTCTGTCTGTTTTTCTGTCGTTAAAACTTTACAGACTTTTCTTTGTTTTTTATCTTTTCTTCAACTTTTTATCTTTCTTTTATCTTTGCCTCACTAATATGTTCTTACCACTCCCTAAGTGTTTTATGAAGGTAATTATGAGATTCTGCGCTTAAAGTTGTCTTTTCTAAAACTTTTACAAAAAACTGCCTTTTTCGCATTATTTTATTATTTTTATTAAAATAATATTTTTGATTAAATATTATTATTTAATATTTTATTATTATCTATTATTTTATCATTAAATTTTTGAAAATTACCTTATCTTTACCTTTAACCTTTAAAATTCACTTTTTACCATCCGTAACTTTTAATATTTCTACTTTAACCACCCTAACTTTCAGAAATTACCAAATAACTCCTTAAACCACAAAAATTTTACTTCCTTGCCCTTTTAAAGATCTAAAGCCTGTTCTTAATTATTCTTCATCATACTCAAAGTGTTCTTCATGCTCTTCGTAAATTCTTCAGATTCTTTCTCCGTTTTTACCCGTTTTTTAGTCTTTTTAGCAACCGATGTTTACTATAATTCATAAAAAATTAGCAGCCACTAAAATCCCATCTTTTCTACATGATTTTAACACAAATTAAACCCCAATTTAAGGTCTAGGGTTTCAGTTTCCAGCTGCACCCAAGAACATAAATTCATAGCTTGAATTTCATTAAAATTTCACCAAATTTTCACCAAGAATCAATCGTATATGAAACCAATTTTTAGCACAGCCAAATCAAACAACATTCACACAACTAAAACACAAATAATCAAGATTAATTTCGTGATAGCCTACCTGGTTTTGCTGCTCCTAATTCGGTTAGACTTTCAGGTGGTCCTTAAGCACTTTTTCCTCCTAAATCACATCAAGAACAACTTTACATCCAAAAACCCTCAACTAACCAAATCTCACTCAGAATGTTAGGGAGGGATTTCTCACCTTAGACTTGCTGCAAACTCATGTTTCTTGGCCCTCGAGTCAAGTTAAGCATGATTCTTAAGGAAGAACATCAAGAAAACACATGTTTAAGCATGTTTCCTTGAAACCGAATCAAAAGGGAGATGGTGCAGCCAACTCACCTTGATTCCAGCCTTGATAAGTCATATGATCATGTAGAGAAAGAAGAGAGGATCATTTTGGTTGGATTGGAATTTTGTTTTGAGTTTTAATTCAGCAGAAATCAAGCTTTGAAGATTTGGAACTAAGAACTTTTCTCTCTTTTTCTCTCTTGGAAATTTCGGCCATAAAGTGAAAATGAACCAGACTTGGGGGTTTTGGGGGTGTAGGGTGAGTTGTGATTGGTTGGCTTGGAGGTGGGTTAAAATAATATTAAAATATCTCAGGTGTATAACTACTAAAACTAGATGTATCGGAACACTTGTAAAAACATCTCTAAAAATTATTTTCTGAGCTACTAGCATAAATGAAACTAGTAACATATCTATTATGAGAGTAAAACTTGTATAATGAGACCTTAGCATTGCTAAAGTCATAAGAGAGTGCTGGTGCTAAGCTGCACCAGTAAACTGTGAACCCGGTTAAACCGATTTTCTATTTTTAACTAAAACTGACCAGGTAACCTTATCATATCATTCAAGAAGCTTCTAATACTAATATAATGATAATATCATCCTATTATCTCTCTTTTCTCATAAATCGAGTCTGGTTTGTCAAACTGAGACTATTTACGAAAAACCGAATCAAAACTCCTAACCGATACGGTTCAAAAACTAGGTTCTTCGTGACCACGTTATTGAGCTTGCCTCGAAAAAGGTTCTAGCTTAAAGATAACATAATGAAAATGAGGATTGAGATACTTGATGATATATCAGAGGTTCTCCCCTTACTGATCCTCCGGAGAAATCTGTACTTTCAGAAAAGATCTCGCGTACTCGAAAACCGGGGTTGTTACAATGTGCTCCCAAAACTTAACAAATGAGTTACTTTTAAAAGCGCTCTCTTTGGTAAAAGAAAGTGTATCAATAGCCTTTCAGATTTGGCTAATCTTTATAAGCAATATTTAAAATATCTAAGGAGACGCTTTTGAAGTGATGCCTCAGTAGTGTTTCCTTTTCTCTTATAAAAGGGCACCATCTGAAAAAGCGTAGCGTATTCTAGGAATAGGCGACACTTTTCAAATGTAGCTTAAAAAAGTGTGGCTGAATGGGTGTTTTTCTTGTAGTGAGCTGGGGTTGAGGATTCCCTCTCTTATCACGGTGGACAAGCTTGAGGTTAAGAATTCACTCTCTTGTCGCATCGGAGAGTTGGATAGAATATTGAGGCTTCCCTTCGGTCCAATTTTATATTATTTATTTGATTTTTTTGGTTATGATTAAAATTATGTTTGATTGAAATGAGATTTGGATTTATGTGGTGAGGACAGTGGCTTTGTCCAGCTTACGAGTAAGCAAGTTGAGATTGAGGATTATCTCCTTTGCTGTGATAGACAAGCTGAGGTTGAAGATTGATAAACCACTATTTTATGGTTTATCTTGTGCTCAATTGAGTGGTTTCATCAAGTATTTGCAACTTATTCATACAAAATGCATGTTTTACATTTTCCTTCCTGATTTTGTGCTATGATTGAGAACATGTTTCCTGGACCTTCAAATTGCTAATTTTAATCCTCTCTTATTACCATTTGATTCCTTGATATGTGTGTTAGGTGTTTTCAGAGTTTATAGGGTAGGAATGGCTTAGAGGATGGAATGGAAGCATGCAAAAGTGGAAGGAATACAAGAAACTGAAGGAACTGCTAAAGCTGTCCAGCCTGACCTCTTGGTACTAAATAGACCATAACTTGAGCTACAGAGGTCCAAATGATGCGGTTTCAGTTGCGTTGGAAAGCTAACATCTGGGGCTTCGCAACGATTCGCTTCCCCGAAGCCAGGTGATGCGAACGCGTGGATCACGCGGATGCGTGACCTAGCAAAAACCCAATCCACGCTAACGCGTGGACGACGCTTCCGCGTGACTTTGCAGCGACCTGGACGTATCAGAAATCACTGGGGGCAATTTTTGGGCTATTTTTGACCCAGTTTTTGGCCCAGAAAACACAGATTAGAGGCTACAAAGTGGGGGAATCAATCCATTTATTAACAACAATTCATACAACATTCATATACATAATTTTAGGTTTTAGATGTAGTTTTTAGAGAGAGAGGCTCTCTCCTCTCTCTTAGGATTTAGGATTAGGATTAGGATTAGGCTACTTCTCTTCATTCCAGGTTCAATGTTCCTTTAGTTTATTTTTTACTTTTATTTATTCTATTACTTTAATTGTTATTTATCTTTTCAATTTGGTTTATGAACTTTCCATGTTAGAATTGATTTTCTTATTTAATACATATTGAGATATTTCAGACTTATAATTGCTTTCTTTAATTTATGTTATTGATGCTTCTCATTAATCCAAATTACTTTCATTCGAGTAGATTTTCTTCCCTTTTGACTTTGGTTGAGTAATTGGTGACACTTGAGTTGTCAAACTCAGCAGTTGATTGGAAATTGGGATTGCTGGTTGATTTGGATCCCTCTAAAGCTAGTCTTTCCATAGGAGTTGACTAGGACTTGAGGAATCAAGTTAATTAGTCCACTTGATTTTCCTTTATTTACTAAGGGCTAACTAAGTGGGAGCAAAATCCAATTCTCATCACACCTGATAAGGATAACTAGGATAGGATTTCCAGTTCTCATACCTGGCCAAGAGATTTTCTAATTATTAATTTATTTTTCTTGTCATTTAAAATTACTTGTTCCTTATTTCAAAAACTCAAAATTCTACCTTTTCAATAACCAATAATAAATACAACTCCCTGTAATTCCTTGAGAAGACGACCCGAGGTTTAAATACTTCAGTTATAAATTTTATTTGGTTTTGTTACTTGTGACAAACAAATTTTTGTACGAAAGGATTTTCTGTTAGTTTAGAAACTATACGTACAACGTGATTATTTTTATAAAATTATAAATTAGCAAGAATCCGATCGTCAAAAAATGGCGCCGTTGCCGGGGAATCGCAAACGTGTGCCTTATTATTGGTTATGGTAAATATTTTATTTTGCTTGTTTATTTGCTTTTATTTTTGTTTTTAATTTCTATTAGCTACTATGAGTTCTCACCCCCGTCGCTTTGAGTTTGGTTCTAATATTGTTGAAAAGAATGGAAGATATAACAGAAACATGCATCAAGGTCGAAACAATCACAGATGGAAGGAGCCACGAGGATCTGATCAACCCTTTCGACAACAACACCTTCCAAGGTACCATAGACAACGACCATTCTACAATGTATGCCAAGACAATAGTTATGGTGGACCTCTCCGTGACAACCAACCTCCACCAAATTACTATGGTCAAGAGCCATTCCGAGGTACGTACCAAGATGATAGATATGGTGGACCCCCTTGTAGTAACCAGCAAGCTCCATCATATGTCAATGAACCACCTCCTCAACATAGCTTTGAACCACCATACTCACAAGCCACCCACAACCATTCACCTCCATATGACCCTAATCCTTATCCACCCCAATTCCAACCCAATTACCCCCAAGGACCACCACTTCCATATGCACCATGTCCATATCCATCAACCCAAGAATCACAGGCTCGCCTCAAAGAAACAGTAGATCAATTTCATGCAACCATTCATCAACTAGAGCAAGCGATAAATCGATTACCTTCCAGACGTTCGGACACTCAAAGAACCCCCATGGCTTCATGTGGAGAATCTAATGAAGAATATAGCATGAAGGAGACACTAGAAAGTCTGGTGGACAGTGAGCAGCATGACCTTGTATTGGAACAATTGGAGTAAGCCGGAATTATTGAAGATGAAGAAGTGGTCGAAGACTTAGGAGATGTGGAACATCCATGGAAAAGCCCAATCATAGAGCCCCCTTCTAAGGAGTTTGAATTTGATGTTGAGGAGGGTATACAACCTCCAAGGCATATCATGGTTGAAGACTTTGAAGGGGATGATCAAGAGATGGATTCAATCATTGATGAATTCTTATCTACATTTGAATCCTCTCCCATTAGACTGGACATGGAGATTAAAGAAGAAGAAGTACAACCTCCCATGCCCTTGGTGAACAATGAAGAAGAGATCAAATTGGAAGAAAGCTACCAAGAGGAAGAGGTTGATACTGAAGAAGCTTGCAAAGAGGTGGAAGTTGTCAAGGAAGAGCTCAAGGGAATGGAGCTGAAAATCACCTTGCCAAAGTTGTTGGAGACCTCTCCCCCAAAGTCATAACCACCCATCCCTTCATTCAAGTGGGTAAATCTCTCATATCTAAGCTTAATTAGCTCACTTGAATATGCTTTACTTGAGACAGATGGCCAGCTTAGAGCTCTTTGCAGCTTTAAGAGTAAGAAGGAAATGGTTCGTACTCAGAGCTGGTATACAAGATTCAATGAGGTTCCATGCTTCAATTTGAAGTGCAAGGATTGGTATCAAGTTTGATTGAATGGGTCTCGGAAATTTTTTGGTCAACTCAATGAGAATACAAATTCCATACCGCCCGGCTGGAAAAGTATAGATCGGGACAAAGGCGGGTATAAAAGTAAGGTTTGGGATCCTAGAATATATTCTGACATTCAACAGCCTGGGAGCCTGAAAACCTGTTTGAATTTGCTCAAGGGCTTTACATGCCTAGTTTGGGACACCGGAGGCTATTGGGATTCCAAACATTGGTGGAGATTTTCGGATGAGTTCAAGCACAAGCCACCATGACAAGGAGCTCACCAAATGTCCAACTTAAGGACTATAACTAAAAGTGCTAGGTGAGAGACAACCCACCATGGTATAATCGTTCCTTTTTTATTCTTAATCTTATTTTATTTCATTTTTACTAGTGTTCATTTATAATTTCTGCATATTCACCTGCATTCTGCATTTGCATCTGCATATTGCATAAAAAAAATGCACACGACACGCAAGCGTCGCAGACGCGTCCGCGTCATAGGTGCGTTCTGAAGAAAAGAGAATTGAATAGAAAGTCACGTGAAAGTGTGGCTGGAGGCGTGCCTTAGGCACAAGCATGCCCACGCGAACGCGTTGCCCATGCATCCACGTCATTTTGAAAAATAGCCTCCCACGCGATCGCGTCACCCATGCAAACGCGTGACCCTGCAAAATCGACGTAAATAGGTATATGGCAGTAAGTTATGATGGAGCTGGGCTGGAGTCGTGCTAGAAGCACAAGCCCTATCACGCGAACACGTGCCCCACGCGTCCACGTCGTTTTTCAAAATATGGCCATTCATGTGACCGCGTCACCCACGCGCACGCGTCACCCAGATTTTTGGCAAAATGCATTTAAAACAGAGAGTTGTGTGTACGCGAGGCTGCACTCGTGCCACTAGCACAAATCAAGTCACGCGTCCGCGTGCCCCATGCGTCTGCGTCACTTGAGAATATCGCCAATCATGCGAACGCGTGCCCCACGCGTCCGCGTCGCCTACGTCGCACAACTTATCCAGGTCAGCGCCAATTATCTTATCTTTTCTTTTCTAATCCTAATTTCTTCTATCTTTTTCTTCTTTCTTCCTTCTTTTTTACTTCCTTCTTCTTCATCTCTTGAACTTCTCATCTTTCTTCACTTTCATTCTATTTTTACTTAATTTATTTGCATACTTACATTCATTGCATTTTAATTTTGTGCATATTTTTATTTTCTTTCCTAAATTCATTATTTTTCCATTGGTGTTAAATGTTCTTATTCAACTGTTGTGTCCTTTCTGGTATTATTTTGGTGCTTAGTGACTTGTTTTACAATGTTGGGTGATATTATTCTTCTGTCAATGTCAATCTTTTATGATACTTGTATTTCTTTTGCATTGACATGAATTTATATTGTCCCTTATTACCCACACTCATCCCCATTGTTGCAATTTTTGTACTATTTGATATGCCATTTACTTCTACTATTTTCTCACTTGCATGTTGTAGCTACCATGTAATTGAGATCCTTATTATTTGGCATTAACCCACCCATACTTTATTTGTTTTCCTAACTTTATTTCTGGGTTACTTTCCTTCTTTTCCTCTTCTTTCAGGATGGCCACCGAGAAAAGGGAACAGAAAACTTTTACATGGGGCGACAAACAAGTCCACCTGCACATTCTTTGGGAGAAAAGCGTCAGTTAAAACAACCCGTCCACTTGTACATCTCTGCATGCACCTAGGACGGTGCAATATTTAAGTGTGGGGAGGTCGATACCGATCTCCATGGGTTAGTTATTTTCTTCTCAACAACAACATTTTATTTCCTTTGTTAGTTTATTGTTGTATTTGCATGTTTGATTGCATATTCGTTTGATTTTGTGCATATTTTACCACTTTGTTAAAGTAATATTTTCTTTTTCAAGAAAATTTTTAAAGTATTCCACTAATTTGAATTAAAATTTTTATTGAACTTCTTTGAAGAAATTTTATTTTGGAACTGATGCACATAAACTAGTTATGCTACGATTTAGGAAATTGCACGATCGGCAAAATTCCTTCCGGCAAGTGCACCGGTTATCGTCAAGTAAAAACTCACAATAGAGTGAGGTCGAATCCCACAAGGATTGGTTGAGTGAGCAATTCGGATTAGAAGTGTGTTCTAGTTGAGCGGAATCAAGATTGAGATGAGAATTGCGGAATGTAAAATTGGCGGGAAAAGTAAATGACAAGAAATTGAAATGGCGGAATCTTAAATTGCATGAATTAAAGAGCAGAAACTAAATTGCTGAAATTAAAAGGGAATGGGGGTGATTGCATGAATTGAGTTGCAGAATGTAAAGAGAAGATGTAATCAGAATTGGGGGATTCATTGGGTTATAGGAGATATTGAGATCTCCGAATCAAAACATGTTTATCTCTTCCTCAAGCAATGCGTTCATTGAATTTTGCTTGGCAATCTTATATGATTGGATCCCAATCCCTTGGCTCACCAATTCTCTCTAAAAATGAACAAATTCCCAATCCCTTGGTTTAAATGTTCATAAGAAGAGATGATGCTCGATCACTGATTATACCACACAGTTTCATGAACCACAATTTGGTAGGATTACATGTCACAATATCCATCCAAACCCCAATCCAATTCACTGTGAGAAAGCTTCTCTAGCATGAATCCTCCATTCCTTTCCCAAGGTTCCGAAGGATTCCAATTATGGGTAGTTTCTTTCCCAAGACAACTACTCAATGGAATTAGATCGAGAAGCTTTCTAACAAAATTCAAGAGAAAAGATTGAAGAAGAAGATAAACTATTATTGATTCATTGAATTACAATAGAGCTCCCTAACCCAATGAAAGGGGGTTTAGTGAGTCATAGCTCTGAATTCAATTACAAAGATATGAAAACTAGCTCCAAGTGAAGGTAAAAGTCCATCTAACTTAAATTCTATCCTATTTATACACTTTCTATATTGAGCTTCTGTTGTGCTTCTTGGGCTTTGAGGCCTCTCCCTGCTTTCCTTTTGCCTTGGGTTTATGATCCATAATCTTGATGAGGCTGTTGATCCAAATTCTGTAACATTCATTGAGCCAACTTAGTGATAATCAAATAATGACACATGACTCAATAAATTGAGATTTCAAACTCATCAATCCTTCAGGCCCAATCCCATAAACCATGATATTCAATTGGGTTTCATACCAGAGTAAGTTTAAGTTATTGTTTGTGCTCAAAAACTAACTTAAACCGCAATATTATTGGCCCAGAAACCTTTTCCAAGAGTGGCGTTTAAGTTGCAGTTTAAGCTTAAACTGCAGCTTAAACGCCAGATACTTCCAGTGAGGCCTTTTGTAGAAGCACGTTTAAGCTTCAGTTTAAGGTTAAACTGAAGCTTAAACGTGGAAATGGAAGAAGGCAGCCCTGGAGAGTAATGTAGTCGAACACGTTTAAGCTTCAGTTTAAGGTTAAACTGAAGCTTAAACGTGGATATAGGAAGGGCAGCCCTGGAGGTCGAACACGTTTAACCTCCAGTTTAAGGTTAAACTGGAGGTTAAACGTGGAAATGGAAGGAGGCATCCTGGAGGTCGAACACGTTTAACCTCCAGTTTAAGGTTAAACTGGAGGTTAAACGTGGAAGCTTAGAAGGGTAGCCCTGGAGGTGTCGAACACGTTTAAGCTCCAGTTTGAGGTCAAACTGGAGCTTAAACGTGGAAATGGAGAGAACAACCCTGGAGGAGAGAACTTGGTCGAACACGTTTAAGCTCCAGTTTGAGGTCAAACTGGAGCTTAAACGTGGAAATGGCTCCCTGGTGCTTTTCCCATTCTGGCGTTTAACCTCCAGTTTAAGGTTAAACTGGAGGTTAAACGTGGAACTCCTTCCTGGGTGGCATTATCATTCTGGCGTTTAACCTCCAGTTTGAGGTCAAACTGGAGGTTAAACTTCAATTCCAGCATTTCTTAGCCTTCATGATTCTGGCGTTTAAGCTCCAGTTTAGGCTTAAACTGGAACTTAAACTCCACATGTGATATTCAAGCTTCCTTTATTGATTTTGTTGCTTCCTTGCCTAGCCTCTTCTTCCCTGAAATCATCCAAACAATTGCATCAAAGTCTTGCAAAATTTCATGAGAAATCTTCCATTCATAGCATTCAAGTAATTTAACTAAAACTCATGGATATTGCATCAAAATCATATTGTTTGGATGGTTCATTGCTTTGTTATTCTTTTAACCATTCTTGGTTACTTTAAGCTCAAGAAAGTGCATAAAACCACTAAAACTAATAGAAAAATGCTAGTGAAACTAGCCTAAGATGCCTTGGCATCAGGAACATGGTTTAGAGCTCGAACACATAAAACCTGTGAGATTTTGAGCCTACTTGATTGGTTGTATTTTATCAACCAATATTTTATTTTTGTTGTGTGTTGTTCTCTCTAAAATTATGATCTTTGTCTTGCTTGATTCTATATTTCCATTGTTTAATGTATGCATGCACTTATATGATTGAGGCCTTTGTTTCACTAAGCTTACACACCCATATGGCCTTACCCTTTCATTATCCCTTGCAAACCAATTTTGAGCTTATTATACCCCTTTGTTCTTTACTTTAGCTCATCACTAACTCTAAGCAAAAAACAATAATGTCCTTAATTTGAATCCTTGGTTAGCTTAGACTAGCGAGAGTGCTTATGATTTAAGTGTGGGGAAATTGGGTTTGGAAATATTTTGTTTGAGAATTGAGTATGTTAGAATTTTATGAAATGTGAAAGAAATTTTTAGGACATGATCATGCATTCGATCATATGCATTGAGAAAAAAAAATTATTATAGGCATATATAAAAAAAAAGAAAAGAAAAAAAAAGAGCAAATAAATAAAAGGGGACAAAATGCCCCAAAGTAAGTGGTGAAAGCAATGCATATGTACTGTACTTGAAATTAGAATGCATGAATATGTGGAAAACATGGGTAATGGATAGTTAGATATTGTATTATAATTACATGGATTATCTAAAGCTAGGTGGAAAGTTTAAGTTAATTAAGGATTCAGATTTTAGTCCACTTGGCCAAATACAATCCTACCTTGACCCTAACCCCATTACAACCCTCAAAAGACCTCTTGATATGTGTATTTATGCATTAAATTAGTGTTGATTGGTAGAAGAAGAGCAAGCCTTAGAAAGCAAGATTAGTAGAGAACTGAGAGATCGAACCTTAAATGTAACAACCCCGGTTTTCGAGAACGCGAAATCTTTTCTGAAAGTACGGATTTCTCCGGAAGATTAGTAAGGGAAAAACCTTTGATATATCATCAAGTATCTCAATCCTCATTGTCATTATGTCATCTTTAAGTTAGAACCTTTTCCAAGACAAGCTCGATAACGCGGTCACGAAGAACCTGGTTTTTGAACCGTATCGGTTAGAAGTTTTGATTTGGTTTTTTGTAAATAGACTCAGTTTGACGAACCGGACTCGATTTATGAGAGAAGAGAGATAATAGGATGATATTATCATTATATTAGTATTAGAAGCTTCTTGAATAATATTATAAGGTTACCTAGTCAGTTTTAGTTAAAAACAGAAAATCGGTTTAACCGGGTTTACGGTTTACTGGTGTAGCTTAGCACCAACACTCTCTGATGAATTTAGCAATGCTAAGGCCTCATTATACATGTACTATTCTCATAATATATATGTTACTAGTTTCATTTATGCTAGTAGCTCAGAAAATAATTTTTAGAGATGTTTTTACGAGTGTTCCGATACACCTAGTTTTAGTAGTTGTACACCAGAGATATTTTAATATTATTTTAATCCACCTCCAAGCCAACCAATCACAACTCACCTTACACCCCCAAGACCTCCAAGGCTGTCTTATTTCATCATTTTGGCCGAAAATAATAAGAGAGAAAAGAGAGAAACTTTCATGAACACTTAATCTTCAAAGCTTGATTTCTTCTGAACTAAAACTCAAATCAAAACTCCGATTTCACCAAAATGATCCTCTCTTCTTCCTCTACATAACCATGTAACTTATCAAGGATGGAAATAAGGTGAGATAGCTGTCTCCCTCCCATTTCAATTCGGTTTTCAAGGAAACATGCTTAAACATGTGTTTTCTTGATGTTCTTCCTTAGGAATCATGCTTAACTTGACTTGAGGGCCAAGAAACGTGAATTTCCAGCAAATCTAAGGTGAGATATCTCTTCCTAACATACTGAGTGAGATTTGGTCATTTGAGAGTTTTTGGATTTAAAGTTGTTCTTGATGTGATTTAGGAGGAAAAAGTGCTTAAGGACCACCTGAAAGTTTAACCGAAATAGGAGCAGCAAAACCAGGTAGGGATTGACGAATTTAATCTTGATTGATTGTGTTTGAGTTGTGTGATTATGATATGGTTTGGCTGTGCTTGAAATTGATGATTTATATGAGTGATTCTTGGTGAAAATTTGGTGAAATTTTGATGAAATTTGATGAAATTCAAGCTTTAAAGTTCATGTTCTTGGGGCAGCTGGAAAAACGAAACCCTAAGCTTAAATTGAGGTTCAATTTGTGTTGAAATCATGTAGAAAATATGGGGTTTTAGTGGCTGCTAATTTATTATGAATTATAGTAAAAATCGGTTGCTGAAAAGACTGAAAAACGGGTAAAAACAGAGAAGGAATCTGAAGAATTTATGAAGAACATGAAGAACACTTTGAGTGTGATGAAGAACAATAAAGAACACCTTTTTGATTCATAAAAGGGCAAGGAAGTAATTAATTTGGTGTTTGGGGGGTTATTTAGTAATTTCTGAAAGTTAGGGTGGTAAAAGTAGAAATATTAAAAGGTACGGGTGGTAAAAAGTGGATTTTAAAGGTTAAAAGTAAAAGTAAGTTAATTTTCGAAAATTTAATGATAAAATAATAAAAAATAATAAAATATTAAATAATAATATTTAATTAAAAATAATATTTTAATGAAAATAATAAAATAATGCGGAAAAGGCAGTTTTCTATAAAAGCTTTAGAAAGACAACTTTAAACTCAGAATCTCATAATTACTTTCATAAAACACTTAGGGAGTGGTAAAAACATATTAGTGAGGCAAAGATAAATAAAAGATAAAAAGTTGAAGAAAAGATAAAAATTGAAGAAAAAGTCTGTAAAGTTTTAATGACAGAAAAACAGACAGAGGCTAGTGAACGAACTAGGGCAACATAGTTAGTCCTGGAATTGCAAATAGGGTTAGGTATTATATGAAAAGTTAAATTGTTTCAGTATAGACTTAATGAACCTATACTTGGGACAGACTAAATATTCATACCGAAATTTACATAAGCTTTAAATACATACGTTAAACAGAGAAATCAGAGTAGAGTAAAGAAACACAGAGAACAGAGTAACTAGAGCAGAATAAAGGGATACAGAGAAAAGAGTAATCAGAGCAAAGTAAAAAGGCAAAGAGAAAAGAGTAATGTGATAAAGAGAAATGGTTTGAATTAAGATGTTGTAAAAGTGAAAGATGTAAAGTTTGTACAGTGCGATTGAACAGAGAAAGAAAGAGGTACTGCATAAAAATGTGAAAATGATGATGAATAATGAGAATGATTATGTGATGATTTTTTGCTTGAGGCAACCCAAGAGATATTTATTTGTTTCTTGAGGCAACCCAAGAGATGTGTTTATTCATTTGTTGCGTTAAGGCAACTCCAGATATACTTGTATCATCATCTGCTGCAGTGAGGCAGTCAGATAGATAATGGTGTGATCACTGAGAACGCTTTCCTACGGTACAGATCCATATTTTATTTATATAAGGCAGAGGGGTTATTTCCTGCTACAGATGTACCGTGACCACCTGATCCATTTCTGTAGTGGCAGAGGGGTTATTTCCTGTATACAGAAGGTGTGTCGGCATACATCCCTACAGTGGCAAATGTGTTATTTCCTGCGTGCAGTGGACCCTGTGGTGGCAGAGGGGTTATTTCCTGTACACAAGGGTATAGCCAATAGGAAAGCCTTATCCAGACAGAGGTTGCTGGATAACGTCGGGAGCGGGTTAGTAACCGACAGATGAGCTCATTACCTGCACTAGGGCTAGACATGCATCATACTTGGTTGCGCATTTCCTTTGTTATGTTTGTGGTATGAATGTATGCTTTCCTTGTTTGTATTCCATTCTCTGCGCTTGTGATATTTTCTTGTATTCTTCTATTTGTGTTCTGCTATCTGTTTTCTTTATCTTCTCTACTTATCTGTGTTTTCTAATTACTGCTTCCTTGTATTCTGCTAATAGTCTGCTAAACAACATAGAATTAATGAACGTAACTAATAACCCCAACCCTACTAAGAACTCCCCAGTTCTTACCCCTTCTCTCTCCCTTCCCCCTTCAGATGGAAGTAAGAGTACCTTACCATAGTTCGCTGATGACCGTTCGCAAGAAGAGGATTCTGCTCTAGATAGTCTTCTGAGTCTAGGGTGAATATCGTTCTCTGATTATATGTAAATACTGTGAGACCAGCCAACGTCTGCACCCCTTCGTATGTGCACTTTAACCTAAATCCTGTGTACGAGATTCCTATTTTGTGGATACTTCATGAGGTACCAGAGAGACGTCCTGTGGAAAAGTCTGATCGTCTAGAGGAGTAGCAGATGATATTCTATCTTTTGATGACGTTCCACCTGACTTGAGTTGTGAAGACTTAGAACGTACTTTCCCTCGCTTTAGTAGTTTAGAGGGTCTAGGTGAGTATAGAGTCTAGGCTAGCCTAGGTGCCAACTTAGGGACCTCTTGAACAGGTCAGGACCTGGGTTGTTGTATGTATGTATATGTATATAGTTATTATCTAGCTATACCTAGGGGTGTTCTAACTAAAGGTCTATACTCTAATAAAGGTTGGATAACTGAATGTTGCTAGCTACTTGTGATGTATTTATGTGTGGTTGCTTATAACTGTTTTATCTGTTATCAGCTGTGAGTTGATTATGAATGAATCTGTCTATTAATCTAAATATTTTCAAAAAAAAAAGAAAATACCTCGCTAACTAACTACGCTTTTAACAACGAATCAGGCTCATATAATAAATAATAGATAATATATAGGATGACAAATTGGTAGCACTCAGTTTCTGGTATGTCCTAGGCGTACTGAAAATTGGGTCGTTACAATTTGGTATCAGAGCAGTTCGTTCCCAGTAGAGCCTGGGGAGTGGACTGACTATGCTTCATTGCATACTCTGCTTGTGTGTCTCACGCCATTAGGGTATCTTTAAGATACATTTGGCATGAATGTCTATGAGTGCTTGATGAGCGGATAATTTATACGCTTTTTGGCATTGTTTTTAGTATGTTTTTACTAGGATCTAGTTACTTTTAGGGATGTTTTCCTTAGTTTTTATGTTAAATTCACATTTCTGGACTTTACTATGAGTTTGTGTGTTTTTCTGTGATTTCAGGTATTTTCTGGCTGAAATTGAGGGACTTGAGCAAAAATCAGATTCAGAGGTTAAAAAAGGACTGCTGATGCTGTTGGATTCTGACCTCTCTGCACTCAAAGTAGATTTTCTGGAGCTACAGAACTCGAAATGGCGCGCTTCCAATTGCGTTGGAAAGTAGACATCCAGGGCTTTCCAGCAATATATAATAGTACATACTTTGGCCAAGAATTGACGACGTAAACTGGCGTTCAACGCCAGCCTTCTGCCCAAATCTGGCGTCCAGCGCCAGAAAAGGATCCAAAACCAGAGTTGAACGCCCAAACTGGCACAGAAACTGGCGTTCAACTCCACAAATGGCCTCTGCACGTGGAACACTTAAGCTCAGCCCAAACACACACCAAGTGGGCCCCGGAAGTGGATTTATACATCAAATACTTACTCATGTAAACCCTAGTAGCTAGTTTATTATAAATAGGACCTCTTACTATTGTATTAGGCATCCTGGATTGTATTTTGATCCTGTGATCACGTTTTGGGGGCTGGCCATCTCGGCCATGCCTGGACCTTCACTTATGTATTTTCATACGGTAGAGTTTCTACACTCCATAGATTAAGGTGTGGAGCTCTGCTGTTCCTCAAAGATTAATGCAAAGTACTACTGTTTTCTATTCAATTCTTCTTATTTCGCTTCTAAGATATCCATTCGCACCCAAGAACGTGATGAAGGTGATGATTATGTGTGACGCTCATCATCCTTCTCCCTTATGAACGCGTGCCTGACAAACACTTCTGTTCTACATGAAATAAGCTAGAAAGAGTATCTCTTAGATCTCCTAAACAGAATCTTCGTGGCTTAAGCTAGAATAATGGCGGCATTCAAGAGAATCCAGAAAGTCTAAACCTTGTCTGTGGTATTCCGAGTAGGATTCAATGATTGAATGACTGTGACGAGCTTCAAACTCGCGATTGTTGGGCGTTAGTGACAGACGTAAAAGGAGGGTGAATCCTATTCCAGCATGATCGAGAACCGACAGATGAATAGCCGTGCCGTGACAGGGTGCGTGAGCATATTATTCACTGAGAGGAGGGGATGTAGCCACTGACAACGGTGATGCCCTTGCATAAAGCCAGCCATGGAAAGGAGTAAGACTGATTGGATGAAGATAGCAGGAAAGCAGAGGTTCAGAGGAACGAAAAGCATCTCCATTCGCTTATCTGAAATTCCTACCAATGAATTACATAAGTATCTCTATCCCTGTTCTATTATTTATTATTCGAAAACACCATTATCACTTTATATCCGCCTGACTGAGATTTACAAGGTGACCATACTTTGCTTCATACCAACAATCTCCGTGGGATTCGACCCTTACTCACGTAAGGTATTACTTGGACGACCCAGTGCACTTGCTGGTTAGTTGTATCGAAGTTGTGACAGACAATAAAACTAGATCAGAGCACCAGGCCTTTGAAGCCATGGATATGTATCACAATTTCGTGCACAAAGTTTTTGGCGCCGTTGCCGGGGATTGTTTGAGTCTTCGGCAAGCTTTTGGTCCAGTAACATCAGTGCCAGATTCCCTTTTGATCCGACAACAGCACCAAGTTTTTGGCGCCGTTGCCGGGGATTGTTTGAGTATGAACAACTGACGGTTCATCTTGTTGCTCAGATTAGGTAATTTTCTTTTTATTTTCTTTTCAAAAATTTTTCAAAAATATTTTCAAAATCTTTTCACCTGTTTTCGAAAAATAAAAAATAAAAATGCTTTCAAAAATTTTATTCAAGATTTTTAAGAATGAATTCTAGTGTTTCATGAAGCATGTGAAGCCTGGCTGGCTGTAAAGCCATGTGTAAATTTATTTGGACTGAGGCAGCAATTTGTTATCAAGAGCAAGCTAGTTGTTGCTAATCCACCTGCTACTGTTCCTGATCTACATGCTAAAGCTTGGCTGGCCATTGGCCATGTCTAGTGTTTTGGACTGAAGCTTTCATTGAAAGCTTGGCTGGCTAGTGAGCCATGTCTAATTCCTGGACTGAAGCTTTAGACTAACATGGCAAGATTCCTGGAATTCATATTAAAAATTTTGGAATCCTTATTTTTTTCTTTTTCATATAATTTTCGAAAAATATAAAATAAAAATCCAAAAAAATTAGAAAATCATAAAAATCAAAAATATTTTCTGTTTCTTGTTTGAGTCTTGAGTCATATCATAAGTTTGGTGTCACTTGCATATGCATCTTGCATTTTTCGAAAATTGCATGTATTCATAGTGTTCTTCATGATCTTCAAGTTGTTCTTGGTAAGTCTTCTTGTTTGATCTTGATGATTTTTTTATTTGTGTCTTTCCATGTTTACCATATGCATTCTTGAATTCTTAGTTTCTAAGCATTAAAGAATTCTAAGTTTGGTGTCTTGCATGTTTTCTTTGCATTAAAAATTTTTCAAAATTGTGTCTTGATGTTCATCATGACATTCAAAGTGTTCTTGGTGTTCATCTTGACATTCATAGCGTTCTTGCATGCATTTATTGTTTTGATCTAAAACTTTCATGCATTGCATATTTTTCATGTTTTTCATAAAAATTTCAAAAATAAAAAAAAATATCTTTCCCTTTTTCTCTCATCAAATTCGAAAATTTGGATTGACTTTTTCAAAAATTTTTAAAATCAAGTTGTTGCCAATGAGTCAAATCAAATTTTCAATTTGAAAATCTTATCTCTTTCAAAATCTTTTTTAAAAATCAAATCTTTTTCAAAATTCTTAATTATTTTCGAAAATTTCAAAAATATTTTTCAAAAATCTTTTTTCTTAATTTTAGATCAAATTTTCGAAAATAACATAAACAATTAATGTTTTGATTCAAAATTTGAAGTTTGTTACTTGCTTGTTATGAAAGATTCAAACTTTAAGTTCTAGAATCATATCTTGTGATTTTTTTATGAATCAAGTCATTAATTGAGATTTTAAAAATCAAATCTTTTTCAAAAACTAATCTCAATCATATCTTTTCAAAAATATCTTCTCATCTTATCTTTTTCAAAAATATCTTTTCAAAATATCTTTTCTAACTTCCTAACTTCTTATCTTTTCAAAAATTGTTTCAACTAACTAACTAACTCTTTGTTTGTTTCTTAACTTTTTCAAAACTACCTAACTAACTCTCTCTCTCTCATTTTCGAAAATATCTTCCCCCTTTTTCAAAATTTCTTTTTTATTAACTAATTATTTTTATTTTTAAATTTAAAAAAAAAAAATTTACTAAACATTTTTCAAAAAAAAACTATTTTCATAAATCATTAACTCCTTTTCAAAATAATTTTCGAAAATTATACCTCCCCCATCCTATTCTATTTATTCATTCATATCCTAACATCTCATCTCACATCTCTTTCCATTCGTACAGTTGCATTTCTTCCTTTACATCACATTCATTATCTCCCCTCTTTTCTTCCACTCACACAGGGATCCATATACGGTGGTATAAAGGATCTCTATTATTATTATCATTTTTCTGGCCATTCTTCCTTGTCATATGAGCAGGAGCAAGGATAAGAACATTCTTGTGGAAGCAGATCCAGAACCTGAAAGGACTCTGAAGAGAAAATTAAGAGAAGCTAAAATACAACAATCCAGAGATAACCTTTCAGAAATTTTCGAACAGGCATAGGAGATGGCAGCCGAAAATAATAATAATAATGCAAGGAGGATGCTTGGTGACTTTACTGCACCTAATTCCAATTTACATGGAAGAAGCATCTCCATTCCTGCCATTGGAGCAAACAACTTTGAGCTGAAACCTCAATTAGTTTCTCTGATGCAGCAGAACTGCAAGTTTCATGGACTTCCATCTGAAGATCCTTTTCAGTTCTTAACTGAATTCTTGCAGATATGTGATACTATTAAGACTAATGGAGTAGATCCTGAAGTCTACAGGCTCATGCTTTTCCCTTTTGCTGTAAGAGACAGAGCTAGATTATGGTTGGATTCTCAACCTAAAGACAGCCTGAACTCTTGGGATAAGCTGGTCACGGCTTTCTTAGCCAAGTACTTTCCTTCTCAAAAGCTGAGCAAGCTTAGAGCTGATGTTCAAACCTTCAGACAGAAAGAAGGTGAATCTCTCTATGAAGCTTGGGAAAGATACAAACAGTTGACCAAAAAGTGTCCTTCTGACATGCTTTCAGAATGGACCATCCTGGATATATTCTATGATGGTTTATCTGAGCTATCAAAGATGTCACTGGACACTGCTGCAGGTGGATCCATTCACCTAAAGAAAACGCCTGCAGAAGCTCAAGAACTCATTGACATGGTTGCTAATAACCAGTTCATGTACACTTCTGAAAGGAATCCTGTAATCAATGGGACGCCTATGAAGAAGGGAGTTCTTGAGATTGATACTCTGAATGCCATATTGGCTCAGAACAAAATATTGACTCAGCAAGTCAATATGATTTCTCAGAGTCTGCATGGAATGCAAGCTGCATCCAACAGTACTCAAGAGGCATCTTCTGAAGAAGAAGCCTATGATCCTGAGAACCCTGCAATAGCAGAGGTAAATTACTTAGGTGAACCTTATGGAAACACCTATAACTCAACATGGAGAAATCATCCAAATTTCTCATGGAAGGATCAAAAGCCCCAACAAGGCTTTAACAATGGTGGAAGAAACAGGTTTAGCAATAGCAAGCCTTTTCCATCATCAACTCAGCAACAGACAGAGAACTCTGAACAAAATGCTTCTAATTTAGCAAATCTAGTCTCTGATCTATCTAAGGCCACTGTAAGTTTCATGAATGAAACAAGGTCTTCCATTAGAAATTTGGAAGCACAAGTGGGCCAGCTGAGTAAAAGGATCACTGAAATCCCTCCTAGTACTCTCCCAAGCAATACAGAAGAGAACCCAAAAGGAGAGTGCAAGGCCATTGACATAAGCGCCATGGCCGAACCTGTGAGGAGAGGAGAAGACATGAATCCCAAGGAGGAAGACCTCCTGGGACGTCCAGTGATCAATAAGGAGCTTCCCTCTGGGGAACCAAAGGACTCTGAGGCTCATCTAGAGACCATAGAGATTCCATTGAACCTCCTTATGCCCTTCATGAGCTCTGATGAGTATTCCTCTTCTGAAGAGAATGAGGATGTCACTGAAGAGCAAACTGCCAAGTTTCTTGGTGCAATCATGAAGCTGAATGCCAAATTGTTTGGCATTGATGCTTGGGAAGTTGAACCTCCCTTGTTCATCAATGAACTAAGTGATCTGGATCAACTGACATTGCCTCAGAAGAGACAGGATCCTGGAAAGTTCATAATACCCTGTACCATAGGCACCATGATCTTTAAGGCTCTGTGTGACCTTGGTTCAGGGATAAACCTCATGCCCCTCTCTGTAATAGAGAAACTGGGAATCTATGGGGTGCAAGCTGCTAAAATCTCACTGGAGATGGCAGACAGCTCAAGAAGACAGGCTTATGGACAAGTAGAAGATGTATTAGTAAAGGTTGAGGGCCTTTACATACCTACTGATTTCATAGTCTTGGATACTGGAAAGGAAGAGGAGGAATCCATCATCCTAGGAAGACCTTTCCTGGCCACAGCAAGAGCTGTGATTGATGTTGACAGAGGTGAAATAGTCCTTCAATGGAATGAGAACTCCCTTGTGTTTAAAACTCAAGGATCTCCCTCTGCAACCATGGAGAGGAAGCTTGAAAAGCTTCTCTCAAAGCAGAGTCAACCAGAGCCCCCACAGTCAAACTCTAAGTTTGGTGTTGGGAGGCCACAACCAAACTCTAAGTTTGGTGTTGAACTCCCATATCCAAACTCTAAGTTTGGTGTTGGAGAGTCTCAACAAAGCTCTGCACATCTGTGAGGCTCCATGAGAGCCCACTGTCAAGCTATTGACATTAAAGAAGCGCTTGTTGGGAGGCAACCCAATGTTTATCTAATTCTTATTTTTATTGTTTTTCATGTTTTCTTAGGTTCATGATCATGAGGAGTCACAAAATAAATATAAAAATTGAAAACGGAATCAAAAACAGCAGAAGAAAAATCACACCCTGGAGGAGCATCTGTCTGGCGTTCAAACGCCAGAACAGAGCATAGTTCTGGTGCTGAACGCCCAGAATGGGAGCATCCTGGCGCTGAACGCCCAGAACAAGCATGGTTCTGGCGTTCAACGCCAGAAATGGCAGCAAAGGGGCGTTGAACGCCCAAAATGGGCACCAACCTGGCGCTGAACGCCCAGAGTTGTGTGCAAGGGCATTTTACATGCCTAAATTGGTGCAGGGATATAAATGCCTTGACACCTCAGGATCTGTGGACCCCACAGGATCCCCACCTACCTCATCATCTCTCTTCCCATTCATGATCATCCCTTCTACTTTCCATTTACCACTAACATCCATACACCCACTACCTTCAAAAATTCAATATCTCTCTCCCACCCAATCCTACCCATATGGCCGAATACACACTCCCATCCATCTCCTCCATATCTTCTTCTTATTCTTCTATTCTTTCTTCTTTTGCTCGAGGGCGAGCAACATTCTAAGTTTGGTGTGGTAAAAGCATAGCTTTTTTGTTTTTTCCATAACCATTGATGGCACCTAAGGCCAGAGAAACCTCTAGAAAGAGGAAAGGGAAGACAAAAGCTTCCATCAAGGGTCTATAGCTCAGTGGTAGAACATTTGACTGCAAATCAAGAGATCCCTGAGATACCTCAGGGGATACATTTTCTTCCACACAATTATTGGAAGCAACTAAGGGTGGAACATCAAGAGCACTCCATCATCCTTCATGAAATCAGAGAAGATCTAAAAGCAATGAAGGAGGAGCAGCAAAGACAAGGAAGAGACATAGAAGAGCTCAAGGATATCACTAAGGTGGACTCATTCCTTGTTCTTAATCTCTCTGTTTTTCGTCTTCTATGTTATGTGCTTATCTATGTTTGTGTCTTCATTACATGATCATTAGTAGTTAGTAACTTTGTCTTAAAGATATGAATGTCCTATGAATCCATCACCTCTCTTAAATGAAAAATGTTTTAAATCAAAAGAACAAGAAGTACATGAGTTTCAAATTTATCCTTGAACTTAGCTTAATTATATTGATGTGGTGACAATGCTTCTTGTTTTCTGAATGTATGCTTGAACAGTGCATATGTCTTTTGAAGTTGTTGTTTAAGAATGTTAAATATGTTGGCTCTTGAAAGAATGATGACTAGGAGACATGTTATTTGATAATCTGAAAAATCATAAAAATGATTCTTGAAGCAAGAAAAAGCAGCAAAGAACAAACCTTGCAAAAAAAAAAAAAAAGAGGCAAAAAAAATAGAAAAAATAAATAGAAAGAAAAAGAAAAAGCAAGCAGAAAAAGCCAATAACCCTTAAAACCAAAAGGCAAGGGAAAATAAAAAGGATCCCAAGGCTTTGAGCATCAGTGGATAGGAGGGCCTAAAGGAATAAAATCCTGGTCTAAGCGGCTAAACCAAGCTGTCCCTAACCATGTGCTTGTGGCGTGTAGGTGTCAAGTGAAAACTTGAGACTGAGCGGTTAAAGTCAAGGTCCAAAGCAAAAAAAAGAGTGTGCTTAAGAACCCTGGACACCTCTAATTGGGGACTTTAGCAAAGCTGAGTCACAATCTGAAAAGGTTCACCCAATTATGTGTCTGTGGCATTTATGTATCCGGTGGTAATACTGGAAAACAAAGTGCTTAGGGCCACGGCCAAGACTCATAAAGAAGCTGTGTTCAAGAATCATCATACTGAACTAGGAGAGTCAATAACACTATTCGAAATCTGAAGTTCCTATAGATGCCAATCATTCTGAACCTCAATGGATAAAGTGAGATGCCAAAACTATTCAAGAGGCAAAAAGCTATAAGTCCCGCTCATATGATTGCAGCTATGTTTCATTGATAGTTTGGAATTTATAGTATATTCTCTTCTTTTTATCCTATTTTATTTTCAGTTGCTTGGGGACAAGCAACAATTTAAGTTTGGTGTTGTGATGAGCGGATAATTTATACGCTTTTTGGCATTGTTTTTAGTATGTTTTTAGTAGGATCTAGTTACTTTTAGGGATGTTTTCCTTAGTTTTTAAGTTAAATTCATATTTCTGGACTTTACTATGAGTTTGTGTGTTTTTCTGTGATTTCAGGTATTTTCTGGCTGAAATTGAGGGACTTGAGCAAAAATCAGATTCAGAGGTTGAAAAAGGACTGCTGATGCTGTTGGATTCTGACCTCCCTGCACTCAAAGTGGATTTTCTGGAGCTACAGAACTCGAAATGGCGCGCTTCCAATTGCGTTGGAAAGTAGACATCCAGGGCGTTTCAGCAATATATAATAGTCCATACTTTGGCCAAGAATTGATGACGTAAACTGGCGTTCAACGCCAGCCTTCTGCCCAAATCTGGCGTCCAGCGCCAGAAAAGGATCCAAAACCAGAGTTGAACGCCCAAACTGGCACAGAAACTGGCGTTCAACTCCACAAATGGCCTCTGCACGTGGAACACTTAAGCTCAGCCCAAACACACACCAAGTGGGCCCCGAAAGTGGATTTATACATCAAATACTTACTCATGTAAACCCTAGTAGCTAGTTTATTATAAATAGGACCTCTTACTATTGTATTAGGCATCCTGGATTGTATTTTGATCCTGTGATCACGTTTTGGGGGCTGGCCATCTCGGCCATGCCTGGACCTTCACTTATGTATTTTCATACGGTAGAGTTTCTACACTCCATAGATTAAGGTGTGGAGCTCTGCTGTTCCTCAAAGATTAATGCAAAGTACTACTGTTTTCTATTCAATTCTTCTTATTTCACTTCTAAGATATCCATTCGCACCCAAGAACGTGATGAAGGTGATGATTATGTGTGACGCTCATCATCCTTCTCCCTTATGAACGCGTGCCTGACAAACACTTCTGTTCTACATGAAATAAGCTAGAATGAGTATCTCTTAGATCTCCTAACCAGAATCTTCGTGGCGTAAGCTAGAATGATGGCGGCATTCAAGAGAATCCGGAAAGTCTAAACCTTGTCTGTGGTATTCCGAGTAGGATTCAATGATTGAATGACTGTGACGAGCTTCAAACTCGCGATTGTTGGGCGTTAGTGACAGACGCAAAAGGAGGGTGAATCCTATTCCAGCATGATCGAGAACCGACAGATGAATAGCCGTGCCGTGACAGGGTGCGTGAGCATATTATTCACTGAGAGGAGGGGATGTAGCCACTGACAACGGTGATGCCCTTGCATAAAGCCAACCATGGAAAGGAGTAAGACTGATTGGATGAAGATAGCAGGAAAGTAGAGGTTCAGAGGAACAAAAAGCATCTCCATTCGCTTATCTGAAATTCCTACCAATGAATTACATAAGTATCTCTATCCCTGTTCTATTATTTATTATTCGAAAACACCATTATCACTTTATATCCGCCTGACTGAGATTTACAAGGTGACCATAGCTTGCTTCATACCAACAATCTCCGTGGGATTCGACCCTTACTCACGTAAGGTATTACTTGGACGACCCAGTGCACTTGCTGGTTAGTTGTATCGAAGTTGTGACAGACAATAAAACTAGATCAGAGCACCAGGCCTTTGAAGCCATGGATATGTATCACAATTTCGTGCACCAGTGCTCATTTTGGGAATGTTCGTGCCTTACTTGAAATATTAAGACTGATCACCTTAATGTTGATTGTTTGGTGTGGATAGGACCTTAATAACTGCGAATAGACATAGTTTAATCGAGTTCCGAATGGCGAATCGATGCGAGGCACAACTATCCTCATAGTTGTTATGATCTCCATGGTTATGGTTATGTTATATTTGGATGCTATAAGGAACGAATGCTTATTTTACTTGTGAGGAATCTGGACACACAGCTAGGATGTATCCAAGAAATTTTTTTCGAAATCTAGTGCGAACCCAGCAACAAGGTCGAGTGTTTGCCATGACTGCTGATGATGCTATGCAATCAGACGCCCTGATCCAAGGTCAGTGTATTGTCAAAGATCGATTTCTAACTGTACTGTATGACTCGGGTGCATCGCATTCCTTTATTTCTTTAACTGTTGCTCGTGCGTTGGGACTAGATTTCTCTGAGTTGAACTTTGATCTGATTGTCCATACACCTGCATCCCAAAATGCTTTGACTAGTTTAGTGTGCCTGCAAGTACCATTCACTATTAGGAACAGAACTTTTATACATGATCTAATCTGTTTGCCTCTATGTGGTTTAGAAGTTATTCTAGGGTTAGATTGGTTATCTAAGTATCATGTTTTCCTTGATTGCTATGAAAGAATTGCTGTTATTCTGTCTGATAGTTTAGATATTAAACCATTTCTGTCTCATACTTTATATCGGAATTCTGTAAGAGTTGCATTAGACGAGAGTGATTGTGAGGGGTACGTTCTGTTAGTGGCTAGCTCGAATGATAGTGAACTAAGCTTAGAACGAATCCAAGTGGTGAAGGAATTTCCTGATATTTTCCCGGACGACATACCTGAGTTTCCTCCTCAGCAAGAGATAGAATTCAGCATTGAACTTGTACCTGAAACCGGACTGATTTCCATAGCACCGTACCGGATGTCACCACTGGAACTTGCAGAGTTGAAGAAGCAGTTGGATGAGCTACTTGGAAAAAAAAATATTTATTCGTCCCAGCGCATCACCTTGGGGAGCTCCGGTGTTGCTAGTAAAGAAGAAGGATGGTGGAATGTGACTTTGTGTAGATTACCGACAGTTAAATAAAGTCACTATCAAGAACAAGTACCCACTTCCACGAATAGATGATTTGATGGATCAGTTAAAAGGTGCAACTGTGTTTTCAAAGATTGATTTGCGATCGGGCTATCACTAGATTCGAGTGAAAGAGTCAGATATACCGAAGACTACATTTAGAACTCAATATGGTCACTATGAGTATACGGTTATGTCATTTGGACTAATTAATGCTCCTGTGATTTTCATGGATTACATGAATCGTATTTTCCGTCCGTACCTTGACCAGTTCATAATAGTCTTCATAGACGATATTCTCATCTATTCGAAGACAGAAAGAGAGCATCAAGATCATCTAAGGACTGTATTGCAGATACTAAGGACTCGGAAGTTATATGCTAAACTATCAAAGTGCGAGTTCTGGACAGAGAAGGTGGCATTTTTGGGACATGTTATATCACAGGGAGGAATTGCAGTGGATCCTTCAAAAATTGAAGCAGTAGTGCAATGGGAACCACCTACGACCGTTACAGAAGTTCGGAGTTTTCTCGAACTTGCTGGATATTACCGGAGGTTTATTAAAGGGTTTTCACAGATAGCCTTACCTCTGACTTACCTTACATGAAAGGAAGTTCTGTTCGTTTGGACGGCTGAGTGTGATAGAAGTTTCAAGATGCTTAAGGAGAAGTTAACAACTGCACCTGTATTAGTACTACCCAACCCGCAGAAACCTTTTGAAGTATACTGTGACGCCTCTCATAAAGGACTTGGATGTGTGCTGATCCAAGACAAAAATATGGTGGCTTATGCTTCCCAGCAGCTGAGACCTCATGAACGAAATTATCCGACGCATGACTTGGAGTTGGCTGCAGTAGTGTTTGTTCTGAAGATCTGGAGACACTATTTGTATTGCGCTCAATTAGAAGTTTTCTCTGACCACAAAAGTTTAAAGTATATCTTTGACCAGAAGGATCTTAATATGCGACAGCGAAGGTGGATGGAGTTCCTGAAGGACTATGATTTTAAGTTAAGTTATCACCCAGGAAAAGCGAACGTGGTGGCAGACGCTTTGAGCAGGAAGAATTTAAATATCTCTTGGATGATGATAAAGGAAGAAAAGTTACTCGCGGAATTTGAGAACCTTAAGTTGGCTATGACTGAGACGTCAAGTGGAGTCCGTTTGGCCCAATTTCATATAACACCAGATTTTAAGATTAGGATTCAGCAAGCACAAGCATGGGATTCAAAAATGATGACGATCCTGAGACGGATGAAAGTAGAGGAACTAGAAGCTGTAAGACTAGATCGTAGCAGCCTCTGGAGATATAAGAACAGAATTTGTGTGCCTAGCTCTGGAGATTTGCGGCAAAGGATTCTTGCAGAAGCTCATCAAAGTATATTTTCTATTCATCCTGGAGTAAGAAAGATGTATTAAGGACTTGAAACAAATGTTCTGGTAGCCGGGCTTGAAGAAAGAGGTAGCTGATTATGTCTCAAAATGTTTAACCTGCCAGAAGGTGAAGGTGGTGATGTGTATTTTCGGAAAATGAATTCCAAACACACAAAACTAACCGGCAAGTGCACCGGGTCGTATCAAGTAATAATAACTCACGGGAGTGAGGTTGATCCCACAGGGATTGAAGGATTGAGCAATTTTAGTTTAGTGGTTGATTTAGTCAAGCGAATCAAGATTTGGTTGAGTGATTTGTGATTAATAGAATTTAAATTGCATGGAAAGTAAAGGGAATGGGTAAATTGCATGAAATTAAAGAGAACAGAAAATAAAATGCTGAATCTTAAAGAACAAGTAATCTAAATTGCAAAAACTTAGATTGCAAGAAATGTAAATTGCAGAATCTTAAAGTGCAAGAAATGTAAATGGCTTGAATTGTAAAGGGAATTGGGAAGTGGATTTGCAGAATTTAAACAAGGAAAAGTAAAATTGCAACAAGCAGGGAAGTAAAAGATGGATTTAATTGCAATAGATCTCAAACAGAAAATGTAAATCGCTTGAAGAAGCGTTCAACAGAGAAATAAAAAGGGAATTTCAGATCTCAGGACCCAAGAGACTAGATAACCAAGTCTAGATCTCAATGCCTTCCTAGATCCAATCCAGAAATCTATTGCAAGAGAATTTAAAGATCAAGCAGTAGAAGAAGCAAAACCAAATTCAAATTCCAAAAGTTGCAGTAAAGCGAGACAGAGAGATCTCAAGGTGAGATTGAGACAGAATTTCCTCAATTCTTCAACCCAAGATCCAAGACAAATGTAATTGAAATTGAAAACGAGAAAACTAAGAAGAAGAAAATTCAATTCTCCTCTCCGAAATTCAGAAACTCAAGACAACTCAAAACCAAAAGCTCTCAGCAAAACTAAAACGGAAAATTCTCAAAGGAAAGAAAAAAACTCCCCTGAGAAGTTAAATCCTAAGCTATTTATACACTTTCTTCAAATGGTCTTCAAGCCTTGAATTGGGCCTTTGTTCTTGATGGAATTGGGTTGATAAAGGCCTTGGTTGATTGCTCTTGGAGTTGGAGAAAGATCCATTGTGAACCGGGTTGAAAAACATAAAAGCTTGAGTAAAAGTTTGAGTAAAAGTTTGAGGTCAAACTTTTACTCAAACTTTTTATACCAGATGGCTTCACCTTGCTGCTACCAACGTTTGAGCCAAAGTTTGAGGTCAAACTTTTGCTCAAACATTGGCCCCCTTGTAAATGTGTGTTGCGCCAATGTTTGAGCAAAAGTTTGACCTCAAACGTTGGCGCAAGCTTTTTCCTCCAGGGTGTGCAAGTGTGGCGCCAACGTTTGAGCAAAAGTTTGACCTCAAACGTTGGCGCAAGCTTTTTCCTCCAGGGTATTGATTTTGTGATGCCAACGTTTGCCAAAAGGTTTGAGGCAAATGTTGGCTCAAGCTTTTCTCCCAAAAGTTTGAGCTAAAGTTTGAGGTCAAACTTTTGCTCAAGCTTTTTTCCCAAAAGTTTGAGCTAAAGTTTGAGGTCAAACTTTTGCTCAAGCTTTTTTTCCTCTGGAGTGTTTTCAACTCTTTTAAAAGTTTGAGCTAAAGTTTGAGGCAAAATTTTGCTCAAACTTTTTGTTCTCTCTTGCTCCTAGCCATTCCTTCCTTCTTCAACCTTCTTCAAAACTCTTTTCACCTATCATCAATCAACCAAACACATCAAAGCTTTGCTTAAAATCATGAGTTTGTTATTCTTTCGTAATATATGACAATTATAGCATAAATTCTCATGAAATTGCATTAATTCATACATGGTTGATTGAATCAAAGGAAACATGGAAATCTACCCAATTGGCTTGCTTATGGCTCAAGAAAGTGCATAAATCAATCGAAAACAAAAGAAAAAGGCTAGTGAAACTAGGCTAAGATGACTTGTCATCACAACACCAAACTTAAAGCTTGCTTGTCCCCAAGCAAGAAAAGAATTATTGAGAAGAAACACTGAAATGGAAGAGGATGTTCATGCTAGCAGAGTATTATTGGTAGTTCATGGGGTTTTCTGTGGATATGTAAACACTCACTTCTTATTGACTTTTAGGCCTAGAAAGTCTCCTTCAAGCATCAAGCAACACACTGCTATGACCTCTCATTATTCCTTTGTCCTTGACTATTATTTTTTTCTCTAAAAGCTTTAGTTCAGTGTCATGTGTAACAAGTTCTTTTCTTTCTTTATACTTGACACATTATTCACTATAGACACTTGGCTCACATTCCTTCTTAAAACATTGATGCCCAGCACCTCTTTGGGTTACTAAATGCCTTGTAGTTAGGTTGCTCTTGATAGTGGACTTTCAGCTGATGATCCCGGGTTAGTTAACCCAAGTCACCAAGTGTTGATGCACTCCAAAGAACTTAATAATCCAAGCAGATCCTAGTACAAAGACACCACATGCATATATTCTAAGGTTCAAGCTATTGGTGTCTAGCTTTGTTTCTTTTTATTTTCTTTTGTTCTGTTGCCCATTTTTGGATTTTTCTTTTCTCTGTTTGTTTTTCTTTTTAACCAACGACTTTTATTTGATTGAGATTCATAGACAGTAGGCCACTTTCTACTTAGAAGGAGACATCCTAGTTCTCTTATTCACACATACCACCACTTACTTTTATTATACTTCTATCTAACAGAGAACTATCTCACTTCACATTCAAACATTTCTTTTATTGAAGCATGCTTTTTGTTAAGTAAAAGTAAACACACAAGCACACACTTAGGACTAGCTTACTTATTTTAAATTGAAACAGAAATGATGTACATACTATTACACTAACAGTTACTGTTAAGATGGGCATATTCACACTTCCAATTTAGAGCAATTCAATGCTGATGGAGTTAAGTGACAATACAACCTCTTGGTGGCTTCTTCTTCTTTCTCTCAGCTAATGGTGTGTAGTCCTCCCAAGAGAGTGATTGAATTCCTGCAGTGTTAATGGAAGTTGCTTGTTTCTCAAGCCCTTAGATGACTGGTTAGTGTGCAAGACTTTCCTGTAGGCGTTTGAACTTACTTTGGTGTGTGAACACCAAACTTAGCCCCTTGCCATGTTTCTTATGCATTAAAATAACCATATGTGAAAGCCTAAGTCTTTGCTAAAGGTAATAAAACTAGAAACAGACAATGATTAAATGATTTATCAGATTGCTTGGAGCTAGTAACCCTTTGTGCAGAAGGTGAGAATGTGCTTTTAAATGAGATTTTGGTGGAACACCAAACTTAGAATCCTTTATTCTCCCTTAAATTGTTTTGGTGTGAAACACCAAACTTAGCTCCTTGCAATACATACCAATCATTTAACCTTTTTATTGAAATAGCTATGAAAAGAAAATTACCTCAAGTTGGGTTGCCTCCCAACAAGCGCTTCTTTATTGTCATTAACTCGACATTGGGGCTTTCTTTTATGGTGGTTGATGATTGTAGTGCCTCAACTTGTCTCCCCTGACTGTGATCCTCCTCTTTTTTCCTTGGTGTTCAATTTCAGCATGCTCTAATGAGAGTATATTGCTGACAGTGTAGTAATCCTCAGTCTGTTGGCTTGCTCCTAGTTGTTGATAAATCAATTGCACTTTATCACCTTTGGAAAGCCCTTCTGTTGGAATCTTTCTGTTCTTCCAACCTCTTTTTTTTTGTTTCTGTGTTTCTTCCTTTCTTTTGTTGATCTTTCTCTTTTGGCCGTAGGCTCACTTTGGAGATCTCTCTTCTCGGTGGTTAATACTCCAATATCCTCTTGAACTTCTTCATCATTCTGCACAATCTTTTGCCTTGGGATGTTGCTGTGAATCACCTTGTTGCTTTCTTTCTTTAACTGTGATTCTTCCTTGTCGAGTTCCATATAGTCTTTCTTTTCATCACTGAACTGTGCTTCTGGTACTACTTTCAGAGTGACACTCTTATCATGCATTCTGAGAGTTAATTCTCCTTGCTCTACGTCTATGATAGCCCTGGCAGTGGGCAAGAACGGTCTCCCAAGTATGATGGAGTTACTTTCATGCTCATCTGAATATAGAACCACAAAATCTGCAGGGTATATGAATTTGTCCACCTTGACTAGAAGGTTTTCAATTACACCCCTGGGGTATACCACTGATTTATCTACCAGCTCTAGAGACATCTGTACCGGTTTAACTTCCTCTATATGCAGTTTTTTTACCAAAGAGGAGGGAATTAAGTTAATACTTGCTCCTAGATCACACATTGCCTTAGTGATGGTTAATTCCCCAACGGTACAAGGCAGCAAAAAGCTCCCAGGGTCTTCAAGCTTAGGAGGAAGCCCTTTTTGAATCAAAGCCCTGCATTCCTCAATAAGCAGTATGGTCTCTTTCTCATCCCAACTTCTTTTCTTGTTGATAAGCTCCTTCAAAAACTTGGCATACAGAGGCATTTGCTCAAGTACTTCAGCCAAGGGAATATTGATCTCCAGCTTTTTGAAAGTCTCAAGGAACTTGTGAAATTGTTGGTCCTTTGCCTCCTTGTTGAATCTCTGGGGATATGGCAGTGGAGGTACAAAGGTCTTCTCTGCTTGTTGCTTTTGATTTTTGGTTGGCTCTTCAATTGCTTCATTCTCCTTTTTTGGAATTTTTGATTCTTCCTCCTTTTCTTGAGTTTGTTTTGAAGCTTGCTTGCTTGCCATTGCATCATCATCATTGGCTTCCTCTGTGTGTGTTGGCTGTTCCTCTTCTATTGGTCTTTTGCTGCTCTCTACTTGCTTCTTTGTAGTGTCATTGTTGCTCATCAATGTTCTCCCACTCCTTAATTGTATTGCCTTGCATTCTTCCTTAGGATTTGGGATTGTGTCACTCGGCAGTGAGCTTGAAGGTTTCTCAACAGAAATCTGTTTGGAGATTTGCCCAATTTGCCTCTCTAGGTTCTTCATGGAGGCTTCATGGTTCTTGGTTGTCATTTCTTGTTGTTTCCATATTTTGTCTATCAAGGTTTCCAAGTTGGTGAGTCTTTGAGATTCAGGTGATGCTTGTGGTGGGTTATGAGATGTGGATGGTGGATGGTGGATATTTTGGTTGGTGGGTTGGTTATTAGATTGGTAATGGTTGGGGTTGGGGTAGTTGTTTTGAGGCTTTCTGTAGGGGTTTTGGTTAGTTTGCTGCTGGTTGTGGTTTTGGTTGTTTCTTGAAGTGTTTTGGTTTGAGTTCCTCTGCCATGGTTGTTGGTTCTGGTTGTGATTATCTCCTCATCTGAGGTTTGGATGGTTCTTCCAGGATGGATTGTATGTGTCACCATACACTTCATTCTGTCCAGAATTTTGGTTATGCATGTATTGGACTTGTTCTTGCTGCTGCTCCTCTTGAGTTTCTTCATTTTGCCCCCATGTGGATGATGGTTGGCTTGTGTTAACTGCTGCAACTTGGAGGCTATCAATCCTCTTGGCCATTTGCTCAAATTGTTGTTGAATTTGCTACTGCATCATCTTGTTTTGAGCCAAGATTGAGTCCACTCCTTCTAGCTCCATTACTCCTCTCCTTTGTGATGGTTGGAGATTTCTTTGATGAGCGAAGAAATATTGATTGTTGGCCACAATGTCAATAAGATTTTGAGCTTTTTCTGCTGTTTTCATCAGTTGCAATGATCCTCCAGCTGAGTGGTCAAGTGATTCTTGAGCCTTTAGAGTGAGTCCTTCATAGAAGTTCTGTAGCTTGTCCCACTCAGTGAATATTTCTGGTGTACATTTCCTCAGCAGAGCCTTGTATCTCTCCCATGCTTCATACAGATTTTCAGCGTCCAATTGTGTGAATGTTTGCACCTCAGTTTTTAGCCTGATGACTCTTTGAGGTGGATAGAATTTGGCTAGAAATTTAGTTACCAAGTCATCCCAACTAGTGATGCTTCCTTGGGGAAAACTTTCAAGCCATTGTGCGGCCTTGTCCCTTAATGAGAACGGGAACAGCAGGAGCTTGTAAGTTTCAGGATTCACGCCATTGGACTTGACAGTGTCACAAATCCTTAAGAATGTAGATAGATGTTGATTTGGATCCTCCAATGGTCCTCCCCCAAACGAGCAGTTGTTTTGGACCAATGTAATGAGTTGTGGCTTCAGTTCAAAGTTATTTGCATTGACATTAGGGTTGAGAATGCTGCTTCCACAATGTCTGGCATTTGCAAAGGTATAGGAGGCCAATACTCTCCTCTGCTGTGGGTTATTGTCAACCCCTCCTCCTGGATTAGATGGATCTCCTTCCATCTCGTGATATTCTTCCTCAGATTCTTCCTCTCCAACAATATTTTTCCCTATTTCAGCTCTTCTTAACCTTCTAAGAGTTCTCTGGTCAGTTTCAGATAAAATAGGAATGGATCTCCCTGTACCTGACATACAAACTAAACAAAAGAAACACCACCAGTAACACTTCGATCTGTTGCCAGAATGAAGTTTGGTTAGCTTAAGCAAAAATTCAAACAGTTAGTGTGTTAGTAAAAAATTTGAGAAACAGAAAATAAAAAGTGCTTGATCTAGATCTCCACTTCACGTAATCATTGTCAATCTATTTCAATCCCCGGCAACGGTGCCAAAAACTTGATGTGTATTTTTGGAAAATGAATTCCAAACACACAAAACTAACCGGCAAGTGCACCGGGTCGTATCAAGTAATAATAACTCACGGGAATGAGGTCGATCCCACAGGGATTGAAGGATTGAGAAATTTTAGTTTAGTGGTTGATTTAGTCAAGCGAATCAAGATTTGGTTGAGTGATTTGTGATTAACAGAATTTAAATTGCATGGAAAGTAAAGGGAATGGGTAAATTGCATGAAATTAAAGAGAACAGAAAATAAAATGCTGAATCTTAAAGAACAAGTAATGTAAATTGCAAAAACTTAGATTGCAAGAAATGTAAATTGCAGAATCTTAAAGTGCAAGAAATGTAAATGGCTTGAATTGTAAAAGGAATTGGGAACTGGATTTGCAAAATTTAAACAAGGAAAAGTAAAATTGCAACAAGCAGGGAAGTAAAAGATGGATTTAATTGCAATAGATCTCAAACAGAAAATGTAAATCGCTTGAAGAAGCGTTCAATAGAGAAATAAAAAGGGAATTTCAGATCTCAGGACCCAAGAGACTAGATAACCAAGTCTAGATCTCAATGCCTTTCTAGATCCAATCCAGAAATCAATTGCAAGAGAATTTAAAGATCAAGCAGTAGAAGAAGCAAAACCAAATTCAAATTCCAAAAGTTGCAGTAAAGCGAGACAGAGAGATCTCAAGGTGAGATTGAGACAGAATTTCCTCAATTCTTCAACCCAAGATCCAAGACAAATGTAATTGAAATTGAAAATGAGAAAACTAAGAAGAAGAGAATTCAATTATCCTCTCCGAAATTCAGAAACTCAAGACAACTCAAAACGGAAAATTCTCAAAGGAAAGAAAAAAACTCCCCTGAGAACTTAAATCCTAAGCTATTTATACACTTTCTTCAAATGGTCTTCAAGCCTTGAATTGGGCCTTTGTTCTTGATGGAATTGGGTTGATAAAGGCCTTGGTTGATTGCTCTTGGAGTTGGAGAAAGATCCATTGTGAACCGGGTTGAAAAACATAAAAGCTTGAGTAAAAGTTTGAGTAAAAGTTTGAGGTCAAACTTTTACTCAAACTTTTTATACCAGATGGCTTCACCTTGCTGCTACCAACCTTTGAGCCAAAGTTTGAGGTCAAACTTTTGCTCAAACGTTGGCCCCCTTGTAAATGTGTGTTGTGCCAACGTTTGAGCAAAAGTTTGAGCTCAAACGTTGGCGCAAGCTTTTTCCTCCAGGGTGTGCAAGTGTGGCGCCAACGTTTGAGCAAAAGTTTGACCTCAAATGTTGGTGCAAGCTTTTTCCTCCAGGGTATTGATTTTGTGATGCCAACGTTTGCCAAAAAGTTTGAGGCAAACGTTGGCTCAAGCTTTTCTCCCAAAAGTTTGAGCTAAAGTTTGAGGTCAAACTTTTGCTCAAGCTTTTTTCCCAAAAGCTTGAGCTAAAGTTTGAGGTCAAACTTTTGCTCAAGCTTTTTTTCCTCTGGAGTGTTTTCAACTCTTTTAAAAGTTTGAGCTAAAGTTTGAGGCAAACTTTTGCTCAAACTTTTTGTTCTCTCTTGCTCCTAGCCATTCCTTCCTTCTTCAACCTTCTTCAAAACTCTTTTCACTTATCATCAATCAACCAAACACATCAAAGCTTTGCTTAAAATCATGAGTTTGTTATTCTTTCATAATATATGACAATTATAGCATAAATTCTCATGAAATTGCATTAATTCATACATGGTTGATTGAATCAAAGGAAACATGGAAATCTACCGAATTGGCTTGCTTATGGCTCAAGAAAGTGCATAAATCAATCGAAAACAAAAGAAAAAGGCTAGTGAAACTAGGCTAAGATGACTTGTCATCAGGTGGAACACCAGAAACCGTCAGGAACCCTACAACCCTTGGAAATACCATAATGGAAATAGGAGCAGATCACTATGAATTTTGTCACGGGATTGCCAAGGACCTCAACAGGACACGATGCTATATGGGTGATTGTGGACAGGTTAACAGAATCAACACATTTTCTTCCGATTCGAGTTGACTATACTTTAGAAAGGCTAGCACGGCTATATATTCAAGAAATTATAAAATTGCACGGGATACCTTCGTCAATTGTTTCAGATCGAGATCCGAGGTTTACTTCCAGATTCTGGGGAGCTTTCCAGAAAGCTTTAGGAACAGAATTGCATATGAGTACAGCATACCATCCTCAGATAGACGGACAATCAGAGTGAACGATCCAGACATTGGAAGACATGTTAAGATCTTGTGTGATGGATAACCAGGGTAATTGGGATAGGTATTTGCCATTGGTCGAGTTCGTCTACAACAATAGTTACCAATAAAGTATCGGGATGGCACCATATGAAGCTCTCTACGGAAGGAGATGTCAGACACCATTGTGTTGGAATGATGACGGAGAAGCTAGTGTCTTAAGTCCAGACTTAGTGCAAGAAACTATTGAGAAGACAAAGGGGATTCGCCAGAAGATCCAGACCACAGAGCCGTCAAAAGAGCTATGCCGATAATAGACGTAGACCCTTAGAGTTTAGTGAGGGAGATCATGTCTTTCTAGAAGTAACTTCGATTACTGGAATAGGTAGAGCCCTTAAGACTAAGAAGCTTAACCCACGATACATAGAACCTTTCCAAATACTTAAAAGAGTCGGTCTAGTAGCTTATCAAATAGCCCTTCCTCCTTATTTATCAAACCTTCATGATGTTTTTTTATGTCTCGCAACTTAAGAAATATGTTCCCGATGATAGTCACGTTTCACAACCAGAAACAGTACAGTTATAAAATGATTTGACATATCAAGCATCACCAGTTCAGATCGTAGAAAGAAGTGATAAGCAACTAAGAGGCAAGACTGTTCACTTAGTCAAAGTAGCATGGGAACCAAAAGGAGAAGAAGAGCACACTTGGGAATTGGAAGATAAGATGAGAGCTGATTACTCGCATCTATTCTCAAGTAACTGGAACTTTGAGGGCAAAATTTTCTTTTAGGAGGGTAGAATGTAACAACCCCGGTTTTCGAGAACGCGAAATCTTTTCTGAAAGTACGGATTTCTCCGGAAGATCAGTAAGGGGAAAACCTTTGATATATCATCAAGTATCTCAATCCTCATTGTCATTATGTCATCTTTAAGTTAGAACCTTTTCCGAGACAAGCTCGATAACGCGGTCACGAAGAACCTGGTTTTTGAACCGTATCGGTTAGAAGTTTTGATTTGGTTTTTTGTAAATAGTCTCAATTTGACGAACCAGACTCGATTTATGAGAGAAGAGAGATAATAGGATGATATTATCATTATATTAGTATTAGAAGCTTCTTGAATAATATTATAAGGTTAGTGGTCAGTTTTAGTTAAAAACAGAAAATCGGTTTAACCGGGTTTACGGTTTACTGGCGTAGCTTAGCACCAACACTCTCTGATGAATTTAGCAATGCTAAGGCCTCATTATACATGTACTATTCTCATAATATATATGTTACTAGTTTCATTTATGCTAGTAGCTCAGAAAATAATTTTTAGAGATGTTTTTATGAGTGTTCCGATACACCTAGTTTTAGTAGTTGTACACCAGAGATATTTTAATATTATTTTAATCCACCTCCAAGCCAACCAATCACAACTCACCTTACACCGCCAAGACCTCCAAGGCTGTCTTATTTCATCATTTTGGCCGAAAATAACAAGAGAGAAAAGAGAGAAACTTTCATGAACACTTAATCTTCAAAGTTTGATTTTTTCTGAACTAAAACTCAAATCAAAACTCCAATTTCACCAAAATGATCCTCTCTTCTTCCTCTACATAACCATGTAACTTATCAAGGATGGAAATAAGGTGAGATAGCTGTCTCCCTCCCATTTCAATTCGGTTTTCAAGGAAACATGCTTAAACATGTGTTTTCTTGATGTTCTTCCTTAGGAATCATGCTTAACTTGACTTGAGAGCCAAAAAACGTGAATTTCCAGCAAGTCTAAGGTGAGATATCTCTTCCTAACATACTGAGTGAGATTTGGTCATTTGAGAGTTTTTGGATTTAAAGTTGTTCTTGATGTGATTTAGGAGGAAAAAGTGCTTAAGGACCACCTGAAAGTTTAACCGAAATAGGAGCAGCAAAACCAGGTAGGGATTGACGAATTTAATCTTGATTGATTGTGTTTGAGTTGTGTGATTATGATATGGTTTGGCTGTGCTTGAAATTGATGATTTATATGAGTGATTCTTGGTGAAAATTTGGTGAAATTTTGATGAAATTTGATGAAATTCAAGCTTTAAAGTTCATGTTCTTGGGGAAGCTGGAAAAACGAAACCCTAAGCTTAAATTGAGGTTCAATTTGTGTTGAAATCATGTAGAAAAGATGGGGTTTTAGTGGCTGCTAATTTATTATGAATTATAGTAAAAATCGGTTGCTGAAAAGACTGAAAAACGGGTAAAAACAGAGAAGGAATCTAAAGAATTTATGATGAACATGAAGAACACTTTGAGTGTGATGAAGAACAATGAAGAACACCTTTTTGATTCATAAAAGGGCAAGAAAGTAATTAATTTGGTGTTTGGGGGGTTATTTAGTAATTTCTGAAAGTTAGGGTGGTAAAAGTAGAAATATTAAAAGTTACGGGTGGTAAAAAGTGAATTTTAAAGGTTAAAAGTAAAAGTAAGTTAATTTTCGAAAATTTAATGATAAAATAATAAAAAATAATAAAATATTAAATAATAATATTTAATTAAAAATAATATTTTAATGAAAATAAAAAAATAATGCGAAAAAGGCAGTTTTCTGTAAAAGCTTTAGAAAGACAACGTTAAACTCAGAATCTCGTAATTACTTTCATAAAACACTTAGGGAGTGGTAAAAACATATTAGTGAGGCAAAGATAAATAAAAGATAAAAAGTTGAAGAAAAGATAAAAATCGAAGAAAAAGTCTGTAAAGTTTTAATGACAGAAAAACAGACAGAGGCTAGTGAACGAACTAGGGCAACATAGTTAGTCCTGGAATTGCGAATAGGGTTAGGTATTATATGAAAAGTTAAACTGTTTCAGTATAGACTTAATGAACCTATACTTGGGACAGACTAACTATTCATACCGAAATTTACATAAGCTTTAAATACATACGTTAAACAGAAAAATCAGAGCAGAGTAAAGAAACACAGAGAACAGAGTAACCAGAGCAGAATAAAAGGATACAGAGAAAAGAGTAATCAGAGCAAAGTAAAAAGACAAAGAGAAAAGATTAATGTGATAAAGAGAAATGGTTTGAATTAAGATGTTGTAAAAGTGAAAGATGTAAAGTTTGTACAGTGTGATTGAACAGAGAAAGAAAGAGGTACTGCATAAAAATGTGAAAATGATGATGAATAATGAGAATGATTATGTGATGATTTGTTGCTTGAGGCAACCCAAGAGATATTTATTTGTTGCTTGAGGCAACCCAAGAGATGTTTTTATTCATTTGTTGCGTTAAGACAACTCCAGATATACTTGTATCATCATCTGCTGCAGTGAGGCAATCAGATAGATAATGGTGTGATCACTGAGAACGCTTTCCTACGGTACAGATCCATATTTATTTCTGTAAGGCAAAGGGGTTATTTCCTGCTACAGAAGTACCGTGACCACCTGATCCATTTCTGTAGTGGCAGAGGGGTTATTTCCTGTATACAGAAGGTGTGTCGGCGTACATCCCTGCAGTGGCAGATGTGTTATTTCCTGTGTGCAGTGGACCCTGTGGTGGCAGAGGAGTTATTTCCTGTACACAGGGGTATAGCCAATAGGAAAGCCTTATCCAGACAGAGGTTGCTGGATAACGTCGGGAGCGGGTTAGTAACCGACAGATGAGCTCATTACCTGCACTAGGGCTAGACATGCATCATACTTGGTTGCGCATTTCCTTTGTTATGTTTGTGGTATGAATGTATGCTTTCCTTGTTTGTATTCCATTCTCTGCACTTGTGATATTTCTTGTATTCTTTTGTTTGTGTTCTGCTATCTGTTTTCTCTATCTTCTCTACTTATCTGTGTTTTCTAATTACTGCTTCCTTGTATTCTGCTAATAGTCTGCTAAACAACATAGAATTAATGAACGTAACTAATAACCCCTACCCTACTAAGAACTCCCCAGTTCTTACCCCTTCTCTCTCCCTTCCCCCTTCAGATGGAAGTAAGAGTACCATACAATAGTTCGCTGATGACCGTTCGCAAGAAGAGGATTCTGCTCTAGATAGTCTTCTGAGTCTAGGGTGAATATCGTTCTCTGATTATATGTAAATACGATGAGACCAGCCAACGTCTGCACCCCTTCGTATGCGCACTTTAACCTAAATCCTGTGTACGAGATTCCTATTTTGTGGATACTTCATGAGGTATGGTGCACGAAATTGTGATCTCAGGCAATGGTGCCAGAAACTCTGTACGCACGTCTTAATAAATCGTTTTTCATTCACAACTTCGATACAACTAACCAGCAAGTGCACTGGGTCGTCCAAGTAATAAACCTTACGTGAGTAAGGGTCGATCCCACGGAGATTGTTGGTATGAAGCAAGCTATGGTCACCTTGTAAATCTCAGTCAGGCGGATATAAAAAGGTTATGGAGTTTTCGAAATTTAATAATAATTAAACATAAAATAAGGATAGAAACACTTATGTAATTCATTGGTGAGAATTTCAGATAAGTGTATAGAGATGCTTTCGTTCCTCTGAACCTCTGCTTTCCTGCTGTCTTCATCCAATCAGTCTTACTCCTTTCCATGGCTGGCTTTATGTAAGGACATCACCGTTGTCAATGGCTACTTTTAATCCTCTCTGGAAAATGGTCCGATGCGCTGTCACTGCATGGCTAATCGTCTGGAGGAATCACCCTTGTCAATGGCTGCATCCTATCCTCTTGTGAAAATGGTCCAAATGCTCTGTCACAGCACGGCTAATCATCTGAGGTTCTCAATCATACTGAAATAGGATTCACCCTCCTTTTGCGTCTGTCACTACGCCCAGCACTCGCGAGTTTGAAGTTTGTCACAGTCATTCAATCCCAGAGTCCTACTCGGAATACCACAGATAAGGTTTAGACTTTCCGGACTCTCATGAATGCCGCCATCAATCTAGCTTATACCACGAAGATTCTGATTAAGAGATCCAAGAGATACTCATTCAATCTAAGGTAGAACGGATGTGGTTATCAGGCACGCGTTCATAGGGAATGATGATGATTGTCACGTTCATCATGATGCCAAGGCATCTTAGGCTAGTTTCACTAGCATTTTTTTGATAGTTTTAGTTGTTTTATGCATTTTCTTGAGCTTAAAGTAACCAAGAATGGTTAAAAGAATAACAAAGCAATGAACCATCCAAACAGTATGATTTTGATACAAATTCCATGAGTTTTAGTTATATTACTTGAATGCTATGAATGGAAGATTTCTCATGAAATTTTGCAAGACTTTGATGCAATTATTTGGATGATTTCAGGGAAGAAGAGGCTAGGCAAGGAAGCAACAAAATCAATAAAGGAAGCTTGAATATCACATGTGGAGTTTAAGTTCCAGTTTAAGCCTAAACTGGAGCTTAAACGCCAGAATCATGAAGGCTAAGAAATGCTGAAACTGAAGTTTAACCTCCAGTTTAACCTTAAACTGGAGGTTAAACGCCAGAATGAAAGTCTCACCAAAGAAGCATTTCCACGTTTAACCTCCAGTTTAACCTTAAACTGGAGGTTAAACGCCAGAATGAGAATGCCACTCAGGAAGCATTTCCACGTTTAACCTCCAGTTTAACCTTAAACTGGAGGTTAAACGCCAGAAATGGGAAATGCACCAGGGAGCCATTTCCACGTTTAAGCTCCAGTTTAACCTTAAACTGGAGCTTAAACGTGTTCGACCAAGTTTTCTCCTCCAGGGTTGCTTTCTCCATTTCCACGTTTAAGCTCCAGTTTAACCTTAAACTGGAGCTTAAACGTGTTCGACACCTCCAGGGCTACCTTTCTCAGCTTCCACGTTTAAGCTCCAGTTTAACCTTAAACTGGAGCTTAAACGTGTTCGACCTCCAGGATGGCTTTCTCTATTTCCACGTTTAAGCTCCAGTTTAACCTTAAACTGGAGCTTAAACGTGTTCGACCTCCAGGGCTGCCTTTTCTATCTCGACGTTTAAGCTTCAGTTTAACCTTAAACTGAAGCTTAAATGTGTTCGACTAAGTTACCCTCCAGGGCTGCCTTCTTCCATTTCCACGTTTAAGCTTCAGTTTAACCTTAAACTGAAGCTTAAACGTGCTTCCACAAAAGGCATCACTGGAAGTGTCTGGCGTTTAAGCTACAGTTTAAGCTTAAACTGCAACTTAAACGCCACTCTTGGAAAAGGTTTCTGGGCCAAAAATATTGCGGTTTAAGTTAGTATTTGAGCACAAACATTAACTTAAACTTACTCTGGTATGAAACCCAATTGAATATCATGGTTTATGGGATTGGGCCTGAAGGATTGATGAGTCTGAAATTTCAATTTATTGAGTCATGTGTCATTATTTGATTATCACTAAGTTGGCTAAATGAATGTTACAGAATTTGGATCAACAGCCTCATCAAGATTATGGATCATAAACCCAAGGCAAAAGGAAAGCAGGGAGAGGCCTCAAAGCCCAAGAAACACAACAGAAGCTCAATATAGAAAGTGTATAAATAGGATAGAATTTAAGTTAGGAAGGACTTTTACCTTTTCATTTGGCTAGTTTTCATATCTTTGTAATTGAATTCAGAGCTATGACTCACTAAACCCCCTTTCATTGGGTTAGGGAGCTCTATTGAAATTCAATGAATCAATAATAGTTTATCTTCTTCTTCAATCTTTTCTCTTGAATTTTGTTAGAAAGCTTCTCGATCTAATTCCATTGGGTAGTTGTCTTGGGAAAGAAACTACCCATAATTGGAATCCTTCGGAACCTTGGGAAAGGAATGGAGGATTCATGCTAGAGAAGCTTTCTCACAGTGAATTGGATTGGGGTTTGGATGGATATTGTGACATGTAATCCTACCAAATTGTGGTTCATGAAACTGTGTGGTATAATCAGTGATCGAGCATCATCTCTTCTTATGAACATTTAAACCAAGGGATTGGGAATTTGTTTGTTTTTAGAGAGAATTGGTGAGCCAAGGGATTGGGATCCAATCATATAAGATTGCCAAGCAAAATTCAATGAACGCATTGGTTGAGGAAGAGATAAACATGTTTTGATTCGGAGATCTCAATATCTCCTATAACCCAATGAATTCCCCATTTCTGATTTCCACTTTCTCTTACATTCTGCAATTAAATTCATGCAATCACCCCCATTCCCTTTTAATTTCAGTAATTTAGCTTCTGCTCTTTACTTCATGCAATTTAAGATTCCGCCATTTAAATTTCTTGTCATTTACGTTTCCCGCCAATTTTACATTCCGCAATTCTCATCTAAATCTTGATTCCGCTCAACTAGAACACACTTCTAATCCGAATTGCTCACTCAACCAATCCTTGTGGGATTCGACCTCACTCTATTGTGAGTTTTCACTTGACGATAACCGGTGCACTTGCCGGAAGGAATTTTGCCGATCGTGCAATTTCCTAAATCGTAGCATAACAAGTTTATGCGCATCAAGTTTATGGCGCCGTTGCCGGGGATTGGTTTTCGATTGACAATTCTCAAATTGGAAGTTAACTAGATTGAGCATTTTTTTGTTTTGATTAATTCAGTACAAATTACTTGTTGAATTTTAATTTCTGCACTCTGTTACATGCTTTCTTTCTTTATGCCTTTAAATTCAAGCAACTAACTCACTGACTCACTAACTGTTTGAATTAATTCCTCAACTGCTCTAACCACACTCTTCCATTAACCAAGAGTATTTCACTTGTTTGTTGCCTGTGCTGTGTTCTTGTATGACAGGTAGGAGAGGAGAGACATCAACTCCTCCATATACCGAACCAGAGAGGACCCTTCATAGACTTAGAAGGGAAGCAAGAGGGAAGAGAGTACTGGGAGAAGAGGAATCTGAAGGAGAATCTGAGGACAATTTTGAGGAAGCTTTAGATCTCAACATGGATAGAGAAGTTCACAACCATGAGAGAGCTGATGGAAACAATGCCATTCCTGAGAGGAGGGTTCTTAGTTCATACATAAACCCAACCTCTGGGAATTGTGGTAGCAGCATCCAGAAACCACCCATTCAGGCCAACAATTTTGAGCTCAAACCACAGCTAATATCACTTGTGGAGAATCATTGTTCATTTGGTGGAAGTGCTAATGAAGACCCAAACCAACATCTCACAAAATTCCTGAGAATTTGCGACACTGTGAAGTCCAATGGAGTCCAGGAAGATGCATATAAACTGCTTTTGTTCCCATTTTCACTTAGGGACAAGGCAGCTAAGTGGCTGGAATCATTCCCAAGGGGGAGCCTAACAACCTGGGATGAGGTGGAAAGCAAGTTTCTGGCACGTTTCTACCCCCCACAAAAGGTCAATAGGCTTCGATCTGAGGTTCAGACGTTTAGACAACAAGATGGTGAAACTCTCTACGAGGCATGGGAGAGATTCAAGGATTTGACAAGGAAATGCCCACCAGACATGTTCCATGACTGGGTGCAATTGCATATTTTCTATGATGGACTGTCTTATGAATCAAGGAAGGCTGTAGACCATTCATCAGGAGGTTCATTGAACAGGAAAAAGACTGTGGAAGAAGCCATTGAAGTGATTGAGACAGTGGCTGAGAATGAGTACTACTATGCGTCAGAGAGACACAACACTAAGGGAGTCATGGAGCTGAACCATGTTGATACAATTCTAGCCCAAAACAAGGTGTTTGCCAAGCAACTAGTAGAGCTCACCAGGAAATTAGAAACAAAACAAGTGGCTGCAATACACACACAAGATCAAGAGGAAGAAAGCACTGAAGGAGGTGATTGGGAAGAGGCCAATTATGTAGGAAATCAACAAAGGCAACCATATGATCCACATTCCAACACTTACAACCCAAGCTGGAAAAACCACCCAAACCTTGGGTGGGGAAACCAGCAAAACCAACATAACAAGTCCACATACCAAAACTCCAACCAAAGATCATACCAAGCCACACAAAACACTAACTCTCAACCACCATATCATGGCCAAAATAATCAACCTACCCAACCTAACCCGAACCAACAATTTCAAGATCAATTAAACAGGATAGAAGGAATGCTGGCACACATGGGTCAGGACATAATTGAATTGAAAAGCTTCAGAGATGATGTGAGATCTACCTTAAGAAACCATGGTGAAAAACCCAAGAGGATGGAGTCTCAAGTAGGAGAGCTATCTCAACAGGCCCCCAAATCAACTGCAGTGTTCCCTAGTGACACAGAAAAGAATCCTAAAGGGGAACAAAAGGGAGTGAGATGGGAAGAATGCAAAGCCATCACCATATTGAAAGAAGTCTCAGAAGAAGAAGGAATCAGATCCTCAGAACAGGAGCCAGAAATCTTGAAGGAAGGTGTGGAGGAAGCTAAGCAGGAAAGTGAAACTGAGCAAGCCAAGGAACTGCAAAAAGGCACGATGGAAACATACCAACCAAAAGCACCATTTCCTCAGAGGTTAGGAGGAGGTGAAAAAGGGAAAACCTATTCAAGGTTTTTAGAGACATTTAAGTCTCTCCATATCAATATTCCCTTTCTTGAGATTCTCCATCAAATGCCTACACACATCAAGTATTTAAAGGAATTGTTGAGCAAGAAAAGAGTTTTGAAGGGAGGACAAACGGTAACAATGAACAAAGAATGCAGTGCCCTCATCAAGAAGGACACAGTCTCTAAGAAAACAGACCCAGGAAGTTTTCATATTCCTTGCATCATAGGGGAAACAAAAATTGACAGAGGATTCTGTGATCTAGGAGCTAGCATAAATGTGATGCCTCTAACTCTTATGAAGAGGCTACAACTGAATGAGGTGAGATCCACTGATGTAATCATACAACTGGCTGACAAAACTCAGAAGCAAGCTGAAGGGGTAGTTGAGAATGTGCTGGTGAAAGTGGGAGATTATTACTTCCCCACAGACTTTGTCATTTTGGACATGGAGGAAAGCTACTTACACCCTATCATTCTGGGCAGACCATTTCTAGCCACTACTAGAGCGCTCATAGATGTAGAACAAGGAGAGCTAATTCTGAGAATACATGATGAAAAGCTCATTTTCAAAGTTTTCAAACCTGCATCTGAGCCTGAACCAGAACCTGAAAAGCCTAAGGATGATAGTAGCCATCTGTGTTTGGAGGAAAGTAATCCAGCAGCTGAAACTCTAAAACAGTCCTTGGAAGGCAAACAAGAGTTGCAAGAGTTAAAGCCACAAGAATCAATGGAAACAGATCAGAAGGATCCTCCTGGCATAAGGGTCAATGAAGAAATCCTCAAGAGAAACGGAAGAATGATAGGGAAATTGCCAAGAGGGTGGAGAAACAAGAAAATTCCCACTGAAGGTTTTTCTCCGGGAGATAAAGTGATATCAAGTCATTATCTGCCAATCCCACCTGGCCTCAAAACCATTCCTTCCCAGCTCCCTCAAGTGTTCACAATCAGGAAAGTTCTTTCTATGGAACATTTAGAGGTCATGAAGGAATCAAGTGGGGACGTTTGCATAGTGAGAGGAGAAGACGTCAAGCACTACAATCCACCCTAACAAGGGACAACCGTCAAGCTAGTGACGTTAAAGAAGCGCTTCATGGGAGGCAACCCATGTTTAAATATCCTTATTTTTTTGTTTTGTTGTGCATTTAATAAAGCATGGTTTCTTATGCATGAACTTGAATCCTCAGGACAACTGCTGAAAGAGTGCACTAAACATTGCATGTAAAATACAATTTGTCTCTAAGTTTGGTGTGCCTGAAGGCACCCCAAATTTTATTCAAAATGCATTCAATTTTTCATTCAAAGTGCACAACCAAACATTAAGTTTGGTGTTCCTCTTTGAACACGGTTCATGAAAAGCAAGAAGTTCCTCTGGATTTCGAAATTCATGACAAGTATACCATTCGCATGTTTTAATACTTTGGTTTCAACTACTTAGGGTAGTAAATTTGTTTAGAATCAAAGAGCCAAAGTGACTATGATTTATTAGAATTATGCACATTCATTAAGGACAACCAATATGGATTTCATGTTATCAGGAGACTTTACCAAACACTAAGTTTGGTGTCCAGTAATAAGTGTTCATACATACAAAAGTCACGGCTATAAGCTCATGAAGTCAATCATTGATTTACATGTGCAAGTACTATTCATCATTCACATGGACCGAAAAATGATAGCAAACTTGTTTGTTTGTGCAGGTACAAAAGAAAAGACAAAAATGGAGGAAAAAGACAAAGGGAGGTACGGTGCTTGGTCAAAAAGAAAGTTCACAAGTCTTTGAAACTAACACATGGGAAAAGGAAGTTCTGCAAGAAAAGATAGCTACATGTACAACCTAATGCACCCAGAATACTTCCAAGAAAATGAAAAGCAATTTGTCCTTCTCCTTAATTCATATATTTACCATCAAGCCACCCTTCACAAACCACCCTAGCCGTCCATTTTTCACTTACGGGCACTATAAAGAACCACTTGAGGAACGAGTTCCACACCACCAAATCTCCTTCATGCACATTTTCTTTCATCATAGCATAACTATCTTTTGCCGAAAACAACCTCACCACACCTCCAACAACACTTCTTGCTTCACCTTGTCAACTTTAGCTTGTCACTTACCAAAACTAAAGAACCAATGGCAGCTTCATCTAGCCACAAAAGAAGGAAAGACAAGCAACCAATGGAGGAGAACAGGGAATTCGATGCATGGAGATACAAATCAGTTTTCCATGAAATTCAAGCCGAATGGATGAGACCTAAAAGGGTACTAGCTGAGGTTCCCTTTGACCTTGAAAAGGATGAGTTCCCAGGTGTTTGGGAGAAGATCAAAAAGAGGAAGTGGGAGCTCCTGACTAAGCCAATCACTAAAATCAACATCAACTTGGTGAAGGAGTTCTACGCAAATGCAGTGAGGGAAGACTCAACCAAGAAACCCACATACAAAAGCTATGTGAGAGGGGTGGAAGTTGACTTCAGTCCCAAAGCAATCATGAAAACTCTTGGCCTGAAAAACATATATTTCAGCCAAGCAAGTTATGAAGAAAGGATGATAGGAGAACCTGACTATACAACTATTGCTGAAGACCTTTGTGCCATCAGAGCTGAATGGGTAAGAAAAACAAGAGGGGCTCCAAGAGTCTTGAGAAGGGGAGACCTAACACCGGAAGCTAAAGGGTGGTATGCAATAGTTAGGAGATCCATCCTACCCACTGCAAACTCTTCAGAAATAGTCCCTAAAAGAGCCATCTTGCTACATTGCATAATGGTGGGAGGGGAGATTAAAGTTCATAAACTCATTGCTGAACAGATACAAGAGCTTAGTGAGAAAAGTGACCCTGAATCCTGGCTCCACTTCCCTAGCACCATCATTAGACTATGCATCGATGCCCAAGTACCACTTGAAGATGAAAGACCTAATTGGCTATATCCTGGATTGGCTATAACTGCGTACAGAATGACTCTTGGCCCAATTGCTCCAAGACATACAAAAAGAAGAAATGAAGAAGGGCAACAAGCAGAAGCAGAGCAAGAAGCGGAACAAGAAGGACAGGAAGGAGAAGACGGAGAAGAAGAGCAAGAAGAGCAAGGAATTCCAGAAAGAAGACAACGAATTCCCAGAGACCCCATGGATATGAGCAGAATGCAGGAAATCATAGAAGGAATGTCTCAACAATACATGAGGTCTCAGGAGAGACAAGAGGACTTTCACCTAAAAATGATGGATATGCAAAGGAACTTTGAATCAAGATTCTTAGATCTGCAAAGGGAACAGAATTTACACTTACAGGAATCCTTCAGCCACATATGCCAACACCAAGATGCCAATGTCTTGGCAATCAAGGAAGCCACCACTTTACAGAATGCAAGATACTCAGTCCAAGCTGATTACAACATCAGTTCGCAAATCAAGCTTAACTACATAGGGGAACATTTACACAAGATGGACCCAGCATTCCCAGCTTTTGTTGAGTATTTCAAAGGGAGGAAAGAAGGAGAAATAAACAAGGCAATGATCCTTGAAAAAGGAGTGGAGGAAACAATGAAAAAGGCTGGATTCTGGAAAAAGCTCATAAGAAAAGACAAAGGAAGTTCAAGTGGTCAAAAAGGGGTAGGAAGCAAGAAGAAGCAGGATCCCAAGAATCAAGAAGAACCAAGCAATAAATGAGAGGTGGTCTCTCTCCTTAATAATCAAATGATAATTGGTGAATTGTCTTCATGAGCTTTCTTTCATTATAAGTCATTTAAGTTTTAAGGTGAAATCTCTAGTATGTTTGTCTGTTTATTGCCTTGAATAAAATGAATGCCTAGATGTTTGGATATAACTTCACCTTCTTAAACAAGTGCTTGCCATGCTTGTTCTGTTTCCAAAAATAAAAGAAAAGTTTGAACAAAAGTAACTTGGCTCAATTAGTGACAAATCAAGTAGAATTAAGTGGTGGTATGCATGCTTGATTGTTTAAGTCAGATCACTGGAAATAGAGTGTAGAATTATCATTTTTTATGTAGAAATTGAAAACTGTCTATGGATCTTGATGAATAAATGTCTTTGGCCATGAAAAAGAAAGAAAAAGAAGAAGAAAAAGCCACTGAAAAAGGGCAACCAAAAAGCAAAAAAAAAAAAAATTTTGAGAAAATAAGCTAGGCACCAATGGTTTGAACTTCTGAGACAAATGCCTGTGGTGTTTATGTATTAAGGATATGCTTGGATGAATAGGTTCTGAGGAGTGTTTCAACACTTGGTAACTTGGGTTAACTAACCCGGGATTATCAACCAAAAGTCCATTATCAAGAGCAACCCAAATACAAAACATTTAGTCACACAAAGAGGTGCTGGGCACCAATGTCTCAAGAAGAAATGTGAACTAAAATGCCTGAAGTGGATATGTGTAGTGCACTGATAAGAAAAAGAAAATGCCAAAGGCTTGTGCAACACATGACACCAAGCAAATAAGGAGCAAAGGAGCTCTAAGAAAAAGAAAAGAAAAACAAAGAAGAGAAAAGTGCCAAGGACATAAGAATAACAAGAGGCCATAGCAGTGTTTGATGGATGCAATGAAAAAGTGATAATCTTACCTGATAAGTATGAAAAAGTGATGCTGCAACTTTCTGCATAAAACCCTTCTGATGAACTTCAAATGCTTGCTAATATAGCCAATGTAATTGCTTTCTGTTTCATACTTTCTTCTCAAATAACTCAGGACTTGCTTAGGGACAAGCAAGTATTAAGTTTGGTGTTGTGATGCCAAGGCATCTTAGGCTAGTTTCACTAGCATTTTTTTGATAGTTTTAGTTGTTTTATGGATTTTCTTGAGCTTAAAGTAACCAAGAATGGTTAAAAGAATAACAAAGCAATGAACCATCCAAACAGTATGATTTTGATGCAAATTCCATGAGTTTTAGTTATATTACTTGAATGCTATGAATGGAAGATTTCTCATGAAATTTTGCAAGACTTTGATGCAATTGTTTGGATGATTTCAGGGAAGAAGAGGCTAGGCAAGGAAGCAACAAAATCAATAAAGGAAGCTTGAATATCACATGTGGAGTTTAAGTTCCAGTTTAAGCCTAAACTGGAGCTTAAACGCCAGAATCATGAAGGCTAAGAAATGCTGAAACTGAAGTTTAACCTCCAGTTTAACCTTAAACTGGAGGTTAAACGCCAGAATGAAAGTCTCACCAAAGAAGCATTTCCACGTTTAACCTCCAGTTTAACCTTAAACTGGAGGTTAAACGCCAGAATGAGAATGCCACTCAGGAAGCATTTCCACGTTTAACCTCCAGTTTAACCTTAAACTGGAGGTTAAACGCCAGAAATGGGAAATGCACCAGGGAGCCATTTCCACGTTTAAGCTCCAGTTTAACCTTAAACTGGAGCTTAAACGTGTTCGACCAAGTTTTCTCCTCCAGGGTTGCTTTCTCCATTTCCACGTTTAAGCTCCAGTTTAACCTTAAACTGGAGCTTAAACGTGTTCGACACCTCCAGGGCTACCTTTCTCAGCTTCCACGTTTAAGCTCCAGTTTAACCTTAAACTGGAGCTTAAACGTGTTCGACCTCCAGGATGGCTTTCTCTATTTCCACGTTTAAGCTCCAGTTTAACCTTAAACTGGAGCTTAAACGTGTTCGACCTCCAGGGCTGCCTTTTCTATCTCCACGTTTAAGCTTCAGTTTAACCTTAAACTGAAGCTTAAACGTGTTCGACTAAGTTACCCTCCAGGGCTGCCTTCTTCCATTTCCACGTTTAAGCTTCAGTTTAACCTTAAACTGAAGCTTAAACGTGCTTCCACAAAAGGCATCACTGGAAGTGTCTGGCGTTTAAGCTACAGTTTAAGCTTAAACTGCAACTTAAACGCCACTCTTGGAAAAGGTTTCTGGGCCAAAAATATTGCGGTTTAAGTTAGTATCTGAGCACAAACATTAACTTAAACTTACTCTGGTATGAAACCCAATTGAATATAATGGTTTATGGGATTGGGCCTGAAGGATTGATGAGTCTGAAATTTCAATTTATTGAGTCATGTGTCATTATTTGATTATCACTAAGTTGGCTAAATGAATGTTACAGAATTTGGATCAACAGCCTCATCAAGATTATGGATCATAAACCCAAGGCAAAAGGAAAGCAGGGAGAGGCCTCAAAGCCCAAGAAACACAACAGAAGCTCAATATAGAAAGTGTATAAATAGGATAGAATTTAAGTTAGGAAGGACTTTTACCTTTTCATTTGGCTAGTTTTCATATCTTTGTAATTGAATTCAGAGCTTTGACTCACTAAACCCCCTTTCATTGGGTTAGGGAGCTCTATTGAAATTCAATGAATCAATAATAGTTTATCTTCTTCTTCAATCTTTTCTCTTGAATTTTGTTAGAAAGCTTCTCGATCTAATTCCATTGGGTAGTTGTCTTGGGAAAGAAACTACCCATAATTGGAATCCTTCGGAACCTTGGGAAAGGAATGGAGGATTCATGCTAGAGAAGCTTTCTCACAGTGAATTGGATTGGGGTTTGGATGGATATTGTGACATGTAATCCTACCAAATTGTAGTTCATGAAACTGTGTGGTATAATCAGTGATCGAGCATCATCTCTTCTTATGAACATTTAAACCAAGGGATTGGGAATTTGTTTGTTTTTAGAGAGAATTGGTGAGCCAAGGGATTGGGATCCAATCATATAAGATTGCCAAGCAAAATTCAATGAACGCATTGGTTGAGGAAGAGATAAACATGTTTTGATTCGGAGATCTCAATATCTCCTATAACCCAATGAATTCCCCATTTCTGATTTCCACTTTCTCTTACATTCTGCAATTAAATTCATGCAATCACCCCCATTCCCTTTTAATTTCAGCAATTTAGCTTCTGCTCTTTACTTCATGCAATTTAAGATTCCGCCATTTAAATTTCTTGTCATTTACGTTTCCCGCCAATTTTACATTCCGCAATTCTCATCTAAATCTTGATTCCGCTCAACTAGAACACACTTCTAATCCGAATTGCTCACTCAACCAATCCTTGTGGGATTCGACCTCACTCTATTGTGAGTTTTCACTTGACGATAACCGGTGCACTTGCCGGAAGGAATTTTGCCGATCGTGCAATTTCCTAAATCGTAGCATAACAAGTTTATGCGCATCAAGTTTATGGCGCCGTTGCCGGGGATTGGTTTTCGATTGACAATTCTCAAATTGGAAGTTAACTAGATTGAGCATTTTTTTTGTTTTGATTAATTCAGTACAAGTTACTTGTTGAATTTTAATTTCTGCACTCTGTTACATGCTTTCTTTCTTTATGCCTTTAAATTCAAGCAACTAACTCACTGACTCACTAACTGTTTGAATTAATTCCTCAACTGCTCTAACCACACTCTTCCATTAACCAAGAGTATTTCACTTGTTTGTTGCCTGTGCTGTGTTCTTGTATGACAGGTAGGAGAGGAGAGACATCAACTCCTCCATATACCGAACCAGAGAGGACCCTTCATAGACTTAGAAGGGAAGCAAGAGGGAAGAGAGTACTGGGAGAAGAGGAATCTGAAGGAGAATCTGAGGACAATTTTGAGGAAGCTTTAGATCTCAACATGGATAGAGAAGTTCACAACCATGAGAGAGCTGATGGAAACAATGCCATTCCTGAGAGGAGGGTTCTTAGTTCATACATAAACCCAACCTCTGGGAATTGTGGTAGCAGCATCCAGAAACCACCCATTCAGGCCAACAATTTTGAGCTCAAACCACAGCTAATATCACTTGTGGAGAATCATTGTTCATTTGGTGGAAGTGCTAATGAAGACCCAAACCAACATCTCACAAAATTCCTGAGAATTTGCGACACTGTGAAGTCCAATGGAGTCCAGGAAGATGCATATAAACTGCTTTTGTTCCCATTTTCACTTAGGGACAAGGCAGCTAAGTGGCTGGAATCATTCCCAAGGGGGAGCCTAACAACCTGGGATGAGGTGGAAAGCAAGTTTCTGGCACGTTTCTACCCCCCACAAAAGGTCAATAGGCTTCGATCTGAGGTTCAGACGTTTAGACAACAAGATGGTGAAACTCTCTACGAGGCATGGGAGAGATTCAAGGATTTGACAAGGAAATGTCCACCAGACATGTTCCATGACTGGGTACAATTGCATATTTTCTATGATGGACTGTCTTATGAATCAAGGAAGGCTGTAGACCATTCATCAGGAGGTTCATTGAACAGGAAAAAGACTGTGGAAGAAGCCATTGAAGTGATTGAGACAGTGGCTGAGAATGAGTACTACTATGCATCAGAGAGACACAACAGTAAGGGAGTCATGGAGCTGAACCATGTTGATACAATTCTAGCCCAAAACAAGGTGTTTGCCAAGCAACTAGCAGAGCTCACCAGGAAATTAGAAACAAAACAAGTGGCTGCAATACACACACAAGATCAAGAGGAAGAAAGCACTGAAGGAGGTGATTGGGAAGAGGCCAATTATGTAGGAAATCAACAAAGGCAACCATATGATCCACATTCCAACACTTACAACCCAGGCTGGAAAAAACACCCAAACCTTGGGTGGGGAAACCAGCAAAACCAACATAACAAGTCCACATACCAAAACTCCAACCAAAGATCATACCAAGCCACACAAAACACTTACTCTCAACCACCATATCATGGCCAAAATAATCAACCTACCCAACCTAACCCGAACCAACAATTTCAAGATCAATTAAACAGGATAGAAGGAATGCTGGCACACATGGGTCAGGACATAATTGAATTGAAAAGCTTCAGAGATGATGTGAGATCTACCTTAAGAAACCATGGTGAAAAACTCAAGAGGATGGAGTCTCAAGTAGGAGAGCTATCTCAACAGGCCCCCAAATCAACTGCAGTGTTCCCTAGTGACACAGAAAAGAATCCTAAAGGGGAACAAAAGGGAGTGAGATGGGAAGAATGCAAAGCCATCACCATATTGAAAGAAGTCTCAGAAGAAGAAGGAATCAGATCCTCAGAACAGGAGCCAGAAATCTTGAAGGAAGGTGTGGAGGAAGCTAAGCAGGAAAGTGAAACTGAGCAAGCCAAGGAACTGCAAAAAGGCACGATGGAAACATACCAACCAAAAGTACCATTTCCTCAGAGGTTAGGAGGAGGTGAAAAAGGGAAAACCTATTCAAGGTTTTTAGAGACATTTAAGTCTCTCCATATCAATATTCCCTTTCTTGAGATTCTCCATCAAATGCCTACACACATCAAGTATTTAAAGGAATTGTTGAGCAAGAAAAGAGTTTTGAAGGGAGGACAAACGGTAACAATGAACAAAGAATGCAGTGCCCTCATCAAGAAGGACACAGTCTCTAAGAAAACAGACCCAGGAAGTTTTCATATTCCTTGCATCATAGGGGAAACAAAAATTGACAGAGGATTCTGTGATCTAGGAGCTAGCATAAATGTGATGCCTCTAACTCTTATGAAGAGGCTACAACTGAATGAGGTGAGATCCACCGATGTAATCATACAACTGGCTGACAAAACTCAGAAGCAAGCTGAAGGGGTAGTTGAGAATGTGCTGGTGAAAGTGGGAGATTATTACTTCCCCACAGACTTTGTCATTTTGGACATGGAGGAAAGCTACTTACACCCTATCATTCTGGGCAAACCATTTCTAGCCACTACTAGAGCGCTCATAGATGTAGAACAAGGAGAGCTAATTCTGAGAATACATGATGAACAGCTCATTTTCAAAGTTTTCAAACCTGCATCTGAGCCTGAACCAGAACCTGAAAAGCCTAAGGATGATAGTAGCCATCTGTGTTTGGAGGAAAGTAATCCAGCAGCTGAAACTCTAAAACAGTCCTTGGAAGGCAAACAAGAGTTGCAAGAGTTAAAGCCACAAGAATCAATGGAAACAGATCAGAAGGATCCTCCTGGCATAAGGGTCAATGAAGAAATCCTCAAGAGAAACGGAAGAATGATAGGGAAATTGCCAAGAGGGTGGAGAAACAAGAAAATTCCCACTGAAGGTTTTTCTCCGGGAGATAAAGTGATATCAAGTCATTATCTGCCAATCCCACCTGGCCTCAAAACCATTCCTTCCCAGCTCCCTCAAGTGTTCACAATCAGGAAAGTTCTTTCTATGGAACATTTAGAGGTCATGAAGGAATCAAGTGGGGACGTTTGCATAGTGAGAGGAGAAGACGTCAAGCACTACAATCCACCCTAACAAGGGACAACCGTCAAGCTAGTGACGTTAAAGAAGCGCTTCATGGGAGGCAACCCATGTTTTAATATCCTTATTTTTTTGTTTTGTTGTGCATTTAATAAAGCATGGTTTCTTATGCATGAACTTGAATCCTCAGGACAACTGCTGAAAGAGTGCACTAAACATTGCATGTAAAATACAATTTGTCCCTAAGTTTGGTGTGCCTGAAGGCACCCCAAATTTTATTCAAAATGCATTCAATTTTTCATTCAAAGTGCACAACCAAACATTAAGTTTGGTGTTCCTCTTTGAACACGGTTCATGAAAAGCAAGAAGTTCCTCTGGATTTCGAAATTCATGACAAGTATACCATTCGCATGTTTTAATACTTTGGTTTCAACTACTTAGGGTAGTAAATTTGTTTAGAATCAAAGAGCCAAAGTGACTATGATTTATTAGAATTATGCACATTCATTAAGGACAACCAATATGGATTTCATGTTATCAGGAGACTTTACCAAACACTAAGTTTGGTGTCCAGTAATAAGTGTTCATACATACAAAAGTCACGGCTATAAGCTCATGAAGTCAATCATTGATTTACATGTGCAAGTACTATTCATCATTCACATGGACCGAAAAATGATAGCAAACTTGTTTGTTTGTGCAGGTACAAAAGAAAAGACAAAAATGGAGGAAAAAGACAAAGGGAGGTACGGTGCTTGGTCAAAAAGAAAGTTCACAAGTCTTTGAAACTAACACATGGGAAAAGGAAGTTCTGCAAGAAAAGATAGCTACATGTACAACCTAATGCACCCAGAATACTTCCAAGAAAATGAAAAGCAATTCGTCCTTCTCCTTAATTCATATATTTACCATCAAGCCACCCTTCACAAACCACCCTAGCCGTCCATTTTTCACTTACGGGCACTATAAAGAACCACTTGAGGAACGAGTTCCACACCACCAAATCTCCTTCATGCACATTTTCTTTCATCATAGCATAACTATCTTTTGCCGAAAACAACCTCACCACACCTCCAACAACACTTCTTGCTTCACCTTGTCAACTTTAGCTTGTCACTTACCAAAACTAAAGAACCAATGGCAGCTTCATCTAGCCACAAAAGAAGGAAAGACAAGCAACCAATGGAGGAGAACAGGGAATTCGATGCATGGAGATACAAATCAGTTTTCCATGAAATTCAAGCCGAATGGATGAGACCTAAAAGGGTACTAGCTGAGGTTCCCTTTGACCTTGAAAAGGATGAGTTCCCAGGTGTTTGGGAGAAGATCAAAAAGAGGAAGTGGGAGCTCTTGACTAAGCCAATCACTAAAATCAACATCAACTTGGTGAAGGAGTTCTACGCAAATGCAGTGAGGGAAGACTCAACCAAGAAACCCACATACAAAAGCTATGTGAGAGGGGTGGAAGTTGACTTCAGTCCCAAAGCAATCATGAAAACTCTTGGCCTGAAAAACATATATTTCAGCCAAGCAAGTTATGAAGAAAGGATGATAGGAGAACCTGACTATACAACTATTGCTGAAGACCTTTGTGCCATCAGAGCTGAATGGGTAAGAAAAACAAGAGGGGCTCCAAGAGTCTTGAGAAGGGGAGACCTAACACCGGAAGCTAAAGGGTGGTATGCAATAGTTAGGAGATCCATCCTACCCACTGCAAACTCTTCAGAAATAGTCCCTAAAAGAGCCATCTTGCTACATTGCATAATGGTGGGAGGGGAGATTAAAGTTCATAAACTCATTGCTGAACAGATACAAGAGCTTAGTGAGAAAAGTGACCCTGAATCCTGGCTCCACTTCCCTAGCACCATCATTAGACTATGCATCGATGCCCAAGTACCACTTGAAGATGAAAGACCTAATTGGCTATATCCTGGATTGGCTATAACTGCGTACAGAATGACTCTTGGCCCAATTGCTCCAAGACATACAAAAAGAAGAAATGAAGAAGGGCAACAAGCAGAAGCAGAGCAAGAAGCGGAACAAGAAGGACAGGAAGGAGAAGACGGAGAAGAAGAGCAAGAAGAGCAAGGAATTCCAGAAAGAAGACAACGAATTCCCAGAGACCCCATGGATATGAGCAGAATGCAGGAAATCATAGAAGGAATGTCTCAACAATACATGAGGTCTCAGGAGAGACAAGAGGACTTTCACCTAAAAATGATGGATATGCAAAGGAACTTTGAATCAAGATTCTTAGATCTGCAAAGGGAACAGAATTTACACTTACAGGAATCCTTCAGCCACATATGCCAACACCAAGATGCCAATGTCTTGGCAATCAAGGAAGCCACCACTTTACAGAATGCAAGATACTCAGTCCAAGCTGATTACAACATCAGTTCGCAAATCAAGCTTAACTACATAGGGGAACATTTACACAAGATGGACCCAGCATTCCCAGCTTTTGTTGAGTATTTCAAAGGGAGGAAAGAAGGAGAAATAAACAAGGCAATGATCCTTGAAAAAGGAGTGGAGGAAACAATGAAAAAGGCTGGATTCTGGAAAAAGCTCATAAGAAAAGACAAAGGAAGTTCAAGTGGTCAAAAAGGGGTAGGAAGCAAGAAGAAGCAGGATCCCAAGAATCAAGAAGAACCAAGCAATAAATGAGAGGTGGTCTCTCTCCTTAATAATCAAATGATAATTGGTGAATTGTCTTCATGAGCTTTCTTTCATTATAAGTCATTTAAGTTTTAAGGTGAAATCTCTAGTATGTTTGTCTGTTTATTGCCTTGAATAAAATGAATGCCTAGATGTTTGGATATAACTTCACCTTCTTAAACAAGTGCTTGCCATGCTTGTTCTGTTTCCAAAAATAAAAGAAAAGTTTGAACAAAAGTAACTTGGCTCAATTAGTGACAAATCAAGTAGAATTAAGTGGTGGTATGCATGCTTGATTGTTTAAGTCAGATCACTGGAAATAGAGTGTAGAATTATCATTTTTTATGTAGAAATTGAAAACTGTCTATGGATCTTGATGAATAAATGTCTTTGGCCATGAAAAAGAAAGAAAAAGAAGAAGAAAAAGCCACTGAAAAAGGGCAACCAAAAAGCAAAAAAAAAAAAATTTTTGAGAAAATAAGCTAGGCACCAATGGTTTGAACTTCTGAGACAAATGCCTGTGGTGTTTATGTATTAAGGATATGCTTGGATGAATAGGTTCTGAGGAGTGTTTCAACACTTGGTAACTTGGGTTAACTAACCCGGGATTATCAACCAAAAGTCCATTATCAAGAGCAACCCAAATACAAAACATTTAGTCACACAAAGAGGTGCTGGGCACCAATGTCTCAAGAAGAAATGTGAACTAAAATGCCTGAAGTGGATATGTGTAGTGCACTGATAAGAAAAAGAAAATGCCAAAGGCTTGTGCAACACATGACACCAAGCAAATAAGGAGCAAAGGAGCTCTAAGAAAAAGAAAAGAAAAACAAAGAAGAGAAAAGTGCCAAGGACATAAGAATAACAAGAGGCCATAGCAGTGTTTGATGGATGCAATGAAAAAGTGATAATCTTACCTGATAAGTATGAAAAAGTGATGCTACAACTTTCTGCATAAAACCCTTCTGATGAACTTCAAATGCTTGCTAATATAGCCAATGTAATTGCTTTCTGTTTCATACTTTCTTCTCAAATAACTCAGGACTTGCTTAGGGACAAGCAAGTATTAAGTTTGGTGTTGTGATGCCAAGGCATCTTAGGCTAGTTTCACTAGCATTTTTTTGATAGTTTTAGTTGTTTTATGCATTTTCTTGAGCTTAAAGTAACCAAGAATGGTTAAAAGAATAACAAAGCAATGAACCATCCAAACAGTATGATTTTGATGCAAATTCCATGAGTTTTAGTTATATTACTTGAATGCTATGAATGGAAGATTTCTCATGAAATTTTGCAAGACTTTGATGAAATTGTTTGGATGATTTCAGGGAAGAAGAGGCTAGGCAAGGAAGCAACAAAATCAATAAAGGAAGCTTGAATATCACATGTGGAGTTTAAGTTCCAGTTTAAGCCTAAACTGGAGCTTAAACGCCAGAATCATGAAGGCTAAGAAATGCTGAAACTGAAGTTTAACCTCCAGTTTAACCTTAAACTGGAGGTTAAACGCCAGAATGAAAGTCTCACCAAAGAAGCATTTCCACGTTTAACCTCCAGTTTAACCTTAAACTGGAGGTTAAACGCCAGAATGAGAATGCCACTCAGGAAGCATTTCCACGTTTAACCTCCAGTTTAACCTTAAACTGGAGGTTAAACGCCAGAATGAGAATGCCACTCAGGAAGCATTTCCACGTTTAACCTCCAGTTTAACCTTAAACTGGAGGTTAAACGCCAGAAATGGGAAATGCACCAGGGAGCCATTTCCACGTTTAAGCTCCAGTTTAACCTTAAACTGGAGCTTAAACGTGTTCGACCAAGTTTTCTCCTCCAGGGTTGCTTTCTCCATTTCCACGTTTAAGCTCCAGTTTAACCTTAAACTGGAGCTTAAACGTGTTCGACACCTCCAGGGCTACCTTTCTCAGCTTCCACGTTTAAGCTCCAGTTTAACCTTAAACTGGAGCTTAAACGTGTTCGACCTCCAGGATGGCTTTCTCTATTTCCACGTTTAAGCTCCAGTTTAACCTTAAACTGGAGCTTAAACGTGTTCGACCTCCAGGGCTGCCTTTTCTATCTCCACGTTTAAGCTTCAGTTTAACCTTAAACTGAAGCTTAAACGTGTTCGACTAAGTTACCCTCCAGGGCTGCCTTCTTCCATTTCCACGTTTAAGCTTCAGTTTAACCTTAAACTGAAGCTTAAACGTGCTTCCACAAAAGGCATCACTGGAAGTGTCTGGCGTTTAAGCTACAGTTTAAGCTTAAACTGCAACTTAAACGCCACTCTTGGAAAAGGTTTCTGGGCCAAAAATATTGCGGTTTAAGTTAGTATTTGAGCACAAACATTAACTTAAACTTACTCTGGTATGAAACCCAATTGAATATCATGGTTTATGGGATTGGGCCTGAAGGATTGATGAGTCTGAAATTTCAATTTATTGAGTCATGTGTCATTATTTGATTATCACTAAGTTGGCTAAATGAATGTTACAGAATTTGGATCAACAGCCTCATCAAGATTATGGATCATAAACCCAAGGCAAAAGGAAAGCAGGGAGAGGCCTCAAAGCCCAAGAAACACAACAGAAGCTCAATATAGAAAGTGTATAAATAGGATAGAATTTAAGTTAGGAAGGACTTTTACCTTTTCATTTGGCTAGTTTTCATATCTTTGTAATTGAATTCAGAGCTTTGACTCACTAAACCCCCTTTCATTGGGTTAGGGAGCTCTATTGAAATTCAATGAATCAATAATAGTTTATCTTCTTCTTCAATCTTTTCTCTTGAATTTTGTTAGAAAGCTTCTCGATCTAATTCCATTGGGTAGTTGTCTTGGGAAAGAAACTACCCATAATTGGAATCCTTCGGAACCTTGGGAAAGGAATGGAGGATTCATGCTAGAGAAGCTTTCTCACAGTGAATTGGATTGGGGTTTGGATGGATATTGTGACATGTAATCCTACCAAATTGTAGTTCATGAAACTGTGTGGTATAATCAGTGATCGAGCATCATCTCTTCTTATGAACATTTAAACCAAGGGATTGGGAATTTGTTTGTTTTTAGAGAGAATTGGTGAGCCAAGGGATTGGGATCCAATCATATAAGATTGCCAAGCAAAATTCAATGAACGCATTGGTTGAGGAAGAGATAAACATGTTTTGATTCGGAGATCTCAATATCTCCTATAACCCAATGAATTCCCCATTTCTGATTTCCACTTTCTCTTACATTCTGCAATTAAATTCATGCAATCACCCCCATTCCCTTTTAATTTCAGCAATTTAGCTTCTGCTCTTTACTTCATGCAATTTAAGATTCCGCCATTTAAATTTCTTGTCATTTACGTTTCCCGCCAATTTTACATTTCGCAATTCTCATCTAAATCTTGATTCCGCTCAACTAGAACACACTTCTAATCCGAATTGCTCACTCAACCAATCCTTGTGGGATTCGACCTCACTCTATTGTGAGTTTTCACTTGACGATAACCGGTGCACTTGCCGGAAGGAATTTTGCCGATCGTGCAATTTCCTAAATCGTAGCATAACAAGTTTATGCGCATCACATCACATTCAGGTTGAAGTGCGAATGAATATCTTAGAAGCGGAATAAGTTGAATTGAATAGAAAAATAGTAGTACTTTGCATTAATCTTTGAGGAACAGCAGAGCTCCACACCTTAATCTATGGAGTGTAGAAACTCTACCGTTAAAAATACATAAGTGAAAGGTCCAGGCATGGCCGAGAGGCCAGCCCCCATGATCTAAGAACCAGACGTCCCAAAATATCTAATACAATAGTAAAAAGTCCTATTTATACTAAACTAGTTACTAGGGTTTACAGAGGTAAGTAATTGATGCATAAATCCACTTCCGGGGCCCACTTGGTGTGTGCTTGGGCTGAGCTTGAATGTTACACGTGCAGAGGCTCTTTCTGGAGTTGAACGCCAGGTTGTAACGTATTTCTGGCGTTCAACTCTGGTTTGTGACGTGTTTCTGGCGTTTAACTCTAGACAGCAGCGTAGAACTGGCATTCAACGCCCTTTTACGTCATCTAAACTCGGCTAAAGTATGAACTATTATATATTTCTGGAAAGCCCTGGATGTCTACTTTCCAACGCAATTGGAAGAGCGCCATTCTGAGTTCTGTAGCTCCAGAAAATTCACTTTGAGTGCAGAAAGGTCAGAATCCAACAGCATCAGCAGTCCCTCTTCTACCTCTGAATCTGATTTTTGCTCAAGTCCCTCAATTTCAGCCAGAAAATACCTGAAATCACAGAAAAACATACAAACTCATAGTAAAGTCCAGAAATGTGAATTTAACATAAAAACTAATGAAAACATCCCTAAAGGTAACTAGATTCTACTAAAAACATACTAAAAACAATGCCAAAAAGCTTATAAATTATCCGCTCATCACAACACCAAACTTAAATTGTTGCTTGTCCCCAAGCAACCGAAAATCAAACAGGATAAAAAGAAGAGAATATACTATAAATTCCAAACTATCAATGAAACATAGCTCCAATCAGATGAGCGGGACTTGTAGCTTTTTGCCTCTTGAATAGTTTTGGCATCTCACTTTATCCATTGAAGTTCAGAATGATTGGCGTCTATAGGAACTCAGAGTTCAGATAGTGTTATTGATTCTCCTAGTTCAGTATGATGATTCTTGAACATAGCTATTTTATGAGTCTTGGCCGTGGCCCTAAGCACTTTGTTTTCCAGTATTACCACCGAATACATAAATGCCACAGACACATAATTGGGTGAACCTTTTCAGATTGTGCCTCAGCTTTGCTAAAGTCCCCAATTAGAGGTGTCCAGGGTTCTTAAGCACACTCTTCTTTTGCTTTAGACCTTGAATTTAACCGCTCAGTCTCAAGTTTTCACTTGACACCTTCACGCCACAAGCACATGGTTAGGGACAGCTTGGTTTAGCAGCTTAGGCCAGGATTTTATTCCTTTAGGCCCTCCTATCCACTGATGCTCAAAGCCTTAGGATCCTTTTTATTTACCCTTGCCTTTTGGTTTTAAGGGTTATTGGCTTTTTGCTCTTGCCTCTTGGTTTTAAGAGCTTTTGGCTTTTTCTGCTTGCTTTTTCTCTTATTTTTTTTTCGCTATTTTTTTTTCTCTTTTTTTTTGCAAGCTTTGTTCTTTGCTGCTTTTTCTTGCTTCAAGAATCATTTTTATGATTTTTCAGATTATCAAATAACATGTCTCCTTGTCATCATTCTTTCAAGAGCCAACATATTTAACATTCCTAAACAACAACTTCAAAAGACATATGCACTATTCAAGCATTCATTCAGAAAACAAGAAGTATTTTCACCACATCAATATAATTAAACTAAGTTCAAGGATAAATTCGAAACTCATGTACTTCTTGTTCTTTTGAATTAAAACAGTTTTCATTTAAGAGAGGTGATGGATTCATAGGACATTCATAACTTTAAGACAAAGTTACTAAATACTAATGATCATGTAATGAAGACACAAACATGGATAAGCACTTAACATAGAGAAAACGAAAAATAGAGAATGTAAGAACAAGGAATGAGTCCACCTTAGTGATAGTGGCGTTTCCTTCTTGAGGAACCAATGATGTCCTTGAGCTCTTCTATGTCTCTTCCTTGTCTTTGTTGCTCCTCCCTCATTGCTTTTTGATCTTCTCTTATTTCATGAAGGATGATGGAGTGCTCTTGATGTTCCACCCTTAATTGTCCCATGTTGGATCTTAATTCTCCTAGGGAGGTGTTGATTTGCTCCCAATAGTTTTGTGGAGGAAAATGCATTTGAGGCATCTCCAGGATCTCATGGTGATGAGCTTCATGCGTCTCTTGAGATCCATGAATGGGCTCTCTTGCTTGCTCCATCCTTTTCTTAGTGATGGGCTTCTCTTCCTCAATGGGAATGTCTCCTTCTATGAAAGCTCCAGCTGAGTAACATAGATGGCAAATAAGATGAGGAAAAGCTAGCCTTGCCCCAGGAGAGGGCTTTTCGGCTATTTTGTAGAATTCAAGGGAGATGACTTCATGAACTTTTACTTCCTCTCCAATTATGATGCTATGAATCATGATGGCCCGATCCACAGTAACTTCAGATCGGTTGCTAGTGGGGATGATGGAGCGTTGGATGAACTCCAACCATCCTCTAGCCACAGGCTTGAGGTCCAGTCTTCTTAATTGAACCGGCTTGCCTTTGGAGTCAATCTTCCATTGAGCTCCTTCCACACATATGTCCATGAGGACTTGGTCCAACCTTTGATTAAAGTTGACCCTTCTAGTGTAGGGGCGTGCATCTCCTTGCATCATAGGCAAGTTAAACGCCAACCTCACATTTTTCGGACTAAAATCTAAGTATTTCCCCCGAACCATTGTAATATAATTCTTCGGGTTTGGGTTCTTACTTTGATCATGGTTCCTAGTGATCCATGCATTGGCATAGAACTCTTGAACCATTAGGATGCCGACTTGTTGGATGGGGTTTGTTAGAACTTCCCAACCTCTTCTTTGGATTTCATGTCGGATCACCGGATACTCATTCTTCTTGAGCTTGAAAGGGACCTCAGGGATCACCTTCTTCTTGACCACAACATCATAGAAGTGGTCTTGATGGGCTTTGGAGATGAATCTTTCCATCTCCCATGACTCGGAGGTGGAAGCTTTTGTCTTCCCTTTCCCTTTTCTAGAGGATTCTCCGGTCTTAGGTGCCATCAATGGTAATGGAAAAACAAAAAGCTTATGCTTTTACCACACCAAACTTAGAATATTGCTCGCCCTCGAGCAAGAAAAGAAAGAATAGATGAAGAAGAAGAAGAAGAAAATATGGATGAGAAGAGGGAGTGGTGTATGCGGCCAAGAAGAGAAGAGAGGGTTGTGTTGTGTGAAAATGAGGAAGAATGGAGGGTTTTATATAGGGAAGGGAGGGGGGGTAAGGTTCGGCCATAAGGATGGGTTTTGGGTGGGAAATTGATTTTGAATTTTGAAGGTAGGTGGAGTTTATGAAGTAGGTTTATGGGGAAGAGTGGATGGACGTGAGTGGTGAAGTGGTGATAGGGAAGAGAGATTGAGGTGATTGGTGAAGAGTTTTGGGAAAGAGTGTTTATGAGATTGTGTGAAAGAGGGGTGAGAAGAAGTGAGTGGAGGTAGGTGGGGATCCTGTGGGGTCCACAGATCCTGAGGTGTTCAAGGATTTACAACCTTGCAACAAATTAGGCATGCAAAATGCCCTTGCACACAACTCTGGGCGTTCAGCGCCAGATTGGTGCTTGTTCTGGGCGTTGAACGCCCATTTGTTGCCCATTTCTGGCGTTGAACGCCAGAACCATGCTTGTTTTGGGCGTTCAGCGCCAGCTCTTCTCCAGGGTGCAATTCTGGCGTTCAAACGCCCAGATGCAGTCCATTTTGGGCGTTCAGCGCCAGAACCATGCTCTGTTCTGGCGTTGAACGCCAGCCAGATACTTCTTACTGGCGTTTAAATGGTCCGAATGCTCTGTCACAGCACGGCTAATCATCTGAGGTTCTCGATCATACTGGAATAGGATTCACCCTCCTTTTGCGTCTGTCACTACGCCCAGCACTTGCGAGTTTGAAGTTCGTCACAGTCATTCAATCCCAGAGTCCTACTCAGAAGACCACAGACAAGGTTTAGACTTTCCGAACTCTCATGAATGCCGCCATCAATCTAGCTTATACCACGAAGATTCTGATTAAGAGATCCAAGAGATACTCATTCAATCTAAGGTAGAACGGAAGTGGTTGTTAGGCACGCGTTCATAGGGAATGATGATGATTGTCACGTTCATCACATTTAGGTTGAAGTGCGAATGAATATCTTAGAAGCGGAATAAATTGAATTGAATAGAAAAACAGAAGTACTTTGCATTAATCTTTGAGGAACAGCAGAGCTGCACACCTTAATATATGGAATGTAGAAACTCTACCGTTAAAAATACATAAGTGAAAGTTCTAGGCATGGCCGAGAGGCCAGCCCCCATGATCTAAGAACCAGACGTCCCAAGATGTCTAATACAATAGTAAAAAGTCCTATTTATACTAAACTAGTTACTAGGGTTTACAGAAGTAAGTAATTGATGCATAAATCCACTTCCGGGGCCCACTTGGTGTGTGCTTGGGCTGAGCTTGAATGTTACACGTGCAGAGGCTCTTTCTGGAGTTGAACGCCAGGTTGTAACGTATTTCTGGCGTTCAACTCTGGTTTGTGACGTGTTTCTGGCGTTTAACTCCAGACAGCAGCATAGAACTCACGTTCAACGCCCTTTTACGTCATCTAAACTCGGCCAAAGTATAGACTATTATATATTTCTAGAAAGCCCTGGATGTCTACTTTCCAACGCAATTCGAAGTGCGCCATTTTGAGTTCTGTAGCTCCAGAAAATCCAATTTGAGTGCAGGGAGGTCAGAATCCAACAGCATCAGCAGTCCTTCTTCTACCTCTGAATCTGATTTTTGCTCAAGTCCCTCAATTTCAGCCAGAAAATACCTGAAACCACAGAAAAACACACAAACTCATAGTAAAGTCCAGAAATGTGAATTTAACATAAAAACTAATGAAAACATCCCTAAAAGTAACTAGATTCTACTAAAAACATACTAAAAAAAATGCCAAAAAGCGTATAAATTATCCGCTCATCAAGGTACCAGAGAGACGTCCTATGGAAAAGTCTGATCGTGCAGAGGAGTAGCAGATGATGTTCTATCTTTTGATGACGTTCCACCTGACTTGAGTTGTGAAGACTTAGAACGTACTTTCCCTCGCTTTAGTAGTTTAGAGGGACTAGGTGAGTATAGAGTCTAGGCTAGCCTAGGTGCCAGCTTAGGGACCTGTTGAACAGGTCAGGACCTGGGATGTTGTATGTATGTATATGTATATAGTTATTATCTAGCTATACCTAGGGGTGTTCTAACTAAAGGTCTATACTCTAATAAAGGCTGGATAACTGAATGTTGCTAGCTACTTGTGATGTATTTATGTGTGGTTGCTTATAACTATTTTATCTGTTATCAGCTGTGAGTTGATTATGAATGAATCCGTCTATTAATCCAAATGTTTTCAAAAAAAAAAAAAGTACCTCGCTAACTAACTACGCTTTTAACAACGAATCAGGCTCATATAATAAATAATAGATAATATATAGGATGACAAATTGGTAGCACTCAGTTTCTGGTATGTCCTAGGCGTACTGAAAATTGGGTCGTTACATTATACACCTGAGCAATTAGAGTGCATACACTTCCAGTGAGGGTTCGATGCTCGATTCTTTGTTCTCGGCTTTCACGAGCTATTTTCTTTTGCAAGTTTACTTGTACTTTATTTTATGATTTGAATTAGTGAAATCCAGTTCATATTTGTTCTTAAAAGATTTGTTTACTTTTAACCAAGTATGTAGAAACATTTTGCATGTAGTTGCATTCATATAGATAGGTTACGTTTCATACATGTTACCATTCCTCTTCACTCCTTTATAGCTTCTCTTGAGCTTAGCATGAGGACATGCTAACGTTTAAGTGTGGGGAGGTTGATAAACCACTATTTTATGGTTTATCTTGTTCTCAATTGAGTGGTTTCATCAAGTCTTTGCACACTTATTCATACAAAATGCATGTTTTACATTTTCCTTCCTGATTTTGTGCTATGATTGAGAACATGTTTCCTGGACCTTTAAATTGATAATTTTAATCCTCTCTTATTACCATTCGATGCCTTGATATGTGTGTTAGGTGTTTTCAGAGTTTATAGGGTAGGAATGGCTTAGAGGATGGAAAGGAAGCATGCAAAAGTGGAAGGAATACAAGAAACTGAAGGAACTGCTAAAGCTGTCCAGCCTGACCTCTTGGTACTAAATAGACCATAACTTGAGCTACAGAGATCCAAATGATGCGGTTTCAGTTGCGTTGGAAAGCTAACATCCGGGGCTTCGCAACAATATTTAATTTTCCATAGCTTCTTTGAAGCCAGGTGATGCGAACGCGTGGATCACGCGGATGCGTGACCTTTCAAAAACCCAATCCACGGTAACGCGTGGAAGACGCTTCCGCGTGACTGTGCAGCGACCTGGACGTATCAGAAATTGCTGGGGGGCAATTTCTGGGCTATTTTGACCCAGTTTTCGGCCCAGAAAACACAGATTAGAGGCTATAAAGTGGGGGAATCAATCCATTCATTAACAACAATTCATACAACTTTTATATATATAATTTTAGGTTTTAGATGTAGTTTTTAGAGAGAGAGGCTCTCTCCTCTCTCTTATGATTTAGGATTAGGATTAGGATTTAGGATTTCTATTATGATTAGGCTACTTCTCTTCATTCCAGGTTCAATGTTCCTTTAATTTATTTTCTACTTTTATTTATTCTATTAATTTAATTGTTATTTATCTTTTCAATTTGGTTTATGAACTTTCCATGTTAGAATTGATTTTCTTATTTAATACATATTGAGGTATTTCAGACTTATGATTGCTTTCTTTAATTTAAGTTATTGATGCTTCTCATTAATCCAAATTATTTTCATTCGAGTAGATTTTCTTCCCTTTTGGCTTTGGTTGAGTAATTGGTGACACTTGAGTTGTCAAACTCCGCAGTTGATTGGAAATTGGGATTGCTGATTGATTTGGATCCCTCTAAAGCTAGTCTTTCCATAGGAGTTGACTAGGACTTGAGGAATCAAGTTAATTAGTCCACATGACTTTACTTTATTTAGTAAAGGTTAACTAAGTGGGGGCAAAATCGAATTCTCATCACACCTGATAAGGATAATTAGGATAGGATTTCCAGTTCTCATACCTTGCCAAGAGATTTTCTAATTATTAATTTATTTTTCTTGCCATTTAAAATTACTTGTTCTTTATTTCAAAAACCCAAAATTCTACCTTTTCTATAACCAATAATAAATACACCTCCCTGCAATTCCTTGAGAAGACGACCCGAGGTTTAAATACTTCGGTTATAAATTTTATTGAGTTTTGTTACTTGTGACAAACAAATTTTTGTACGAAAGGATTTTCTGTTAGTTTAGAAACTATACGTACAACGTGATTATTTTTATAAAATTCTAAATTAGCGAGAATCCGATCGTCAAGGATTCCCTCCCTTGTTGCGGTGGGCAAGCGGGGTTAGAGATTCCTTCTTTTGCTACATTGGGGAATTGAATGGAGAAGGATGGGGATTTCCTTCGATTCAATTTTTAGCAGTGAGTTAGGTTGAGAATTCGTTATAGTTACATCACAATCTCTCTCTGATTAGGAGGTTGAGTTCCTAGAAGGTTGAGCATTCCGTTCGTATAGAGAAACGATATTTGGGTTAGCTATCGGACATGTCGAATTTGGCTATATAATTGACGAATGAGCTCATTGGCTGTAGGACAGACATGCATCAAATGCTTTTGTTGTTTTCATTTGGTTTGCTACTTGGCATGCCTTGTTTATTTGTGTAACGATAAGGAATTTAATTTCTTTACCTGAATTTACTTGTGTATTATTTGTTTGCCTTGCTTGTGTTTGAATGTCTGAGAGGTCCCTCACACTGGTGTCGGTTGATGCTGTGGGATGTTTTGTTTGGAGTTTGTTATCATTCCTGAACAAAATAATTGGATATTAAATTTATTGAGTTTGAACCATTGTGACAATGAGAGAACTGATGACTTGTATTAAGAAGAGTTGAGAACTCAAAATCACTATATATGATGAGACTAAATATTGAGAATAAAACAGATACTATTGAGATGAGACTAAGTTTGATAATGACTTTTTTTAAAAGTGAACGAGATTGAGTATATAAGTATTGTTGAGTTTAGCCTATTTACCCTGTTCGGATTAGAGAGGACCCTAGGATCGAATCTTGTCTATTGGAGTTTTAGGTTGCCTAGTAGGTTCGTGTAGTATTTACATTGTCTCTATTTAGAACTTTTACCCTGCTGAGAACCCTGTAAAGGATGATGTTCTCACCCATTTCGGAAATTTCTACTCTACAGATACAGGATGTGACACACCTCGCTGAACGTGCACGATCTGCTTTTGGAAAGAAAAGATTTATTTTGGGATTTATATTTTGTACTTAGATTATATAAATATTATCCACATTTTTATAATAACTTGTATGTCCCTCTTAGAAGTTGATTTTGGAGAAAAAGGATTTATGTTTACTATTGTCATACTTTTGTCTAGCCGGCCTTTTTTTTCATAGGTCGATACTAGTACTAATTATGTATTTATCATTTGAATTTATATATAATTCCTTATCTCTGTTGTTTTCTCGGTTATGCTCTTTCATTCTCATCGCTTCACGAGTGATACAGACTTGTTTTGATTATTCTTTTCACGGGCTCTCAGTTAACATATATTTCTTCAAATACTATGTATATATCTTACTTTTAGAGGTCGTAGTACCTTACCACCTTTGATTTACGACTTAAACATAAAGCTATATGTGGTAGGGTGTTACATTATGGTATCAGAGTACTTCGTTTGTGTAGACCCTGAGGGACGGATTGACGGTGCTTCTGAGCATACTCTGAGTCGTGTTTATATGCTATTTAGGATATCTGATTGATAAACACAGCATAAGTTCATGAGCATACTCTTGGGAATTTGAAGCCCTTAACTTGAGATATTGAGATTGATCACCTTAATATCGCTTGTTTGCTGAGGATAGGACCCAAATGGCAACTCGTGGACCCGGTCTAACCTGTAGATGGAGGAAAATGAGGAACGCGCATCAGTTGATAATCAGGTTAAGTTCTTGGCTTCTATGACTAATCTTGCAAATGCTATGCAAGCAAGTGTTTTGGCTACTAATCTAGCAATGGAAAGGATAGGTCAATCTATAGGAGATGGAAATGTTGGTGGCCCGATGACACTGGCTACATTTTTGAAGGTGAATCCAGCAACCTTTAGAGGTACGACCAAATCGATTGAGGTGGATGACGAATCGAAACTCTCGCACGATCTAGAATTTTCACAAATAAATTCGCGTTGTAAGTATAGCTTCTAGATTGACAAGAATTCCTTTCTTACAAAAGTTTTGGTTGTCACAATTAACAAACCCCAAAATAAAATGATAACCAAAGTATTTAAACCTCAGGTCGTCTTCTCAAGGAATTACAGGGAAGTGTGATTTATTATTGGTTATGGAAAAGTGTGTTTTGGGGTTTCGAATTAAGATAAAAAGCAAGAATAGCAATGGCAGAGGAAATAAAATAATAACAATAAAAAGCCTTGATTAGGAGAGATCAATCGGAAGTTCTATCCTTGTTGGATTTTTCTCAAGATCAATTGATAATTGAAGGTTGCTTCTACTTAGTTATTCTTTACCAAGTAAAGTAAAAGAAAGTCAAGTAAGTTGGAAGTCTACTTCTATTCACAAGTTCTAATCCTCTCTCTTGGGAAGGATTAACGTTAGTAACTAGAGAGCCAGCCAATAATAAACCCAATTACAATTTAACTCTTGAGTAATTCAACTCAAGGGTCTTCAAATATTAATCAACTCCAAAATCAAGTTAGGATCTAACTTAGAACATCAATTAATAACAAACAATAGAAGAAGTGATAAATCTGAAATACCTCAATCGCATTAATAAAAAAAATCAATCTAAACATAAAGAGTTCATAAACTAAATTGATAAAATAAATAAAAGGAACATTGAACCTGTAATGAAGATAAGCAGTCCTAACATTGAGAGAAATCCTAATCCTAATCCTAAGAGAGAGGAGAGAACCTCTCTCTCTAAAAACTACATCTAAAACCTAATATTGTGAATTATTCCCCGACTCTCCTTAATGGATGCATTCCCCCACTTTATAGCCTCTAATCTGTGTTTTCTAGACTTGGATCTAGGCTAAAAGTGTTTCAGAAATCGCTGGGGGCATTTTCTGTAGCTTCTGCACGTGGCGTCTGACACGCATGCGCGTGGGTCACGCGTTCGTGTCATCTGGAGTTTTTCCTGGTCATGCGTACGTGTCAGTTGCACGTCCGCGTTGTATGTGTTTCGCTCAAGTCTCGCGTCCGCGTCGTTCAAGCGTTCGTGCCACTTGCATTTTACGCCAGGCACGCGGTCGCGTCGTCCATGCGTTCGCGTCGCTGGTTTTTCTTCAAAACTCCATTTTTATGCTTTCCTTCCATTTTTTGTATGTTTCCTTTCTGTCCTCTAAGCCATTCTTGCCCTATGAAACCTGAAAATACTCAACACACAAATCACGGCATCGGATGGTAATAAAGGATAAATAAATTTTAATATTAATAAAGCATAGGAAACATGTTTTTATAAATCTCATAAAATGAGGAAGGAATGGTAAAACCATGCAGTTTATATGAATAAGTGGGGGAAGACTTGATAAGAACCACTCAATTGAGTACAAGATAAACTATGAAATAGTGGTTTATCAACCTCCCCACACTTAAACATTAGCATATCCTCATGCTAAATCCAAGAGAAAGAGTAAGGTAAAGTGGTGGAATTTCATGCAATGCAATCTATTCTAAATGCAACTACCTAAATGAATCATGCAATTCTAATTATTATCCACCTATGTATATACAAAGCTTACATGCAGTTAGTTTATTTCATATTTTCAAGGAATAATATATGTACAAGTAAGGCTAAACCAAAATAAAACATGTTCACAATTGAGTTGGGTTAAAATATTTCACAAACTTGCAAGACAATTAACAATTTAAACATGGATATATGGGAATGAGCTATTGAACCCTCACTGGATTTTTGTGTTTACTCTCTAGTCACTCACTGTTTATTGGGTTAATCACTCTATTCTTTTTCTATCCTTGCTTTCTAAAACTTTGTTCTTCATCTAACCAATCAACAAATATTGAATACAGACATAAAAAAATCATGAGGTCTTTTTCAAGGTTGTAATGGGGCCAAGGCAAAGGGAAGGGTATACGTATAAGGCTAAGTGAGCTAACAAAGTGAATCTTTGATTAGTCTAAGATTTCACCTAACATATACATACTTTATATAATTTCAAAGTGCTTTACCTAGCTACCCAAACTTCTTCCTACTTTTGTGTTACATGCTCATGTATCAAATTTCCTTTTGAATTTTGTCCCATGTGCATTGATTCTTTTATTTTGCATTAGGGGTGATTTTTATATCCCCTTATTTAATTACTAAAATATTTTTTTTTAATTCTGAATGTACATGGTAATTTAATTAATTTGAATTCACATGAGCATGCTTCCCAAATTTTCAAATAACTTATTCAATTTTAATTTCCCACTTTTTCTATCATTCCATGTTCCCATAAAATTTCCCACATTTAAATTGTACACAATAACTATCTTAAGCTAACCAAGGATTCACTTGGGTTAATTTTAATTTGTTTTTCTGCTTAAGGCTAGTAATGTGGTTATAGAACAAGAGGGGATTAAAAAGCTCAAGGGGGCTAACAAGGGTGATGTAAAAGGTAGGCTAAATTGGGATAAGTGAGGAAAAATTCAAACGATGGCCTCAATCATCTCTTGGTATGTATCTATATTCTATATTGGACATATAGATTAAAACAAAGTAAAGAACACCAGAATGAAAAAAGAAGGGCAAAACACACAGGAATGAAATTTATGGTTTGAATGTAACCATACAATTAAGCTCAAAACTCACAGGCTGTGTGTTCTTTTGACTCAAAAACCACATATCAATTATGTATGTCATGCAAGTAGAAATCAAGAGTTCCCATTATTCTCAATGTAAATCTTAGGGTGGCCCTTAAAATCTTAGTGTTCCTCCTTGAAGAAATGTTGTTAACTAACTAAGATGCAATGCTATATATACGAGGTGTGTGGATGTTTGATTCTGTTAAAGTCTTTAGTTTACTTCTTTTTATTTTCAATTAAATCAAACTATTATATGCTAAAACGATAAACTATACTAATTAATCCACATATTCTATAACTAATAAGTTTAGAATTGCAAACTAAACTAAATGTCTAAGATATAAACCAAAGTGCAAAATGTGGAAATAAAGTAAAAATACAGCAAAAGAACAATGTGCAAGTACTGAAAAATAAAAATAAAAATAAAAATACAGAAAAATAAACAAAATAAGATAGAAGAGTATGTAATGGTTCACCAAAAAGATAAGCCAGGGATGGCGACCTCCCCACACTTAAAATATAGCATCGTCCTCGATGCTCACTCACGCTGGGTGTGAAGAAGTGTCATCACCGGAAGGATGGGCTGCTGGAGTCTCTGAGGTGGCCTGAAGGTCTGTAGGCTGGATAAGTGTAGAAGGATCTATCTGCTGCAGTGGAGGCGCTGACTGTAGAGGAATCTCCGGGTCTGTGGCCTGGATCTGGTGTAGCTCCTCACGCTGTGGCGCAGTCTGCTTTGGTCCTGCCTGCTCAACCTAGGCATGTGTCTCCTCCTCGTGATCATTCGCCTCCACCTCAGATGTATCAGAAGGGGTGTCAAGCTCGGAGGGGATGTCGCTGCCGGATCGGATCATCAACTTGAGGTGCTCATAGCGTCGCTTGTCGCGACGCTCCATACTATCTAGGCGGGCGAAGAGGCAGTGAACCAGATGATAAATGGGCTCAGGAGTAGGTGGATGTGCAGTGGATGAGGCTGATGCAGCAGTGGATGTAGAAAGAGCAGCTGAAGGTGTGGCTGCCTCATCAGAAGCGGTGAGGAATGGGGGTCTGTAGCCTAAAGCCTGAAACTTCCTGTTGTGAGGGATGATCTTCTTACAATCTGCAGTAGTCGGCTTCGCATCGGCCAGCTCCCAAGGCGCGTCAGCTTGGCGGCCTAGCTGGGTGATCAGATAAGGGAAAGGGAGAGTGCCTCAGACATGGACCCTGGCCATATAATACCCGATGAAACGTGGAAGATACAGGTCCTTACCCTCCATCACGCACCAGATGAGGGTGATCATAGCAGCGGGCAGCTCTGTCTCATGAGTGCTCGGCATCACATAGTTGCTCAGAATCTGGTGCCAGAGCCGAGCCTCATCATTCAGATATATCAGCTTGATTCCCTTAGGTATCACTGTGTTCTTTCCTATGACCCATGGGACAGTAGGATCAAGGGCTATTCTCTGCTTGACAGCATCCCAGTCAAATCTCATAAATCTCATATGCTCTTCAGCATTTTGGCAACCGTCAGGCTGATCTGACTTAGGCTGAAGGTGGAGGATGTCTTCAATAGCTTCCTCAGTGACCAAAATCTGTTTCCCTCTGAGGTGCACAGCATCTAGGGAGGTCTTGAAATAGTTACAGTAAAATTCTCTGACCCAGGAAGCATTGACCTCTGTCAAGTTTCGTTCCAAGAAGAACCAGCCTCTCTGTTTTATCTGTTCGAAGGTGTACTGCCGTAGTTCTTCTGGAAGTTTTAGAGTTCTTTCCAGGTACAGGTTCCTGGAAGTGGAAAACACTGGATACTTTAGCTCATAGTATATGTTTGCAAATTTGACCTGATCTGTGGCGTGGAGGAGCTGGTCAGCCTTTTCCTACGGGGTAAACTTCTTTTCCAGCCAGGAATCATCATGCAAAATTTCGAGGATAGTCATAGAGGATTCGCCTCTTTTCCTTTTGCCAGTGGTTGCTTTGCCTTTTCCTTTGCATTGAGGGTCAGACATCCTGTAAAGCGAAAATTCCAGGATATAATTGAAGAACAAAAGCAGGAAAACAAGTAGGCAAATAGAATAATAGCAATATAAGCATAGAGTGGCAAGAGAAGCATGAAATGAGTTAAATATATGTGCAATTTGGATTGTATTCGAGTGAAAAAGTCTAAAAAGAAAAAAATGCAATCCAAAAGATATGATAAGCAGAATTCAAGTTAAATAGGAAAAACAAGGATCATGCCTTGAGTTAGAAAGTTAAAGTAGTTAGTGAAAAACCGAAAAGAGAAGTTTGAACGTGAAAATTGTTAGGAGTGAGAAAGGAAGTTAGAAAGTTAAAGCGGTGAGTTAGTAAAAAGAAAGTTAAAGTAAGTGGCATGATGACCGGTTTCCTAGGTAACAAGAAAGCAAGGATATCAGGTTATTGATGATAATTCATATAGATACAGGAGTAGCAAAAATTAAAATGAAATCATCAATAATGCAATTTATTAACCAGCGAATCGAAAGAAATAAGAATGCTAGCCTGTGCATGCATGAATTGGTTTGGTTGTAGCTAAGTAGTGCAAAATTCAAAATTGCCAAAACCAATACATAAATGTAAAAATGAAACAATTTGCAGAAAATTGGGCAGCATTCCAGCTAAAATTGGATGTACCCGGGAAATAAACAGCAGGAAAAATCAGTTCATATAAAATGAAATAGAGCTGCAAAGAGAGAAAAATAACATTAACATGAAAGAGCAGTGTAACAGCAGCAAGAAACAAGGAAGAACAATATATGAACAATATGATCATCATAGCAAAATCAGAATTGCGAAATAGATAAAACAAGTAGCAAGAACGGTGCAATTATCAGGCCTAAATCCACTAACCACATCCTAGCTACCTAACCACCTAGAATCCACTACAAACATGCATCTCTAACTATCTTAATTTGAACAGAATCCAAAAATATGCAACTAGCTACGGATGATAGAGAAATCGGTGTTCGGCGGAACCTGGTATGTGTATGAATAGAGGTGAGGGCAGAGAGATGGTGGTGGTGACGCGGTGGCGCTGGGAGGGGGCACGGCGGCGCGGTGGTGGAGCAGGGGCGTGGTGGAGGTTGGGGTTGAGTTAGGGGTAAAGGGCGTTGATGAAAAGAAGGTTGGGGCGAGGGTTGTGGTGGTGGCCGGCAGTGGTGGTAGACGGCGGTCTGAGGTTGGCCGCAGCGGGGAGGGGGAGAGGGGGCAGTGGCGGAGGCATGATTAGGAGGGGGGGAAGGAGAAGGAAGAATGGAGGAAAGAGGAAAGGGGGGTGTTGCGGGGTGGTCTGGGTGGTTGAGGGTGGTTGGCGCAGCGGTGGTGGTGTTTGGCTGGTGGAGTTTGGTTGAAGAGGGGGTTGTGGTGGTGGCCGGCGGTGGTGGGAGACGGCGGTCTGAGGTTGGCCGCCGAGGGGGGAGGGGGGCAGTGGCGGAGGGATGGTTAGGAGGGGGGAAGGGGACGCGATAGGTTAGGGTTCGCGTGACTTGGGGTTAGTGGATTCAAATCCACGCGAACACGTGGAGCATGCGAACGCGTGGAGCACGCGATCGCGTGACTAGGGTGAAATGGGTTTGACGCGGTCGCGTGATTGATGCAATCGCGTAAGTTGGGTAAAAGATGAGTGACACGGACGCGTGAGGCACGCAAACGCATCGCTGTGAATTGTGCTAGACGCACAGTTCCAGTGTCGTTTTGGCGCAACTATCTGTTTCCATTTAGGGGGTCATAATATCCACGCGACGCAGACGCGTCGCTCACGCTTTTCGCGTGGGATGAGTGTTGTGAAAGTGACGCGTTCGCATTAGGGATACGAACGCATGGGCCGGTTTGTGCTAAATGCACACCAGCCGCACGATTCCACCCCAGCTTTCTGGGCGTTGGATTTTTACGCCGATTTCCTTTTCACGCCCACGCGTGGCCTGCGCGCTCGCGTGGGGTGATTTTTTTTTTAATGCGATTATGCAGTATGCAATATGCAGTGCTAATGTAGATTCTATGAATAATTCCATGTTCAATGAAATTAAAATAAAATAAAAACAAACAACATGAAATAAAATTGAAAAATAAATGATCATACCATAGTGGGTTGTCTCCCACCTAGCACTTTTAGTTAAAGTCCTTAAGTTGGACATTTGATGAGCTTCTTGTTATGGTGGCTTGTACTTAAATTCATCCAGAAATCTCCACCAATGTTTGGAATTCCAACAGCCTCCGGGGTCCCAAACAAGGCACGTAAAGCCTTCGAGCAGCTTCAAACAGATTCTCAGGCTCCCGGGGTGTTGAATGTCAGAGTAGATTCCAAGATCCCAAACCTTGCTTTTGCACCCGCCTTTGTCTGGAATTGTATTTTTCTAGCCGGGCGGTTTGGAAGTTGTATTCTCACCAAGATAACCAAACGCCTTCCGAGATCCATTCAATTGAACTTGATACCAAGCCGTGCACTTCGGATTGATGCGTGGAACCTTATTGAATCTTGCACGCTAGCTCTGAGTACGAGCCATTTCCCTTTTACTCTTAAAGCCGCAGAGAGCTCTAAGCTGGCCATCTGTTTCAAGCAAACTATATTCAAGTGGAAAAGTAAAGATAAAGGTTAGGGATTCTACCCACTTGAAGCTTGTATTAGGTGGTAATGGCTTTGGGATAGGTGTTTCCAGTGATTTTGTAAGCTCTACTCCCTTGTATTCTTCTGTAAATTCCTCCACTTCTTTGTAAAATTCTTCAACTGCAACTGCGTCTTGATCAAAGTCTTCTATGTCTTCCTCGTCACTCAAGTCATAAGTTGGAGGTTGAGAGAAATCTACCTCGACATCATCTTCATATTCACTTGGATGAGGTTCTTCAGGCTCAAGGAGTTCAGTTGCGGATGTAAGTTCGTGACTAGGAGAGCTTGATTCATGATCATCACTGCCTATGGAATCAACTTCTTGGTTTGTTCCGTCCAACTTTTCACAAGGTATATGCTTTGGAGGTTGTGCACCATCCTCCTTGGCATCAAATTTGAACTTTTCGGCGGAGTCCTTTACAGTTCTCGATTCCCATGGAGGTTCAGCATCTCCTAAATCTTCAACCACTTCTTCCTCTACAACTATTATGGCTTCCTCCACTTGTTCCAATACAAAGCCATGCTCTTCATTGTCCACCGAAGTTTCTAGTGTCTCCTTCATGCTTCGCTCTTCTTTTGATTCCCCACATGTAGCCATGGAAGTACTTTGAGTGCTTAGATGTTGGGAAGCTAATTTATTTACTACCTCGGTTAAGGCAGTAGTGAGTTCCAGTACATCCCTTTGCATCTTCGCTTGCCCTTGAAGAAGAACACAAAGGGTGTCATCCATTGGAGATTGGGGTGGATATGAGGGTTCATTGGTTGGGAGAGAGGGCTCATAATACAGAAGTGGTTCTTCTTGATTAGGATATGGAGATGGTGGATATTGCGGTGGTGGTTCTTGGGAGTAATTGGATTGGAATTGTGGTGGATAAAGGTCATACAGTGGTGAATGGTGAAAAGGAACTTGTGAGTGTGGTGGTTCAAAGCTATGTTGAGAGGGTGGTTCATAAGCACAGGGTGGAACTTGTGGGTAACTACAAAGGGATCCACCGTATCTATTGCCTTGGCATGCATTGTAGAATGGTCGTCGTCTGTGATACTGTGGAGGGTGTTGTTGCCTAAAGGGTTGATCAAGTCCTCGTGGCTCCATCCATCCTTGATTGCTCTGACCTTGATGCATGTTCCTGCTATAGCTTTCATTCCCTTCAACAATATTAGAACCAAACTCAAAGCGAGAGGGGTGAGAACTCATGGTAGCTAATAAGAAATAAAAAGGAAAAACAAAAAAAGAAATAAACAAGTAAAAGAAAAATATTTACAATAACCAATAATAAGGCACACATTTGCAATTCCCCAGCAACGGCGCCATTTTGACGAATCGAAACTCTCGCGCGATCTAGAATTTTCACAAATAAATTCGCGTTGTAAGTATAGATTCTAAACCAACAAGAATTCCTTTCTTACAAAAGTTTTGGTTGTCACAATTAACAAACCCCTAAATAAATTGATAACCGAAGTATTTAAACCTCGGGTTGCTTTTCAAGGAATTGTAGGAAAGTGTGATTTATTATTGGTTATGGAAAAGTGTGTTTTGGGGTTTCGAATTAAGATAAAAAGTAAGAATAGAAATGGCAGAGGAAATAAAATAATAACAATAAAAAGCCTTGATTAGGAGAGATCAATCGAAAGTTCTATCCTTGTTGGATTTTTCTCAAGTTCAATTGATAATTGAAGTTTGCTTCTGCTTAGTTATCCTTTACCAAGTAAAGTAAAAAGTCAAGTAAGTTGGAAATCTATTTCTATTCACAAGTTCTAATCCTCTCCCTTGGAAAGGATTAGCGTTAGTGACTAGAGAGTCAGCCAACAATAAACCCAATTACAATTTAACTCTTGAGTAATTCAACTCAAGGGTCTCCAAATATTAATCAACTCCAAAATCAAGTTAGGATCTAACTTAGAACATCAATTAATAACAAACATTAGAAGAAGTGATAAATCTGAAATACCTCAATCGCATTAATAAAAGAAAATCAATCTAAACATAAAGAGTTCATAAACTAAATTGATAAAATAAATAAAAGGAACATTGAACCTGTAATGAAGATAAGCATTCCTAACATTGAGAGAAATCCTAATCCTAATCCTAATCCTAAGAGAGAGGAGAGAACCTCTCTCTCTCAAGTCTCGCGTCCGCGTCGTCCACGCGTTTGCGCCGCTTGCATTTTACGCCAGGCACGCGGTCGCGTCGTCCATCTGTTCGCGTCGCTGGTTTTTCTTCAAAACTCCATTTTTATGCTTTCCTTCCATTTTTTGTATGTTTCCTTTCTGTCCTCTAAGCCATTCCTGCCCTATGGAACCTGAAAATACTCAACACACAAATCACGACATCGGATGGTAATAAAGGACAAATAAATTTTAATATTAGTAAAGCATAGGAAACATATTTTTATAAATCTCATAAAATGAGGAAGGAATAGTAAAACCATGCAGTTTATATGAATAAGTGGGTGAAGACTTGATAAAAACCACTCAATTGAGTATAAGATAAACCATGAAATAGTGGTTTATCAGTGGATAACTGGTTCCAAGAGATAGAAAGGGTACTACAAGCACAACATGTACCTGAGGGACATTTAGTTGAATTTGCTTCTTATCAGTTGGTTGGAGAAGTGAAACACTCGTGGTAACATGCTCATCATCTATTGTAGCAAGAAAATGGGGATGTGATGATCAACTGAGAGATGTTCAGAGAGGAGTTTTATAAGAAATACTTCTCGAACTCTATAACACAAGCTAAGAAGTTAGAGTTACTACAACTGAGACAAGGATCCATGATGGTTGTTGCTTATTCTACCAAGTTTGAAGAGTTATGCCGCTTTTCGAGGATTTCTTATGGTGCCCCTGAAAGGTATGAAGAATGGAAGTGCATGAAATATCAAGATGGTTTAAGGGATGATGTTATGTGAGCTATGTCACCTCTGGAGGTTAAGAGTTTTGTAGAGTTAGTTAACAAGAGGCGAGTGATGGAAAAGTGCTCGAGAAAGACTGCTTTGGCGAGGGATAGCCGCTGGGAGTCCTGATGTGCGGAAAACTTGTCTCACAACAAATTTCCCTTCGGCAAGTATACCGAATTATCATCAAGTAAAACTCACAATAGAGTGAGGTCGAATCCCACAGAGATTAACGGATTAAGAAATCAATAGTTGATTAATTATCCTAGTTAGACGAATCATAATGGGGTGATAAGTAACGAGGAAATGTAAATTGACAGAAAAAGTAAAGAAAGCAATAAAGTGCAGAAAAGTAAAATGGCAAGAAAAGTAAATGTAAGAACTAAAAATAAAATGAACATTGGGATCAAGAGATATTGCAATCCTCCGGATCAAGTTCATTCCCATCTCTTCCTCAATCAATGCACTCATTGATCTCCTTGGCAATCTTAAGTGATTGAATTATAATTTCTTGTAATTCAATCTCTCAAATCTTGATCAATAGCCAATTCCTTGGTCAATTGCTCATGAGAAGAGATGAAGTATGGTCACTGATTATACCACATGCATTTCCCAAATCAAGTGTTGAGAGGATTATAGTCACATATCCATCCAAACCCAATTTGGTCCAGCATGAGAAAGCATTTCTAGCTTGATCTCTTCATTCCTCTTCCAAGGTTCAGAAGAGATCCAAGTATGAATAGTTTCTTTTCCAAGATCACTACCCAATTGGATGAAGATCGAAAGCTTTCAAGTAAAATCAAGAGAAAAGATAGAAGAAGAATAATGAGAACTACAATTGATCCATTGAATCACAATAGAGCTCTCTAACCCAATGTAAAGAGTTAGTTGATCAGTGCTCTACAAAAATAGAAAAGAAAGAAAGTGCAGAAGAGTAGAGATGAAGATAATAACTGAAAATAAAACTTCAAATTCATAAATGAAAAGTACAAAGAAAGAAAAGGAAAAGTGTGTGAAGGGAGGGAGTCCGAAGACCCCTCTTCAATCCCCCATTCCAGGATTCCCCCTCGTCTAGCCTAAGATCATTTCAATGTAAAAACTAAGGCCTTTATATTGGCTTTCCTAAATTACAAAATGAAAGCAAATTACAATTAAATGAAAATTCCTATTCTAGATGCTTCTTGTGGCCTTGATTGGTTGACAATTGTGGGCTTGTTTGCTTGAGCTTTGAAGTGGGCTTGAGAGAGAAGTGAGTCAAGTTGAGGTCTAGGTGCTAAAGTTAGTGCCAAAGTTAGCCAAACTAACGCTACAAGTGTGGCATTAGTGCTAAAGTTATTGTGGCTAATGTTGCACTTGTTGCCCAGTTGGTGTTTTTGGGGCTTAAAAGATGCCTCTTGTTTGTGCTCCAATTTCATTCTCACTATAGAGTATTATATATCGTTAGAAAGCTCTGAATATCATCTTTCTAACGCAACTGGAATCACCTCAATTGGACCTCTATAACTCAAGTTATGCTCCTTTGAAGTGGACATGATCGCTGGCATATATGCCAACGTTACTGGAAATGTTGATTGCCAATAATGCCAGCGATTTTCATGTTTCTGAAGCTCAAACTTAGTGTCCACCCCATACTATTATATATTGTTGGAAAGCCCTGGATGTCTACTTTCCAATTCTTTTGGAAGCGCATCATTTGAAGCTTTACAACTCGAGTTATACTTCTTGGAAGGTGAGGTTGTCAGTTGGCCTAAATACAGGCTGATACCATGTTCATCATTGCACTTTCGGGGCAGGTTTTCTCCCTCAAATTTAGTGTCAACCATGTAGTGTCATATATGCTTGGAAAGCTCTGGAATCCTACTTTCCAATGCCACTGGAATCACCTCATTTGGATCTTTGTGGCTCAAGTTATGCGTGTTTGAAGAAGGCATGGTCAGGCTGCCAGGTAGGACTTTTGCCCACGTTAACTTCCACGTTAACTAAGTTAACGTGGTATTTAACGTGGCTCTTTGTGGCTTGTATTGGCTTCCAACGTTAGTGACAATGTTTGGTGTCACTAACGTTGTCGACAACCTCTCTTCTTCACGTTAACTTCCACGTTAACTAGGTTAACGTGGGAGTTAACGTGGCTTCTTGGGGATTTGTGGTTGCTTCCAACGTTAGTGACAATATTGGGTGTCACTAACGTTGTCGACCACCCTTGCCTCTTCACGTTAGCTTCCACGTTAACCAAGTTAATGTGGGAGTTAATGTGGCATTGTGCACTTAGGCCAACATTAGTGACAATATTGAATGTCACTAACGTTTGCTTCCTTTTCCCCTTTTAACGTTAGAGGCCACGTTAACTAAGTTAACGTGGACTCTAACGTGGCCACTTGTGAGCATTGGCCAACGTTAGTGATAATGTTAAGTGTCACTAACGTTGGCTCAAATTCGCTTTCTTCAAAGTTAATGCTACTAACTTTTCTCACTAACGTTGGGGCTTTCCTTCCTTCCACGTTAGTGCCCACATTAGTGTAACTAACGTAGCCACTAACGTGGCTTCTTCTCTTCTTCTTTTGGCCTGAAATCAATCAAACAAATTACATCAAAGTCTTGCTCTTAATCATGGGATCATGCATCATCTAATTTATGATATAATTCATGCAAAATTCTCATGAAATCATGTAAAGTGCACAATGTTTGCTTGAATCAAGATGTAAGTGAATATCTACCCAAAACTAGCTTATTTCCTAAGAAAATGCATGAAACTACCTTAAAAACAGTAAAGAAAAGGTCAGTGAAACTGGCCAAAATGCCCTGGCATCAAGTCCCATGAAAGGGATCAAGATAAGAGTTTTGTGCCAAGGAGCCAAGACTTAAAGAGGAGTGGGTATCCACCTCAGTATTCCCAAGGTCGAAACAATTACCAAAGGATGATAGCCGCTTGGCAAATGGTAAAGGAAAATAGGCGGAGGCTACTTCGGATGATTTGAAGTGCCAAAAATGTGGAAGATACCATCTAAACCAACCATGTCAGAATGAGTTAGGTTTATGGTATCGTTGTAGAAGACTAGGGCATATCTCCCAAGATTGTCCATATAGGAATGGAAACCCTCATTATTTGGCATTAACCCACCCATACCTTATTTGTTTTCTTATCTTTATTTCTGGGTTACTACTCTTCTTTTTCCTCTTCTTTCAGGATGGCCACCGAAGAAGCGAAATGGAAAACTTTTACATGGGGTGACAGACAAGTCCATTTGCACACTCTTTGAAGAAAAAGCGTCAGTTGGAGCAACCCGTCCACTTGTACATCTTAGCATGCACCGAGGACGGTGCAATTTTTTAGTGTGGGGAGGTTGATACCGATCTCCGTGGGTTAGTTATTTTCTTCTCAACACCAATATTTTATTTTATTTGTTAGTTTATTATTGCATTTGCATGTTTGATTGCATGTTTATTTGATTTTGTGCATTTAGCTACTACTTGGTTGAAGTAATATTTTCTTTTTCAAGACCCTTTTTTATAGCATTTCACTAATTTAAATTAAAAATTTGTGTTAAACTTGTTTGAGGATTGTAATTTGGAACATGAATTATAGCTAAGAACACACAATCTGTGAGTTTTGAGCTTATTTATATGGTTACATTATTTAACCATAATATTTTATTCTTGTGTGTTTTCTTCACTATGATTGTAGACTTTACTTTGTTTCATTCTATATGTCCATTGTTTAGTGTATTTACATGCTTGTATATGATTGAGGCCATCATTTGTTATTAGCTCACTTATCCCAAATAGCCTACCCATTCAATCACCTTTATTTGCCACCTTTAGCCTTTTAATCCCCATTTGTTCTATATTTTACCACATCACTAGCCTTAAGTAGAAAAACAATTAATTATCCCATTGAATCTTTGGTTAGCTTAAGACAGAGATTGTGTGTCAACTAAGTGTGGGGAACTGTGGGAACTTGGGTTGATGAAAGTGTACAGTGTTTCATTGACAAAATATTGGGGATTTGGTTACCTACTCATGTGAGACCAGAAAAATTAAAAATTTACGTGCATTGATATGTTATGTTTACTTTTATATTTTTAATAAAAAAAAAGAAAAAAAGAAAAAAAAAAATATATATATATAGGGGCCCCAATTCTAAGTTTAATAAACGATCAATGCATATGTGATAAAATTAAAGGAAAGTTGATACATGAGTATGTGATGCAAAAGTGGGAATTTTGGGTAACTAGGTATGATTTTGGAATTATATAGAGTGTGTGTGTGTGTTAGGTGAACTTAGGCTAGTCAAAGATTCATATTTTAGATCACTTGGCCATACATATATCCTCACCCTTACCTTAGCCCCATTACAACCTTGAAAAGACCTCATGATATTTGCATTGGTATAAAAAATATTTGTTGATTGTTTAGTTGAAGAACAAATTTTAGAAAGCATGACTAGAGAAGAATAAAGTGATCAACCCTAGACACTTGAGAGATTAGAGTGCATGTACACTACCAGTGACGGTACAATGCTTAATTCTATGTTTCCTGCTTTCATGAGCTATCTTCTTACAAGTTTACTTGTCTTTACTGTATGATTTGAATTATGAAATCGGATTTATGTTTGTCTTAGAGAACTTGTTTATTTTCAACCAAGTATACAGAACCATCTTAGTATATAGTTGCATTCATATATAGGTTACATTTCATGAGTCTTACTTTCCCGTATTCATTCCTTTTGTCTCCTTGAGCTTATTATGAGGACATGCTAATGTTTAAGTGTGGGGAGATTGATAAACCACTATTTTATGGTTTATCTTGTGCTCAATTGAGTGGTATTTATCAAGTCTTTGCACACTTATTCATACTAATTGCATGGTTTTACATTTTCCTTCCTAACTTTGTGCTATGATTGAAAACATGCTTCTTTGGCTTCAATTTGCTAATTTTAATCCTCTCTTATTACCATTCGATGCCTTGATATGTGTGTTAAGTGTTTTCAAGGTTTATAGGGCAGGAATGGCTTAGAGGATGGAAAGGTAGCATGCAAAAGTGGAAGGAATACAAGAAACTGAAGGAATTGCTAAGCTGTGCAGCCTGACCTCTTTGTATTCAATCGATCATAACTTGAGCTACAGAGGTCCAAATGAGGCGGTTCTAGTTGCATTAGAAAGCTAACATTTGGGGCTTCAAAATGATATATAATTTGACATAGTTACCATATATCTAGGCGACACGCACGCAGCTTGGACGCGGACACACGCATCTGCATATTTTCAGCGACCCAAAATCGCTGGGAGCGATTTTTGGGCTGTTTTTGGCCCAGTTTTTGGCCTAGAAAACACAGATTAGAGGCTACAGAGTAGAAAAATCAAGGAGGACACTTCTCATTATTCACAATTTAGGTTTTAGATGTAGTTTTCTAGAGAGAGGCTCTCTCATCTCTCTAGATTTTAGGATTCCTAGTTTTATGCTTTTGAGTTGGATATTACAAGAATTACTACTTTCGTTGAAGTCTTTATCATTCTAGTTTGTTTTCTTTTTCCCGTACTCTTTCATATCCTTAATATTTGTTCAGTACTACAATTGGATTATTTTATAATTTATTAATGCAAGAAGTATTTTTCCATTTAAATTTTATTTGTTTAATTGCTTCCAATTGATTTTTGTTATCATGTTCCCTTTTTACTTCTCTTATAAGTTTACAAAGATGGTATTCATGTTGACAGAGTAGACTCCCAACTTGACTTGGGAATTGATTAAAAGGAGACCCTTGAGTTGGAATGCTAAAGTGATTAGTTAAATTGGAAGTTGTTGGCTAATTCTCTATTTACTAACGGTAATCCTTCCCAAGGGAGAGGATTAGGACTTGCGGATAAGAGTTAGCTCAATCACTTGACTTTCCTTTATTTAGTAAGGGTTAACTAAGTAAAAATAACAACCTTTTGATACTATACTTGAAAAAATCCAACAAGGATAGAACTTCCAATTAATCATTCCCCCGATCAAGGCTTTTTATTCTGAATATATAAATCTCTTTTAATTTACATTGCTTCAATTTATAATCATTTATTTTTCTGTTCTCCAACTCCCAAAATTTCTCAGAAAATCTCATAACCAATAATAAACACACTTCCCTGCAATTCCTTGAGAGACGACCCGAGGTTTAAATAGTTCGGTTTATTTTTATTGGGTTTGCTTAAGTGACAACCAAAACTTTTGTACGAAAGGATTCTCTGTTGGTTTAGAAACTATACTAGCAACGAGAACTTATTTGTGAAATTCTTTACTAGCAGAAATCCGTTCGTCAAGGAAGAATCAGGAAGCAGGTCTATCTCAACAACGTGGTTGAGGTAATCATGAAATTGATAAGGATAACTGAACTTTAACTGCTTTGTATGATAATAGAGCATGGCATTCATATTATATGATTGAGTTGTGAGATTCATGGATTCCAAATGCATTATCAGTCAATGACTTTCAGAGAAACACAGCGGAAGCAGAAGTGGGTTAGCTTTTAACTTGTACGATTTCATTTGTTTGCCGCTGATTGAATTAGACTTGGTTTAGGGTATGGACTAGTTATCGACTCATCATGTGTTATTCGATTGTTTGAGCATTCAATATGACTTATGTCTAACGGATCCAAGAATGAGAATGGAGGATTTATATTGAATTTAAAGTAATAGACAAATTGGAGTTAGTTTAGAATTGAATGGTAGACATGGCTTAGGCTTGGATCGTGTTTGTTGGTTGTTTATTACATCAAGTTTATAGAATTAGGCTTGAGGATTTTATGATAATTAATAAATAAGGATTTTTGTTGGCCTTGGGAAATTGAAATGCAAAGTCAATAATTATTACGTAGGATTGATTTATGTGAATAATAATTATGAATATTCCTCGGGTTGAGTGAGGTGTTAAGACCCTTGATGTTTGAGATGTCCGGTGACAGGATCAATGTGAAAGGATGAGACATTGTTGATGCATTTAGAAATGTGCAATTTAAGTCATAGAATGAAGCTAAGCATTATTTGGGTCAGTTTGAGAAAGCTTAGAAGAGAGCAATATGTTTTGTGATCGGACAATAGAGCATGACGACTGATCAAGTTTTTGAATGGTATATAAACCCGATTGTGATCCTCAGAATAAATGAGGTAAAGGAGAGCTACTTTTGTCCACTTTCTTGTAGTGATCAAAATTTTGAGGGCAAATTTTTTAATTAGGTGGGTAGAATATAAAACCCAAATAAATTATCATTTATAAATTAAATTAGAAGCAAAGTGGGTTGGGAAATTAATAATTTACAAATTGGAAATTTGCCGGTGGAAATTTGAAGGAGAAAATAAAATTGAGCACAATAATACAACTAATTGTGAAAAAGCGCATACCGACGATGAAAGCAATTGTGTCGGCCTAAATCTGTTCGGTAATCAGAGTAAGAGGAATTAAATATGAGCCAAGAAGAACAAAAATTAATATATATAATTTGGGGAGATAAAATATTTAGAATGAGAATTAATACTAATCTTAAAAGGTTTTGGCCCAAAATTGGACCAAACATACCAAAAATAGACCTAGGCCACACTTGGGCCCAAGGCCAACAAACCAAACACTAACACCCCCTCACCAAAGAAAATTCAGTCTCATTCCTTCAAAGAAAGAGAGAGAGAGGCATGGATTAGAAGAGAGAAGAGAGGTGAGAAACCATGCATCTTAAGCTACTATTCACCACCATTTTCTTTGGCTCATAACTTTTGATCCGGAGCTTCAATTCATGAGCGGTTTATGGCCACGCATTTGTCTTGGAATTCTCTTTGAGGCTAACTGAACAAAGTGGTAAGGAACTCTAAGATTTTTTCCAAATTTCCTTTCCTCTAGTAATTTGCATTTTTGGTTCAATAGGTGTTGAATTATTGTAATTTTGGTTGTTTAGGGGCGCTCAAGCACGAATTCCAAGTGGGTTTCATCCAAACCTCCAGTGGGTTAAGATAAAAGAAGCTTTATCCCCTTTTGATTTTCCAAATCTATGCACCCTAGGTTGATATATGTGTAAAATTGGTAATATTAGATTTGTTAGGTGATTTGGTACACTTTGGGTGCTTGGACTGATCTTGGAGGTGTTGTTTGAGGCTTGGTTGGTGTTGGACGAGTTTGGTTTCGCAAGAAAGGAAAGAAAATCAAAGGTTTGGAAACTGCCGTTATTAAGGTACGGATTTGAGTTTCAAGTAGGCATTATGTAAAGTTATATGAATGCCTAGGTTAATTGATCCTAGGATAAGTGTGGATTGCATTGCTTGATATTCTGATTAGTAACTAAATGTATGTATGTGTGATTTGAATTCAAATCTGGTAAGGGTGTGTGAATTTATGAAATTGTGGACTATAATGATGATTAGTGTGGAAATTGGGCCAAAAGCCGAAATTGGATGAATTTTGGAAAGTTGGTTAATATTGATGAGTTGTTGTGATTGAATTGGTTGAGGAATTTGAGAATGATGTATTGTTGAGGTTAAATTTGGGGATTTGTTTTGGGCGTTATGCTAATTGGATTGAATGGAAATTTTTAAGTGGAATCGGTGCGAAGTTGACGAACGGACTTTTATGTGGTCTAGAAATTCATAAATAAATTCTCGTTGCAAGTACAATTTCTAAACCAACAGAGAATTTTTTCGTACAAAAATTTTGGTTGTCACTGAAGCAAACCTAATAAAAATATACCGAAGTATTTAAACCTCGGGTCGTCTCTCAAGGAATTGCAGGGAAGTGTACCTATAATTGGTTATGGGATTTTATCTTTTTTTTGGGTTTTGAAAGGTTGAACAAGGAATGTAAAAGACAAGAAAATAAACTAATGATTAAGAGAACTCTTGGCAAGGTATGAGAATTGGACGTCCTATCCTAGTTATCCTTATCAATTGTGATGAGAATTGTTCACTGCTCCCACTTAGTTAACCCTAACTAAATAAAGGAAAGTCAAGTGGACCAATCAACTTGATTCCTCAAATCCTAGTCAACTCCTAAGGAAAGACTAGCTTTAGAGGGATCCAAATCAATCAAAAACCTTCAATTAACAATAAACAAAGGAGTTTGATAACTCAAGCGTCTCCAATTACTCAACCAAAGCCAAGAATCATAAAAAGCTAATTTAAAACCCTCTCAATCATTTTGTCAAATACTTGGAAGGCATAACATAACAGCAGAGAAAACTAGCAAGGAATATTAAATCTAACAACCAATTTGCAAGCATCAATAATAGTAAATAAAGGAATAAGCAATAAATCTGAAATACTTCAAATTGCATTAATTATAAAATCAATCTAACATGGAATTCATAAACCAAATAGCAACATAAAGTAATCAACAAAGAGAATAAATAAACCAAAGTACTAGAATAAGTAAAAGTAAAAGAGAAACTAAATTAAAGGACCATTGAACCTGGAATTAAGAAGAAATAAAGCTAAAACTAAGAGAAATCCTAAAACCTAGAGAGAGGAGAGGTTCTCTCTCTCTAGAAACTACATCTTAAACCTAAAATCGTGAATAATGAGAAGTTGTATGAATGAATCCCTAGATTCCCCTACTCTGTAGCCTTTAATATATGTTTTCTGGGCCAAAAACTGGGTCAAAAACAGCCTAGAAATTGCCCCCAACGATTTCTGATATGTCTAGCACGTGGCTCTGTCATGCGTATGCGTCGTCCACGCGTACGCCTGGATTGAACTTTCGCCAGGTCACGCGTGCGCTCACCTAACAGCATGGCAACTATGGCAAATTATATATCATTTCGAAGCCCCAGATGTTAGCTTTCCAACGCAACTAAAACCGCCTCATTTGGACTTCGGTAGCTTAAGTTATGGTCAGTTAAGTACGAAGAGGTCAGGCTGGACAGCTTAGCAATTCCTTCAATTTCTTGTATTCCTTCCAATTTTGCATGCTTCCTTTCCATCCTTTAAGCCATTCCTGTCCTATAAACCCTAAAAGCACTTTACAAATATATCATGGCATCGAATGGTAATAAGAGAAAATTAAACATAGCAAATTTAAGGCCAAAGAAGCATGTTTTCAATCATAGCACAAAATTAGGAAGGAAGATGTAAAACATGCAAATTATATGAATAAGTGTGCAAAGACTTGATAAAAACAACTCAATTGAGCACAAGATAAACCATAAAATAGTGGTTTATCAATCTCCCCACACATAAACATTAGCATGTCGTCATGCTAAGCTCAAGAGAAGCTATAACAGAGTGAAGAGGAATGTTAAAACTTATGAAATGCAACCTATCTATATGAATGAAACTAAATGCAAAAATACTTCCATCTACTTTGTTAAAAGTAAACAAATTCTTCAAGACAAATATAAATCAGATTCCACTAAATCACACAATCTCATGAAAGCAGGGAACATAGAATCAAGCATTGAACCCTCATTTGTAGTGTATATGCACTCTATTCGCTCAAGTGTCTAGGGTTAATCACTCTACTCTTCTCTAGTCATGCTTTCTAAAATGTTATTCTTCATCTAACCAATCAACAAATATTTAGTATACCAATGTAAACATCATGAGGTCTTTTCAAGGTTGTAATGGGGCTAAGGTAAGGGTGAGGATACATGTATGGCCAAATGAGCTATAATATGAATCTTTGACTAGCCTAAGCTCTTACCTAACTCACACACACACTATGTAATTCTAAAATCATGCCCAGCTACCTAAAATTCCCACTTTTACATCACATACTCATGTACCATTTTTTTTAATTTTATCACATATGCATTGATCTTTTATTAAACTTAACATTGGGGTAATTTTATCCCCTTATTCACTTATTTACTTAATTATTTGAATATTTTTGGTTTCTCTCTCTCTCTCTCTCTCTCTCTCTCTCTCTCTCTTTTGAAAATATAAAGGTAAACATGACATATCAATGCATATGGCAACCAAGTTTTGTCAATGAAACACAGCACCATTTCATCAACCCAAGTTTCCACAGTTCCCCACACTTAATTTATACATAATCTCTATCTTAAGCTAACCAAAGATTCAAATCAATTAATTAATTATTTTTCGGCTTAAGGCTAGTGATGTGGTAAAATATAGAACAAATAGGGATTAAAAGGCTCAAGGTGGCTAACAAAGGTAAATGGAGTGGTAGGCTATTTGGGATAAGTGAGCTAATAACAATTGATGGCCTCAATCATATGCAAGCATGTAGATACACTAAATAATGGACATATAGAATGGAACAAAGTAAAGATTGCAATCAAAGAAGAAAACACACAAGAATAAAATATTATGGTTAGATAGTGTAACCATGTAATTAAGCTCAAATCTCACAGGTTGTGTGTTCTTAGCTATAATTCATGTTCTAATTTACAATCCTCAAACAAGTTTAACAAAAATTTTCAATTTAAATTAGTGAAATGCTATAAAATAGGGTCTTGAAAAGAAACTTATTACTTTAACCAAGTAGTGGTAGAAGAACATGCACAAAATCAAACAAATATGCAATCAAACATGCAAATGCAACAATGAACTAGCAATAAAACATTGGTGTTGAGAAGAAAATAACTGACCCACGGAAGTCGGTATCGATCTCCCCACTCTTAAAGATTGCACCGTCCTCAGTGCATGCTAAGATGTGCCAGTGGACGGGTTACGACACTGATGCTTTTCTCCAAAGATTGTGTGTAGGAACTTGTTTGTCGGCCCATGTAAAAGTTTTCCGTTTTCCTTCCTTGGTGGCCATCCTGAAAGAAGAGGAAAAAGAAGAAAAATAACCCAGACATAAAGATAAGAAAAAAAATAAAATATGGCTGGGTTAATGCCAAATAATGAGGGTCTCAAGTACATGGTAGCTACAACATGCAATTGAGAAAACAGTGGAAGCAAATGGCATATCAATTTTGCAAAAATTGCAACAAAGGGGAAGAGATAATAGGCAATGAAAGACAATATAAATTCATGTCAATGCAAAAGGAACACATGTGTCATAAAAGATTGGCATTTACATATAAATAATATAATCCAACAGTGTGAAACAAGTCACTAAGCACCAGAATAATACCAGAAAAGGTACAACAGTTGAATAAGAACGTTTAACACCAATAGTAAAATAGAAAATTAGAAAAGGAGATAAAAATATGAATAAAATTAAAATGCAATGCAAGGAAGTATGCAAATGCAGTATGTAAAAGAGAATGAAAGAGAACAAGGATGAGAAGAAAGTGAGAAAAGAAGAAGAGGAAAGTAAGAAGGGAAGAAGAAAGAAATAGAAAGGATAGAAGAAAGGAGAAAGGGAGGAAAAACGGGACGTGGCGCGTGCGCGCGCATCACGCATACACATGAAAACTGAGTTAGCCGTGCGACGCATAAGCGTCGCCCACGCGTACGCGTGGTTGGTCTGGAAGCAAAAGGACGCGAACGCGTCAGGGACGCGTACACGCAGGTGATTTTGTGCCTCTAGCACAGTTCCAGCCCCAGACCATCACAACTCTCTGTTCAGCACATTATTTACGCCGATTTGGGTGTCCACGCGTACGCGTCACTGACGCTTACGCGTGGGTCAAAATTTCTGCACGGGACGCGTACGCGTGAGGTGCGTGTACACTTGGGGTAGCTTGTGCGCCACGCACCCCTCCCGCACGTCTCTCGTGCAACTCTCTGTTCAGTTGCACATACACAAACGATGCGTGCGCATCGATCCCTTTTTTTTTATTATTATGCAGAATGCAGGTGCAGAATGCAGAATGCAGATGAATATGAAAAATTATGAATAAACACTAATAAAATAAAATAAAACAAGAGTAATAATAAAAATGAAAGACCGTACCATGGTGGGTTGTCTCCCACCCAGCACTTTTAGTTATTGTCCTTAAGTTGGACATTTGGTGAGCTCTTTGTCATGGTGGCTTATGCTTGAACTCATCCAGGAATCTCCACCAGGGTTTTTAATTTCAATAGCCTCCGAGATCCCAAACTAGGCACATAAAGCCTTCGAGCAAGTTAAAGCAAGTGACAAGGTTCCAGGAATGTTGATTGTTAGAACGAATTCCGGGGTCCCAAACCTTGCTTTTGTACCCGTCTTCTTGTTGATCATTAGTGTTCCAATCGGGTGGCAAGCAATCTGAATTCTCACTGAAGCGTCCAAACAACTTCTTAGACCCGTTCAATTGAGCTCTACACCAACCCTTGCACTTCAATTTGGAGAAAGCAACCATATTGAACCTTGCATGACAACTCTTACCACTAACCATCTCCCTCTTACTCTTATGGCCACAAAGAGCTCAAAGTTTACCATCTGTTTCAAGTAGCCCATATTCAAGTGGGAAAGTAAAGGTTAAGGATAAGTATTTTACCCACTTTAATGTTGTATTTGATGGTAATGGCTTTGGGGGAGAGGTCTCTAACAGCTTCGGCAAGGTGATTTCAAGCTCCATTCCCTTGTGCTCTCCCTTGACATCCTCCACCTCTTTACAACCTTCCTTAACTTCAACCACAACCTCATCATATTCTTCTAATTCTTTCCCATTACTCAAGTAATAAGTTGGAGGTTGAGAAAAGGCTACCTCCACTTTATTTTCAGATTCATTTGGAGAAGGTTCTTCAAACTCAAGGGGTTCAATCGCGGATGCGAGTTCATCACTAGGATGGCTTGATTCATGCTTATCATCACCAAGTGAACTTGCCTCTTGATTTATTCCGTCCAATTCTTCATAAGGAACATGCCTTGGAGATTGTGCACCATCCTCCTCAACATCAATTTCGATATTATTGGAGGAATACTCTACAATTCTAGATTCCCATGGAGGTTCAGCATCTCTTAGATCTTCAACTACTTCCACCTCTTCTTTGGCAAGCGTAGCTTCTTCCAATTATTCCAATACAAAATCATGCCTCTCACTGTCCACCGGAGTTTCTGGTGTCTCCTTCCTGCTACGTTCTTCATTAGATTCTCCACATGAAGCCATGGGGGTTCCTTGAGTGTCCAAATGTTGGGAAGCTAATCGGTTTATCGCTTACTCCAGTTGATGAAGAGTTGCATGAAATTGATCCACCGTTTCATTGAGATGATCCATTGATTCTTGTTGTGCCTGGATTGCATGTTTAGGATCATATGGCTCTTGGATGGATGGATATGGACATGGTGTATATGGAGGTGGTGGTTCCTGGGAATAGTTGGGTTGGAAGTGGGGTGGCTCTATGTATGGTTCATATGGCTCATAGGGTGGTTGGTATGGTGGATAAGGATTAGGGTCATATGGGGGTGTTTGGTGGTAAGGGGTGATGAGCGAATATTTTATACCCTTTTTGGCATTGTTTTTACATAGTTTTTAGTATGTTTTAGATACTTTTTATTATATTTTTATTAGTTTTTATGCAAAATTCACATTTCTGGACTTTACTATGAGTTTGTGTGTTTTTCTGTAATTTCAAGTATTTTCTGGCTGAAATTGAGGGACCTGAGCAAAAATCTGATTCAGAGGTTGAGAAAGGACTGCAGATGTTGTTGGATTCTGACCCTCTTGCACTCGAAGTGAATTTTCTAGAGCTACAAAAGCTCAATTGGCGCGCTCTCAATTGCGTTGGAAAGTAGACATCTTGGGCTTTCTAGGAATATATAGTAGTCCAATTTGCCCGAGATTTGATAGCTCAAACTGGCGTTTAACGCCAGCCAGAGACCCTTTTCTAGCGTAAAACGCCAGAACTGGCACTAGAACTAGAGTTAAACGCCCAAACCGGCACCCAAGTTGGCGTTTAACTCCAAGAATGGCCTATCCATGTGAAAGCTTCATTGCTCAGCCCAAGCACACACCAAGTGGGCCCCGAAAGTGGATTTCTGTACTATCTGCACCTAGTTACTCATTTTTTGAAAACCTAAGTTACTAGTTTAGTATAAAAACTACTTTTAGAGATTCATTTTGTAACTCATGAAATTTTACATTTCATATTGTATCTTCTACAGCATGAGCCTCTAAACCCCATAGTTGGGGGTGAGAAGCTCTGCTGTGTCTCAATGGATTAATGCAATTACTATTGTTTTCTATTCAATCACGCTTGATTCTGTTCTAAGATACTCACTCGTACTTTAATCTGGAGAAGATGATGATCCGTGTCACTCATCATCATTCTCACATTTATAAACGCGTGGTTGACAACCACTCCCATTCTACCTGAGCTCAACGTAGTCATTGGGCGACAGCTTGAGTGCGTATCTCTTGGATCTCTGATCCACGGACCGAGTCTGTGAGATTAGAACCTTCGTGGTAAAGTCTAGAACAAATTGACAGCATTCCTGGGATCCGGAAAGTCTAAACCTTGTTTGTGGTATTCCGAGTAGGATCTGGGAAGGGATGACTGTGACGAGCTTCAAACTCACGAATGTTGGGCGCAGTGACAGTGTGCAAAAGGATAGAGAGATCCTATTCTGACACAAGTGAGAACCGACAGATGATTAGCTGTGCGGTAGCTGTGCCTAGTATTTTTCATCCAAGAGGACGGATGGTAGCTGTAACGACCCAACTCCTAGTATGCCATGGTCATACAAGAAGCTAAGTTTTACTAACTTATCCTTCCTAATTATTAACTATTATTTTAAATATGAGCCTGTTCCTTGTTAGAGCGATGCCAATTTTACGAGTAACTTTTTTTTTTGTTGCGGATGTTCAGGTAAAATAAACAAGCATACATTGAGAGTAATAGAAAAGCGGCATAAAGAAACATAGAAATACAGCTGATAATATACATCATGTATACTATAACTAAACATGTAGCGTTTACACAAGATCAAGTCAGTTTACATCCTTGTCATCCTACGTAGCTAATATTTACACGACACTCCCAGGGCCTGGCCCATACAAAAAGCCACTAAGCTGGCGCCCAGGCTAGCCTAACCACTATATAGCTCCTAGCTCTCAGGTGTACTAACACAAGTGAGAGACTAACTATCAGATAATGTCAGACTAGAGTGTCATCAAAAGAATGCCCCTACGACTGTCAAGCTATATCTACATGTTGTCGTTTGGAGAATCATCGTGAGGCTCGTCCATCTCCTCATCCTTCTCTATCTCTATCTCAGGATCCTCCTCCTCCTCATCATCCGCAGCTACAACTATACCCTCAGATACACTAGAAACACTGCTGTCACTATGTATAAAACCATTCGCGAGCACAAGTCCGTTCGCGTTTATAGGAACCACTCCACCGTCCAGTAGTGCCAGCTCTTCAGGCTGTGGAAAGTCGGGGATCGGCTCAGGGGGCAAATCCCACTCTGGTGGTATCACAGGTACGTAGTCACCAGCTAACTCAGGCTCATCAGGAATGATAGGCTTAGGTACCGCCTCATTCAAAGGTTGAGCTGGTATAGGGGGTTCGGGACCATCAAGAAAAGGATGTCCAGATGCGTCAGGATGTTACCCGGATAAGGGGAAGTCGTAAGGAGCATCGGGGTCAAAATGTGGGCTAGACAGAGGATGTTGAAAAGCTTGATTAGGTAACGCATATCGTCTAATACGAGGCTCCATACCCATAATGAAGTAACTGTGATGTACCGGATCCTCATAGACGTAAGGGTCCACGAACTCGTAGAAGATCACGCCCGTCTCCATCTAAGGGGGAGGAAGGGAGAGAAGGGGTAAGAACTGGGGAGTCTTTAGTAGGGTCGGGGTTATTAGTTACATTCATTTATTCGATCTCGATTAGTAGATGGGAAATAGAATACAGTAAAGTAGTGAACAAAAGTTAAAAATAGATAGAAAAATAAAGAACAGAACTTAAGCAGGAGAATACAAGAAGATAAAGCACAGACATAGCACTCAAGCAAACAAACATAAAGAAATATATCACACACAAGTGGGAATGCAACAGAGAATAATGCACAGACAAGAATGATGCATGTCTAGTCCTAGTGCAGGTAATGAGCTCATTTGTCGGTTTCTACCCGCTCCAGACGTAACCCAGCATTACCAGCCGGATATGGCTTTCCTGTTGGCAATACCCCTGTGTACGGGAAATAACCCCTCTGCCACCACAGGGTCCACTGCACGCAAGAAATAACACATATGCCACTGCAGGGATGTATGCCAAAACACCTTCTGTATACAGGAAATAACCCCTCTGCCACTACAGAAATGGAACAGGTGGTCACGGTACTCTGTAGCAGGAAATAACCCCTCTGCCTTACAGAAATAAGATATGGATCTGTACCGCAGGAAAGCGTTTCTCATTAGTCGCACCATTATCTATCTGACTGCCACAATGCAGCAGATGAACATATAGAAATCTCTGAGGTTGCCTTAATGCAACAAATGACCTCTCAATAGGTCCTCTGCTCTTTATCATATTACTCTCTTCGCTTTGTCTTTTTATTCTGCTCTGTTTGTTCTTTTCTCTGTGCTTCCTTACTTTATTCTGCTTTCTCTATTTAACGTATGTATCTAAAGCTTATGTAAATTTCGGTATGATTAGTTAGCCTGCCCCAAGTATAGGTTCATTAAGTCTATATTGAAACAGTTTAACTTTTCATATAATACCTAACCCTATTTGCAATTCAAGGACTAACTATGTTGCCCTAGTTCGTTCACTAGTCTCTGTCTATTTTTCTGTCATTAAAACTTTACTAACTTTTTCTTCGATTTTTTATCTTTTCTTCAAATTTTTACCTTTTATTTATCTTTGCCTCACTAATATGTTTTTGCCACTCCTTAAGTGTTTTATGAAGGTAATCATGAGATTCTGCGCTTAAAGTTGTCTTTCTAAAGATTTTACAGAAAACTGCCTTTTTCGCATTATTTTACTATTTTTATTAAAATATTATTTTTAATTAAATATTATTATTTAATATTTTATTATTATTTATTATTTTATCATTAATTTTCGAAAATTAACTTAACTTTTACTTTTAACCTTTAAAATTCACCTTTTACCACCCGTAACTTTTAATATTTCTACTTTTACCACCCTAACTTTCAGAAATTACCAAATAACCCCTTAAACACAGAAAATTTTACTTCCTTGCCCTTTTAAGGATCTAAAGCCTGTTCTTCATTGTTCTTCATCACACTCAAAGTGTTCTTCATGTTCTTCATAAATTCTTCAGATTCTTTCTCTGTTTTTACCCGTTTTTCAGTCTTTTCAGCAACCGATTTTTACTATAATTCATAATAAATTAGCAGCCACTAAAACCCCATCTTTTCTACATGATTTCAACCCAAATTGAACCTCAATTTAAGCTTAGGGTTTTGTTTTTCAAGATGCCCCAAGAACATGAACTTTAAAGCTTGAATTTCATCAAATTTCATCAAAATTTCATCAAATTTTCACCAAGAATCAATCATATATGCAACCAATTTTTAGCACAGCCAAATAATACAACATTCACACAACTCAAACACAAATAATCAAGATTAATTTCGTTACACCCTACCTGGTTTTGCTGCTCCTAATTCAGTTAGAATTTCAAATGGTCCTTTAGCACTTTTTCCTCCTAAATCACATTAAGAACAACTTTAAATCCAAAAACCCTCAACTAACCAAATATCCTTTAGCACGTTAGGAGGTGATTTCTAACGTTAGACTTGCTGGAAAGTCACGTTTCTTGGCCCTCAAGTCAAGTTAAGCATGATTCCTAAGGTAGAACATCAAGAAAACACATGTTTAAGCATGTTTCCTTGAAAACCGAATTGAAGAGGGAGGGAGACAGCCATTTCACCTTATTTGCAGCCTTCATATGTTATATGGCTATGTAGAGGAAGAAGAGAGGATCATTTTGGTGAAATCGGAGTTTTGATTTGAGTTTTAGTTTAGAAGAAATCAAGCTTTGAAAATTTATGAACCAAGAACTTTCTCTCCTTTTTCTCTTGATGATTTTCGGCCACAATGAGCAAATGAGGCAGCCTTGGGGGTTTTGGGGGGTGTAGGGTGAGTTGTGATTGGTTGGCTTGGAGGTGGATTAAAATAATATTAAAATATCTCAGGTGTATAACTACTAAAACTAGATGTATCAGAACACTTGCAAAAACATCTCTAAAAGTTATTTTCTGAGCTACTAGCATAAATGACACTAGTAACCTATTTATTATGAGAATAAGACATGTATAATGAGGCCTTAGTATTGCTATAGTCATTAGAGAGTGCTAGTGCTAAGCTGCACCAGTAAACTGTGAACCCGGTTAAACCGATTTTCTGTTTTTAACTAAAACTGACCAGGTAACCTTATAATATAATTCAAGAAGCTTCTAATACTAATATAATGATAATATCATCCTATTATCTCTCTTCTCTCATAAATCGAGTCCGGTTTGTCAAACTGAGACTATTTACGAAAAAACGAATCAAAACTCCTAACCGATACGGTTAAAAAACTAGGTTCTTCGTGACCGCGTTATCGAGCTTGCCTCGGAAAAGGTTCTAACTTAAAGATAACATAATGACAATGAGAATTGAGATACTTGATGATATATCAAAGGTTTTCCCCTTACTGATCTTCTGGAGTTCTCCGTACTTTCAGAAAAGATCTCGCCTACTCGAAAATTGGGGTTGTTACATTCTACCCTCCTAAAAGAAAATTTTGCCCTCAAAATTTCAGTTACCTGAGAATAGATGCGGGTAATCAGATTTTATCTTATCTTCCAGTTCCCAAGTGTGCTCTTCTTCTCCTCTTTGTTCCCAAGCTACTTTGACTAAGCGAACAGTTTTGCCTCTTAGCTGCTTATCACTCCCTTCTACGATCTGAACTGGTGATGCTTGATATGTCAAATCATATCGTAACTGTACTGTCTCTGGTTATAAAATGTGACTCTCATCGGGAATATATTTCTTAAGTTGCGAGACATGAAAAACATCATGAAGGTTTGACAGGTATGGAGGAAGGGCTACTTGATAAGCTACTAGACCGACTCTTTTAAGTATTTGGAAAGGTCCTATGTATCGAGGGTTAAGCTTTTTAGTCTTAAGGGCTCTACCTATTCCAGTAGTCGGGGTTACTTTAAGAAAAACATGGTCTCCCTCACTAAACTCTAAGGGTCTACGTCTATTATCGGCATAGCTCTTTTGATGGCTCTGTGCGGTCTGGATCTTCCGGCGAATCCCCTTTATCTTTTTAGTAGTTTCTTGTACTAAGTCTGGACCTAAGACACTAGCTTCTCTGTCGTCATTCCAACAAAATGGTGTCTGATATATTCTTCCGTAGAGAGCTTCATATGGTGCCTTCCCGATACTTTGTTGGTAACTGTTGTTGTAGACGAACTCGACCAATGGCAAATACCTATCCCAACTGCCTTGGTTATACATCACATAAGATCTTAGCATGTCTTTCAATATCTGGATTGTCCGCTCTGATTGTCCATCTGTCTGAGGGTGGTATGCTGTGCTTATGTGCAATTCTGTTCCCAATGCTTTCTGGAAAGCTCCCCAGAATCTGGAAGTAAACCTTGGATCTCGATCTGAAACAATTGACGAAGGTATTCCGTGCAATCGTACGATTTCTTGAATATATATCTGTGCCAGCCTTTCTAAAGTATAGTCAACTCGAATTGGAAGGAAGTGCGCTGACTTCGTTAACCTGTCCACAATTACCCAAATGGCATCGTGTCCTGTTGAGGTTCTTGGCAATCCTGTGACAAAATCCATAGTGATCTGCTCCCATTTCCATTGTGGTATTTCTAAGGGTTGCAGGGTTCCTGACGGCTTCTGATGTTCCACCTTCACTCTTTTGGCAGGTTAAACATTTTGAGACGTAATCAGCTACCTCTTTCTTTAAGCCCGGCCACCAGAACATTTGTTTCAAATCTTGATACATCTTTGTCACTCCAGGATGCATAGAAAATCTACTTTGATGGGCTTCTGCAAGAATCTTTTACCGCAAATCTCCAGAGCTAGGCACACAAATTTTGTCCTTGTATCTCCAGAGACTATTACGATCTAGTCTTACAGCTTCCGGTTCCTCTACTTTCATCCGTCTTAGCATTGTCATCATTTCTGAGTTCTGTGCTTGTGCTTGCTGAATCCTAATCTTAAAATCTGGTGTTATATGCAACTGCGCCAAATGGACTCCACTTAACGTCTCAGTCATAGCCAACTTAAGGTCCTCAAATTCCGCAAGCAGCTTCTCTTCCTTTATTATCATCCAAGAGATACTCAAATTCTTCCTGCTCAAGGCGTCTGCCACCACGTTCGCTTTTCCTGGGTGATAACTTAACTTAAAATCGTAGTCCTTCAGGAACTCCATCCACCTTCGCTGTCGCATATTAAGATCCTTCTGGTCAAAGATATACTTTAAACTTTTGTGGTCAGAAAAAACTTCTAGTTGAGCGCCATACAAATAGTGTCTCCAGATCTTCAGAGCAAACACTACTGCAGCCAATTCCAAGTCATGCGTCGGATAATTTCGTTCATGAGGTCTCAGCTGCCGGGAAGCATAAGCCACCACATTTCTGTCTTGCATCACCACACATCTAAGTCCTTTATGAGAGGCGTCACAGTATACTTCAAAAGGTTTCTGTGGATCGGGTAGTACTAGTACATGTGCAGTTGTTAGCTTTTCCTTAAGCATCTTGTAGATTCTATCACACTCAGCCGTCCAGATAAATGGAACTTCCTTTCGTGTAAGGTAAGTCAAAGGTAAGGCTATCTGTTAAAATCTTTTGATAAACCTCCGGTAATAGCCAGCAAGTCCAAGAAAACTCCGAACTTCTGTAACAGTCGTAGGTGGTTCTCATTGCACTACTGCTTCAATTTTGAAGGATCCACTGCAATTCCTCCCTGTGATATAACATGTCCCAAAAATGCTACCTTCTCTGTCCAGAATTCGCACTTTGATAGTTTAGCATATAATTTCTGAGTCCTCAGTATCTGCAATACAGTCCTTAGATGCTCTTCATGATCTCTTTCTGTCTTCGAATAGATGAGAATATCATCTATGAAAACTACTACGAACTGATCAAGGTACGGACGGAAAATACGATTCATGTAATCCATGAAAATCGCAGGAGCATTAGTTAGTCCAAATGACATAACCGTATACTCATAGTGACCATATCGATTTCTAAATGCAGTCTTCGGTATAACTAACTCTTTCACTCGAATCTGGTGATAGCCCGATCACAAATCAATCTTTGAGAACACAGTTGCAACTTTTAACTGATCCATCAAATCATCTATCCGTGGAAGTGGATACTTGTTCTTGATAGTGACTTTATTTAGCTGTTGATAATCTACACAAAGTCTTATTCCACCATCCTTCTTCTCTAATAGCAACACTGGAGCTCCCCAAGGTGATGCACTGGGACGAATAAATTTCTTTCCAAGTAGCTCATCCAACTGCTTCTTCAACTCTGCACGTTCCAGTGGTGACATCCGGTACGGTGCTATGGAAATCGGTCTGGTTCCAGGTACTAGTTCAATGCTGAATTCAATCTCTCGCTGATAAGGAAACTCAGGTATGTCGTCCGGGAAAACATCAGGAAATTCCTTCACCACTCAGATTCGTTCTAAGCTTAGTTCACTCTCATTCGAGCTAGCCGCTAACAAAATGTACCCCTCACAATCACTCCCGTCTAATGTAACTCTTACAGAATTCAGATATAAAGTATGAGACAGAAATGGTTTAATATCTAAACTATCAGATAGAATAACAGCAGTTCTTTCATAGCAATCAAGGAAAACATGATACTTGGACAACCAATCTAATCCTAGAATAACTTCTAAACCACGTAGAGGCAAACAGATTAGATCATGTATAAAAGTTCTGTTCCTAATAGTGAATGGTACTTGCAGGCACACTAAACTAGTAAAATATTTTGGGATGCAGGTGTGTGGACAATTAGATCAAAGTTTAACTCAGAGAAATCAAGTCCCAACTCACGAGCAACAGTTAAAGAGATAAAGGAATGCGATGCACCCGAGTCATACAGTACAGTTAGAAATCGATTTTTGACATAACACTGACCTTGGATCAGGGCGTTTGATTGCATAGCATCATTAGCAGTCATAGCAAACACTCGACCTTGTTGCTGGGTTCGCGCTGGATTTTGAGTAAACCTCTTTGGGCAATTCTTAGCCTTATGTCCTGGTTCCCACAAGTGAAACAAGCATTCAATCCTTACATCATCCAAATCTAACATAGCCATAGCCATGGAGATCATAACAGCGATGAGGATAGCTATGCTTCACATCGATTCGTCGTTCGGAGCTTGATTAAACTATGCCTATTCGCAGTCATTAAGGTCCTATCCATACCAAACAATCAACATTAAGGTGATCAGTCTTAATATCTCAAGTTAGGCATGAACATTCCCAAAATGAGCACTCATAGACATTCATGCCAAATGTATCTTGAAGATACCCTAACAGCATGAGACACACAAGCAGAGTATGCAATGAAGCATAGTCAGTCCACTCCCCAGGCTCTATTGGGAATGAACTGCTCTGATACCAAATTGTAACGACCCAACTCCCAGTATGCCATGGTCATACAAGAAGCTAAGTGTTACTAACTTATCCTTCCTAATTATTAAGTATTATTTTAGATATGAGCTTGTTCCTTGTTAGAGCGATGCCAATTTTACGAGTAACTTTTTTTTTTCTTGCGGATGATCAGGTAAAATAAACAAGCATACATTGAGAGTAATAGAAAAGCGGCATAAAGAAACATAGAAATACAGCTGATAATATACATCATGTATACTATAACAAAACATGTAGCGTTTACCCAAGATAAAGTTATTTTACATCTTCGTCATCCTACGTAGCTAATATTTACACGACACTCCCAGGGCCTGGCCCATACAAAAAGCCACTAAGCTGGCGCCCAGGCTAGCCTAACCACTATATAGCTCCTAGCTCTCGGGTGTACTAACACAAGTGAGAGACTAACTATCAGATAATGTCAGACTAGAGTGTCATCAAAACAATGCCCCTACGGCTGTCAAGCTATATCTACATGTGGCCGTTTGGAGAATCGTCGTGAGGCTCGTCCATCTCCTCATCCTGCTCTATCTCTATCTCAGGATCCTCCTCCTCCTCATCATCCGCAGCTACAACTATACCCTCAGATACACCAGAAACACTGTTGTCACTATGTACAAAACCATTCGCGAGCACAGGTTCATTCGTGTTTATAGGAGCTACTCCACCGTCCGGTAGTGCCGGCTCATCAGGCTGTGGAAAGTCGGGGATCGGCTCAGGGGAAAAATCCCACTCTGTGGTATCACAGGTACGTAGTCACCAGCTAACTCAGGCTCATCAGGAATGATAGGCTCAGGTACTGCCTCATTCAAAGGTTGAGCTGGTATAGGGGGTTCGGGACCATCAGGAAAAAGGATGTCCAGGTGCGTCAGGATGTAAACAGGATAAGGGGAAGTCGTAAAGAGCATCGGGGTCAAAATGTGGGCTAGATAGAGGATGTTGAAAAGCTTGATTAGGTAACACATATCGTCTAATACGAGGCTCCAAACCCATAATGAAGTAACTGTGATGTACCGGATCCTCGTAGACGTAAGGGTCCTCGAACTCATAGATGATCACGCCCGTCTCCATCTAAGGGGGAGGAAGGGAGAGAAGGTGTAAGAACTGGGGAGTCCTTAGTAGGGTCGGGGTTATTAGTTACATTCATTTATTCGATCTCGATTAGTAGATGGGTAATAGAATACAGTAAAGTAGTGAACAAAGGTTAAAAATAGATAGAAATAGATAAAGCACAAACATAGCACTCAAGCAAACAAAGATAAAGAAATAGATCACACACAAGTGGGAATGCAACAGAGAATAATGCGCAGACAAGAATGATGCATGTCTAGTCCTAGTGCAGATAATGAGCTCATTTGTCGATTTTTACCCGCTCCCGACGTAACCCAGCATTACCAGCCGGATATGGCTTTCTTGTTGGCAATACCCCTGTGTATAGGAAATAACCCCTCTGCCACCACAGGGTCCACTGCAGGGACGTATGCCGAAACACCTTCTGTATACAGGAAATAATCCCTCTGCCACTACAGAAATGGAACAGGTGGTCACAGTACTCTGTAGCAGGAAATAACCCCTCTGCCTTATAGAAATAAAATATGGATCTGTACCGCAGGAAAGCGTTTCTCATTAGTCGCACCATTATCTATCTGATTGCCACAATGCAGCAGATGAACATATAGAAATCTCTGAGGTTGCCTTAATGCAACAATTGACCTCTCAAAAGGTCCTCTGCTCTTTATCATATTACTCTCTTCGCTTTGTCTCTTTATTCTGCTCTGTTTGTTCTTTTCTCTGCGCTTCCTTACTTTATTCTGCTTTCTCTATTTAACGTATGTATCTAAAGCTTATGTAAATTTCGGTATGATTAGTTAGCCTGCCCCAAGTATAGGTTCATTAAGTCTATACTGAAACAGTTTAACTTTTCATATAATACCTAACCCTATTCGCAATTCAATGACTAACTATGTTGCCCTAGTTCGTTCACTAGTCTCTGTCTGTTTTTCTGTCATTAAAACTTTACAGACTTTTTCTTCGATTTTTTATCTTTTCTTCAACTTTTTATCTTTTATTTATCTTTGCCTCACTAATATGTTTTTGCCACTCCCTAAGTGTTTTATGAAGGTAATCATGAGATTCTGCGCTTAAAGTTGTCTTTCTAAAGCTTTTACAGAAAACTGCCTTTTCCGTATTATTTTATTATTTTTATTAAAATATTATTTTTAATTAAATATTATTATTTAATATTTTATTATTATTTATTATTTTATCATTAATTTTCGAAAATTAACTTAACTTTTACATTTAACCTTTAAAATTCACTTTTTACCACCCGTAACTTTTAATATTTCTACTTTTACCACCCTAACTTTCAGAAATTACCAAATAACCCCTTAAACACCAAAAATTTTACTTCCTTCCCCTTTTAAGGATCTAAAGCCTGTTCTTCATTGTTTTTCATCACACTCAAAGTGTTCTTCATGTTCTTTATAAATTCTTCAGATTCTTTCTCTGTTTTTACCCGTTTTTCAGTCTTTTCAGCAACTGATTTTTACTATAATTCATAATAAATTTGCAGCCACTAAAACCCCATCTTTTCTACATGATTTCAACACAAATTGAACCTCAATTTAAGCTTAGGGTTTCGTTTTTCCAGCTGCCCCAAGAACATGAACTTTAAAGCTTGAATTTCATCAAATTTCATCAAAATTTCACCAAATTTTCACCAAGAATCAATCATATATGCAACCAATTTTTAGCACAGCCAAATAATACAACATTCACACAACTCAAACACAAATAATCAGAATTAATTTTGTTACACCCTACCTGGTTTTGCTGCTCCTAATTCAGTTAGACTTTCAAGTGGTCTTTTAGCACTTTTTCCTCCTAAATCACATTAAGAACAACTTTAAATCAAAAAACCATCAACTAACCAAATATCCTTCATCACGTTAGGAGGTGATTTTTAACCTTAGACTTGCTGGAAAGTCACGTTTCTTGGCCCTCAAGTCAAGTTAAGCATGATTCCTAAGGTAGAACATCAAGAAAATACATGTTTAAGCATGTTTCCTTGAAAACCGAATTGAAGAGGGAGGGAGACAGCCATCTCACCTTATTTTCAGCCTTGATGGTTATGTAGAGGAAGAAGAGAGGATCATTTTGGTGAAATTGGAGTTTTGATTTGAGTTTTAATTCAAAAGAAATCAAGCTTTGAGGATTTATGAACCAAGAACTTTCTCTCCTTTTTCTCTTGATGATTTTCGGCCACAATAAGCAAATGAGGCAGCCTTGGGGGTTTTGGGGGTGTAGGGTGAGTTGTGATTGGTTGGCTTGGAGGTGGATTAAAATAATATTAAAATATCTCAGGTGTATAACTACTAAAACTAGATGTATCGGAACACTTGTAAAAACATCTCTAAAAGTTATTTTCTGAGCTACTAGCATAAATAACACTAGTAACATATTTATTATGAGAATAAGACATGTATAATGAGGCCTTAGCATTGCTAAAGTCATCAGAGAGTGCTAGTGCTAAGCTGCACCAGTAAACTGTGAACCCGGTTAAACCGATTTTCTGTTTTTAACTAAAACTGACCAGGTAACCTTATAATATCATTCAAGAAGCTTCTAATACTAATATAATATCTCTCTTCTCTCATAAATCGAGTCCGGTTTGTCAAACTGAGACTATTTACGAAAAACCAAATCAAAACTCCTAACCGATACGGTTCAAAAACTAGGTTCTTCATGACCGCGTTATCGAGCTTGCCTCGGAAAAGGTTCTAACTTAAAGATAACATAATGACAATGAGGATTGAGATACTTGATGATATATCAAAGGTTTTCCCCTTACTGATCTTCCGGAGTTCTCTGTACTTTCAGAAAAGATCTTGCGTACTCGAAAATTGGGGGTGTTACAGTAGCCATTGACAACGGTGATCCACCAACATACAGCTTGCCATTGAAGGAAGCCATGCATGTTTGGAGAAGAAGATAGTAGGAGAATAGAGATTCAAACGATAGAGCATCTCCGGAACCTCAACCTGTTTCTCATTACTGAATCATAAGTAACACTCAATTCATGTTATTTACTTTTCATAAATAAAAATCATTTTGATCACTAATCTCCTGACTAAGATTTACAAGATAACCATAGCTTGCTTCAAGCCGACAATCTCTGTGGGATCGACCCTTATTCACGTAAGGTATTACATGGATGACCCAATGCACTTGCTGGTTAGTTGTGCGGAGTTGTGAAAAGTGTGATTGCAATTCCGTGCACCAAGTTTTTGGCGCCATGATGATTGGCTTTTTGACGGTTTAGAATTCCTCAATTGAATTCTCGTTGCAAGGATAGTTTCTAAACCAACAAATAATCCTTTCATGCAAAAGATTGTTTGTCACAAGTACAAACGCCTAAATTTATAAACCGAAGTATTCAAACCTCGAGACATTCTCCTTAGGAATTGCAATAAAGTGTCTTGTTATTGGTTATGAGGTATGTTTTAGGGTTTTTGGGATAAGAGACATGAAATGTAAATGACAATGAAAATAAACTAACAACTAAAAAGGTCTTGGCAAAGGAATGAGAATTAGAAGTCCTATCCTACTTATCCTCCTCAATTGTGACCACAGTTGTCCATTGCTACCACTTAGTTAACCTCTAACCATGGAGGAAAGTCAAGTGGATGAATTAACTTGATTCCACAAGTCCTAGCCAACTCCCAAGAGGAAGACTAGCATTAGTGGTATATATCCAAATCAATTAGCAACTTCTAATTATCAATCAACAAAGGAATTAGATAACTCAAGCGTCACTAATTACTCTACCTAGGCCAAGAGGAACAAAATCTACACTAAAATCCAACCAAGCATTTCATCAAACACTTAGAAGGCATAAAAGGAAAGTAAAGTAAATTGACAACAAGAATAGAATTTAACAACAATTATTGCAAGAAATTAATAACAACAATCAAAAGAAAACAAGATCTATATAAATTACCTCAAATTGCATTAAAGAGAAATAGAAGAAGAAAGAGTAGATCTACAACAAAGCATAGAAACAAAATAGAAGAGATTACAACAAAAGAGTAGAGGAATCATGAATGTAACAAGAAAGAATTAAGAAGAAGAAGTAGAAGAGAGCATGAATCAAAACCTAGATCTAAAAACTAAACCTATTTCTAATTCTAATCCTAGAGAAAAGTGAGAGCTTCTCTCTCTAAAACTAACTAATCCTAATCCTAATGTGTATGAATGAGCAAAAGATTGAAAAGTCCCCATTCTCTTCAATCCTTGGTCCTTTTAAAGCATTTATGGCACCAAAGATGGTTGCAACTAGGCCCTACAGCTCTCAGAAATTGCTGGGCACATTTTTCTATTAAAAAATCACGTGCACCCACCAACGCGTACGCGTAGAGTGTGCGTGCGCGTCCCTGAAGATTTTGCGATCCACGCGTGCGCGTACCGTGCCCGTGCGCGGGGATGATGTTTCTCAAATCATTGGATTTTTGCATGTGTTCTCCATTTTGCATGCTTTTCTCTTCACTCCTTTGATCCATTCCTAGCCTTTTCAACCTAAAATCACTTAACAAACAAATCAAGGCATCTAGTGGAATCAAATGTAGATTGAATTTAGCTAATTAAGGACCTAGAAAGCATGTTTTCACATCTAAGCACAAATAAGGAGGCAACCATGAAACTATACTATTTCATTGAATAAATGTGGATAAAAGGTCATAAAATCTCCTAAATTAGGCACAAGATAAACCCTACAAATGGGGTTTATCAACCTCCCCACATTTAAACCAAGCATGTCCTCATGCTTAAACCAAGAATGAAGTAAGGGATATGACATTTATTCAATGAAATCTAACTAAATACAATCTACCTATATGTAACTATCTACATGAATACAATTGCTTGGTCAAAATAAATCGATTCCCAAGGGACATATATGCACAAGGGCTAAAGGACTAGCAAGTCTAATCAAATCCACAATTGAATTGAGTTATTAAATATTTTTATGAACCTGCTTGAAGAGTGATGATCATAGGTGAAAACATGTAATTGAGCAATCGAACCCTCACCGGATGTGTTTGCACTCTATTCGCTCAAGTGTTTAGGGTCGATTCTCTCAATTCTCCCTTAACCATGCTTTCCAAGATTTGTTTTTCTTCTAAAAATCAACAAATATTTCATGCATTCATACAAGTATCATGAGGTCTTTTCTTTAGGTTGTAATGGGGTTAGGGTCAAGGTAGGATGCATATTTGGTCAAGTGAGCTTGAAATTTGAATCTTTAAGAAGCTTAAACTTCCCACCTAACCTATGACATCCTATACAATTCCAAACTAACCTAACTACCCATTTTTCACTTTTTAACATACTCATGCATTTTTTTCCTTGATCACAACACATATGCATTGATTATTATTGAGCTTCACTTGGGGCATTTTGTCCCCTTTTTATTGTTTTTCTTCTTTTTCTTTCTTTTTCTATTTTGTTCTTTTTTCTTTTCTTTTCTTTTTCACATTTATTATTTTCTTTCTTTTGTTTTTCTCATTCTTTTCTTTCTTTCCTTTTTGCTTTGCAGTAAAATATATACAAAAGCACCAATGCATATGGTTCTACATTTATTACACATGAGCATGTTCCCAATTCTCGATATTTACAAAAAAAATACAAAACTACCCTTTTATTCACCCAATGTCCTGAAGTTTCCCACACTTGAATGATACTCACAGTCACTAGCCTAAGCTAATCAAAGATCCAAATAAAGGACATTTATTGTTTTCCGCTTTAAGGCTTGTAATGTGCTAAATTAAGAACAAGTGGGTTAAGCGTAAGCTCGAAGTTGCTAACAATGGATGATAAAAAGGTAAGGCTATTTGGGTAAGTGAGCTACTGAAATGATGGCCTCAATCATATAAATGCATGAATACACAAAATAATAGACATAAAGAATCAAACAAATCAAAGATCACAATCACAGAAAGAGAATAAGGCACACAAGAAGGAAAAATAAGTGGTTATAAGATGTAACCACACCATTAGGCTCAAATCTCACTTGCTTGTGTTCTAAGCTCAAAAATCATGTTCCACAATATATATATAATTCAAGCAAGTTTTATGAAAAGATTTCACTTAAATCAATTGAAGTGTCCTACAGATAATTTTCTTGAAAAATCTCATTATTTTGACTAAGCTTATTGTGTATATATATGCAAAATTAAGAAAATGCAACAAAAATCCTAAAAACCTAAAAAAATGAAATGCAAAAGTGTTGAGATTAGAAACTTGTCACCTAAAATCACCGACTGGTCGGACGACCTCCCCACACTTAAAAGTTTGCACCATCCTCGGTGCACTCAAAGATGAGCAAGGGGGTATGGCGACTCTCCGGAATGCTACCTTCAGCTGGTAGGTCAACCGGTTGCTGCGTGTTCTTTCTCTCGCTTCTAATTTTGCTTGTGGTGCATCAGTCATGAAAAATAGAAAGTAACACTATAAGATGAGAGAATACAAAAGCAAGGAAGCATACATTGTTGGAAAGAGGTAAATCACTAGGATTGAGTGAGTGAATTAGTGTGACATTTATGAAAATAGGGATGTGAGTTCTAAATTAGGTGCCTTTTAGAACATACATTAGCATAAAAAGCAATGTCACAAAAGAAGTATGCACTTTACTCATTCAAGTATGCTTGAGATGCTTTAAGTAAGCTTGTAAGGTAAAACAAGTAGTAAAGAAGCATGAGAGCATTCAAGCTAAAAGCGTATGGATGCATATGATCATAGAATACAATGCATTGAAGTAAATGCACACCATCCAATGTCAAGAGATTTCCTAATCAAAGAATAGGGTTCAAATCACATGGTGACCAAATCATGCAATTCAAGAAGAGTTATAAGCTTGAAGGCAATTCTCATCACTTGGTATTCTTAAAAGATAAGCATGAAAAACTCAAAACCAAGTAGCAAAATATAACCTCAACAATAGAATCCAATAAAGATTATAAACATAATGATGTTAAGATAACCTCCCTTTTTAATACTCAGCAACAGTTAATGGTAAACAAGAATAACAATCCAACACTTACAAATTTAAAAGAGAAAATGAAATGAAAACTAACTAAAACTAACTAATCAACTAACTAACAAACTAACCTAACTAACTAAAATAATTGGTTATCAATGGTGTTTGGGAGTGCTGGATGAGGGGTAGAAGAAGGGAAGAAGAAAGGAGAAGGAAAGAAGTGGAAAGAGGAGAAGAAAAGAGATGTGTTGAAGGAAGGACATCCGCGCGTACGCGTACGCGTACATGGCTTATTTCGAGAGTGACGCGTACGCGTCATGTACACGTACGCGCGAGTGGTTTTGTGCCAAAGGCACAATGCGCGCGCAACGTTGGCACGACTCTCAGGTTTTTGGCTTGGGGGTGGAATTTCTCAATCCACGCGTACGCGTACATAGCGTGTCCGCGTGGGTAGGCGAAAATGCTTGATACACGCGTACGCGTACAGTGCGCGTACGCCTGGGTGGTGCTCTGGTGTTTTTTTCAAAATTTTTCTTTTATGTTTTTGCACCAATCCAAGCATTCCAAACCTCCAAACAGCTACCAAGAAACCATAAAACCTTATTTAACATATTATACTACAAAATAAACTCAACAAATCACTCAAAACATGAATTTAAACTAATTACCAATATGTACAAAAAGAAAAAATGGAAATAGTTTACCATGGTGGGGTGTCTCCCACCTAGCACTTTTGTTTATTGTCCTTAAGTTGGACTTATGGGGAGCTCTTCTCAAGGTGGCTTGTGCTTGAATTCATCTTGGAACTCCCACCAATGCTTGGTTCTCTATTGTGCCCCAAGATTCCTCATGGATTGAGCCAAGTCTTGATGGAGTTCTTCACAAGCTTGGGGCTCCCAATGTTGGTCCTCTTCTTGTAATCCGGGATCCCACACTTTGTTTTCACACCCATCTTGAGGTTGATCATCATTATTAGTCCATCCGGGTGGTGAACAAGATGAATTCTCTATGAAGTGCCCAACAATCCTCCTAGACCCATCTATTTGAGCACTACTCCAACCTTTATATTCAACTCTTGAAGTATCAACCAAAATGAGCCTTGATTTGCAATGCCAACCACGAAACTTTTTTCTTTTATGCTTCATCCCACAAAGCATCCTAAGTTTACCATCCGTTTCAAGCAAACCATATTCAAGTGGTATAATAAAGCTAATAGAAATGAATTTCACCCACTCAAATGAAGGAGTAGATGGCAACCTAGGTAAAGAAGCGTCCAAGGATCTTGACAAAGCGTATTCAATTCCCATCCTCCTTTTTCTAAGGATCTCCACCTCTTCAAAAGTTTTCTCAAATGTAATCATTTTTTCAACAATATTATCTAAGCCTTTTCCCTTACTCAATTCATAATTGGGAGGGTGAGAAAAATTTACCTCCACAACGCTTTCAAATCCAACGGGAGAAGGTTCTTCATGCTCAAAGGATTCTTCACCACTAAGACTTGATGCTTGATCTTCATCACCAAGGGAACTCAATTCTTGCTCTATCCCATCCAATTCTTCATAAGGGATATGCCTTGGAGGTTGTGCACATTCCTCTTTAGCATCAAATTCAATCATCTTGAAGGGGTTTTCTTCAATTCTAGACTCCCAAGGTGGTTCCGCATCTCCTAAGTCTTCAACCACTTCTTCTTCTTCTTCAACAATTGTATTCAAGCATTGGGATGCTAACCGGTTTACCAATCTCTGCTTCATATTATGCTCTTCATTTGTTTCTCCACATGTAGCCATGGGAGTTCCTTGAGTATTCAAGCATTGGGATGCTAACCGGTTTACCACCTCGTCCAAGGCGGCCGTGAATTATTGCACATCCCTTTTCATCTCCTCTTGTCCTTGAACAAGAACATCAAGGATGTCATCCATTGGAGGTTGGGGTGGATGGAAGGGTTCATGATCTTGGGGGAAGGGGTCATAGTAGGAAGGTGGTTCTTCTTGGTAGAGTTGTGGTGGTTCAATAATTTCCACTCTTTCCACTTGTTGCACAACACGCTCCATGGTTGCTTGAAGTTGATCCAATGTTTTCTTGAGATGATCCCTTGACTCTTGTTCCTCTTGGATAATATGATTAGGATCATATGGCTCTTGGAGCGAAGGACATAAATATTCTTCCATGGGAGGTTGTGGTGGAAAGTAGTATTCATCTTGTGGTTGAAAATTTTCATAAATTGGAGGTGGTTCTTGGAAGTATTAAGGTTGGAATGGTGGTGGTTCTATATGTGGCTAATATGGCTCAAAAGGTGGTTGGTATGGTGTGTAAGGAGTAGGGTCATATGAAGGTGGTTGGTGAAAAGGGGCATGTGAGTATGGTTGATGGCTATGTTGAGGATATGGCTCATAGGTATATGGCGGTGGTTCTTGAAAGTCACAAGGTGATTCACCATAACCATTAGATTGATATGCATCATAGAATGGCTCTTGTTCATAGTGTATTGGTGGAGGTTGTTGCCATGAAGATTGATCATATGCATATGGCTCCTCCCACCTTTGATTGTCCCATCCTTGATACACATCCTCATTGTGGCCCTCATTTCCTACAACATAGTTAGAACCAAACTCATAGCCAAAGTGAGAATTCATAGTGAAAAGAAAAAATAAAATTCAAAAGCTAATAGAAAAATAATGAAACAAAGTCCTAAACTAGCAAAGACTAGCAAGCAATCCAAAAAATCAAGCTATTTACAATATTCACATATATACAATAACCAATAACACAACACCATTGCAATTCCTCGGTAACGGCGCCATTTTGATGATTAGGTTTTTGACAGTTTAGAATTCCTCAATTGAATTCTCGTTGCAAGTATAGTTTCTAAACCAACAAATAATCCTTTCATGCAAAAGATTGTTTGTCACAAGTACAAACCCCTAAATTTATAAACCGAAGTATTCAAACCTCCGGTCGTGCTCCCTAGGAATTGCAATAAAGTGTCTTGTTATTGGTTAGGAGGTATGTTTTGGGGTTTTTGGGATAAGAGACATGAAATGTAAATGGCAATGAAAATAAACTAACAACTAAAAAGGTCTTGGCAAAGGAATGAGAATTAGAAGTCCTATCCTAGTTATCCTCCTTAATTGTGACCACAATTGTCCATTGCTACCACTTAGTTAACCTCTAACCATGGAAGAAAGTCAAGTAGATGAATTAACATGATTCCACAAGTCCTAGCCAACTCCCAAGGGAAATACTAGTGTCAGTGGTATCCAAATCAATTAGTAACTTCTAATTATCAATCAACAAAGGAATTAGATAACTCAAGCGTCACTAATTACTCTACCTAGGCCAAGAGGAACAAAATCTACACTAAAATCCAACCAAGCATTTTATCAAATACTTAGAAGGCATAAAAGGAAAGCATAGTAAAATTGCAAGGAAAGTAAATCTACACTTCTCAATTGCAAGGAATTAAACAACAATAAATCAAATGAACAATAAAGGAACATGAATCATAAATTGTATTAAAGAAAAATAGAAGAAGAAAGAGTGCATCAACAACAAAGTAGGTAGTTACAAGAATGAAATACAAAATTAGAGAGAGGAAGAGTAGAGGAACACGAAATTGTAAAGGAAAAGTAAATCAAAGCATGAAATTAACCTAAATCTAAGAAATTCTAACCTAGATCTAACCTAATCCTAATCCTAGAGAGAAGTGAGAGCTTTTCTCTCTAAAAACTAACTTTTCCTCCAAAACTACTCTAAACTAAACTAACGATCAAAATTATGTTAATTCCCTTTCAATCCTTGGCTTAAATAGCATCATAAATGAGTTGGATTGGGCCCACAAGGCTTCTAAAATCGCTGGCTATGAGTTGCATTAAGTGAACCATGTGCACCCATCAGTGCGTACGTGTACCGTGCACGTGCGTGCCCCTATACGTGATGCAACTATGGCAAATCTTATGTCATTTCGAAGCTCCGGATGTTAGCTTTCCAACACAACTAGAACTGCATCATTTGGACCTCTTTACCTCAAGTTATGATCGATTAAGTGCGAAGAGGTCGGCTTGACAGCTTTTGCGATTCCTTCATTTCTTCATGAGTTCTCCATTTTTACATGCTTTTCTTTTATTCCCTTGATCCAATCCTTACCTCCTAAACCTGAAATCACTTAACAAACATATCAAGGCATCTAATGGAATCAAAGGTAAATCAAGATTAAACAATTAAGGGCCTAAAAAGCATGTTTTCACACTTAAGCACAAATTAGGAGACAATCATGAAACCATGCTATTTCATTGAATAAATGTGGGTAAAAGGTCATAAAATCCCTTAAATTAAGCACAAGATAAATCCTACAAATGGGATTTTTCACGCCGTTGCCGGGGATTGTTCGGGTTTGAACAACTGACGGTTCGTCTTATTACTTAGATTAGGAAAAATTTATCTTTTTGGTTTAGAGTCACTAAAATTGAGTCTTCTATTTTTTTTTTGTTAAAATTTTAAAATTATTATTTTCTTTTTCTAGATTTTTTTCAAAAATTTTTAATAAATAGATAAAAACTAATAAATTAATAATTGAGTCTTCTGCTTGAGTTTAGTTTCATGCTTTAAGTTTGGTGTCAATTGCATGTTTTCATTCTCCTTCAATTTTTTGAATTGCATGTTTTTATTTTTCTTCATATTTTTTTTAATTACATGTTCCTAGTTCTTTCTTGATCTTCAAATTGTTCTTGATAATTTTCCTTATTTGATCTTTAAATTTTCTTGTTTGGTTTCTTTTGTTGTTTATCTTATGCATTTTTGAATTATTAGTGTCCAAAATATAAAAATTTTTAAATTTAGTGTCCTTTGTGTTTTTATTTTCCTAAAGATTTTCAAAATTTGTTCTTGGTGTTCATCTTGATCTTCAAAGTGTTCTTGGTGTTCATCTTGACATTAAAAGTTTTCTTGTTTGTTTTCTTTGTTTTGATCTAAAAATTCTAAGTTTTGTGTCTTTTAAAAAATTCAGATTTTTATTTTAAAATTTTTTATCTTATCTTAACTTAGTTTTAAATTTCAAAATTCAAATCTTTTTCAAAAATCATATCTTTTTCAATATCTTATCTTATCTTATTTCAAATTCAAATTTCAAATTTCAATTAAATTCCAAAATTAAAAATTCAAATTTCAAAATTTAAATTTAAAATTTCAAAATTCAAACCTTTTCAAAATTTAAAACTTTTTTTTTCAAATATTTATCTTATATTGTTGACTATTTCAAAATTCAAAATTCAAAATTTAATTTTCAAATTTAAAATTTAAATTTCAAAAGTTTTTAATTTAAAAACTTATCTTCTCTTACCTAACTTATCTTATCTTTTCTAAATCTCAAATTTTAAAATAAGATATTTTTCAAATCTTTTCTTTTATTTATTTTCGTACAAGTATCTTTAATTTTAAGACATATCTTTCTCAAAACTTCCTAACCACTTTCTCTCTCTTCATTTTTCGAAAATCCTCACCCACAATTTTTCAAATCTTTTTAATTAATTAATTAATTTAGTTTTCTAATTTCTTTTATTTCTTTTTCATTCCTTAATTTTCGAAACCTGCATCAGTTTTTTATTTACTTTATTTTAATTTCTTTAATTTCAGAAAAAAAAGAGGGAATAAATTTTTTTTTTTACAATCCACATCATCTCCCTTTCTCCATCATGGACCTAAGTGGAAATGAACAGTCTAGAAGGACTCTGGGGTCATATGCTAACCCAATTACTGCTTCATATGGGAGTAGTATCTGTATACCCCCCATCAAATCCAGCAAGTTTGAGCTAAACCCTCAGCTCATTATCATGGTGCAGCAAAATTACCAGTATTCCGGTCTTCCACAGGAAGAACCTACTGAGTTTCTGGCACAGTTCTTACAAATTGCTGACACAGTACGTGATAAAGAAGTAGATCAGGATGTCTACAGATTATTACTGTTTCCATTTGCTATAAAAGATCAATCTAAGAGGTGGTTAAATAACCAACCCACAACAAGCATAAGAACATGGAAACAGTTATCAGACAAATTCCTGAATCAATATTTCCCTCCAAAAAGGATGACATAGCTAAGGCTGGACATCCAAGGCTTTAAATAAGAGGATAATGAATCTCTTTATAATTCCTGGTAGAGGTTCAGAGAGATGCTAAGGAAATGCCCCTCTGAAATATTTTTAGAATGGGTACAGTTAGATATCTTCTACTACGGGCTTACAGAAAAGGCCCAGATGTCTCTAAACCACTCAACTGGTGGATCTATACACATGAAGAAGATAATTGAAGAGGATCAAGAGCTCATTGATACAGTTGCTAGCAATCAGCATCTATACTTAAGTAGTGAGTCCTCCATGAAAGAAGAGGCTAAAGCACTATCCACTGAACTTAGTCCTACAGAACAAGTTGTTGAACTCAATCAGCAATTGCTTCTTATAACAAAACAGTTAGCAGAATTTAAAGAGATGCTACAAGACACTAAAAATGCTAACAAGAATATGGAAGCACAATTAGATCAGACAAGACAACAACTATCTAAACAGATAACAGAAGAGTGCCAAGCTGTTCATTTAAAGAGTGGGAAGATATTGAATGTCTCAACTCAAGGCAGCAGAAAGCTAAGAAAGGAACACATGACAGAGGATGACCAAGCCACTGCCCAAATTTCCACTGAGGACAGCAAAAGCCCAGAGAGGAATAATTCTGGCGTTCAAACGCCAGAAAAGGGTGAAAAATTGGCGTTAAACACCCAGTGGATGGCCAATTTTGGCGTCCAAATGCCATAAAAGGGTGGCAATCTGGCGTTAAATGCCCATACAGCACCCAATTATGGCGTTCAAACACCAATGGGGGATCAGGCACCTGCAAGTGCTGATAACAACCCCCTTAGGCAGGCTTCTCCAACCACTTCTGTAGGAAGTAAACCTGCAGTAACTAAGGTTGAAGAATATAAAGCCAAGATGCCTTATCCTCAGAAACTCCGCCAAGCAAAATAGGATAAATAATTTGCCCGATTTGCAGACTATCTCAGGACTCTTGAAATAAAGATTCTGTTTGCAGAGGCACTTGAGCAAATACCCTCTTATGCTAAGTTCATGAAAGAGATCTTAAGTCATAAGAAGGATTGGAGAGAAATTGAAAAAGTTTTCCTCACTGAAGAATGCAGTGCAGTCATTCTGAAAAGCTTACCAGAGAAGCTTAAAGATCCCGGAAGCTTTATGATACCATGCACATTAGAGGATGCTTGTACCAAGACAGCTCTTTGTGATCTTGGGGCAAGTATCAACCTAATACCTGCATCTACTATCAAAAAGCTTGGTTTGACTGATGAAGTTAAACCAACCCGAATATGCCTCCAACTTGCTGATGGATCCATTAAAATTCCATCAGGCGTAATTGAGGACATGATTGTCAAGGATGGGCCATTCGCCTTTCCCACTGACTCTGTAGTGTTGGAAATGGAGGAGTACAAGAGTGTAACTCTCATTCTAGGAAGACCTTTCCTAGCAACTGGACGAACACTCATTGACGTCCAAAAAGGGGAGATAACCCTGAGAGTCAATGAGGATGAGTTTAAGTTGAATGCTGTCAAAGCTATGCAGCATCCAGACACATCAAAAGATTGCATGAGCGCTGATATCATTGACTCCCAGGTAGAAGAGGTCAATATGACTGAGAGTCTCGAATCAGAGCTAGAGAACATTTTTAAAGATGTTCAGCCTGATCTGGAGGAACTAGAGAAAATAGAAGAACCTCTGAAAACTCCTCAGGAAGAGGAGAAGCTTCCTAAACCCGAGTCCAAACCAAAACCACCATCCCTGAAATATGCATTTCTGGGAGAAGATGACACTTTTCGGGTAATCATAAGCTCTGCTTTAAAGCCACAGGAAGAGAAAGCACTAATTCAGGTGCTAAGGACACACAAGACAGCTCTTGGGTGGTCCATAAGTGATCTCAAGGGCATTAGCCCAGCCAGATGCATGCATAAGATCTTATTGAAGGATGATGCTAAGCCAGTGGTTCAATCATAGAGGCGGCTGAATCCAGCCATGAAGGAGGTGGTGCAGAAAGAGGTCACTAAGCTACTAGAGGCTGGGATTATTTATCCTATTTCTGATAGCCCCTGGGTGAGCCCTGTCCAAGTTATCCCCAAGAAGGGAGGCATGACAGTAGTTCATAATGAAAAGAATGAACTGGTTCCTACAAGAATAGTTACAGGGTGGCGTATGTGTATTGACTACAGAAGGCTCAATACAGCCACCAGAAAGGATCATTTTCCTTTACTATTCATAAACCAGATGCTAGAGAGACTAGCAGGCCATGAATACTACTACTTTTTAGACGGCTATTCAGGTTACAACCAAATTGCAGTAGATCCTCAGGACCAAGAGAAAACAGCATTCACATGTCCATCTGGAGTATTTGCCTACAGAAGGATGCCATTTTGTCTGTGCAATGCACCTGCAACCTTTCAGAGGTGCATTCTCTCTATCTTCTCTGATATGGTAGAAAAATTTCTGGAAGTCTTCATGGATGACTTCTTAGTATTTGGAGACTCATTCAGCTCTTGTATTGACCATCTAGCACTTGTTCTAAAAAGGTGCCAAGAGACTAACCTGGTTTTAAATTGGGAGAAATGTCACTTTATGGTGACTGAAGGAATTATCCTTGGGCACAAAATTTCAAACAAGGGAATAGAGGTAGATCAAGCTAAGGTAGAGGTAATTGAAAAATTACCACCACCTGCCAATGTTAAGGCAATCAGAAGCTTTCTGGGGCATGCAGGATTCTATAGGAGGTTGATAAAGGATTTTTCAAAAATTGCAAAACCTCTGAGCAATCTGTTAGCTGTTGATACACCATTTGTCTTTGACACAGAGTGTTTGTAGGCTTTTGAGACTCTGAAAGCTAAGCTGGTCACAGCACCAGTCATTTCTGCACCAGACTGGACATTACCATTCGAACTAATGTGTGATGCCAGTGACCATGCTATTGGTATAGTATTGGGACAGAGGCATAACAAGCTTCTGCATGTCATTTATTATGCTAGTCATGTTTTAAATGACACGCAGAAGAATTACACAGCCACAAAAAAGGAGTTGCTTACAGTGGTTTATGCCATTGACAAGTTTAGTAGGATCAAAAGTTATTGTGTACACTGACCATACTGCTCTAAAATATCTCCTCACAAAGTAGGATTCAAAACCCAGACTCATAAGATGGGTGTTGCTTCTGCAAGAGTTTGATATAGAAATAAGAGACAGAAAAGGGACAGAGAACTAAGTAGCAGATCACCTATCCCGGATAGAATCAGTAGCAGGAGCGTCCCTCCCTCCTACTGAGATCTCTGAAACCTTCCCGGATGAGCAACACTTTGCCATTCAGGAAGTACCGTAGTTTTGCAGACATTGCAAACTATAAAGCTGTGAGATTCATACCCAAAGAGTCCAGAAAGCAGCAAACAAAAAAATTGATTTCTGATGCAAAGTACTACTTGTGGGATGAACCATATCTCTTTAAGAGGTGTGCAAACGGAGTAATCCGTAGATGTGTTCCTAGAGAAGAGGCAAAGAAGATCATATGGCATTGCCATGGATCACAATATGGAGGACATTTCGGAGGTGAGCGAATGGCCACAAAGGTTCTCCAATGTGGCTTCTACTGGCCACTCTCTATAGAGACTCCCGAGAGTTTGTACGTAACTGTGACAGTTACCAGAGAGCTGATAATCTGCCTCACAGTTATGCCATGCCTCATCAAGAGATCTTAGAGATATAGTTATTTGATGTATGGGGTATTGACTTCATGGGGCCTTTCTGATAGTAAGGATTTATACTGGTTCGAAATTCGACAAAATAATTCCATTGTTAGTATAGTCCAAACCAATAGTCAATCCTCAAATCAAATTAAATTTTTGGTTTTGTCACAAGTACAAACCTCAATAAGAATTAACCGAAGTATTTGAACTCCGGGTCGTCTCACAAGGAATTACAATGAAGTGCTCAATTATTGGCTATGAAAATGCAAGGGGGGTTTGATTTGATATTTGACAATAAAATATAAATGGCAAGAAAAGTAAATGAATAATTAACTAAATAAAGGAAATGGAAATAACTCTTGGATAGACATAGGTAAATTGAGATCACCATCCTTGTCAACAAACCATAACATTGATAATTATGAGAGGCCAACCTATTAAGTCCACCTCCAAAACCATTAAGTACGTAATATCTACTCCTAAGCTTGAGGTACGTCAAATAGGCTTGATTACATCAACCCATAAGTCCCAACCTATCTACTAATTAGATTAGTAGTGGGTTGGTGTCAATGAGTATCAAATTGATCACCAAGAGTTCTCAAATCACCAATTCAATGAGACCCAATGACTCAAGGTCACTCAATTCCCTTAGCCTAGGCCAAGAGTCAAGAAAACTACTCAAAAACTAATGAAAGAATTTTAACAAATACCTAGAGTGCAAGAAAAGTAAACATCATAAAATGCTAGAATTAGTGAAACCCACAACTAACATAAGCAAGAAATCGATAATAGCAAGCAAGATCAACATAAAAGAATATGGAAACATAAAATTGCATTAAAGAAAATTAAGATCCAACAATTGTTCATCAACATTAAAGAGAGAAAAATAAGAAATGACAAGTAAAACTAGAAGAACAAAGATGTAGTAACAAGAAATTAAAAGGGAAGACTAAATCAAAACAAGAATTGAAAATTGGATTTAAGAAAATTAAACCTAAACTACCCTAAATTCTAGAAAGAATAGAGAGCTTCTCTCTCTAGAATTCTACCCTAAACCATGATGAAAACTAAACTATGACTACTTGGTTCATTCTCCCCTCAATCCTTGGGTTCAATAGCATTAGAAATGAGTTGGATTGGGCCCAAAATGAGCTACAAATCGCTGGCCACGATTTCACTTTTAGTGAACCACATGCTGCATCAGTGCGCAGGCGTACATGGCGTGTGCGCGCCCCTATACGTCAGGCAATGATAAACCACTATTTTATGGTTTATCTTATGCTCAATTGAGTGGTTTATATCAATCCTTTACTCACTTATTCATACTAATTCGCATGGTTTTATGTTTTCCTTAATGATTTTGTGTTATGATTGAAAACATGCTTCTTTGGCCTTATATTTGCTAATATTAATTCCCCTTTATACCATTCAATTCCATGATATGTGTGTTAAGTGATTTCAGGCTTTATAGGGCAGGAATGACTTAGAGGATGGAAAGGAAGCATGCAAAAGTGGAAGGAATGTAAGAAGTTGAAGGAATTGCTGAGTTGTCCAGCCTAAACCTCTTGCACTAAATCGATCATAACTTGAGCTACAGAGGTCCAAATGATGCGGTTCTAGTTGCGTTGGAAAGCTAACGTCTGGGGCTTCAAAACGATATATAATTTGCCATAGCTTCCTGACGCGGTAGAAATTTGCAGATTAAGAATTATTAAGAAAAATGGCGTTGCAAGTACAGCTCTTAACCAGCAAAAATCCACTTGTCAATTTAGAAAAGAGTTGTCACAAATTTTAGAAATAAAATTCTGGGAGTATGAGTCCGAGGTTGTCTCCCAATGTGTTGCAGGAAGATGTGCTATTTTACTAATCAGAGGTTTTCCAAAATGTTTTTTTTTTAGTTTGATAAACAGGAAATTAAATTAGAGAATTTATGTAATTTAAATAAAATCTCGACCGGGAGAAGATTAATCGGAAGTTCTATCCTTGTTGGAATTTTCTCAAGATCAATCAATAATTAGTAGTTGTTTCCACTTAGGTAACCCTCAACGAATGAGGGAAAGTCAAGGTAAAAGTCAACTTCTATTCACAAGTCCTAATCCTCTCCCTTGGGAAGGATTAGAGTTAGTGACTAACAAGCCAACCAACAACGAACCAATTATAATTGAACTCTTGAGTATTCCAACTCAAGGTTCTCCTTTTAATCAACTCCCAATCAAGTTGGGAAACTACTCCATTATCATAAATGTAGACTTTACAAAATAAAACGGGGAAATAAAAAGAGACATGATAAACAATAATCAAAGAGATCAATTAAAATAAAAATAGTCTTGATTAATGAACTCTAAAAGTAATCCAATGTTAACTCTGGACAGATTAAGGAAATGAAAGAGTAAGTAAAAAGTAAGTAAACAAACTAGAATGACCAAGTCCAGAGGTAGACTCTTCTCAATAACCGAATCCAAAATCTTCAAATCCTCAATTATGAGTATAGAGAAAAAAAACAGAGGGGAAGAGTGAAAATCAGATCTAAAAACTAAAAATTATGCGGAATGAATGTCGTCCTTTGTCTCTGCATGTTCCTTGGCTCTAATCTGCGTTTTTGGGCTGAAAACTGAGTTAGAACGTGGCCCATAATTCACGCCAGCAACTTCTGTAAATTCTGCAGATCGCACACGCCACGCGACCGCGTCGTCCACGCGACCGCGTCGTCCATGCGTTCGCGTCATCCGGCATTTTTCCGTTCAACGCGTGCGCGTTGTCCGCACATTCGCTTCACTTTTGCAGCTTCCAATCCACGCGGTCGCGTCAGGCACGCGAGCGCGTCACTGCGATTTTCTCTAATTCGCGCGGTCGCGTGAGCCATGCGCCCGCATCACTTCTAGCTGGTCATCTCCTCAACTTCTTGTGTTCCTTCCATCTTTGCAAGCTTTCTCTTCATTCTCTAAGCCATTCCTGCCCTATGAAACCTCAAACACTTAACACATGGATCACGGCATCGAATGGTATAAAGGAGGATAAAAAAAAACATACAATTAAAAGATCTTTAGGAAGCAAGTTTTCAATCATAGAACATTTTTAGGAAGGATTTGTAAATACATGCAAATCATATGAACAAGTGGGTGAAGACTTGATAAAACCACACAATTAAACACAATATAAATCATAAAATAGTGGTTTATCAACCTCCCCACACTTAAACATTAGCATGTCCTCATGCTTAGTTGAAGGAGATAAATATGAATTAATAGGGACATGTAAGACTCATGCAATGCAATGAAACCTATATATATATATATGAATGCAATTATATAATTTTGTCTATCTGATTAAAAATAAATAAGTTCTCTAAGACAGAGCATAGAACAGATTCCACTAATTCAAATCATACAGTAAAAGCAGGTAAATTTGTATGAAGACAGCTCGTGAAAGCAGGGGACATAGAATCAAGCATTGAACCCTCATTAATGATGTGTGTGTACTCTAATCTCTCTAGTGTATAGGGTAATCACTCTATCCTTCTCTAATCATGCTTTCTAATTTTTGTTCTTCTCCGAACCAATCAACAACATTTAATGTACCAATGCAAACATCATGAGGTCTTTTCAGGGTTGTAATGGGGCTAAGGTAAGGGTGAAGGTATATATGGCTAAGTGAGCTTATAAATTGAATCTTTAATTAACCCAAGCTTTCACTTCATCATATATGTGTATTCTATATAATTTCAAATTTCATACCTAGCTACCCAGAATTTCCTTTTCACATTCCATACTCGTGTATTAACTTTTTCTCTTACCTGTATCACATATGCATTGATTTTTTTTTTGAACATGAAAATAAACACAGCTTATCGATGCACATGGATTTTTTAATTTTTATAGTTTCACATGAGTAGATACCCAAATTCCCATTATATTATCATGACACATTCCCTTATTAACCTTTGTTCCCACAATCTTCCCAAACTCAATTAACACACAACTTCTATCTTAGGCTAACCAAAGATTCAATAGGGATATTTAATTGTTTTTCTGCTTAAGGCTAGTAATGTGGGAAAATGTAGAACAAATGGGGTTAAAACGGCTCAAAGTGGCTAACAAAGGTAATTAAAAGGGTAGGCTTATTTAGGATAAGTGAGCTAAACAAATAATGGCCTCAATCATATGCATACATATAACACATTAACATTGGACATATAGGATAAAACAAATTTCAAATTACAATCATAGAGAAGTAAACACACAAGAAAAAATATTTATGGTTAAATAATGTAACCATGTACTTAGGCTCAAAATCTCACGGGTTTTGTGTTCTTAGCTTTTTAAACTATGTTCCAAATACAACTTCAAACAAATTTAACAAAAAAATTTTGATTTAAATTAGTGAAATTTTTCAAAATTAAGGTCTTAGGAGAAACTTATTATTTTTTTTCAATCAAGTAGAACATGCATGCAATTAACATATTATTATGCAATCTATCCTATTTTACAAAAGAAAAACTAACTAAATATCCTATTTTATTGGTGTTAAAGAAGAGAAATTACCTCCGAAAGTCAGGTACTGACTGACCTCCCCACACTTAAGGCTTTGCACCGTCCTCGGTGCCATCTGTTAGGAACAAAGGGGGCTGGTAGCAGTATCTCCATGGCCGTCATATCTCCCTGTGCGGGTAAAGGAAGTGGAGTCCGGAGTGTCAGGGTCTTTGTCAGGTCTGTGGTTTCCTGTGAGTAGCTCCTTGAGGTAATTGAATCGGCACTGGTTGTGGCGCTCTCGTAGCTTCGCTTTCTGGTCTTGCCGGTCCAACCTCTCTAGTATTTGATGCAGCAGCTGACTTGTTGAAGGTGCTTGTGGTGTTGAAGGAGGAATATCTGCAGTTTGTTCTGCGGACTGGCTGGTAGTGGCTGTTGGTGGCCTGATTTATTTCCCGTTAGAGACGTACTGATCATCCCGTGGAAGCATGGCTTTGGTGTCCCCAGCTCTATAGGAGACTCCAGCTACTGAGACGAGATCTGAAACCAAGGCGGGAAAAGGTAAGTTGCCCACAATCTGTACATGTCCCATAGCATTCCGGATGTGTCTTGGTAGAGTCAGAGGCTGGTCTGTAAGGATGCACCATAGTAGAACGGCCATGTCTGCAGTGAAGGAGGACTCATGAGTGCTCAGAAAGACGTAATGGGACATGATCTGTGACCATACTCGAGCCTCCAAGGTAAGTGCTGAAGCCGATATTCCCTTAGGGCAGGAATGATGGTATCCAAAAATCTATCTGCTGCCAGGTTGTGCAATTACTCTGAGAACAGCGTCCCAATCAAATTTGTACGTCTGGCACTTGAGTGCGGTCTCTTGAAATGCGTCTAGTACTTCTGGAGCAGGGGGAAGATCTAGAGCTCGTTGAATGGCCTCTTCTATAATGGGGACTTGGTTCTGACGGACATAGACAGACTGCAGGGTTGGCAGCTGGAAATTAGAGTAGAACTCGACTACCCAGGAAAGATTAACCTACCATGGCTGTCTTTGTAGGAATCTCCATTGTCGTCGCTCAATTCGCGGCTCAACAAATTCAACAATACGGGTCGGGAGGATAAGAAGGTATTCGTTGTTGTAACTCCTTTATGCTAGGATGGGGAATATCTGCTCACATTAGCGGTTGGTAAATCGCGCAGTGTCCTTTGCTGGGAAGGCTTTCTCTTTTTCATCAACCTTTATAATCCTCTTAATTCTTTTTGTTGAGGGCTTAACTGCAGTTGAAGATGGCTCTACCACTAATGCTCTTTTTGTTCCTTTCCTTGCTGTTGATTTGGGAGTAGCTTTCTCTTTGCCTTTCTTGGTGGCCATCCTAAAGAAAAGAGAAAGTATGTTAAAATGTCAAGGGTTAGAGAAAGGAAGAGAACGGGAAAGGTGGTAATCAATGCACAGCAAAGAAGAATGATGTTAACACATGGTCATGACTACATGTGAAAAGTCATCAATGGAAATATAGCAAGTGCATGGGATGACAGTTAAATGCAAGGTGTTTATTGGCATGCTGGCAAAGGCAGGAGTAGCATAGATCAAGCATTCAATGTCCGAGGAAGATTACCAAGTCTTCCAAACTAACAATCTGTTTGTATTAACAATTATATATAATTAATAAAATAGAAAAAGGGTTTTGTGAAAAGCAAGCATTCAGAGTAGTAGATTAAAAGAAATCTAAAAATAGTGCACAATGCCATACGAGCTTTTTCACAAACACTTAGCATGCATGGTAAATAAGGTATAGAAAGTATTAAATTGAACATGCAAGCAACCCTTTAAGAAGTAATATTTAATTGTCAAACAATTTCTTAATAATTCACAAGCAAAATGTAGAAGAAAACAGATACTCAATTAAATTTCCAACACCAATTAAAGGAACAAAGAAAAAGAAAGAAAAATAAAACATAGATAATGAAAGTAAAAAGAAAACTAAATAAGAAAACATGAATAAAAGAAAAAGAAAAATAATAATGAAAAAGTAAATAAGGAAGAATAAATAAACCTTGATAATGGATGTGAAAAAGAAAAAGGGAGATAGTGAGAAAGAAGGAAGAAGGAAGAGGGAGGGGAGAAAGAAGAAGTGAAAAGAAAAAGTAGGATTTGGGGAAGAAGAAAAAAAATAAGATATTTGGCAAATTTAGATAAGTTGTGCGGCACATGCGCACGAATAGCTCTTAGGTGAAGTGACGCGGAAGCATCGGTCACGCGGACGCGTGACATGGATTGTGCTGGTGGCGCGAGGGCAGCCTCGCGTTCGCACAACTCTCTGTGTGAACCTTATTTTCCAAAATTATAGGGTGACGCGGTTGCGTGGTTGACACGATCGCGTGAATGGCCATACGTAGAAAAGCGACGTAGACACGTGGGGCACGCGTTCGCGTGGTAGGGCTTGTGCTTCTAGCAGGAGTCCAGCCCAACTCCAGCTCAACTTTCTGCCATACACCCTTTTTACGTCGATATTTTAGGGAACGCGTTCGCGTGTGTGACGCGGACGCGTGGGAGGCCTTTTTCCCACATGGCACGGACACGCGGGCGACGTGGTCATGTGGATCAAATTGTGCCAAAGGCACGCCTCCAGCCAAGCTCTCGCATGACTCTCTGTAAAATCTCTTTTCTTCCTCGAGGCACATATAACGCGGATGCGTCGGCGACGCTGTCGCGTCGCGTGCCCCTCTTTTTTTTTGATGCAATATGCAAATGCAGATGCAAACTATAGGCACTGGTATTGAGAAGAGTTATTGAAAAAGGAAATTAAGGAAAGGGGGAGGAACGATCATACCATGGTGGGTTGTCTCCCACCCAGTACTTTACTTTAACTTCCTTAAGTTGGACGCTCCATTAGCTCAGTCTTCTACTGTAGGTGGATCTTCCAAGAGGAAGATCTCTAGCTCCTGGTTTTTCGCCATCTTTTCGCCATGAAATAACTTCAAGCAATGTCCATTTACCTTTATAAGTTTGGAACTTGAAGGATGGCTCAAGTGAAAGACTCCGTATGGCTCTGCCCTCTCTACTCGATAGGGACCGTCCCATCTGGATCTCAGCTTTCCTGGCATGAGCAACAATCTAGAGTTGTAAAGGAGGACTAAGTCCCCAGGTTGAAACTCTCTTGTCTTGATGTTCTTATCATGCAAAGCTTTCACCTTCTCTTTATACAGCCTGGAGTTTTCATAAGCTTCTAGGCGAAGGTTCTCTAATTCTTGCAGTTGCAACTTCCATTTAGCTCCGGCTTTCTCATAGTCCATGTTGATCTCTCTCATCAACCAGAATACTTTGTGTTCTATCTATACTGGGAGGTGACAAGATTTTCCATAAACCAAGCGGAAGGGACTCATTCCTATAGGTGTCTTGTATGCAGTCCGATATGCCCAAAGCGCGTCTTGTAGCCTGGCGCTCCAGTCATTCCTATGAGGCTTGACTATTTTCTCCAGGATACGCTTTATTTCTCCATTTGACACTTCCGCTTGTCCATTAGTCTGCAGGTGGTACGCTGTGGCTACTTTGTGAATAACGCCATGCTTCTTCAATAGGGTGCTCAGTCTCCTGTTACAGAAATGGGTACCTTGACCGCTCACGATTGCTCGTGGTGATCCAAACCGGCAAATAATATGGTTTCTAACAAAAGAGACAATATGTATCTAAAACCGCTTGAGTTTGGAAACGGTCTCATGAATTCAATGCCCCAAACATCAAAAATCTCACAGAACAACATAATTTGTTGGGGCATCTCATCCCTCTTGGATATGTTACCAAACCTTTGGCATGGGGAATAAGATTTACAAAAAGCAGTAGCATCTTTAAAAAGAGTGGGCCACCAGAATCCATAGTCTAGGATTTTTCTAGCTGTCCTTTGAGGACTAAAATGTCCACCACTCTCAGATGAGTGGCAGGCCTCTAAAATGGACTGGAATTTTGATTGAGGCACACATCTCCTAATTATCTGGTCAGCACCATACCTCCACAGATAGGGGTCACCCCATATATAATATTTGGACTCGCTTTTCAGCTTGTCCCTCTCGTGCTTAGTAAAATTTTGAGGGAAAGTATGGCTAACTAGATAATTAGCTACAGGTGCATACCAAGGAACTACTTCAGATATTGCATGCAAGCTGCCAAAAGGAAAAGCATCATTGATAGGAGTGGAGTCATCCTTAACGTGCTCAAGGCGACTCAAGTGGTCTGCTACTAAATTCTGAGAACCACTCCTATCCTTAATTTCAAAATCAAATTCTTGTAGCAGCAATATCCATCGTATTAGCCTTGGTTTGGACTCTTTTTTGGCTAATAAATACTTTAGAGCTGCATGGTCTGAGTACACTACCACCTTAGTACCAAGTAAATAGGCTAGGAATTTATCCAGAGCAAAAACAATAGCCAAAAGCTCTTTTTCAGAAGTAGTGTAATTAGACTGAGCAGCATCTAATGTCTTGGAAGCATAAGCAATTATGAAAGGATCCTTACCTACGTGCTGGGGTAGCGCTGCTCCTACAGCATGGTTGGAAGCATCACACATAATCTCAAAAGGCTGGCTCTAGTCTAGTCCTCTCACAATTGGAGCTTGAGTTAAGGCGATCTTCAGCTTGTCGAACGCCTCTATACAATCCGCACTGAACTTGAACTCAATATCTTTCTGCAGAAGTCTAGATAAGGGCAGTGCTACCTTACTGAAGTCCTCGATGAACCGCCGGTAGAAACCTGCATGGCTAATAAACCCATATTTTATGATATATTTTGTGCTTAGCTTGAGTGATTTATTCAATCCTTCACCCACTTATTCATGTTAATTGCATGGTTTTACTTTCCCTTCCTTATTATGTGATGTATGTGAAAAACATGTTTCCTATGCTTTTAAATTAATTATTTTAATCACCTTTAATTCCATTCGATGCCATGATCAGTGTGTTGAGTAGTTTCAGATCTTCTAAGGCATGAATGATTCAAAGGATGGAAAGGAAACATACAAAAATGGAAGGAAAGCACAAAACGGAGTCCTTGAAGAAACTGGCATCCACACGATCGCATGGATGACGCAATCGCGTGCCAAGCGCGAAGAAGCAGCGACGCGGCCGCATGACTGACGCGACCGCGCGCCTTAAGCAGAACGCACATGACGCGGTCGCATGACTAACGCGACCGCGTGGCAAGGAAAAGCTCCGAACGATGCGACCGCGTGACCCACGCGGACGCGTGACAGAGGCCACGCACCAAAAATTACAGAAAACGCTCATAGAAAATTCTGAAGCCCTTTTTTGCCCAAATCCAAGTCCAGAAGGCATAGACCAAAGGTTATGAAGGGAGGGAATGCATCCATTCAAGAAGAGCTCGCCAATTTAGTTACTTTCCATGATTTAGATTAGCTTGGAGAGAGGTTCTCTCCTCTCTCTCTTAGGATTAGGATTTAGGACTTCTCTTAGTTTTAGGAGTAACTCTCGATCCAGGTTTAATGTTCCTTTACTTTAGTTGATTATTTACTTTTGCAATTTGATTTATGAATTCTTTTATGTTCCAGATTATTTGAATTAATGTTATTTGAGGTATTCCAGTTTAATATTGCTTTCTCTCATTTATGCTATTATTGCTTTTACTCTGAAGACATCCTTATTCCAGTAGATTTACTTTTCCCCTTTTGGTTTTAGTTAAGAAATCAGTAACTCAGGAGTTATCCAATTTAACAGCATAATTGATAATTGTTATCTTGCCAATTGAATTGAACTTCAATAATCCCAATCTTTTCTTAAGAAATAAATAGGATTCGAAGATCAAACCAGTTTGTCCCTTGACCTTCCCTTGCTTTAGCAAAGGTTAACTAAGAGGAATTAAGATTCAGCTTTCATTACTATTGATAAGGATAACTAATTTGGACTTCCAATTTCTCATACCTTGCCAAAATTTGCTTTATAGTTATTTATTCATTTTAATTGCCATTTAATTTACTCACCATTAAATTACTTGTTCCTCATTCTTGAAATCCCAATTTGCAATCTCCATAGCCAATAATAAGAACATACTTCCTTGCAGTTCCTTGAGAAGACGACCCGAGGTTAAATACTCGGTTTTCAATTTTAAGGGGTTTGTTACTTGTGACAACCAAAACGTTTGCACGAAGGGGATTTCTGTCTGTTTAGAGACTATATCTACAACGCGACTGTTTTTATGATATTTTTTACTGGCAAAAAAATCTCGATCGTCAAAATGGCGCCGTTGCCGGGGAACTGCTAACGTGTGCCTTATTATTAGTTATTGTAAATATTTTTCTTTTGCTTGTTCGTTTATTTTTGTTTTTCCTTTTTATTTTTATTCGTTACCATGAATTCTCGCCCCTCTCGCTTTGAGTTTGGTTCTAACTTTGTTGAAGAAATTAGAAGTTGCAGCAGGAATATGTATCAAGGTCAGACCAATCAAGGATGGATGGAGCCAAGAGGATCTAATCAACCCTTTAGGCAACAACACCCTCCAAGATATCATGGACAACGAGCATTCTACAATGCATACCTAGCTAAAAGATATGGTGGACAACCTTGTGACTATCAACAAGTCCCACCCCGTGCCTATAGACCATCCTCTCAACATAACCTCAAACCACCACACTCACAAGCTTCTTTTCACCATTCGCCACCGTATGATCCTTTTTCACCCCAGTTCCAATCCAATCACTCCCAAGCACCACCACTTCCCTATGTTTCATATCCAAATCCATCACCCCAAGAATCAGAGGTTCGCCTCAAGGCAACAGTAAATAAACTTCAAACAACCATTCGACAATTGGAGCAAGCAGTGATTCAATTAGCTTCTAGACGCGCGAACATTCAAAGACCAACCACAGTCCCATGTGGACAATCTAATGACGAACGTAGCATGAAGGAAATACTAGAAACTCCAGTAGACAAGACAGAGAATGAATTCATACTAGAACAAGTAGAAGAAGCTGTCATTGTACAAGAAAAAGAGTTGGTTGAAGATCTAGGAGACGCAGAACCTCCATGGGAATCCAGAGCTGAGAAGAACTCCGTCAAGGACCTTACAGTTAATGCTAAGGAGGATATTGCACAATCCCCAAGGCAAGTCGTTTATGAAGAACTAGACGGAATAACCCAGGACACAAATTCCCTTGATAATGATAGTCGCAAGTCAAGCTCTCTTAGTAATGAACTTGCATCCGCAAGTGAATTCTCTGAGATTGAAGAATCTTTTCCAAATGAATAGAAAGATGATGCAGAGGTAGATTTCTCTCAACCTCCCATATATGACTCAAGTGATGAGGAAGACATAGAAGACTTTGACCAGGACTCAGATGCATTTGAAGAACCTTACAAGGAAGTGGAGGAATTCACAGTAGAACATAAGGGAGTAGAACTCACAGAACCATTGGAATCACCTACCCCAAGGCCATTACCGCCTAATACAAGCTTCAAGTGGGTACAATCCTTAACCTTTAACTCTACTTATTCACTTGAATATGGTTTACTTGAAACAGATGGCCAGCTTAGAGCTCTATGCAGCTTTAAGAGTAAGAGGGAAATGGCTCGTGCTCAGAGCAGGTGTACAAGGTTCAATAAGGTTCCACGCTTCAACTTGAAGTGCACGAATTGGTATCAAGCTCAATTGAATGGATCTCGGAAAACGTTTGGTCACTATGGTGAGAATCTACTTTCTAAATCGCCCGAATGGAAAAATATAGATCAAGACGGAGGCGAATTTAGATCCAAGGCTTGGGATCCTGGAATCTATTCTGACATTCGTCACCCCGAGAGCCTAAAAATCTGTTTGAAGCTGCGCAGAAGCTTTACATGCCTATTATGGGACCCCGGAGGATATTGTCATTCCAAGCACTGGTTGAGATTTCTGGATGAATTTAAACAAAAACCACCATAACAGGAAGCTCTTCAAATGTCCAACTTAAGGACTTTAACTAAAAGTGCTAGGTGGGAGACAACCCACCGTGGCATGATCGTTCCTTTTGCAATTTTAATTTTATTTAATTTTGTTTGTTCTTGAATTTTAATTTATTTTATTAAACCTAGAATCATGCACATCATTCACATCAAGCACTGCATTCTGCATATTGCATTCCGCATTATGCATAAAAAAAGAGGGTGCACGACGCGACCGCATGCCTCAAGCGATCGCGTCAAATGCCAAACTACACTTCCCACGCGACCGCGTCATCCACGCGGCCGCGTGACCTGGAGATCGGCGTCAACATCTAACGTCCAGAAAGTTAGGCTGGAAGCGTGCGGCCGTTGTGCGTCTAGCATAAAATGGGCCACGCGATCGCATGCCCCATGCGATCGCGTCACATGCACACAACCCATCCCACGTGACCGCGTGAGCGACGCGATCGCATCGCATGGATTGCACAATTCCCAATAGGAGACAGAGAGTTGCACTGGAACGACGCTGAATTCGTGCATTTAGCACAATTTCCAGCGACGCGATCGCATGCCCCATGCGATCGCGTCATCCCTTCTTTTACCCCCTCCATGCGATCGCGCGCCCCACGCGATTGTGTCAACCCCATTTTCACCCCAACCACGCGATCGCGTGCCCCACGCGGCCGCGTGGATTCAAAAATATAACCCTGCAAGTCACGTGAAACCCTACATTCGCGCAGCCCCCCCCACTTCCTCTTCTCCCTCTCTTCTCCCTCTACTGCTGCACCATCCACTGCACCTCCACCTGCCACAGAGCCTATCTATCATCTGGTGCACCGCTTGTTTTGACGACTTGACCAGATGGAGCGTCGCAACAAGCGACGCTATGGGCATCTGAAGCTGATGATACGATCCGGCGACATCCCCTCCGAGCCTGACACACCATCCAAGGCATCTGAGGAGCAGGCAGATGCGCCCGAGGCAGAGACCCATCCCCAAGCAGACACCGATCAGGCGGCCCTACAGACAGAGGTTCCACATCAGATTGAGGCTGCAGACCCTGAGATCCCCATTCAGACAGCCCCTCCTCTACAGCAGCCAAACCCCCAGCCAGCCACCACAGAGACACCAGCTACCATCCCTTCCAGTGATGACACCTCTTCACACCCTGCTTGAATGAGCATCTGGGACGATGCTTCATTTTAAGTGTGGGGAGGTCGCCATCTCTGGCGTATTATTTTGGTGAACCACTACAGACTCTTTTTCTTTTATTTTGGATATTTTTTTTGTATTTTTCTCTTTATTTTTATTTTTATTTTCTGAGTATTTATACATTGCTACTGTTTATGTATTTTTACTCTATTTCTGCATTTTGCATTTTTAGTTCATATTTTAGCCACTTAGTTGCAATTCTAACTTATTAGTTATAGAAATTATGGATTGATTAGTATAGTTTACCCTTTTTAGCATAAGATAGCTTAGTTAAAATTGAAAAGAAAAAGGAAGTAAACTAGAGACTTTAACAGAATCAAAACAACCCACACCTTGTATATATAGCATTACATAATAGTTAATAACACTTCATCAAGGAGAAGCACTAGAACTTTAAAGCCATTCAATATAAGTTTTACATTGAGAATAATGAGAATTTTTAACTAAACCTGCATGACATACATAAGTGATAAATGATTTTTGAGCTAGAGAACACATAGCCTGTGAGTTTTTGAGCTTAATTGTATGGTTACATTTAAACCATAATTTTTATTCCTGTGTGTTCCGCCCTTCTTTTATATTCTGATGTTCTTTACTTTGCTTTAATCTATATGTCCAATTATAGAATATAGAATATAGAATATAGATACATACCAAAAGAATGATTGAGGCCATCATTTGATTTTAGCTCACTTATCCCAAAAACAACCTACCTTTCACATCACCCTTGTTAGCCCCCTTGAGCCTTTAAATCCCTTTTTATTCTATTAGCCACATTACTAGCCTTAAGCAGAAAAACAAAATAAAATCCCAAGTTGAATCCTTGGTTAGCTTAAGATAGAAAATTATGAATAGTTTAAAATGTGGGAAACCTATTGGGAACATGGATGATAAAAACAAGAGGTAGAAAAATTGAAAAGAATAAAAATAACTCAAAATAAGAAATTTTGGGAAGCATGCTCATGAGAAATCAAAGTAATTAAATTACCATGTGCATTCAAAAAAAATTTATTTTTCAGTATTTAATAAAGGGGATACAAAAGAATTCCCCAAATACAAAAATAAAAGCAATGCACATGGAATAAGAATAAAAGTTGCAACATGAGCATGTAACATCCAAAAGTAAAAAAAAAATGGGAAAATAGGCAAAGAAGTTTTGTTTTACTAAGTATGTATGTTAGGTGAGATCTTAGTCTAATTAAGGATTCGCTTATTAGCTCACTTAGCCTTATACATATATCCATACCTTTACCTTAGCCCCATTACAACCTTAATTAAAGACCTCATGATTTTTGGTATGACTGTATTCTATAATTATTGATTGGTTAGATGAAGAACAAAGTTATAGAAAGGAAGAATAAAAAAGAGGAATAGAGTGATTAACCCAATAAACACTGAGTGACTAGAGAGTAAACACAAATCTAGTGAGGGTTCAATAGCTCATTAACATTTATCTCTGTTTGAATTATCTAATTGTCTTGCAAGTTCATAAAATGCTTTTTCTCCCATCTCAATTGTAAAAGTGCTTATTGACTATCTAAGGTTTGGCTATATATACATATATGACTCCTTGAAAATGTGAATTGATTTAACTACCTGTAAGCTTTATATATGAGTGAATAAATTAGAATTGCATGATGCATTTAGGTAATTGCATTTAGATTAAATTGTATTGCATGACATTCCATCACTTTAACCTTACTTATTACCTTGGATTTAGCATGAGGACATGCTATTGTTTAAGTGTGGGGAGGTTGATAAACCCATATTTTATGATATATTTTGTGTTTAGTTTGAGTGATTTATTCAATCCTTCACCCACTTATTCATGTTAATTGCATGGTTTTACTTTCCGTTCCTTATTATGTGATGTATGTGAAAAACATATTTCCTATACTTTTAAATTAATTATTTTAATCACCTTTAATTCCATTCGATGCCATGATCAGTGTGCTGAGTAGTTTCAGATCTTTTAAGGCAGGAATGATTCAAAGGATGGAAAGGAAACATACAAAAATGGAAGGAAAGCACAAAACGGAGTCCTTGAAGAAACTAGCATCCACGCGATCGCATGGACGACGCGATCGCGTGCCAAGCGCGAAGAAGCAGCGACGCGGCCGCATGACTGACGCGACCGTGCGCCTTAAGCAGAACGCACATGACGCGGTCGCATGACTGACGCGACCGCGTGGTAAGGAAAAGCTTCGAACGACGCAACCGCGTGACCCACGTGGACGCGTGATAGAGGCCACGCACCAGAAATTGCAGAAAATGCTCATAGCAAATTTTGAAGCCCTTTTTGGCCCAAATCCAAGTCCAGAAGGCATAGACCAAAGGTTATGAAGTGAGGGAATGCATCTATTTAGGAGGAGCTCACCAATTTAGTTACTTTCCATGATTTAGATTAGCTTGGAGAGAGGTTCTCTCCTCTCTCTCTCTTAAGATTAGGATTTAGGACTTCTCTTAGTTTTAGGAGTAACTCTCGATCCAGGTTTAATGTTCCTTTACTTTAGTTGATTATTTACTTTTGCAATTTGATTTATGAATTCTTCTATGTTCCAGATTATTTGAATTAATGTTATTTGAGGTATTCCAATTTAATATTGCTTTCTCTCATTTATGCTATTATTGCTTTTACTCTGAAGACATCTTTATTACAGTAGATTTACTTTTCCCCTTTTGGTTTTGGTTAAGAAATCAGTAACTCAGGAGTTATCCAATTCAACAGCATAATTGATAATTATTATCTTGCCAATTGAATTGAACTTCAATAATCCCAATCTTTTCTTAAGAAATAAATAGGATTCGAAGATCAAACCAATTTGTCCCTTGACCTTCCCTTGCTTTAGCAAAGGTTAACTAAGAGGAATTAAGATTCAGCTTTCATTACTATTGATAAGGATAACTAATTTGGACTTCCAATTTCTCATACCTTGCCAAAAGTTTGCTTTACAGTTATTTATTCATTTTAATTGCCATTTAATTTACTCACCATTAAATTACTTGTTCCTCATTCTTGAAACCCCAATTTGCAATCTCCATAGCCAATAATAAGAACATACTTCCTTGCAGTTCCTTGAAAAGACGACCCGAGGTTAAATACTCGGTTATCAATTTTAAGGGGTTTGTTACTTGTGACAACCAAAACGTTTGCACGAAGGGGATTTCTGTCGGTTTAAGACTATATCTAAAACACGACTGTTTTTATGACATTCTTTACTGGCAAAAAAATCCCAATCGTCAATGGCCAAGGAACGAACAAACTTTCCTTACGGAGGAGGGGTAAGGAAGACTAGAAATGACATTTACCTTTGCCGGATCTACAGAAATACCAGTGTTAGAGACAATATGTCCTAGTAAGATACCTTATTTGACCATAAAATGGCACTTTTCAAAATTTAAAACAAGGTTTGAACTAACACACTTGTCTAACACTCTAGATAGACTATCCAAGCAAAGATTAAAGGAATCACCGTATACGCTAAAATCATCCATAAAAAGCTCCATACATTTCTCAATAAGATCAGAGAAAAGACTCATCATACACCTTTGGAAAGTAGTTGGTGCATTGCACAAGCCGAAGGGCATTCTCTTATAAGCATAAGTCCCAAAAGGACATGTAAAAGTAGTCTTTTCCTGATCTTCAGGAGCTATATAAATCTGGAAATAGCCTGTGTAACCATCTAAAAAGTAATAATGTGATTTACCTGACAGGCGATCCAGCATTTGATAAATGAATAGCAGGGGGTAGTGATCCTTACGAGTGGCCTGGTTGAGGCGCCTGTAATCAATGTAGACCCTCTAGGCGTTTTGTACTCTGGTTGCTATGAGCTCTCCATGCTCATTCTTCACTGTTGTGACTCCAGACTTCTTGGGCACCACTTGTACTAGGCTTACCCATTCACTGTCTGAGATGGGGTAGATGATATCTGCCTCAAGTAGTCTGGTCACTTCCTTTTTGACAACCTCTAAGATAATGGGATTCAGTCTTCTCTGGGGTTGACGAACAGGCCTTGCTCCCTCTTCTAAAAATATTATGTGCTCACAAACTTGAGGGTTGATGCCTACTATGTCTGCCAAGCTCCACCCAATTGCCTTCTTATGTCTCCTCATCACACTAAGTAACTGCTCCTCTTGTTGGGAAGTTAGTTCCCTTGCAATGATTACTGGGAGCTTCTGATCATTCTCATGGTAAGCATACTTGAGTTGGGGTGGTAGAGGCTTTAATTCCAATTTCTGCTCCTGACCGGGCACTGGATCTTCTGGAGCTGGTGAAAATGGCAAGGTGTCCTCATTGTGTTCAGTGGGTTTCCCCACACTTGGACCTTGCTCCATGTGCATCTCTTCTATCTCTTCCTGATGAACTGCAGCTACAGTCTCATCAATGATGTCGCATTGGAAGACGGAATGATCTTCTGGAGGGTGCTTCATAGGTTCATCAGATTGAAGCTTACTGCTCAGCCGTCTATTTCAAAAGAGTAGGTTCCTGAAAAGGCATCCAGCTTGAACTTTGAAGTCTTCAGGAATGGTCTTCCAAGCAGGATTGATGACGGCTTCCCTGAGTCATTTTGGGGCATCTCCAGGATATAAAAGTCAATGGAAAATGTGAGCCCCTTAATGCCCACCAGCACGTCCTCAGCAATTCCAACCACTGTAATAATGCTCTTATCTGCTAACACAAAACGAGCTGCCGACCTTTTTAAAGGAGGGAGCCTCAAAGCATCATATATGGACAAGGGCATTATACTAACACACGCGCCTAAATCACACATGCAGTCAGAAAATATTACACCCCCAATGATTAAGTAAACTATGCATGGTCCTGGGTCACTATATTTTTCAGGTATATCCCCCATTAAAGCAGATATGGGACTACCTAAAGGAATAGTTTCTAATTCATTAATCTTATCCTTATGTATGCACAGATCCTTTAGAAATTTTGCATATTTAGGTACTTGCTGAATAACATAAAAAAGGGGAACAGTTACCTCAACCTTTTTTAAGATTTCTACCATTTTAGGGTCAAGTTCCATCTGTTTCCTGGATTTCCTTGCAAGGTGTGGAAATGGGATAGGAATAGCGTCTTTTACGACTTCTGCTTCTTTTGGTTCTCCATTCCTTGGTTGAACTGCTTCTTCTTCAACCATGTCTTGTGTTTCATCTTCCTCTTCCACATACTCCACTTCAACCATGTCTGCATCTGGGGCGTGTTCCTGTGGGCTTGGCTCTTCCTAATTCCTCTCTTGCAGTGTGGTTCCGAACCTTAGGGTGACGGCATTGATGCCACCCTTTGGATTGGGTAAGGGTTGAGAAGGAATTCCACTGGAGCTTGCAGGTTGAGTGTTAGAAGTGCTGGATGATCCCATTTGAGAGACGAGAGCTTGTATAGTGGATGTTAGACCGTTGAGTGTACCTTCCATGTTCTTTTGTCCTTGTGCAATGGACTGAAGCAACTCGTCATTGAAAGAGGAGGGGTAAGTGATTTAAGGGACCTGTTGTTGGTTGTTCATAGGTGCTTAGGCTTGCCTTAGGTGAGGTGCTCTGTAAGGCTGGTGTTCCGATGGTTACCTGAAACTGGAGGTCGATCTCAGACGAGATCTTCTATACTGGTCGGAGATGGTGTGTCCGGCTGGCTGGTGGCGGCCGGAGCTGTTGTGTCCGACTTGTTGGACTTGCTGCACTGCTGATCCTTGGTCACCGGAGGGTGGGGGGTACCTGCAAGAGACTCCGATGCTTAAGTTAGCATAGGTATTAAGCAGGTTTTTAGTAGAATCAGAGTATGAGTTATACCTGGGTGCTACAGTGTATTTATAGTAGTTGTAGAGTGACCTTTCTAGATAAGATAAGTTAGTTATCTTATCTTATCTTTATCATTGAGTTGAGGTCAGCTTATCTTCAAGGGAACCGCCCTTATCTCTTATAGGCTCGGACGGCCTTTGGATTTGGGTCGTGTTCCTCTACTTGGGCCCTTTATGGGCGTTCCTGTCGATTTGGCCGAGTTCTTTAAGAAGAAGTCGGTCCGCTTGACCTGAAGAGGTCGGTCGCTTTGTCGTCGATCATCCTAGGTTGGATAGCTCGACCCAGGGTATGATCAGTGCCCCTGCTTGAGCTCGGTCTTAAGGTCGAGTCCTTGACTTCGGTCCTTCTCGTAGCGAAGCCGAACTCCTTTTTTTAGCAGCTTTTGAATGTAGAACGTTTTTCTCTAAAAGCGCGCGCTTTTATATCAGCACTTTTTTGGGAACGCAAGCGGTTTTAATATCCACATTTAATTGGCATTTAATTGCCCCCACTCACTTTTGGCTTTTATTTTGAATTTCTCGATCAAAAACTGTTTCTCTTCTTCGCTTCTTCTTCGTAACTTCTCCCTTTACTTTCTCACTTTCAACTTTTTCCTTTGATTTTTCTGAAGCCTCCGCCTGTAGCTTTCGCGTTTCAGCCCAGCGACGTTGCTTTGTGACTTTGCTTTTTCGTGGGGGAAGGGGTGATTCTGGATTTTGCCTTTCTGCCTTTCTGCTTTTCTTTGCAGCTTTCTCTCATTTTTCTAGGTTTGGTTCTTCTTTCTTCCTCCCTCTATGTCATTTTTGTGTCTGTTTCTTGAAAGTTTTTATCTCAGTTGGGAAAAGTTTGGATCTTTCTACTTTTCGCTATGCCTGATCACTGTGCGTCTCATAATTTCTTCATCTTTTGCATGGTCTTTTTCGCTTTTCCTGTTGCTTGATACCTTTAGAGCCTTTGCATGTTGTGAAATGCTTTTGATTTTGAAGCTTTGGAATGATAATTTTGTTTGATTCTGAAAAAAGGTTGCATCTTCGACGATTTTTGCTTGGTATGTTTGATGTTTGTTTCTTGCTGATAGACTGTAGGAAGATGACTTTCTGTTTTGTTTGTATTTTGTCTTTCTCCTATGAAAAATGCTTGCTGTTTGAGATCTTCTATTCTTGTTTGCGAGGTGCCGGAATGTAAGTAGATTTTCCTTGATATCTTGCTTTGTTATTGCCTCCAAAGGATGCCCCAGGACTTTCAGTTTGAGTCTTGGGGTTTTTCCTTTTCTGTGTATTCGCCCGTCGAGATGTTTTGCCCCCTTGTCCGAGATGTTTTTGAGTAATTCGTTCTTCTTTTCTTTTTGTAGGATTTAGTTGGCCTCATGTCTTCCCGAAATAACGTTGTAGAGATGCCTTCCCAGGTTCCTGAGGGTATAGCCAATTGGGTGGACTCGACGGTTCTTATGTGTGTCTCTCTGGTTGATTCTGAGTTTTGTGCGCAGCTTAGGCAGTTTCATAGTGTTTGTAGCAATCCCAGTGACGAGAAGAACTATGAGCTTGTCCCTCCCTCTTCTGACGAGAGAGTCTGCTTTTCTACTCGGGTTGTTGATGATCGCCCTTTCTTTTATGTTTATGATTTTTTCTTCGGTCAGCTGGGTATCACCCTTCCTTTTACTCAATTTGAAACCGACCTGTTATGGTCCTGTAATGTTGCCCCCTCTCAACTTCCAATTGTTGTGCAATGGTTTTGGTATTCCTGCTTCCCAACCTCTCTTTTTCTATCTGTTTGTCTTGACTAAGCCCGGTGTGGTAAAAAAGAAGTCGGCTTGGGTCTCCTTTCGTTCTACCCGGGGAAAGAAGGTTTTTTCCATGTTTGACGAATCATTCTGTGATTTTAAAAACTACTTTTTCAAGGTCCGAGCTGTTGAAGGAGCTCGGCCCTTCTTTTTGGATGAAAATGATGAACCTGCTTTTCCCTTGGAATGGCAAAAAGATGTGAGGGTCTCCAGATATGCGTGGGAAATGTTGGATGAGGCTGAGCGAGCTTTTGTGACTGTCTTGGAAGAACGCTGGGGTTAACCTCCCTATCTTGACACAAAGAAATTTCTAACCAATCCTTCTCTTCTTCAAACTGAACTGGGTATCTTGTGTTTCCTTTATTATCTGTTTATGTTGCTTGTAGCTATCTTTCTAACTTATCCAACTTGTAGCTTAATTTCTGTTTTATTTGCAGAGGCAATGAAGAATAATGAATCCATGAAAGCTTTTGAGAGGGCGCAGAGGGCGACTGCTGCCAGAAATATTGCGGCCAAGGCGGCTGGGGAGGGGTCCTCCCAAGTGCGCGAGAAGCCCTCAGTGCCGAGTTCTCCTGGGGTGAAGAAGGTGATCCCTACACCCCGAGTCTGTTTGGTTGATCCTCACCCCACTTCTGCCGCTCCATCTGTTCCTCTTCCCAATAAAAAACAAAAAACAGCTGAGCCCTTCGACCTCGATGCTCCTGATTTTAATGCCATTGAATTTGTGGATCAGCAAATCGGTCCCTATGGCGCCCTCTCCATGGATGATGTGTCCATCCTTCATCACTTGGAATTTATGGCCCGAAATCACGTAAAGATGGCGTATATGGCAGCTGCCATATATCAGACTGCTCAGAATCTCCCTCTCCATGCCACTAAAGCGTTTATGGAGGAGGCAAAACAAGAGTTTGATCGGATGAGGGAGTTGAAGGAGGAACTTGAGATAAAGGTAGCCAAGCAGGAGATGGACTTAGAGAACGAGAAGGCGAGTTCTCAATCACTGGCAGCTTCTTTGAGGTTGGCTGAGGACACAGCCATGATGCATAAGGATAGTTACGTTACATCCTATCGGGAGATGATGCGCCTGAGGGGGGAGCTCGACAATGTCCGGGAAGATTATTCTGAGCTCCAAAGTCATCTCGTTGGCAGCGTGACTGCTGCTTACGAGAACATGAAGGAGCAAGTTCGGGTCATTGCTCCCGAGGCCGATCTCACCTCCTTTAGCCTGGATAACATTGTCAGGGATGGCAAGATTGTCCCTGATGATGAGGATGATGATGAGGTTGCTCCTCCCCCTGCGTCCACTGCCAAAGTGTCAACCTCTTTTGCTCCTTCGGTTGCGCCTGATTCGGATTGCTAAACTCTGAACCGGGAGGATGGAACTGTGGATGCTGTGCCGATTCAGACTCGTCCTCCTTCTCCTTGTCCTGATGCTGCCAAGAAGGCTCCTGATGTTTGCTGATCCTTTTTTGGATATGTAGTTAGTCCGGCTTGTGGGTTTTAAAACTTTTAATTGCTGACATTTCCTGGTTGCTTCTTTAGCAATTTTTTACCTTTTTGAAAAAACAAAAGGTAGCTCGCTATCCCTTCACGGTAGATTTTGGTGGCCTTCCGGGCCTTATAACTTTTATAGAGTAAAAGAAGTAGTTTTTTGACTTGGCATTTTTTCTGTTTTCTACTGATGTTTGAAATCTTTGCATCTCGACTTCCTCGGATTGCTTTGTTTTATTGTTTGTAGCTTGGATCCTTTGAGGTTGTGACTTATGGGTCCAACTTGTTTCTCGGTGGTTCTTTTGCGCTGGTCTCCTTTTAAGTTATTTCTATAATCCTCTTTCTTGGACCTTTGTCAGGTCTCTTTTCGGGGATTGCTTTTATAACTTGTTTGTAGGAGATCAACTTCGCTAGGTCGATCTCTTTCTGGGTTATTTCTGTAATCCTCTTTCTTGGACCTTTGTCAGGTCTCTTTCAGGGATTGCTTTTATAACATTTTCATTTTGTAGGGGATCAACTTCATTAGGTCGATCTCTTTCTAGGTTATTTTTGTAATCCTCTTTCTTGGACCTTTGTCAGGTCTCTTTCAGGGATTACTTTTATAACCTTTTCTTTTTGTAGGAGATCGACTTTATTAGGTTGATCTCTTTCTAGGTTATTTTTGTAATCCTTATTCTTGGACCTTTGTCAGATCTCTTTCAGGGATTACTTTTATAACCTTTTCATTTTGTAGGAGATCGACTTTATTAGGTCGATCTCTTTCTAGGTTATTTTTGTAATCCTCTTTCTTGGACCTTTGTCAGGTCTCTTTCAGGGATTACTTTTATAACCTTTTCATTTTGTAGGGGATCGACTTCGTTAGGTCGATCTCTTTCTAGGTTATTTTTGTAATCCTCTTTCTTGGACCTTTGTTAGATCTCTTTCAGGGATTACTTTTATAACCTTTTTATTTTGGGCTGACTTTGTTAGGTCGAGCCCTTCTAAGTTAAAGTAATCCTCTTTAATAGGGTTGGCCATACCTCTTTCCAGGGTTTACTTATAACTTGGGTTGACTTGGTCCGACTTCTGGATGTCGGCCAGTCTTTAAGTTATTATTTTAGCTATCCGTAAGACCTCGTCACGTCAGGTTCTTTTTAGATTGCTTTCGATAACCTTCTACATTATTCTGTGTTCATCTTTGCTGATTTGTAGAAAGTGGTTGTCATCGTTAGATCGTCTTTTGGGTGAATCGCGTTTTCACCTTTATCGGACGGTTATCTTTATCGTGATCGTGCAGTGAAATTGCTTTTTCACTTTTTTCCGATCTGTTGCTTTATAATCGGACGATGAATACTTCAGATTAATGCGTTTTGAGATCTTGTAAAATATCTAAATATATTTTATTCAAAGGAAAGTGCAAATATATACATGTGGGAATTTTTTCATCCCTTTAAGTCGGATAGTGTCTGGGTCTCAACTTGGTGCCTCATTAAAAAACCTTTTCAGGAAAAAGAGTGCATCCAATAATGAGATCTGTTACCTTCCTAACTGTAGTACCTTCTTAGGTTGCAAGCGTGCCATGATCTGGGAAGCTCTCATCCATCGAGATGGGACAGTTTGTAGTAGCCCTTCCCAGGTACTTCTACAACTCGGTAGGGTCCCTTCCAGTTTGCTGCCAGCTTTCCTTCTCCTGGTCGAGTTGTTCCAATATCATTTCAGATTAGGATGAGATCGTTTTCTGCGAAACTTCTTGGCACTACCCTTTGATTATATCTGGAAGCCATTCGGCGCTTTAGAGCTTCTTCCCTGATCCGAGCTCTTTCTTGGATTTCAGGTAGTAGGTCGAGCTCTTCCCTCTGAAGTTGGGAGTTTGCTCCCTCATTGTAGTGAACTACTCTAGGCGATCCTTCCTCAATTTCTACTGGAATCATTGCCTCTATTCCGTATGCTAACTGGAAAGGGGATTCCTTCGTGATGGAATGTGGCGTCGTTCGATATGCCCATAGGACCTGTGGAAGCTCTTCTGCCCAAGCTCCTTTTGCATCTTGTAATCTCCGTTTTAACCCGGCCAATATGACTTTGTTGGCAGCTTTGGCCTGTCCATTGGCTTGTGGATGTTCAACGGAGGTGTACTGATGCTTTATATTTAAGTCGGCTACTAGTTTTCTGAAGCCTGCATCTGTGAATTGAGTGCCATTGTCTGTGGTTATTGAATATGGAACCCCGAATCTTGTGACGATGTTTCTATATAGGAATTTCCAGCTTCTTTGGGCGGTGGCATTGGCTAGGGGTTCTGCCTCGATCCACTTTGTGAAATAGTCTACCCCTACTATGAGAAATTTAACTTGTCCTGACCCCTGGGGGAAGGGGCCGAGAAGGTCGAGCCCCCACCTTGCAAACGGCCAAGTTGAAGTTACGCTGATGAGCTCTTCTGGTGGGACGATGTGAAAGTTGGCATGTTTCTGACATGGTGGGCATGTCTTTACAAATTCTGTAGCTTCTTTCTGTAGAGTTGGCCAATAAAACCCCGCCCGGAGTACTTTTTTGGCGAGAGCTCGTGCTCCGAGATGATTGCCACAAATGCCACCGTGTACTTCTTCTAACACTTCCTTTGTGTGGGAGGTCGGTACGCATTTCAGTAATGGTACTGAGATCCCTCTTTTGTACAGGGTGTTGTTTATAATGGTGTAGTACTGTGCCTCCCTTTTTTGCCTCTTTGCCTCCTTTTCTTCTGTGGGGAGTGTTCCTGCTCTGAGGTAGTTGATTATGGGGGTCATCCATCCTTGGTCCTGGCTTGTTATGGCTAGGACTTTTTCTTCTTCTGAGATTGACGGGTTCTGTAACATTTCCTGTATGAGGCTTCTATTGTTGCCCCCTGGTTTGGTGCTGGCTAGTTTTGAGAGTGCGTCAGCTCGGGCATTTTGTTCGCGGGGTATGTGGCAGATCTTATATTCCCCGATTTGTTCGAGCTGTTCCTTGGTTTTATCCAGATACTTTTTCATGGTGGGATCTTTGGCTTCGTAGCTCCCTATTATTTGTGATGTGACCACTTGTGAATCGCTATAGATGTTGAGTTTTTGAGCTCCAATCTCTTTAGCCAGCTTCAAACTAGCTAACAATGCTTCATATTCCGCCTGGTTATTTGAGGCCGGGAACCCGAACTTGAGGAAGAGCTCAACTTGGGTTCCTTGGTTGCTTTCTATTATCACGCCTGCGCCGCTTCCAGTTTTATTTGAAGAACCATCCACATATAGATTCCATTCTGTGGGGGTTTCCAGGGCATCTGTGAATTCTGCGATAAAGTCGGCCATATACTGTGATTTGATGGCCGTTCGAGCTTCATATTGGAGGTCGAACTCTGATAACTCGACTGCCCATTATAGAATTCTGCTTGCTAAATTTGTTTTCTGCAATATTCCTTTTATGGGCTGATTTGTTCGGACCTTAATGGTGTGAGCTTGGAAGTACGGGCGGAGTCGTCGAGATGTTAGAATAAGAGTATAGGCGAATTTTTCTATTTTCTGGTAGTTCAACTCGAATCCCTATAGTGCTTTGCTAATGAAGTAGACGGGTTGCTGCCCACTTTCGTCTTCTCTGACTAGTGCTGAGGATATCGCCCGGTTTTCTACAGCAAGATATAATATGAGTGGTTCTCGTTCTCGTGGTCGAGAGAGGATAGGTGGCTGTCCTAAGAACTTCTTAAAGTCTTGGAAGGCTTGCTCATATTCTGTCGTCCATTCGAACTGCCTTCCCTTTCTTAAAGTAGCATAAACGGGGAGAGATCTTATCGCAGCTCCTGCTAAGAATCGGGATAGGGCGGCCAATCTCCCGTTGAGTTGTTGTACTTCTTTGACACAGGTTGGGCTCTTCATGTTGAGTATGGCATGACATTTGTCTGGATTTGCTTCAATTCCTCTTTGTGTGAGCATGAAACCTAAGAATTTGCCTGCTTCTACTGCAAAGGTGCATTTCACGGGGTTGAGTCGCATGTCATGCTTTCTTATGGTGTCAAACACTTGGGCCAGGTCGGACAATAGTGTCTCTTCACTTTGTGTTTTTATTAGCATGTCGTCCACGTAGAATTCCATGGTCTTTCCGATGTGATCCGAGAAGACTTTATTCATTACCCTTTGATAAGTAGCTCCTGCGTTCTTGAGACCGAAAGGCATCACAATGTAGCAGTAGTTTGCTTTTGGTGTTAGGAACGAAGTCTTTTCTTGATCCGGTGGATACATGGGGATCTGATTGTATCCCGAGTATGCGTCCATAAATGAGAGACGTTTATATCCGGAGGAAGTGTCTACCAGAGCGTCGATATTTGGGAGTGGGTATGGATCTTTTGGACAAGCCTTGTTGAGATCGGTGTAATCGGTGCACATTCGCCACTTCCCATTTGATTTTTTCACCAAGACAACGTTGGCTAGCCATAGTGGAATTTGACTTCTCTTATGAATCCTGCTTCTAGTAGTGCCTGTACTTGTTCTTCCACAGCCTGGGATCGCTCTGGCCCAAGTTTTCTTCGTCTCTGCTGTACCGGCCGAGATCTTGGATAGACCGCTAACTTATGACACATTAGCTTAGGGTCTATGCCTGGCATGTCTGCGGCTTTCCACGCGAAGAGATCGACATTATCTCATAAGAATTGTATTAGTTATTTTTCCGAGGTGTCCCCGATCTGGATCTTCTCTATCTCACCCTCTGGCTGGGGACGAAGTTCTTCTCGTCATTGAACTCCGCCCAGCTCAATTGTGTGGAACTCTTCTCCTTTGCCTCTGAGGTTTAGGCTTTCGTTGTAACAGTGATGTGCCATCTTTTGATCTGCTTTTATCTTGGCTATCCCTTTTGGTGTTGGGAATTTCATACATAGGTGTGGGGTCGAGACTATTGCGCCGAGTTGGTTGAGTGTTGTCCGACCTATGAGAGCATTGTAAGCTGAACTTACATCGACCACGATGTAGTATATTTTGAGGGTCCTGGATTGGTTCCCTTTTCCAAAGGTTGTATGTAGCGGTATGTATCCTAGTGGTCAAACCGGGGTGTCTCCTAATCCGAACAGACTGTTTGGATATGCTTGAAGTTCTTTTTCTTCTAAGCCGAGTTTATCGAAGGCTGTTTTGAATAAGATGTCGGCAGAACTCCCTTGGTCTATTAAGGTGTGGTGTAGGTTGGCGTTTGCTAATATGATGGTGATGACCATGGGATCATCGTGTCCTGCGATGATGCCGGATGCGTCTTCTTTAGTGAATGTTATTGCCGAGATGTTGAGTGCTTCCTCTTTTCCTTCCATGGCAGACTTCTTTGTATATCTCAACCAGGGATGCCCTGAGAGGAGTGTAATTATGGTATTTTTTTATTTTCTCCCCTTGTCGATCTTCTTTTCTCTTGGATTCCTTGTCTTTGTCTCGGTAGGAGGCCCCTGATTTTGAGGTTTCTCCTAACCGAGCATTTTCTTCCATGTTGATGTATTTTTCTGCTCGTTCCTGTACTTCATCCAAGGAGGTCAGGTACTTTTTCGGTATAGATTGGCTGAAAGGTCCTTCTCGTAGGCCATTGATGAGTCCCATGATGGCGGCCTCTGTTGGTAAGCTTTGTATGTCCATGCATGTTTTGTTGAATCTTTCCATGTAGTTGCGGAGGCTCTTCCGATCTCCTTGCTTGATCCCTAGCAAGCTGGGGGCGTGCTTGGCTTTATCCTTCTGGATGGAGAATCTGGCCAGGAACTTTTTGGCCAGGTCATCAAAGTTTGAGATAGACTTTGGAGGTAAGTTGTCGAACCATCTGATTGTTGTCTTCGTGAGAGTTGTTGGAAAAGCTTTGCAGCGAACGGCATCTGAGGCGTCGGTGAGGTACATTCTACTTCTAAAATTGCTGAGATGATGGTTGGGATCTGTGGTGCCGTCATATAAAATCATATCCGGGAGTTTGAATTCTTTTAGAATTTTGGTTTTCATGAATGGATCTTGTTCTTTGCGTGAATTTTCCTCTGGAACAGTCCGAGGAGCTTTCGATTTGAGGTCGGTTTCAAATTGCTATAGTTTTTCTTCCAATTCGCGATGTCGCCGTACCTCTCTTTGTAGATCCTTTCCGATCTCTCGTTGTTGTTGTGTTTCTTTCTCAAGTTGCTTTAAGCGATCTTGAAGCGCTTCTATTGCTCCCGGATTTGATGAATTTTTGTCCCCATTAGATTCTGGGGTATCTTTCAGTATAGTGTCCGCATTTTTGTGCGGCGTTCTAACCTCGAGATCTAAATCGTGGTCGTTGTCACGGTTGTCCGCCATGGTGATGGGATGACTTCTAGGTCCCCGGCAACGGCGCCAATGTTCCGAGGGTTACCTGAAACTGGAGGTCGATCTCGGACGAGATCTTCTGTATTGGTCGGAGATGGTGTGTCCGGCTGGCTAGTAGCGGCCAGAGCTGTTGTGTCCGACTTGTTGGACTTGTTGCACTGCTGATCCTTGGTCACCGGAGGGTGGGGGGTACCTGCAAGAGACTCTGATGCTTAAGTTAGCACGGGTATTAAGCAGGTTTTTAGTAGAATCAGAGTATGAGTTATACCTGGGTGCTCCAGTGTATTTATAGTAGTTGTAGAGTGACCTTTCTAGATAAGATAAGTTAGTTATCTTATCTTATCTTTATCTTTGAGTTGAGGTCAGCTTATCTTCAAGGGAACCGCCCTTATCTCTTATAGGCTCGGACGGCCTTTGGATTTGGGTCGTGTTCCTCTACTTGGGCCCTTTATGGGCGTTCCTGTCGATTTGGCCGAGTTCTTTAAGAAGAAGTCGGTCCGCTTGACCTAAAGAGGTCAGTCGCTTTGTCGTCGATCATCCCAGGTCGGATAGCTCGACCCAGGGTATGAACAGCTATAATGCTGGTTTTGGTTCTGCTGTCTGTTGTTGTTATTATTCCACCTCTGATTTTCCTGGTTGTCTCTGCCTCATCTGTTATAGTTGTCCCTCCAGCCATGGTTGGAATTATCTCTCCAGCTAAGGTTGGATTTGTCTTGCCAACTCTGGTTATAGTTCCCACCTTGGTTGTAGTTGCCACCTTGTTGGTAGGAGCTTTGATTTGGGCGATCATAGAAATTGTGAGTGGCTGCCAAGGTGTTGTCCTCTTGTTGGAGCTGTGGACACTCATCAGTATAATGACTATAATCAACGCATATCTCGCATACCCTCTGAGGAACCAGTTGTTGACTATGTTGGGGTGAGGGAGGTTGAGACTGTTGTTGATTCAGGTTTATTTGCTTCAGTAGATTGGTCACCTCTTCCAGAGCTTTAGTGAAAGCAGCAGTCTCACCACTAGAGGACACCTCCGTAACAGTCTTAGGATGGTTGGTCCTGTGTCTAGTGTTCCAGGTAGATTCAGCCAGATCAGCGATCAACTGCCACGCTTCTATCGCCGTCCTATACTTCTTCAGAGAGTCATTACTTGTAGCATCTAATGTAGTTTTATCTTGAGGCTTCATACCTTATGTAAAGTAACTGATCAATACCATCTCATCAATCTTGTGGTGGGGACATGAGTCCAAGAGGTTTCTGAAATGTTCCCAATATTCGTAGAGGGTCTCTAATTCTCCTTGGATAATGCAGGAGATCTCTTTCCTTAGTCTGTCTGTAACATCAGCTGGAAAGTATTTGTCCAGAAACTCCCTCCTGAGCGCGTCCTAATCGGTAACTACTACCTCTGGTTGAGTGTAGTACCACTCCCTCGCCTTTCCCTCTAGAGAAAACGGGAAGGCCATAAGCAAAATAGTAGTTTCATCTGCACCATGACGCCTAACAGTAGAACAGGATGTCTGAAAATCCCTGAGGTGCTTTATAGGCTCCTGAGCAGGTAAGCCATGAAACTTAGGTATCAAGTTGATTAGCGACGTCTTCAGTTCAAAATTTGCAGCCAGATCTGGGTGACGCGCTTGATACGCTTGCAGGGTAAAATCTGGGGCTCCTGCCTCCTGGAGGGTAATCCTCCTAGGTTCTGCCATATCACCTGCATGTGAATCAACTGAATCAGTAGTAGAGGAGCTTGTTTCCACCTCAAATGGCGGTTCAGATTCGCTCTAAGATAAGACTGGTGAATTGGCAACAACCACTTCACCACCCTAAGAGGCTAACCGATGCCGAGCTCGCCTAATACGGGAAAGAGTTCTTTCAATTTCACGATCAAAAGCGGCTGAGCTCGAATCAGGCAGTGAACGCGTCATTCAATGAAAGAAACATACAGCTCATGATAACAAAATAAAATAACATAAAATTCAAATAAATAAATTCCAACCAATAAATTAGCACTCTATTGCAACTCCCCGGCAACGGCGCCAAAAATTGATGCGGCAGAAATTTGCAGATTAAGAATTATTAAGAAAAATGCAAGTACAGCTCTTAACCAACAAAAATCCACTTGTCAATTTAGAAAAGAGTTGTCACAAATTTTAGAAATAAAATACTGGGAGTATGAGTCCCAGGTCGTCTCCCAACGAGTTGCAGCAAGATGTGCTATTTTACTAATCAGAGGTTTTCCAAAATGTTTTTTTTAGTTTGATAAACAGGAAATTAAATTAAAGAATTTATGTAATTTAAATAAAATCTTGACCGGGAGAAGATTAATCGGAAGTTCTATCCTTGTTGGAATTTTCTCAAGATCAATCAATAATTAGTAGTTGTTTCCACTTAGTTAACCCTCAACGAATGAGGGAAAGTCAAGTTAAAAGTCAACTTCTATTCACAAGTCCTAATCCTCTCCCTTGGGAAGGATTAGAGTTAGTGACTAACAAGCCAACCAACAACGAACCAATTATAATTGAACTCTTGAGTATTCCAACTCAAGGTTCTCCTTTTAATCAACTCCCAATCAAGTTGGGAAACTACTCCATTATCATAAATGTAGACTTTACAAAATAAAAAGGGGAAATAAAAAGAGACATGATAAACAATAATCAAAGATATCAATCAAAATAAAAATATTCTTGCATTAATGAACTCTAAAAGTAATCCAATGTTAACTTTGGACAGATTAAGGATATGAAAGAGTAAGTAAAAAGTAAGTAAACAAACTAGAATGACCAAGTCCGGAGGTAGACTCTTCTCAATAACCGAAGCCAAAATCTTCAAATCCTCAATTATGAGTATAGAGAAAAAAACCTAGGGGAAGAGTGAAAATCATATCTAAAAACTAAAAATTATGCGGAATGAATGTTGTCCTTTGTCTCTGCATGTTTCCTGGCTCTAGTCTGTGTTTCTGGGCCGAAAACAGGGTTAGAACGCGGCCCAGAATTCACGCCAGCAACTTCTGTAAATTCTGCAGATCGCGCACGCCACACGACCGCGTCGTCCACGCGTTCGCGTCATCTGGCATTTTTCTGTGCCATGCGTGCGCGTTGTCCGCGCATTCGCTTCACTTTTGCAGCTTCCAATCCATGCGGTTACGTCAGGCACGCGAGCGCGTCACTGCGATTTTCTCCAATTCGCGCGGTCGCGTGAGCCATGCGACCGCGTCACTTCTCGCTGGTCATCTCCTCAACATCTTGTGTTCCTTCCAGCTTTGTAAGCTTCCTCTTCATTCTCTAAGCCATTCCTGCCCTATGAAACCTGAAACACTTAACACACGGATCATGGCATCGAATGGTATAAAGGAGGATAAAATAAAAAAAAACATACAATTAAAAGATCTTTAGGAAGCAAGTTTTCAATCATAGAACATTTTTAGGAAGGATTTGAAAATACATGCAAATCATATGAATAAGTGGGTGAAGACTTGATAAAACCACACAATTAAACACAATATAAATCATAAAATAATGGTTTATCACTGCCCCGAATCCAGGCGACGCGAACACGTGGATCACGCGGACGAGTGACCTGGCAAAAACCCAATCCACGCGAACGCGTGGACGACGCTTCCGCGTGACTTTGCAGTGACCTGTATGTATTAGAAATCGCTGGGGGCGATTTCTGGGCTATTTTTGACCCAGTTTTCGGCCCAGAAATCGCCCTCATATGATTAGAGGCTATAAAGTGGGGGAATCCATCCATTCAAAAGACAACAATTGACACAACATTCATAATACATAATTTTAGGTTTTAGATGTAGTTTTAGAGAGAGAGGTTCTCTCCTCTCTCTTATGATTAGGATTTAGGATTTCTATTATGTTTAGGCTATTTCTCTTCAATTTCCAGGTTCAATGTTCCTTTTATTTATTTTCCCAATTTAATTTATGAATTTCCATGTTAGATTTGATTTCTTTTATTAATGCAATTTGAGGTATTTCAGATTTATGATTTTTACTTAGCTTTTTATATTCTTGGCTTTAATTGATGAATTGATTAATTGGAGACACTTGAGTTATCAAACTCCTTGTGATTGATAATTGTTATCTTTGCTGATTGATTTGGATCCCTCTAAAGCTAGTCTTTCCACCGGAATTGACTAGGACCAGAGGAATCAAATTGATTCATCCACTTAACTTACCTTCATAGTTAGAGGTTAACAAGTTGGGAGCAAAATCCAATTCTCATCACAATTGATAAGGATAACTAGGATAGGACATCCAGTTCTCATACCTTGTCAAGAGATTTTCATAATTATTAATTTATTTTTCTTGCTATTTAAATTACTTGTTCCTTATTTCAAAAACCCAAAAATACAATTTTACTCATAACCAATAATAAATCATACCTCCCTGCAATTCCTTGAAAAGACGATCCGAGGTTTAAATACTTCGGTTATTAATTTTTATTGTGTTTGCTTAAGTGACAACCAAACTTTTGTGCGAAAAGATTCTCAACGCGATTACTTTTGTGAATTTCTTTACAGATAGAAAATCCAATCGTCAAAATGGCGTCGTTGTCGGGGAATTGCAAACATGTGCCTTATTATTGGTTATTCTAAATATTTTATTTTGCTTGTTTATTTGCTTTTATTTTTGTTTTCTTAATTTTTATTAGCTATTATGAGTTCTCACCCCCGTCGCTTTGAGTTTGGTTCTAATGCTATTAAAAGGAATGGAAGATATAATAGGAACATGCATCAAGGTCAAAACAATCAAAGATGGAAGGAGCCACGATGATCTGATCAACCCTTTAGGCAACAACACCATCCAAGATACCATGGACCACGACCATTCCACAATGCATATCAAGACAATAGTTATGGTGGACCCTTTCGTGACAACCAACACCCACCAAACTACTATGGTCAGGAGCCATTCCAAGGTGCGTACCAAGATGATAGATATGGTGGACCCCCTTGAAGTTATCAGCAAGCCCCATCATATGCCTATGAACCACCTACTTAACATAGCTATGAACCACCATACTCACAAGCCACCCATCACCATTCACCTCCATATGACCCTAACCCTTACCCACCCCAATTCCAATCTAATTACTCCTAAGAACCACCACTTCCATATGCAGCATGTCCATATCCATCGACCCGAGAATCACAGGAGCGTCTCAAGGAAACAGTGAATAAATTTCATGCAACCGTTCACCAATTAAATCAAGCAATAAATCGATTGCCTTCCCGACGTTCGGACACTCAAGGAACCCCCATGGCTTCATGTGGACAATCTAATGAAGAACGTAGCATGAAGGAGATACTAGAAACTCCTGTGGACAGTGCGGAGCATGACTTTGTACTGGAACAAGTGGAAGAAGCCGAAATTATCGAAAAAGAATAATTGGTTGAAGACTTGGGAGATGCTAAACCTTCATGGGAAAGTCAAGTTACAGAGCCCCCTTCTAAGGAGTTTGAATTTGATATTGAGGAGGGTGTACAACCTCCAAGGCATATCATGGTTGAAGACTTTGAAGGGGATGATCAAGAGATGGATTCAATCATTGATGAATTCTTATCTACATTTGAATCCTCTCCCGTTGGACTTGACATGGAGATTGAAGAAGAAGAAGCACAACCTCCCATATCCTTGGTAAGCAATAAAGAAGCAACTAAATTAGAAGAAAGCTACCAAGAGGAAGAGGTTAAAATTAAAGAGACCTGCAAGGAGGTGGAAGTTGTCAAGGAAGAGCTCAAGGGAATGGAGCTGGAAATCACCTTGCGAAAGTTGTTGGAGACCTCTCCCCCAAAGCCATCACCATCCATCCCTTCATTCAAGTGGATCACGCAGACGCGTGACCTTGCGAAAACCCAATCCGCGCGAACGTGTGGACGACGCTTTCGCGTGACTTTGCAGCGACCTGTATGTATGGGGGCAATTTCTGGGCTTTTTTTGACCCAGTTTTTGGCCCAGAATACATAGATTAGAGGGCTATAAAGTGGGGGAATCCATTCATTCAAAAGACAACAATTAACACAACATTCATAATACATAATTTTAGGTTTTAGATGTAGTTTTAGAGAGAGAGGTTCTCTCCCCTCTCTTAGGATTAGGATTTAGGATTTCTATTATGTTTAGGCTACTTCTCTTCAATTTTCAGGTTCAATGTTCCTTTTATTTATTTTCCCAATTTAATTTATGAATTTCCATGTTAGATTTGATTTTTTTTATTAATGCAATTTGAGGTATTTTAGATCTATGATTTCTACTTAGCTTTTTATATTCTTGGCTTTAATTGATGAATTGATAAATTGGAGACACTTGAGTTATCAAACTCCTTGTGATTGATAATTGTTATCTTTGCTGATTGATTTGGATCCCTCTAAAGCTAGTCTTTCCACAAGAGTTGACTAGGACTAGAGGAATCAAATTGATTCATCCACTTAACTTACCTTCATAGTTAGAGGTTAACAAGGTGGGAGAAAAATCCAATTCTCATTACAATTGATAAGGATAACTAGGATAGGACGTCCAGTTCTCATACCTTGTCAAGGGATTTTCATAATTATTAATTTAAATTTCTTGTTATTTAAATTACTTGTTCCTTATTTCAAAAACCCAAAAATACACTTTTACTCATAACCAATAATAAATCGTACCTCCTTGCAATTCCTTGAGAAGACGACCCGAGGTTTAAATACTTTGGTTATTAATTTTTATTGGGTTTGCTTAAGTGACAAACAAACTTTTGTGCGAAAAGATTCTCTATTGGTTTAGAAACTATACTTGCAACACGATTACTTTTGTGAATTTCTTTATCGATAGAAAATCGAAACTTCAAGCAACTATGAAAAATTTTATATCATTTTGAAACCCCGGATGTTAGCTTTCCAACGCAACTGGAACCGCCTTATTTGGACCTCCGTAGCTCATGTTATGGTCGATTGAGTGCGAAGAGGTCAGGCTTGACAGCTTTACGATTCTTCCATTTCTTCATGAGTTCTCCTACTTTGCATGCTTTTCTCCTCACTTCTTCCATCCAATACTTGCCTTATGAACCTAAAATCACTCAACAAACATATCAAGGCATCGAATGGAATTAAAGTGAGTTAAATTTAACTATTTTAAGGCCTAAAAAGCATGTTTTCACACTTAAGCACAAATTTGGGGAGAATTACAAAACCATGCTATTTCATTGAATAAATGTAAGAAAAGGTGATATAATCCCCCAAATTAAGCACAAGATAAACCAGAAAATCGGGATTTATCAGTTTCCCACCATCATATTCAAACACTTATATTCTGGTGGCAGTAGACTATGTATCTAAATGGGTAGAGGCAATTTCAACACCCACTAATGATACTAAGACAGTGATGAATAAGTTTGGTGTCCCTAGGGTACTGATCAGTGATGGAGGCACTCATTTCTGCAATGAATAGCTTGACTCTACTCTGATCCGATATGGAATTAACCACAAAGTGGCAACTCCATATCATCCACAGATAAATGGGCAGGCTGAAATCTCAAATAGAGAACTAAAACGAATCCTGAAACGGACTGTAAGTACCCGTAGAAGGGATTGGGCAAGAAGTTTGGATGATGCTCTGTGGGCATACAGAACCGCATTCAAGACTCCTATAGGGACCTCTCCATACCAGCTTGTGTATGAAAAAGCCTGTCATCTGCTAGTGGAACTGGAACACAAGGCCTACTTGGCAACCAGGTTCCTAAACCTTGATGCTAAGAAAGTTGGAGAGAAGAGATTACTCCAGTTGAATGAGCTGGAGGAGTTCAGACTCAATGCTTTTGAAAATGCTAAAATTTACAAGGAGAAAGCAAAAAGGTGGCATGACAGAAAGCTGTTATCTAAAGTCTTTGAGCCAGGACAGAAGGTCCTACTGTTTAACTCTAGGCTCAGATTGTTCCCTGGGACATTGAAATCCCGATGGAAGGGACCATATGTGATTACAAGTGTGTCACCATATGGATATGTAGAGCTTCAGGATATTAACTCTGACAAAAGTTCATTGTTAATGGACAGAGAGTCAAACATTATCTTGAAGGCAATATTGAGCAAAAGTTCTCAAAACTGAAACTAAATTAAAAGCTCAGTAAAAGTCCAGTTAAAGACAGTATAGAAGCGCTTACTGGGTGGCAACCCAGCCATTAGCAAAAGTAGATGTTTATAACAATTATATAAGTCCATTTAATTTTGTTATTCATGTTTGTTAATGCTTTTCAGTGAACAAGTCAGGGAAATGAAGGTTTAGAACATAAAGCAGAGGAATCACAGAGAAAAAGAGCTCACTGGCGTTAAAACGCCAGTAAAGAGGCAATTTGGGCGTTAAACGCCAGAATGGCTATCATTCTGGGTGTTTAACGCCAGTAAAGGTATCATTCTGGGCATTAAATGCCAGAATGGGCAGCAATCTGGGCGTTTAACGCCAGAAAGGGCAGCATTCTGGGCGTTCAGAAAAACGCCCAGTAAAGAATGATTCCTGGCGTTTAACGCCAGCCAGGGTATCTGGCTGGGCATTAAACGCCCAAAGAGGCAGTCAAGTGGGCGTTAAACGCTAGAATCGATAGCATTCTAGGCGTTTAACGCTAGGATGACATAAGGGAGGTAATTTTGTTTCCAATACGATTTTTTTTTTCAATTTTTCATGTTTTAATTCATAATTTTTGCATCAAACATATTTTAAACGTTCATCTTTCAATTTCTATTTTCAAATATTACTAATCTTTCCAATTCTTTTTAATTCTTTTTTTTAATTCTTTTCAATTCCTTCCAAAACGTTTTCAAAACTTACATATCTTTTCAAATTCTTTTCAACTCTTTCTAATTTTTTTTGTATACACTAATAAGTTTTCAAAATTAATTGCATCATTCTTCTTCTACTCCCTTGTATCTTATTTTGCTCGAGGATGAGCAAAGCTTTTATGTTTGGTGTGGAAAAGCTCAGATTTTTGCTTTCCATAACCACTAATGACACCTAAGGCCGGAGAAACCTCTAGGAAGAGGAAAGGGAAGGCAGTTGCTTCCAACTCCGAGTCATGGAGATGGAGAGATTCATCTCAAAAGCCCATCACTAGAAAGAGCATGGAGCAAACAAGAGAGCCCACTCATGGATCTCAAAAAGAGCCATGCGGGAATAGCAACAAAGGAAAGGAAGAGATATTGAGGAGCTCAAGCACTCCATAGGATCTTCAAGAGGAAGAACTAGCCGCCATCACTAAGCTGGACCCGTTCTTTAATTTCCTTGTTCTTATTTTTCTGTTTTTCGTTTTTAAGCTTTATGTTTTGACTATGTTTGTGTCTTCATTACATGATCATTAGTGTTTAGTGTCTATGTCTTAAAGCTATGAATGTTCCATGAATCTTTCACCTTTCTTAAATGAAAAATGTTTTCTGAAAAAGAAAAAGTACATGAATTTCGAATTCTATCTTCAAAATAGTTTAATTATTTTGATGTGGTGGCAATACTTTTTGTTTTCTGAATGAATGCTTGAACACTGCATATTTTTTATAGTGAAGTTTATGAATGTTAAAATTGTTGGCTCTTGAAAGAATAATGAAAAAAGAAAAATGTTATTGATAATCTGAAAAATCATAAAATTGATTCTTGAAGCAAGAAAAAGCAGTGAAAAACAAAGCTTGCGAAAAAAAACAAGGCAAAAAATAAAGAAAAAGAAAGAAAAAGAAAAAGCAAGCAGAAAAAGCCAGTAACCCTTTAAACTAAAAGGAAAGGGTAAAAAGGATCCAAGGCTTTGAGCATTAATGGATAGGAGGGCCCAAAGGAATAAAATCCTGGCCTAAGCGGCTAAATCAAGCTGTCCCTAACCATGTGCTTGTGGCGTGAAGGTGTCAAGTGAAAAGCTTGAGACTGAGCGGTTAAAGTCGTGGTCCAAAGCAAAAAGAGTGTGCTTAAGAACTCTGGGCACCTCTAACTCGGGACTCTAGCAAAGCTGAGTCACAATCTGAAAAGGTTTACCCTGTTATGTGTCTATGGAATTTATGTATCCGGTGGTAATACTGGAAAACAAAATGCTTAGGGCCATGGCCAAGACTCATAAAGTAGCTGTGTTCAAGAATCAACATAATGAACTAGGAGAATCAATAACACTATCTGAATTCTGAGTTCCTATGGATGCCAATTATTCTGAACTTCAAAGGATAAAGTGAGATGCCAAAACTATTCAGAAGCAAAAAGCTACTAGTCCCGCTTATCTAATTGGAACTAAGCTTCATTGATATTTTGAAATTTATTATATTTTCTCTTCTTTTTATCCTATTTTGTTTTTAGTTGCTTGGGGACAAGCAACAATTTAAGTTTGGTGTTGTGATGAGCGGATATTTTATACATTTTTTGGCATTATTTTTACATAGTTTTTAGTATATTTTAGTTACTTTTTATTATATTTTTATTAGTTTTTATGCAAAAATCACATTTCTGGACTTTACTATGAGTTTGTATGTTTTTCTGTAATTTCAGGTATTTTCTGGCTGAAATTGAGGGACCTGAGCAAAAATCTGATTCAGAGGCTGAGAAAGGACTGCAGATACTGTTGGATTCTGACCCTCCTGCACTCAAAGTGAATTTTCTGGAGCTACAGAAGCCCAATTGGCACGCTCTCAATTGCGTTGGAAAGTATACATCTTGGGCTTTCCAGCAATATATAATAGTTTATACTTTGCCCGAGATTTGATGGCCCAAACCAGCGTTTAACGCCAGCCAGAGACCCTTTTCTGGCGTAAAACGCCAGAACTGGCACCAGAACTGGAGTTAAACGCCCAAACTGGCACCCAAGCAGGCGTTTAACTCCAAGAATGGCCTATGCACGTGAAAGCTTCAATGCTCAGCCCAAGCACACACCAAGTGGGCCCCGGAAGTGGATTTCTGCACTATCTGCACCTAGTTACTCATTTTCTGAAAACCTAAGTTACTAGTTTAGTAAAAAAAAACTACTTTTAGAGATTCATTTTGTAACTCATGACATTTTACATTTTACATTTTATATTGTATCTTCTATAGCATGAGCCTCTAAACCCTATAGTTGGAGGTGAGGAGCTCTGTTGTGTCTCAATGGATTAATGCAATTACTATTGTTTTCTATTCAGTCACGCTTGATTCTGTTCTAAGATACTTACTCGTACTTCAATCTGGAAAAGATGATGATCCGTGACACTCATCATCATTCTCACATTTATGAACGCGTGCTTAACAACCACTCCCATTCTACCTGAGCTCAACGTAGTCATTGGGCGACAGCTTGAGTGCGTATCTCTTGGGTCTCTAATCCACGGACCGAGTCTGTGAGATTAGAACCTTCGTGGTAAAGGCTAGAACCAATTGGCAGCATTCCTGGGATCCGGAAAGTCTAAACCTTGTCTGTGGTATTTTAAGTAGGATATGGGAAGGGATGACTGTGACGAGCTTCAAACTCACGAATGTTGGGTGCAGTGACAGTGTGCAAAAGGATAGAGAGATCCTATTCCGACACACGTGAGAACCGACAGATGATTAGCCATGCGGTAGCTATACCTGGTATTTTTCATCCAAGACGAGAGATCCGACAGTTGATTAGCCATACAAAAACCGTGCCTGGTATTTTTCATCCGAGAGGACGGATGGTAGCCATTGACAACGGTGATCCACCAACATACAGCTTGCCATTGAAGGAAGCCTTGCGTGTTTGGAGAAGAAGACAGTAGGAGAACAGAGATTCAGATGACAGAGCATCTCTGGAACCTCAATCTGTTTCTCATTACTGAATCACGAGTAACACTCAATTCATGTTATTTACTTTTTATAAATAAAAATCATTTTGGTCACAAATCTCCTGACTAAGATTTACAAGATAACCATAGCTTGCTTCAAGCCGACAATCTTTGAGGGATCGATCCTTATTCACGTAAGGTATTACTTGGACGACTCAGTGCACTTGCTGGTTAGTTGTGCAGAGTTGTGAAAAGTGTGATTGTAATTCCGTGCACCAAGGGGCTTGTGGTTATGGTGGTTCAAAGTTATGTTGAGGAGGGGGTTCATAAGCATACAGCGGGGCATGTTGGTAACTACAAGGGGGTCCACCATATTCATCATCTTCGGACGCTTCTTGGAATGGCTCTTGATCATAGTATGTTGGTGGAGGTTGTTGCCAAAAGGGTTGATCAAATCCTTGTGGCTCCTCCCATCTTTGATTCTCCCATCCTTGATGCATGTTTTCATTGTAATCTCCTCTTCCTGTAACATAATTGTAACCCAACTCATAGCCAAAGGGGTGAGAGTTCATAGTAGCTAAAGAAAATAAAAACAAAAACTAGTAAAAATAAGCAACTAATTCCTAAACTAACAAAAACTAGCAAACAAGCAAAAAGCAAATATTTACAATAACCAATAATAAGGCACACGTTTGTAATTCCCCAGCATCGGTGCCATTTTAACGAACGAACTTTTGTGTGGTCTAGAAATTCACAAATAAATTTTCGTCGCCAGTACAGTTTCTAAACAAACAAAGAATCCTTTCGTACCAAAGTTTTGGTTGCAACTACTACATGCAACTATGCTAAATGCTATCTATCTATATATATACTATAATTTCCATTGAGTTTGGCAAAAACAAACAAAGGAATCTCAATCAATCCAAAATAAAGCTTGGGGCTAAGACAAAGAAAATATAGCAATATGATCAATGTCCAAAAATTTGATTTGAAATTTCTAAAATTAAGTTCAACAATCTTGCGAGAAGATACAAGATAAGCAATCGAAACATAGAATTGAGCGATTGAACCCCTCACCAGATGTGTTTACACTCTAGTCGCTCAGTGTGTAGGGTTTAATCACTCAATCCTCCTTTAATCATGTTTTTCAAATATTTGCAAGTCATCTAACAATCAACTAATATTTGATGCATGAGTGCAAATATCATGAGGATTTTTGAGGGTTGTAATAGGTCTTAGGTAAGGGTAGGATTAATATGGTCAAGTGGGCTAATAGATTGGATCTTTGATTAGCTCAAGTATCCCACCTAATCCTATATTAACCTATTTATACTCAAGAAACAACCTAACTTCCCATTCTTTTCCATTTCTCACACTCACTCATGCATCCTTTTTCCAATTCACACACACATATCCATCCTTTATTTACATTCTTATTATTATTTCTTTTTCTTTTCTTTCCCCTTTCTTTTTTTTTTTTTTTTTGACAAAGAGGAGATGCATAAGCTTCTAAGTAATGAATGCATGAGTATTTTTCCACTTTTCCAAATAGTTTCAATGAACACCCAAAGCACTAGCTACCAATGATTTCCCACAAATTCCCCTACACTTGATTAACACACACACTCAAACCCAAGCTAATCAAAGATACAATTTAAGGACATTATGGTTTTTCACTTAGGGTGAATGATGTGCTTATAATGAGAACAAAGGGGAATTAAAGGCTCAAAAAGTGGTTTACAAAGATAGATGCAAGGGTTGGCCATATGGGTTAGTGAGCTATACAAAGATGGCCTCAGTCATACTAAATGCAATCCAAAACAACAAATATAGGACATATAGACTAAAGTAAATATAAGATCACAATCATAAAAGGATTTTACAACACACAAGAACAAAAATTGTGGTTGAAAATGTGCAATCATCCATTAAAGCTCAAATCTCACTAGGTATTTTGTTCAAGCTCTTTTCTATGTTCCATAAAAATACTTCAAGAAAGTTCAAAAACAAGTTTCAAATCTAATCAATAGAATGCCCTAAAAGGGATTTCTTGAAAATTCCTTGTAATTTTAACCAAACTTATTCAATCTAACATGCAACATGTAAGTATTTACTATCATAATAGTATAAGCACTAAAGAAATATATACAAGTAAACCAAACCAAACAAAATGCACACAAGAGCAAAAATTGCAAAAATTGAAGAAAAAGGAACAAAAAGGGTATTGCAAAGTGTCTAAGAAAAGAAATTTTACCTCCTTTGAAGTTAGCAATCCTCTTCCATACTTAAATAATGCACGGTCCTCCGTGCATGTACATAATCCGAGGGTGAAGGACTGTGAGGCTCCACCTTCAGCTACTGGGCTCCGGGGGCTCCGGGTTCTTTGCAGACAAAGAAACAACAATTGAGGAAAGGTAAGATGCGTGTGGTATGATAAAAGGCAATGTGTGTATTCTAAATGCGTGCACAATTTAGAACACAACACATTGATCGGGTAAAACAATAACCATAAAAGCAAAAGAAATAGCATGTTCCTCAATTAAGTAGTCCTGGGTTGCAAGTAAAAAATAAGCAAAACTTAAGGGACAAACAACCTAGGTAACCACAACTAAAGTGAATTGAGTATAAAATATATTGGATAGTGAGATTATGCAAGTAATAGCGCAAAGTGAATAGAAGATGGCACAATCAACAATAACCAATTCCATGATGAAAAGATACTACTTATTCATCCTTAGGAATTAGGAAATAATCACATGTATAAGGTACTTGTTATAAAAAGTGGCAAGTCTTGATAAAAATCAAGTCAAGTCAACTCAAAAAAATGCACAGCATTAATAAGGAACAAATACCTTGTTATGTGATTATATTCACTTAAGAACCTTGATGACTAAGTAGCTCAACTCAATTCACTAAAGTAAAAATGCACAATTCATAATGCCAAACAAGGATAAAGTTTAATGCATATGGCCATGACAACATATGAATCAAACTCACAATTTATCTAGGCTATTAAACAAGGCTTTGATGCTCAGTGCACATATTCATCAAACTTGAAACCAAATTCAAGTAAGAAGCAACCCAATCACATCAAGCAAACACTTGCAATTTATTCAATTAACAAGCAACTAAAATAAAACTAATATAATTACCAAAATAAAAATAAAGTGCAATGAAAAGTAACTAGAACAAGTAGAAAAGAGGGCAAAAGTAAGAGAAGAGAGGGGTGGAGGGGAAAAGAAGAGAAGAAGTAGAGAGAAGAGAAGAAAAAAAGTAAAGTGGGAGAAAACAAGGGTGTGCATATGCTCAGGTACGTGTGCGTACGCACACAAGGCGGAAAAGGGGGTTATGCGCGCACACAGAAGGGTGTAGGCGCTGCGGACAGAATGAATATGAGGACCTGTACGCATGCACAGAAGGGGAAAAGAGGGGGTGTTCCCACGCACAAGAGGTGCGTGTGCTGCGAGCAGAGGCGTTGTTGAAGGTTGTGCGTGCGCACAAAGCTATGCGCACGCACAGGTAGGTTTTTTTTTTTTAAGGAAGGATCATGTGTGCGCTCATACATAGGTCCGTGCGGGCGCACAGATTTGAAAAGGGGCAGGGGTTCATGCGCATAGGCTGTGCCAACGCTCCCACCAGAGTGGTTGCAAGTTGGCGTGTGATAAGTGAGATTTGCTTGATGGTCTAGATTTTCTTCTTATAGGAAAGAATTACTTCGTTGTAAGCATAGCTCCAAACCAACAAACAATTTTCACATCAAAAATTTGGTTTTGTCACAAGTACAAACCCCAATAAGAATTAACCGAAGTATTTAGACTCCGGGTCCTCTCACAAGGAATTGCAATGAAGTGGTCAATTATTGGCTATGAAGAACAAGAGGTTTGACTTATAAAGGGGGCAAGAAAATAAATGACAAGAATTTTAAATGCAAGAAGAGTAAATCAAGCAAGTGACAAAAGAAAGCAAGTAATAAAGAGAGAGACATTCATGGCAAGAATTTGAGATCATAGGCTTTCTATCCTAGTCATGCAAAGATTAATTCATCTTATTTAGTCAACTCCAACAAATGGAAGAAGGTATTTCATGTCATCTTCACATAGGAAGAATGTCAAACAAGACTAGTTAATCATGTCACAATAATAAACAAGAATTTATCTCATTACGTCATCCCCGAAGATGGAAGAAGGTATCATATTATCTTCACACTCGAAGAAAGTCTAACAAGACTAGCTAATCTCAATCCAAAGGTCCTAATCAACTTACTAAGTGAATTATCAAGAGATTAGAGTTTATGAAAACAATACTAGCCAACAACTCTAGATCACTAACATGAGTTGGGTAGTCACGACTCAAGATCACCTAATTACTCTTTCCAAGCCAAGAATACTCAAAATCTACTATAACATCCAACCAAGCATTTTGTCAAACACTTCGAAGCCATACAAGAAAATCATAGTAAATGAGCAAGAAATATAAATCTACCAACTACCAATTGCAAGGAAGGTAAGATTATAACTCAAATCAACAATAAAAGAACATCAAAATCAAATTTCATTAAATGTAAAACCAAATCCAACATGAGCATTCATGAACATGAAAGAAGCGTAAAAGTAAAATTAACATCACAAACTAAGAGAATAAAAGTGTAGAAGCAAGAATTCATAAAAGAAACAAGATGAAAACATGAAATCAAAGCTAGATCTAAGAGAGTTTAACCTAAGAACCCTAATTCTAGAGAGAAGAGGGAGCTTCTCTCTCTAGAAACTAAACTACATGATTCTAAGTTACAAACAATTGCTCCTCCCTTGTCCAAGCTTGAATTCTACATGAAATAGCATCAGAAATGAGTTGGATTGGGCACAAAATGCTCTAGAAATCGCTAGCCACGAGTTGCTCTTTAATGAACCACGTGCAACATCGGTGCATATGTATACAGTGCACGTATGCATCCCTAAACGCGAAGCAACTATAACAAATTTTATATCATTTTGAAGCCCCAAATGTTAGCTTTCGAATGCAACTAGAACCGCCTTATTTGGACCTCTATAGCTCAAGTTATGGTCAATTGAGTGCGAAGAGGTCAGGCTTGACAGCTTTGCAGTTCCTTCATTTCTTCATGAGTTCTCCCACTTTGCATGCTTTTCCATCATTCCTTTAATCCAATATTTGCCTTATAAACCCGAAATCACTTAACAAACATGTCAAGACATCGAATGGAATTAAAGTGAATTAAATTTAGCTATTTTATGTTCTAAAAAGCATGTTTTCACAGTTAAGCACAAATTAAGGAAGAATTACAAAACCATGCTATTTCATTGAATAGATGTGGGAAAAGGTGATAAAATCTCCCAAAATAAGCACAAGATAACCCAAAAATTTGGGGTTTATCAAACCTCCCCAAACTTAAACTAAGGATGTCCTCATGCTAAAATCAAGAAAGAAGCAAAGGGTATCACATTTATTCAATGCAAATTAACTACATGCAACCTATCTATATTCAATCTATCTAAATGAATGCAATGGCTTGGTCAAAACAAATCAATTTCCAAGAATACATGTACAAGTACAAGGGCTAAAGCAATAGCAATAAAAGCAAACCCACAATTGAATTGAATTATTGAAAGATTTTACAAACTTGCAAGAAAATATTATCATGGGTGGAAACATGTAATTGAGCGATCGAACCCTCATCGGATGTGTATCCGCTCTAGTCGCTCAAGTGTATAGGGTTGATTTACTCAATTCTCCCCTAATCATGCTTTCCAAGATTTATTTTTCATCTAACAATCAACAATTACTTTATGCATGCATACAAATATCATGAGGACTTTCCCATAGGTTGTAATTGGGCTAGGGTCAAGGTAGGATGCATATGGTCAAGTGAGCTTGAAATTCGAATCTTTGATTAACTAAACTTTCCACCTAACCTATGACAACCTGTACAATTCTAAACAAACCTAACTTCCCATTCTTCACTTTTTCACACACTCATGCATTCTCTTTTTGATCATCACCCATATGCATTGACTTTTATTGAACCTTGCTTTAGGGCATTTTATCCCATTTTTTTGCAATTCTTTGTCTTTCTTTTTCTATTTCTATTATTTTTTTAATTTTTTAATTTTTTTATCATTATTTTTTTTCTTTTCAAACTAAAATATATATAAGAACATTAATGCATATGGTTTACACATGATTAATACATGAGTATGTACTCAATTCCCATGATTTTTCAACAAAAACGTAAACACACTTTTATCTCTACCCAATGTTCCCAACTTCCCCAAAATCAAATGATGAACACTCTCACTAGCCTAAGCTAATCAAAGATATAAACAAGGGACATTTATTGTTTTTCACTTAGGCTTCTAATTTGCTACAATTAAGAACAAATGGGTTAAGCATAGGCTCAAAATTGGCTAACAATGGAAGATAAAAGGATAGGCTATTTGGGTAAGTGAGCTATTTGAACGATGGCCTCAATCATATAAATGCATGTATATACAAAATAATGGACATAAAGAATCAAACAAATCAAGGATTACAATCATAGGAAGAGAACAATGCACACAAGAAGGAAAGTAAGTGGTTATGTATGATGTAACCACACAATTAAGGCTCAAAACTTACATGCTTGTGTTCTTAGCTCAAAATATGATCCACAAAGTATATAATTCAAGCAAGTTCTAAAAATGTTTTTTTTTCAATCAATAGGGGTTCCCTATAGATAAAATCCTTGGAAAATATCATGATTTTGACTAAGCTTAATATATATTTATGCAAAATAAGAAAATGCAACTAAGAATCCTAAAATGAAATGCAAAAGTGTTGGGATTAGAAACTTGTTACCCAAAAATGCCACATGGTCGGACGACCTCCCCACACTTAAAAGTTCGCACCGTCCTCGGTGCACTAAATGAGCAAGGGGGTACGGCGACTCTCCGAGTTGCCACCTTTATCTGGTAGGTCATCCGGTTGCTGCGTGTTCTTCCTCTTGCTTCCATTTTTGCTTATGGTGTATCGATCATGAAAAAACAAAATAAACACTGTAAGATAAGAACATACAAAAGCAAGGAAGCGCGAATTGTTGGAATGAGGTGAATCACTGGAATTGAGTGAGTGAATTAGTGTGACATTGATGAAAAATAAGTGTGTGGGTTCTAAAATTGTGCATGGTTTAGAACACACACACTAGTACAAAAAGTTATGTCACAATTATACTAAAGAAAGCATACACTTCGCTCATTCTAGTGTGCTTCAGATACATTGAAAGACTTGTAGGTTAAGGCAACCAAACAAGTAGTGAAGAAGCATAAAAGCATTCAAGCAAAAATTAAGCGATTGTGAGATTTGATAATGAATGGGTATTGATCGATGTGTAAGTGAACTTAATGAACATAATGGTATATGAAACTTACACCACAATCAACGACACCTATTGAAGTTGTTGCAACACCTAAGTGACATAGAGGTAAAACACATGGATGCTATGGAACTTAGGAAAAAGAATATAGAAGTCAAAAACAATCACATAGCAAGCATGGTCCACAGAGCTTAGAAAGCTCAAAAATATGTCGCTAGGCAAGCTTTCGATCCAATTTCATAATTCCACAACCTCAATGCATGAAATAGGTGATATGAATAAAGGGTAGATCACAAATAAGCATCACCTAAAAAAATGCAATGATAATATACAATTGCCTAGCAATGGATGACGAAGGCATGGAGGCCAAACATGCAATTCAAAGAGTTAAGATGCATGAAGGCAATGTAACATGTACTTGGTATTCAAAAGCACTAAACATGAAAAGTTCCGAACCAAGTAACCAAATATAACCTCAAAAAAGAATCCAACAATGACAATTAACATCAATGATGTTAAACTAACATCCTATTAGTAATAAGCAGCAGTAAACAGTAAACAAGATTAGTAATCCAACACTTATAATGGAAAACAAAAAATAACAACAACTAAACTAACTAACTAACTAAAAAGAAAATGGTTTTATATGGTGTTTGGTAGTGTTGGATGATGTTTCAAGGGTGGAAAGAAGAGAAGAGAAAAGAGAAGAAGGAAAGAAATGGAAAGAAGAAAAGAAAAGAAGATGATTGATGCAGGGCAGGCCACGCGTGCGCGTCAGTGACGCGTGCGCGTTGATTGGTAAAATGGAAGTGACGCGTACGCATAACGCACACGTGCGTGTCGATGGGTTATTTCGAGAGTGACGCGTACGCGTGACCAGCGTTGCACGTTCGGCATAAAACGCGCGCTGTTCGCGTGACTCTCGGAAAAATGGCTTGGAGGCAAAAACATGCAATCCATGCGTACGCGTACATGACGCGTGCACATGTATCGTTGAAATTGCTTGATTCACGAGTACGCGTAGAGCACGCGTGCGCCTGGATGGTGCTCTGTTTATCAAAATTTTTCTATGTTTTTGCACGAATCCAAGCATTCCAAACCTCCAAACAGCTACCAAAACATCACAAAACCTTATTTAACCTACTAGACTCCCAAATAAACCTAACTAACTAAGTAAAACATGAAATTAAACCTAAATTATCCATTTTTACAAAAGAGAAAAATGAAAAGATGTTACCATGGTGGGGTGTCTCCCACCTAGCACTTTTGTTTATTGTCCTTAAGTTGGACTTATGGGGAGCTCCTCATCAAGGTGGCTTGTGCTTGAATCCATCCTTGAACATCCACCAATGCTTGGACTTCCATGATGCTACATCATTCAAAGTTAATAACTCCAAGCCTTGATGGAGTTCTTCACAAACCATAGGCTCCCAAAGTTGATCCTCCTTTTGTAAGCCGGGATCCCATAATTTGTTTTCACACCCGTCTTCATTTTGATCATGGTGATTTCCTTCGGGTGGCAAGAGGGATGAATTCTCATGGAAGCACCAAACTACCCTCTTAGACCCATTTAATTGAGCATTACACCAATCCATGCTCCTCAATTTCGAGCTTCCAACCATAATGAGCCTAGACTTACAACGCCAACCACTAAACATCCTCCTCTTACGCTTAATTCCATAAAGCGCCCTAAGTTGGCTATCCGTTTCAAGAATACCAAATTCAAGTGGGATAATAAAGCTAACAGTTAGAAGTTTTACCCACTCAAATGAAAGATTGGATGACAACCTAGGTGGAGGAGTTCCCAATGATCTTGCAAAGCACGCTCTACTCCCGTCCATCCTCTTCTAGAGGCGTCCACCACTTGGCAAGGTTCTTCAAGCTCTACCTCTTGCCAAGCCTCTTCAAGTTCACATTCTTCTTCACCAAATTCTTCTATCTCTTCCCCATCACTCAAATCATAAATAGGAGGTTTAGTGAAATCTACCTCATTATCAATTCCAAGCATATTGGGGAAGGACTCATCAAGCTCAAAAAGATCATATGTTGATTCGGAATCATTATAAATAGGAGGGCTTGTTGCTTGGAACACTTCTTCCACTTCTCCAATCACATTGTGCCTTAGAGGGTGTGCACTCTCCTCCTCAACATCAACTTCAAACTCCATGGAAGAAGGCTCTTCAATTTGTGATTCCTCTATGTACTCAACATATCCTAAGGCTCCAACCACTACTTCCTCTTATTCAATAATCTCTACCTCCTCCTCTTGTTGCATTTCTTGCTTTAACTCCTCTTTCTCACCTTAGAGCTCCAAATTCACTCCTTCACTAAGCTCTTTGGTTGCTTCTCCACATTCAACAATGGGAGTGCCTTGATCGCGTAGGCTTAGGCGAGATGAGACTATGTTGCCAATTGCTTCTACCATGATAGCCATTTTGGCTTCTAGCTCCTTGAACTCCTTTTCCGTTCCTTTTTATTGCCTTAGGATATGAGATTCAAGATCTCTTAGTTCTTGCGTAAGGGCTTCATCGGGGGGCGGTGGTAAAAAAGATGGTTCATTGGTTGAGGGAAGGTTGTTGTAATTGGAAGGTGGTTCATATTGGTGAAATTCTTGAGGTGGTGTGTATGGACTTTGTGGCTCATGGGAGTATTGGTGTTAGAATGGTGGTGGCTCTAGATATGGTTCATATGGTGGTTGGTATGGTGGGTATGGGTCAGGATCATATGAAGGTGAATGGTGGTATGAGGCTTGTGAGTATGGTGGAGGACTATATTGAGGAGGGGGTTCATATGTATGTGGTGGTTGTGGTTGACAATTACAATAAGGGTCATCACACACATTAGATTGGTATGCAAAAGGAATAGGATTATACCCATACGAATCCGAAGAGTAGTCACGTTGGGGTGGCGCTTGGACAGCTCGGGTGGCAATAAATGCCCTTTGGTCGTCGCGCATCTCCGTGAGGATAGCAGTCATGTCCCCAATCACTCTTGCCAAACTTTGATCTCTAAATCCTTGATGCATGTTATCATTGTAAATTCCATCTCCTACAACATAGTTTGAACCACACTCATAGCCAAAGGGGTGAGAATTCATGGTGACAAGAGAAAATAAAAACAAAAGCTAACAAGAAACAAAGAAAACAAAGTCCTACAACTAGCAAAAATCAACAAACAAACCAAAAATCAAGTTATTCACAACATATACAATAGCCAATAACATAACACCATTGCAACTCCCCGGTAACGGTGCCATTTTGATAAGTGAGATTTGCTTGATGGTCTAGATTTTCTTCTTATAGGAAAGAATTACTTCGTTGTAAGCATAGCTCCAAACTAACAAACAATTCTCACATCAAAAAATTGGTTTTGTCATAAGTACAAACCCCAATAAGAATTAACCGAAGTATTTAGACTCCGGGTCGTCTCACAAGGAATTGCAATGAAGTGGTCAATTATTGGCTCTGAAGAGCAAGGGGTTTGATTTATAAAGGGGGCAAGGAAATAAATGACAAGAATTTTAAACGACAAGAAGAGTAAATCAAGCAAGTGACAAAAGAAAGCAAGTAATAAAGAGAGAGACATTCATGGCGAGAATTTGAGATCATAGGCTTTCTATCCTAGTCATGCAATGATTAATTCATCTTATATAGTCAACTCCAATAAATAGAAGAAGGTATCATGTCATCTTCACATAGGGAGAATGTCAAACAAGACTAGTTAATCATGTCACAATAATAAATAAGAATTTATCTCGTTACGTTATCCCAGAAGACGGAAGCAGGTATCATATTATCTTCACACTCGAAGAAAGTCTAACAAGACTAGCTAATCTCAATCCAAAGGTCCTAATAAACTCACTAAGTGAATTAGCAAGAGATTAGAGTTAATGGAAACAATACTAGCTAACAACTCTAGATCACCAACATGGGTTGGATAGTCATGACTCAAGATCACCTAATTACTCTTTCTAAGCCAAGAATGCTCAAAATCTACTCTAACATCCAACCAAGCATTTTGTCAAACACATGGAAGGCATACAAGGAAAGTATAGTAAATGAGCAAGAAATATAAATCTACCAACTACCAATTGCAAGGAAGGTAAGATTATAACTCAAATCAACAATAAAAGAACATCAAAATCAAATTTCATTAAATGTAAACCTAAATCCAACATGAGCATTCATGAACATGAAAGAAGCATAAAAGTAAAATTAACATCATAAACTAAGAGAATGAAAGTGTAGAAGCAGGAATTCATAAAAGAAATAAGATTGAAACATGAAATCAAAGCTAGATCTAAGAGAGATTAACCTAAGAACCCTAATTCTAGAGAGAAGAGAGAGCTTCTCTCTCTAGAAACTAAACTACATGTTCTAAGTTACAAACAATTGCCCCCCTTGTCCAAGCTTGAATTTTGCATGAAATAGTATCATAAATGAGTTGGATTAGGCCCAAAATGCTCTAGAAATCGCTGGCCACGAGTTGCTCTTTAATAAACCACGTGCAACATCGGCGCATACACGTACAGTGCGCATACGCATCCCTAAACATGAAGCAACTATGAGAAATTTTGTATCATTTTGAATCCTCGGATGTTAGCTTTCCAACATAACTGGAACTGCCTCATTTGGACCTCTGTAGCTCAAGTTATGGTCGATTGAGTGCGAAGAGGTTAGGCTTGACAGCTTTGCAGTTCCTTCATTTCTTCATGAGTTCTCCCACTTTGCATGCTTTTTCTTCATTCGTTCAATCCAATCTTTTCCTTATAAAACTGAAATCACTTAACAAATATGTCAAGGCATCGAATGGAATTAAAGTGAATTAAATTAAGCTATTTTAAGGCATAAAGAGCATGTTTTCATAGTTAAGCACAAATTAAGGGAGAATTACAAAACCCTGCTATTTTATTGAATAAATGTGGGAAAAGGTGATAAAATCCCCCAAAATAAGCATAAGATAAACCACAAAATTAGGGTTTATCAGCGTGCGGACGCACAAGCCTGCGCGGCCGCACATACAGCGCGAAAAAAGGTTATGCGTGCATATGCATGAGTGGGTGTGCACGCATAGGTTGCAGAAAGCAGGGGAACGCGCGCGCACAAGGCGTGCTGACGCTGCGAACAGAGGGCAAAATCATGCGTGTGCGTGCACACAGATCGGTGCGCATGCACAGGAAGTAGAAAATAGTTGTTTTGTGCGCACGCACAAGTACGTGCGTACGCACAGATGTCCTGTTTTGCAAAAATTTTTTTCTTCAAAATTCTAAGGTACCAAGCTTTAGTTCAATCAAAACTCACACCAAAATATGCAAGAACCAATAATTTCATTATCCAAACCAAAATTAACCTATCTAACTCAAAATTAAACTAATCCTAAGCTAACCAACTATAACAAAAAGCAAATAAGTCAAAATATATACAAAAAGAGAAGAGTTAGAACAATGTTACCAAACACTTTTATTTAATGTCTTTAAGTTAGACAATTAGGACAGCCCTTGCTATGGTGGCTTGTGCTTGACTTCCCCACCAATGCTAGAATGTCCAATGTCCTCTAGGATCCCAATCCTAACCATCAACAAAGACAACCAAAAAAGTAAGCTATTTACATATTAACATATTTACAATAGTCACTAACTTTACACCATTACAACTCCCCAACAACGGCGCCAAATGTGACGATGACCAATTTGCACAGGTTAGGAATTTGATTAACAAAAATGGATTTGGCATTGTGAGTATAGTCCTAACCCAACAAATTGGCAATCAATCAAATGTCATCACAATACAAAATAAATACATACCGAGAGTATTTAGCTCCCGGGTCGTCTTCCCTAGGAGTTGCAATTAAGTGTAATGTCATAGGCTATGAGAGGGAGAGAGCATGGGGGATTGGGAATGAAAGCAAGAGAGCAAGAGAATGTAAATAGCAAGAAATTAAATGATCATGAAAGGAATGTAAATGCAACTCTTGGCAAGGATTGGAGAATTTAGGATTCCTATCCTAGTTGTGGACCACAAACATAGGAATTGTGTGGAATCAATCCAAATTAGTCAATCTTCCTTGAGAATTATCAAAAAGGCCATAATTGATCTCAATCCATAAGTCCTAGTCAACTCACTAATTACTTAGTGAAAGACTAGCGTCAATGGAAACCAAACCAATTAACTATTCTCACACAATGCGGAATGGACATCGACAACTCAATTCCATCCAAACACCCAATTTCTCAACCAAGAGTATGAAAATTAAACATGCGAGAAATTAAACATCAAAGCAATAAAAGTCAAAAGCAATTAAATTCAAGGAAAGGAAATAGCAAGAAAGTAACTTAACATGCAAGAAAGTAAATGAAAGCAAGTAAAAGTCAAAGCAATAAAACTTTAAATGCAAGAAACCTCTTGGCAATTAATTGAAGGCTAAGGCTACCTATCCTAGACATTGACCACAAACATATGATGCTTATGAAGAGTTAATCCTACTTAGTCAATCTTACATCGAAGAAAAGTTAAATAGGCATAGTTGATTTCAATCCCTAAGTCCTATGTCAACACTAAGGGGTCACATAGAGTCAAGGAAAACCAAATCAACTAACTACTCTAATATATCAAACAAGAATGGACATCAATGACTCAAGGGACCAAAGTCATCAATTTCAAGCCAAGAGTGGAGAAAAAACTAAGTAAAAACTAAGCCAAGCATTTTGTCAAACACTTAGTGTGCGTGAAAATAAAATAATATTAAATTACATTAAAAATAAATTCCAAAATACCAAAAGCAAGAAAATAACAATAACAACTAAAGAAAGCCATAAATAAACATAAAACATAAATTTGCATTAATTATAATTAAAATAACAAAAGTGTTCATAACATGAAAATTAAAATAAAAGAGAAAATAACAAAAGAGATGAAGAAGATAAAGACAAGAAAGTAAAGAAACATAAATGAAGCCACATTAAAACAAGAATTAAAAGTAGAAATTACAAGAAATTAAACTAAGAAAACCCTAATTCTAGAGAGATGGAGGAGTTTCTCTCTCTAGAAAATAAACTACATGACTAAAATCTAACCCTAATTTCTCCCCCCCCTTCACATAGAGTGAGGCCCTGTCTAATATAGGAAGAATCAGCTTTAGAAAGTCCAAAAATTGGGCCCTGGAGGCCCAAAAATCGCCCCCAGCGATTTGCATTAAATGAGTCACGCGCTGGACGTGTGCGAACGCACAGGTGTGTGCGCACGCACACGTGCTGATTTTCCTCTTGTGCGTACACACAGGTTGTCATGCGTATGCACACATGGTTTTGTGGCTTTTGTGCGTACGCACACTAGGTTGTGCGCACGCACACTCCAATGTGTGCTTCTCCTTTGTTTTCTTAATGTTTTCTCCCTTTGTACATGCTTCCTTCCACTTTTGTCTTGCCAAACTTGCCTCTAGGAACTAAAATCACTCAAAAAACATGTCATGGTATCGAATGGCATAAAAGTGGAATTTAATTGCTCAATTTAAGCACAAAAATGTATGTTTTCACATTTAGGTTCAATTTAGGGATCAAACAAAAAAGTATGCTATTTTGGTGCTTAGGTGTGAGTTTTTGTTATGAAATCCATCCAAATCAAGCTAAAATATATCATAAAATATGGACTCATCAATCGCCCCCAGCATTTTCTGATACGTGTAGCACGTGGCTCTGTCACGTGTACGCGTCACCCACACGTACGCGTCGCTGAACTTTCGCAAAGTCACGCGTATGCATCATCCATGCGTACGCGTCACCTAACTGCATGGCAACTATGGCAAATTGCATATCATTTTGAAGCCAAAAACTTGAGGGAAAAACGATTCCACACAAACTCACCGGCAAGTGTACCGGGTCGGATCAAGTAGTAACAACTCACTTAGAGTGAGGTCGATCCCACAGGGATTGATGGATTGAGCAATTTTAGTTAGGTGATGAATTTAGTTAAGCGAATATTTGATGATTTGAGTGATTTTGATTAACAGAAGCTAAATTGCAAGAAAATAAAAGTGCAGAAGGTAAATTGAGCAGAAAAGTAAAGTACATAAGAGATAAATTGCAGTAACTTAAAGTGCAAGAAAATAAAAGAGCTGAAACTTAAATTGCAAGAAAAGTAAATTGTATAAACTTAAAGTGCAAGAAATGTAAATTGCTGAATCTAAATTGCTGAGAATTGTAAATTGCTTGAAGAACTAAAGGATTTGGGTACTGGGATTCAGAATTAAACCAGAAAATGCAAGATAAAGTAAATCAGAGAACTATGAGAGGCAGAAATTCAGATCTGGATCTCAGTAGCAAGAACAAAAATGGAAAATTGCTTCAAGAAACAAAACAGCAAGAAAACTTGAATCAATTATGAAATCCTAAAGGGAAATTGAAGATCGAAGAAGAGCAATGAGATTAGAGAGCAGATCTAGATCTCAATTACTCTCTTGATCAAGCAGATGAGAAATTTCAGAAGAAAATAAAAATGAAAACCAGTAAAGAAGATTAAGATCCAATTCTTAGAACAATTGAGAAGAAAAGTAAAAGATAATTCTCAGATTTAGAATCAAGGGCACTCTTCAATCTCAATTCAAAATACGAAACAGAAAGTAGAAGTTGCGGAAGAAATAAAATGCAGAAAGAATACTAGATCCAATTCCCAAATCCCAAATTCAAAACAAATGAAAATTAAAAGTGAGAAAACTAAAATGAGCAAAAAGGGTCATTACAAATCAAATTAACTCCTATATATACACTTTCTATTTTGGTCTTCAAAGTTTGGAGTGGGCCTTTTGGTTTTTGGATTTGAGGAAAGATGGGTTCGGTTGGCTTGGGTTCAAGTTGGGTTGGAGGCATGGGTCAGCTCCCAGGGGAGCATTCAGTTGTGTTTTGTGAACGCTACGTTCACTCTTGGCTCCCCTTGTGCCAAGCTCCTTTGCCTAGCAGCTCCTTGTCATTAGCGTTCACTCTTTGAACGCTACGTTCAAATTGTGAATGCTGCCTCTTGCTGAGTCTTCCTCCCAAGGCTTGAAGCACGAAAAAGTTGCTTCTAGAGAACGCTATGTTGCCTTTTCCAAACGCTGCTTCCTTGGCTAGCAAATTTGGTACGCATGGGGCAGCTCCAGTATAGCGCTGCGGAAGCAACTATGAGTGCTCCTTGTTATTGCTTTGATGTGCCTAGCCTTCTTTGATTCTAAGCTCGAGAAAAGTGAGGATAGGCAACGTAGCGTTCGAATTCTTGAATGCTACCCTTGAGGATTGTTATGATGTGCCTTGCTTCTTCACCAAGAGTCATGAAAAAGGGAAAGAAAGGCAACGTAGTGTTCTCTTCTTTGAACTCTATGCCTTGGCATGCACTGCACCTTTTGCTTTCTCTTTGGTGTGCATGCTTCTTGGTGCGCTACGTTCAATGTTTTGAAGCTGGCCTTGCTCCCTTGGTTCCAAGCCAAGCTCCACGAGAAAGGGAGGAATAGTGAATGTGGCGTTCACTCTTTAGAACTCTACCTGATAAACCACTATTTTATGGTTTATCTTATGCTCAATTGGGTGGTTTATATCAATTCTTTACTCACTTATTCATACTAATTGCATGGTTTTACATTGTCCTTCCTAATCTTGTGCTATGATTGAAAACATGCTTCTTTGGCCTTAAATTTCCTATGTTTAATCCTCTCTTATTACCATTCGATGCCTTGATATGTGTGTTAAGTGTTTTCAAGGTTTACAGGGCAGGAATGGCTCAGAGGATGGAAAGGAAGCATGCAAAAGTGGAAGGAATGCAAGAAGCTGAAGGAACTGCTAAGCTGTCCAGCCTGACCTCTTCGCACTCAAACGGTCATAACTTCAGCTACAGAGGTCCAAATGACGCGGTTCCACTTGCGTTAGAAAGCTAACATCCGATGCTTCGAAATGATATTTAATTTACTATAGTTGCCCTGAGGATAGACAACACGGATGCATGCTTCACGTGCACGTGTCGCATCTGCAAAAATCAGCATGATAGAATTCGCAATCAGCGACTTCTGTGCTGTTTCTGGCCCAGTTTTCGGCCCAGAAAACACATATTAGAGGCTATAAAGTAGAAGAATCTATTCATTCATAAATACAACATTCATAATTCACAATTTTAGATTTTAGATGTAGTTTTAGAGAGAGAGAGGCTCTCTCCTCTCTCTTAGGTTTTAGGATTTAGGATTTCTTTTAGGATTAAGATTTCTTCTTCTTCATTCCAGGTTCAATGTTCCTTTACTTTATGTTCTTTTCTAGTTTTATTTATTCTATTATTTTAGTTGATTACTTGATGTTGCCAATTTGGTTTATGGATTCCTATGTTTAATTTGATTTTCTATTTAATATAATTTGAGGTATTTCAGAATTATAATTGCTTTCTTTTATGATATAAATAATTTGGATTTTTCCCTTTTGGGTTTGGTTGAGTAATTGGTGACACTTGAGTTGTCAAACTCAGCTGTTGATTAGTATTTGAAGCTTGCTGATTGATTTGGATCACTCTAAAGCTAGTCTTTCCTTAGGAGTTGACTAGGACTTGAGGAATCAAATTGATTAGTCCACTTGACTTTCCTTTATTTAGTAACGGTTAACTAAGTGGAAGCAACAGACAATTCTGATCACACCTGATAAGGATAACTGGGATGGGATTTCCAGTTCTCATACCTTGCCAAGAGATTTTCTAATTATTAATTTATTTTTCTTGCCATTTAAATTACTTGTTCTCTATTTCAAAAAACCAAAAATATATCTTTTTCTCCATAACCAATAATAAACACACCTCCCTGCAATTCCATGAGAGACGACCTGAGGTTTAAATACTTCGGTTATAAATTTTATTGGGTTTTGTTACTTGTGACAACCATACTTTTTGTACAAAAGGATTCTCTGTTGGTTTAGAAACTATACCTACAACGTGATTATTTTTATAAAATTCTTTACTGGTATAAAATTCTTTACCGGGGAATTGCAAACGTGTGCCTTATTATTGGTTATTGTAAATAATTTTGCTTTTTCGTTTCTTTGTTAGTATTTTTAGTTTTAGGAGTTTATTTTCATTAATTTTTATTAATTTTTGTCTTTAATTGCTACTATGAATTCTCACCCTCTGGTTTCAGGTTTGGTTCTAATGTTGTTGAAAGGAATCGAAGCTATAACAGTAACATGCATCAAGGTCGAAATAATCAAAGATGGAAGGAGCCATGAGGATCTGATTAACCCTTTTGGCAACAACGCCTTCCAAGGTACCATGGACAACGACCATCTTAAAATGCATGCCAAGACAATAGTTATGGTGGACCCTTTCGTAACAACTGACCTCCACCCAATTACTAGGGTCAAGAGCCATTCCAGGGTGCATATCAAGATGATGAATATGGTGGATACCTTTGTAGTTACCAATAAGCCCCGCCATATGCTTATGAACCCCCTCCTCAACATAACTCTGAACTACCATACACACAAGCCAATTTCCACCATTCACCTCCATATGACCCTAATCCTTATCCACCACACCAACCACCATATGAACCACACCCAAAACCACTACCTCAATATTCACCATCTCCATATCCTTATCAAGAAGAACCACCTCCGTATTATGAGCCCTCTCTCCCAACAAATGAACCCTCCTATCCACCCCAACCTCCATTGGATAACAACACACTCATCTCTAACATCATTGGTCTCACATCTATACTCTAAAATCTTATATCCCGCATGAACCAACCCTCTACCTCTAATATTCAACCCTCAAGCTCTAGTGTACTTCTTTTTCAACCACATAATGATCTTTCCATCCCATCACCACCCTCCATGGAAGAGCACCCATATCCATCAATCCAAGAGCAAGATGATCCCAATTATGCTATTGATATGGAACAAGAAAGAAGGAATCATCTTCTCAAATCCATACTTCATAAGAATCTAGAGGAGGCCCTAAGGGTGGCAGTACTAGAGACCCTTGAAGTCGAAGGAGTGGTTGAAGAATTAGTGAAGGAAGAGATCAAGGAGAGACCCTTGAAGATGAAAGAATAGTTGAAAGGAGTTGTCATGTAAAGGAAATCATCAAGGATGAGTACGATTTTATACTAAAACAACTGGACAAAGCAGTAATTATTGAAGAGGAAGAAGAGGTTGCAAACTTAGGAGATGCTGAACCCCATGGGAAAGTCCAGTCATAGAGCCTCCTTCCAAGATGTTTGATATTGATGTTGAGGAGGGCGTACAACCTCCAACACATATCGTGGTTGAGGCCTTTGAAGAGGTTGATCAAGAGATGGATTCAATCATTGATGAATCCTTATCTGCAATTGAATCATCTCCCATTGGACTTGACACAGAGATTAAAGAAGAAGCACAACCTCCCATGCCCTTGGTGAAAAATGAAGAAGAGATCGAATTGGAAGAAAGCTACCAAGAGGAAGAGGTTAAAATTGAAGAAGCTTGCAAGAAGGTGGAAGTTGTCAAGGAAGAGTTCAAGGGAATGGAGCTGGAAGTCACCTTGCCAAAGTTGTTGGAGACCTCTCCCCCAAATCCATCACCGTCCATTCCTTCATTCAAGTGGGTAAATCTTTCATCTCTAAGCTTAATTAGCCCACTTGAATATGCTTTGCTTAAGACGGATGGGCAACTTAGAGCTCTTTGTGGCTATAAGAGAAAGAGGGAGATGGTTAGTGGTAATAGTTGTCATGCAAGGTTCAATATGGTTGTATGCTCCAAATTGAAGTATAAGAGTTGGTATAATTCTCAATTGAACAGGTTTAGAAAATTGTTTGGATATCTCTGTGAGAATTCTGACTGTTCACCACCCAAGTAGAAAAATGATGATCAACAAGAAGACGGGTGCAAAAGCAAGGTTTGGGACCCCGGAATTCATTCTGGCAATCAACATTCTTGGGGCCTTGTCACTTGCTTTAACTTGCTTGAAGGCCTTATGCAACTAGTGTGGGATCCCGGAGGCCATTGGAATTACAAACATTGGTGGAGATTCCTGGATGAGTTCAAGCATAAACTACCATGACAGGGAGCTTACGAAATGTCCAACATAAGGAATTTAACTAAAAGTGCTAGGTAGGAGACAACCCACCATGGTATTATCTTCTATTTTTATCCTTAGTTTTATTTTATTATATTTTTATTCTTAGTTTTATTTTGCTTTGTTTTATTCTTAGTTTTATTTTATTTTATTTTTCCTAATGATTCATTCATCATGCCTGCATCAGCATCTGCATTTTGCATTCTGCACACTGCTTAAAAAAAAAAGAGCACGCGACGCGCAAGCGTCACTGACGCGCTCGCGTCATACGTGCATTCGGAAGAAAAGAGAATTGAACAGAAAGTCACGCGGGAGTGTGGCTGGAGGCGTGCCTTAGGCACCAACGCATTCACGCGAACGCGTCCCTGACGCATTCGCGTCGTTTGCGAAACCAGCCCTCCACGCGTGCGCGTCACCCACGCGCACGCGTGACCCTGCAAAATCGCGTAAATGGGTGTATGGCAGCAAGTTATGATGGAGTGGGGCTGGAATCGTGCTAGAAGCACAAGCCCTACCACGCGAACGCGTGCTCCACGTGTCCGTATCAGTTTTAAAAGAAACGCCTTTCACGCGTGCGCGTCACCCACGCGCGCGCGTCACCCAAAAATTTTGGCAAAATACAAACAAAACAGAAAGTCGTGCGAACGCGAGGCTGCTCTCGCGCCACTAGCACAAATCAAGTCACGCGAACGCATGCCTCACGTGTCCACGTCACTTGCAAATATCGCCAATCATGCGAACGCGTGCCCCACGCGTCCGCGTTGCCTGCGCCGCACACCTTATTCAGATCAGCGCCAATTATCTTATCTTTTTCTTTCCCAATCCTAATTTTTTTCTTTCCCCTTCTTATTTATTTCTTCTCTCTTTTATACTTCTTTCTTCCCCTCTCTCTTACTTCTTCTTCATCCCTTTAACCTCTCATCCCTTTTCACTTCAATTCTATTTTATTTAATTTATTTGCATACTTTCATTCATTGCATTTTTATTTTGTGCATATTTTTTATTTTCTTTGCTAAATTTATTATTTTTCCATTGGTGTTAAATTTTCTTATTTAACTGTTGCATCTTCTCTTAAATTATCATGGTGCTTCATGACTTGTTTTATTCTGATTGGGCAGTATTATTTAAATCAATGCTAATCTTTTATGATACTTGTACTCCTCTTGCATTGACATGAACTTATACTATCTTGCATTACCCACACTTTCTCCCCCATTGTTGCAACTTTTGCACCACTGGTATGCCATGTGCTTCTATTCTTTTCTCACTTGCATGTTGTAGCTACCATGTAATTGAGACCCTCATTATTTGGCATTAACCCACCCATACTTTATTTATTTTCTTCTCTTTATTCCTGGGTTACTTTTCCTCTTTTTCCTCTTCTTTCAGGATGGCCACCGAGGAAGGGAAACGGAAAACATTTACATGGGCAACAAACAAGTTACATCTGCATAATCTTTGGAGAAAAGCATCAGTATAACAACCCGTCCACTTGCACATCTCAGCATGCACCGAGGACGGTGCAATCTTTAAGTGTGGGGAGGTCAATACCGATCTCCATGGGTTAGTTATTTTCTTCTCAACACCAATGTTTAATTTTCTTTGTTAAATTAGTTGTTGCATTTGCATATTTGATTACATGTTTGTTTTTGATTTTATGCATTTAGCTACTACTTGGTTGAAGTAATATTTTCTTTTTCAAGAAATTTTTATAGTATTTCATTAATTTAAATTGAAAATTTTTTTATTAAACTTTCTTGAAGAAATATTATACTGGAACATGGTTTAGAGCTCGAACACATAAAAATAGTGAAATTTTGAGCCTAATTGATTGGTTGCATCTTATCAACCAATATTTTATTTTTGGTGTGTGTTGTTCTCTCTAAAATTGTAATCTTTGTCTTGCTTAATTCTATATTTCCACAGTTTGATGTATGCATTCACTTATATGATCGAGGCCCTTGTTTCACTAACCTTACATACCCATATGGCCTTAACCTTTCATTATCCTTTGCAAACCAATTTCGAGCCTATTTTACCCCTTTTTTTCTTTACTTTAGCACATCATTAACTCTAAAGCGAAAAGCAATAATGTCCTTAATTTGAATCCTTGGTTAGCTTAGACTAGTGACAGTGCTCACGAATTAAGTGTGGGAAAGTTAGGTTTGCCAATATTTGGTTTGAGAATTGAGTGTTGTGTATTCTTGAGAAAATATGAACAAGAATGTTAAGAACATGTTTATGCATTCAATACCTTAATCATATGCATTGAAAAAAATTATTTTATTAAGAAAAGAAAAATAAAAAAGATAAATAAAGGAGAAAAAGAAAAGAAAAAGAGCAAATAAAAAAAATGGGACAAAATATCCCAAAGTAAATGGTGATAGCAATGCATATGTACTGTACTCGAATCAGTATGCATGAATATGTGGAAAACATGGTTAATGGACAGTTAGATGTTGTATTATGATTACATGGATTGTCTAAGTTAGGTGGAAAAGTTTAGGTTAATTAAGGATTCAGATTTTAGCCCACTTGGCCAAATACAATCCTACCTTGACCCTAACCCCATTACAACCCTTAAAAGACCTCTTAATATGTGTATTTGTGCATTAAGTCTTTGTTGATTGGAAGAAAAGCAAGCCTTAGAAAGCAAGGTTAGTAGAGAATTGAGAGAATCGAACCTTAAACACTTGAGTGATTAGAGTGTATACACTTCCGGTGAGGGTTCGATGCTCGATTCTTTGTTCCCGGCTTTCATGAGCTATTTTCTTCTTGCAAGTTCACTTGTACTTTATTTTGTGATTTGAATTAGTGAAATCCAGTTCATATTTGTTCTTGAAGGATTTGTTTACTTTTAACCAAGTAGGTAGAAACATTTTGCATATAGTTACATTCATATAGATAGGTTGCATTTCATACTTATCTACCATTCCTCTTCACCTTTATAGCTTCTCTTGAGCTTAGCATGAGAACATGCTAATGTTTAAGTGTAGGGAGGTTGATAAACCCCTATTTTATGGTTTATCGTATGCTCAATTAAGTGGTTTATATCAATTCTTTACTCACTTATTCATACTAATTGCATGGTTTTACATTGTCCTTCCTAATCTTGTGCTATGATTAAAAACATGCTTCTTTGGCCTTAAATTTCCTATGTTTCATCCTCTCTTATTCCAATTCGATGCCTTGATATGTGTGTTAAGTGTTTTCAAGGTTTACAGGGCAGGAATGGCTCAGAGGATGGAAAGGAAGCATGCAAAAGTGGAAGGAATGCAAGAAGCTAAAGGAATTGCTAAGCTGTCCAGCCTGACCTCTTCGCACTCAAACGATCATAACTTGAGCTACAAAGGTCCAAATGACGCGGTTTCAATTGCGTTGGAAATATAACATATGAGGCTTCAAAATGATTTATAATTTGCTATGGTTACCCTAAGGATAGATGATGCGGACGCATGCTTCACGTGCACGCGTCGCATCTGCGAAAATCAGCATGACAGAATTCGCAATCAACGTTTTCTGGGCTGTTTCCGGCCTAATTTTTGGCCTAGAAAACACAGACTAGAGGCTATAAAGTAGGGGAATCCATTCATTCATAAATACAACATTCATAATTCACAATTTTAGATTTTAGATGTAGTTTTAGAGAGAGAGATAGACACTCTCCCCTCTCTTAGGTTTTAGGATTTAGGATTAGGATTTCTTCTTCTTCATTCCAGGTTCAATGTTCCTTTACTTTATGTTCTCTTCCATTTTTATTTATTCTATTATTTAAGTTGATTACTTGATGTTGCCAATTTGGTTTATGGATTCCTATGTTTAATTTGATTTTCTATTTAATATAATTTGAGGTATTTCAGAATTATGATTGCTTTCTTTTTATGATATAAATAATTTGGATTTTTTTCTTTTTTGCTTTGGTTGAGTAATTGGTGACACTTGAGTTGTCAAACTTAGCTGTTGATTAATATTTGAAGCTTACTGATTGATTTGGATCCTTCTAAAGCAAGTCTTTCCTTAGGAGTTGACTAGGACTTGAAGAATCAAATTGATTAGTCCACTTGACTTTCCTTTATTTAGTAAGGGTTAACTAAGTGGGAGCAATGGACAATTCTCATCACACCTGATAAAGATAACTGGGGTGGAATTTCCAATTCTCATACCTTGCCAAGAGATTTTCTAATTATTAATTTATTTTTCTTGCCATTTAAATTACTTGTTCCCTATATCAAAAACCCAAAAATATATCTTTTTCCATAACCAATAATAAACACACCTCCCTGCAATTCCTTGAGAGACGACCCGAGGTTTAAATACTTTGGTTATAAATTTTATTGGGTTTTGTTACTTGTGACAACCAAAGTTTTTGTATGAAAGGATTCTCTGTTGGTTTAGAAACTATACCTACAACGCTATTATTTTTATAAAATTCTTTGCTGGCAGAAATCAGTTCGTCCCTACCCCCTTGTTTTCTTTGAGTGCAACGCTTTAATGTCATGGGCCACGCTTTTCAAAGCGTGGCCTAAGGTCCAAAGCATGCTCAAACTTCAAAGTGTGCCCAAAAATCCTTCTTTCCTCTGCTTGAGCTCAATTTGTGCTTTCTCCTTCTTTTCCTTTGTCTTTTTACCTATTCATCAATCAAACGAATACATCAAAGCCTCACCAAAATCACAAGATCTTACATCATTTATAAAATCAATTAATTCTAGCATAAAACCTATGATATTGTGTAAAATAAATGATGTTTAATTGATTCAAGATAATCATGAAAATCCACTCCAATTACTTACTTATTGTTCAAGAAAGTGCATAAAACCTAATGAAACTAATGAAAAATGCTTGTAAAACTAGCATAAGATGACTTGTCATCACAATACCAAACTTAAATCTTGCTTGTCCCCAAGTAAGCACCAAACATGAGAAGAAATGAAATGAAACAGAGAAGCATACATGTCCTTATTTAGCAGATAATAGAATTTGAACCATGGGTTTTATGCAGACAAAAATGCAGCTCACTTATTCTTTGCTGATAGATAAGAAATGTTTCTTTGAGGATTCACTAGAGTTGCTGTCATAATGCCTTGCTCTTTGATTGATCCCTTTTTTATTTTTCTTTCTTTCTTTTGATTATAAAGCTTATTTCTCAATGATAACACAGTGTCAAGTGTTACAGTAGCCTTTTGGCTCAATATTGCTCAACACTTCTTCACTACAGACACTTGGCTCACAAATTTTCTTAGGAACATTGATGCCCAGCATCTCTTTGGATCACTAAATGCTTTGTAGCTAGGTTACTCTTGATGATGGACTTTCGGTTAGTAATCCCGGATTAATTAATACAAGTTACCAAGTTTTAAAAGACTCCTCAGAACCTAATTGTCCAAGCATATCCTAGTACAAGAAACACCACAGACATATGTCCTAAGGTCCAAGCTATTGGTGTCTAGCCTTATTGTTTGTTTCTTTGCCGATTCTTGGCTTTTCTTTTCTTTTTCTTTATCACTTTTTTTTGTTTTCCAGGGAATTTCATTAATAAAAGGTTTTCTAACAGCAACCAGGTTCACACTACAAAGAACACTCTATCATGCAGCTTTTATTATTGAGCTTATCATCTTAATCAAGCAATCACCACCACAAAACTTCATTCTACTTCCTACCACATTGAACAATCACTTTCTTTTTTCAAACATTTTCTCTTATTGATGCAAGGAAAGGGAAACAAAACTTGAATTTAAGATAGATGAGTGATAACAAGCATAATGTAAATCCTAACAAGAAAACTACTCAAGATATGAAAGTGCAGAATATAAAATATTTGGAGGCATATCAAGTTTCAGATATGCATCATCCTTATTTGATTAAAACTATAAAAAGAACTCCACCACCTCTAGTTGTCGCGCTCTTTCCCCTTGCTGCTTTCTACTTTCTTCTTCTTCTTCTTTCTTTCTTGGGGTTCTTCAACAGGGCACCTACGATCCCAAATTTGGTCTACCTGACCCCAGAGCCCAGCATCCTTCAATCCTTGTTGTATATGTGCTGTCTGTTTCTTGGCTAGTGCTCTCTGATGGTCTATCAACTCTTGGCATTGCTATGGACTACATAGTCCAACTTTTCTTAAGTTACTATATCATACTCCATTCTGTCCGCATACCTATGCTCTCCAATTGTATGATATATATTCTTCCATTGGTAGAGATTTTGGGTGTACTCCCCATACTTGGCTTGTCGTAGGGACAATCTATTGAATGATTCTTGAAAGTTTGTTGATTGTTCCCCTTGCCCTTCAAGAATTTTTGCCTGAAACTCCCTCTGTTGATCCAACATCTGAAGCTGGAAGTTTTCTTTCTTCTACATCATTTGCTACTGCAATGCAATTGTTGCTCACGATCCTTTAAATACTGCTCTTGTTGCCTCAAGTATTGCTCCTGTTGTTGCTCCTGTGCTCTCATGTATTGTTGAGATATTTCTTCAATTGCTCTTTGCATTTGGCTCAGATCCATTGCACCAGAAGCTTGTTCCCCCTCCACTTGTGGTCTTCTCCTTCGTCCTTGAGCTCTCCTCTCTTGCTGATTGTCAGTGTCATCAGTGACACCCTCCATGCTTTGCTTAGTGACCTCTCTGCTTCCTTTTACCTTCTCAGTATTTTCATCCTCAAAGAGTACTTCTGCTCTTTTGCACAGGCTCAATATAGTGCTGGGTGGCCAAATCTACTTGATTTACTAGTATCCTCAGCTATTTCTTGAATTCTATCTGCGATGAGCTGTGGGACATTGACTTCTCCTCCCCTAAGTATGCAATATGTCAGAATTGCTCTCTTGATTGTGACCTCGGATGTATTTACAGTGGGAAGGATGGATCTTCTCACTATCTTGTACCACCCTTTAGCTTCAGGTATGAGATCCATTCTCTTCAAGTGGCTTGGATTTCCTTCTGAGTCCCTTTCCCAATCGTTGCCTTCAAAGCATATACCACTTAGTATCTCATCAGGATTACTTTCACCCTGCATTTTGTCATCAAAGCTGGGTTCTCCATATGTTATCACCCTTATCTGCAAGACTCTCATGATGGATGATGGGCTAAAATCTACCTCAACCCCCCTAACATAACTCTTATATGGAGGGCTGTCCTTGCTTGACCTCACAGCATTTGCATAAAATTCCCTTATCATGACTGCACTTATGTCTGGGAGAGGCTCACATAAAACTTTCCATCTTCTCTCTGCCTCTATTCTTCTCATGATGGGATATTCTCCATCTTTCAGTCTGAACTCTGTCTCTGGAATGACTTTCTTTGATTCCATTAGCCTATAATACCTTGATTCATAAAATTGAGACTTAAATCTCTTGGTATCATAGGTTGGTGGTTCGGCTACAACTTGTTCCTTTCCTTTCCTTCTCTTAGAACTTAATGAAGCCATGAAATAAGAAGGAAATAATGGAGAAAAAAAGATAGGTTTTGGTTAGAGCACGGTTATGATGGAAAGAATAGGAGGTAAAGTGTTGTATGATGCCTTTGGATGAGAGAATGAGGATGTACCGTGTTTGGGAGGAATGTTTGAGTGAAATAAAGGTAAATAAATGTGGAGGTCTTATATAGAGAAAGTAAGGATACGTGAACTCAAGAAGTATCATTGCCAATTTATAGCCAAGGCATGAAACAAAGCAAGGAGTTGAAGGATCTGGTTGAGTTGTAAGGAAAGGTGGGGATTGAGCAATTCATTGTTGGAAAGCCATGAAATGGACGGCCTGCATGTGAAGATGAGTGAAGATAAGGATTGCTCCTCCATTGGCTGCATGTGGTTCAGCCTCCAAGGTGCAAAGCCATGCAGATTTTGTTTCCAAGAGAGCCCACTTCCCTAAGCACATGTGACTCCCTTTTTCATCTTATGATAACCTTGCGTGCCTTTTGTCCTTTTCTTCAAATTTCACCATTCCTATCCATGTGAACCAACAAATAGTGAGCTTACCTTTTAATTCAATACGGTGGTGGTGTTTGTTAAGTGGAAAACAATAAAGAAAAACAAAATCTTCTATGTGTTCCTTATTTATGAAAAACAAAAAATGCTCTTTAAGAATTGAACCAAATTTTGGTGAACACCAAACTTGCTCTCTGCTACGTGCTTTATAGGAAATCTAGTGAATATCTATCATAATTAGTATATTCATTATAAGGAACACTTTATTTGCTACCATGCTACCATAAACTCATAAAATGATGCAATGTATGGTTTATCTTTCATGAATTTGAGCCTTGGAGTAATAATGATTTTCTTGAAATTCATAGCATATACAAACACCAAACTTAAAGTTTGACTATATACTTAAACAAAATGAATGAGTATATATCTTAAGTTGGTTTTATGATCATTTATGCATGAAAAGCTATTTTGAAGTGCCTTTAGGCACACCAAACTTAGGAGTCAAACATATGCTTCAAAATGATGTGTGCAGTTATCAAATCCACTCATGAGAGCTCAAACTTATGCTAGAAAAACCCTTAGTTATTGAAATTAAAAACAAGAATATTAAATCATTGGATGCCTCCCATGGAGCGCTCTTTTATTGTCACTAGCTTGACATTGGTCCCTTGTTAGGGTGGTTGATGATTGTGGTGCCTCAATTCGTCTCCTCTCACTGTGAGCCTTCTTCCTGTACATTGATGGTTAATCTCCACATGCTCCAGTGAGAGTATCTTGTTGATGGTGTAGTAATCATCAGTTTGTGGATCTGTCTCCAACTGTTGGTATATCAGTTTCACTCTGTCCCCTTTTGAGAATCCTTTAGTTGATATCTTCTTGTTCTTCCACCCTTTTGGAACACTTTTCCTACTCTTCTTTCCTTTCTTCATTTGTCCTTCTTTCTTTGCAGCAGGTTTTATGGTAGGAACCTCCTTCTCAAAAATCAAGTTCCGAACCCCTTCCTGCCTTCTCTTCTCATCCTTTACCTGTTCCTTACCCTCTTTCTCTTCTCCACTGTCCATCTCTTCCTTTACAGGTGAGATGATGAGTGTTTTAGTGGTTTTTCCTTCTATTGCAACTCTTCTTCTTCAACCTTCCTGTAGCTTTTCTCTTCAAAAGTGTGCTGTACTTCCTAGAAGACATTCAGAGTGATCTTTTCATCATTTACCCTCAAAGTCATTTCTCCTTGTTCCACATCAATGATGGCCCTTGCTGTGGCTAGGAAAGGTCTTCCTAGTATAATAGAATCATGCCCCTCTTCTCCTAAGTCCAGGATTACAAAATCTGCAGGGAATATGAATTTCCCCACTCTAACCAATAGATTTTCAATCACCCCCTTGGGAATCACCAGAGATCTATCCACTAGCTCCAATGACATCTGTATAGCCTTCTCATCATAGACAGAGGCATGAGGTTAATACTAGATTCTAAATCACACAATGCCTTGTCAATGATTGTGTCACCAATGGTACAAGGTAAGAAGAAGCTCCCAGGGTCTTTGAGTTTTGGTGGAATGCCTTCTTGGATCACTGCACTGCATTCCTGGGTTAGGATCACTGTCTCTTTCTCATTCTAGCTCCTTTTCTTGTTGATAAGCTCTTTGAGGAATTTTGCATATAGAGGCATTTATTCTAGAGCTTCAGCAAGTGGAATATTGATCTCCAACTTCTTAAACACCTCTAAAAATTTAGGGAACTGTTGGTCTTTGATCTCCTTCTGTAATCTTTGAGGGTATGGCAACGGAGGAGTGTAAGTCTTCACCATTGTCCTCTGTTCTTGTGACTGTTCTTCCATGACTTCCTCTCCTTTCTTTGAAGCTTGAGGTTCCTCTTTCTCCTTAAGTTTCTCTTGGTCTTGCTTGTCTTTTTCTCCTTCTTGCTTTTTGTTTCCAACATCATTCTCCACAGGCCTCTTGTCGTTAACCATGGTTCTTCCACTCCTTAATTGGATGGCTTTGCATTCTTTCTTGGGGTTGGGAATGGTGTCACTTGGCAATGCATTGGTTAGCCTTTCAGCCACTGTTTGCTTTGATAATTGACCAATTTGCCTCTCTAGATTCCTCAATGAAGCTTCATGATTTTTGTTTGCTAGCTCTTGATGTTTCATCATCTTCTCCATCAATATCTCCAAGTTGGAGATCCTTTGAGATTCCTGGGGTGGTTGTGGTTGATTATGGGATGTTGAGGGTGAATGATAGTTGTTTTGGTTAGTGGATGAGTTATTGGGTGGATAGTAGTTGGGTTAAGGTTGATTATTTTGTGGTTTTCTGTATGGATTTTAGTTAGTATTTTGATGGTTTTGATGGTTTGTGTTTCTGAAATTATTTTGGTTTGAGTTTCTCTGCCAAAGTTGCTGGTTTTTGTTCTCTCGCCATTTCAGATTTGGGTGGTTTCTCCAGGATGAGTTGTAAGTGTCTCCATGGAAGTCATTTGATTCAGAACCTTGGTTGTGCATGTACTGCACTTGTTCAGGCTGCTGCTCCTCATAGTTTTCCTCCTGCTATCCCTACACCATTGATGGTTGGTAAGTTGTGCTCACTGCTGCATGTTGCAATCCATCCATTCTCTATGACATTGTTTCAATTTGCTGTTGGAGCTGCTGGTGCATGAGTTTATTCTGAGCTAATATAGTATCAACTCCTTCAAGCTCAAATACACCCTTCTTTGGAGCTGGTTGCCTTTCAGAGGAGTAGAAATACTCATTGTTGGCCACCATGTCTATGAGATCATGTGCCTCTTGAGCAGTTTTCATCATTTGCAAAGATCCTCCTGATGAATAATCCAAAGCTTTCCTTGAAGGTAAGGACAAGCCTTCATAGAAATTCTGCAACTCCACCCATTCATTGAACATTCCTTCTGGACATCTTCTTATTAGAGCTTTATACCTCTCCTAAGCTTCATACAATGACTCTCCTTCTTGTTGTCTGAAGGTTTGCACATCAGTTTTTAGCTTGATGACTCTTTGAGGTGGATAGAATTTGGCTAGAAATTTGCTAACCAAATCATCCCAGCTGGTAATGCTCTCTTTGGGGAAGAGTTCTAACCAATGTGTGGCTTTATCTCTTAATGAAAATGGGAATAAAAGAAGCTTATAAATGTCAGGGTTGACTCCATTAGTTTTGACAGTGTCACAGATTCTCAAAAATACAGAGAGGTGTTGGTTTGGATCTTCAGCAGCACTTCCTCCATATTGACAATTGTTTTGAACCAGGGTAATCAATTGAGGCTTGAGTTCAAAGTTATTGGCATTGACATTGGGGGTCAAGATGCTACTCCCACAATTCTTTGGGTTGGGGATAGTGTATGAAGCCAAGACTCTTCTCTGAGGTTAACCATTGTTGTTGGCCACACCATTACTATGATCTGAAATGTTATCATCCATGACTTGATCTTCCTCCTCTAATTCCTCTTCACCAATAACTCCTTTCCATCTTGCTTCTCTTCTCAATCTTCGGAGGGTTCTCTCGTCAAGGTTAAGAGATGTGGATTCACCTCTTCTTCCTCCTGACAAATAAACAAAACCAGAAACCAAAATGAAACACTCTACAGCTAGAGCGAGATTAGTGTTAGCTTAAGCAAAAATTCAAACAGTTAGTGTGCTTAGTAAAAATGAAAAGAAAATGCTTAATCTAGATTATCACCCTACTTAATCATTGTCAATCTAAATCAATCCTCGGCAACGGCGCCAAAAACTTGATGGGTGAAAATTAGATTTCCACACAAAACTCACCGGCAAGTGTACCGGGTCGCATCAAGTAGTAAAACTCACTTAGAGTGAGGTCGATCCCACAAGGATTGATGGATCAAGCAACTTTAGTGAGTGATTAGTCTAGTCAAGCTAACATTGGTGAATTGGATGAAATTAAAGCAACAGAAAGTAAATTACAGGAATTATAAAGTGCAGAAAGTAAATTGACTGAAACTTAAAGAACAAGGAATGTAAATTGCAGTAAATGTAAATCATCAGAATGTAGATTGGACAAAATCTTAAAGAGCAAGAAAATCAAATTGCAGCAAAATGTAAAGGAGGCTGGGTGTTGGAAAATTAAATGGAAGCAATAAATTAGAACTCAAAACAATTGACAGAATCTTAAACTTGCAGGAAGAGTAAATCAAATTGAATCAAGAACAGAAATGTAAAAATTGTAGAAAAGTAGAAGTGCAGAAGATTAAATCACCAAGAAGACTTAGATCAATTCTGAAATCTCAAAGAGAAATTAACAATTTCAATGAAATAGCAAAAACAGAAAGAATACCAAGAGCTCAATTGCTCTCTCGATTAAAATAGAAAGGAAATTGCAGAGGAAGGAAAATGAAACAGAAAAGAAAAGAAAACCCATATCTGATTTCCAATTGTCAAGTTCACAAAGGAAAATTTAAACGAAAAGCTCTTTATTCTACTTCTACTCCTATTGCCCTCTAGCAGAGCAACCCTCCTTAATGAAATGAAATTGATGCCTTTATACAGGCTTTACAAAATGAAAATGAAATTGAAATTGAAAACAAATTACAATTTAAATAAAATTCCTAATCTAGCTTTTTCTTGTGCCTTTGAGTGATGTCCATGGGTTTTGCTTGCTTTGGTGTGTCAATAGGCTTGAATTGGGACTAATTGAGCCAGAGTTGCAGCTTTTTGGTTTGGCCTTGAAGAAGTGGATCCGGGTGGCATTTGATTGAAAATGGATCAGGGGTGGTGCATGCTCCAGTGGAACGCGCTATTTCATTAGTGAACGTTGTGTTCACTTGCCTTGTGAGCCAATTTTTGTGCCAAGCCTCCTTGCTTAGCCTAGCATTTACTCTTTGAATGCTACGTTCAAATTGTGAACGCTGCACTTGATGCTGAGCCTTCCTCCCTATGAGAAGCACGAGAAAGTTACAAAAAGGGAGCGCTGCGTTCTAAATTTTGAACGCTACCCTTCCTTGTGCATGCTTCCTCTTCGAGCGCTACGTTGCATCCTTTGAGCGCTACTCCTTTGTTTCCTTGCTATGCATTGCTTTCAAAAGCCCCCGAAAAAGTTCAATTTAGTGAGCGTGACGCTCACTAGAATGAACGCTTGCTTCTCTTTTAATGTTCCCATGCTTGTAGCATTCCTTTGCTTAATGAACACTAGCGTTCATTGATGGGTTCCATTGGCTTTATTATTAATGTATTACATGCATGCTTTTATTAATGCCTTTTTATATGCATTAACATAAAGCTTGATTTGCCAAATGCATTAGAAATGTATGGCTTTAATTAATAATGCTAATGCATTAACGTTAAAGCATTTATTCATTTAACGCCTTCATTCATTAGCATTAGTAATTAATTGTTTCATGCATGCATGCTTTTATTATATTATTACATTTAATTAGTAATGCCAATTACTTAACATAGCATTCATTTATTTCATTCATTTGGCATTATTAATTAAATGTTTCATGCATGCATAAACATTAATACATGATAATCCATGATAATGCATGCATAAAGCATTAATAATTAAATGCATGCATGCTTTAGTTATTAATGCATCTTTATCATGTCACTAATGCCAAGGCTCCATGGTCATGGGCCACGCTTTTAAAAGCGTGGCCTAAGGTTCCAAAGCGTGCTCAATCTTCAAAGCGTGCCTAAAATTCCTCTTTTCTTCTTTTTAGCTTATTTTGTGCTTTTTTTTGCTTCTTTTTCTTCTTATTTCCTACAAAGTTTATAAAATCAAAAGATCAAAGAAATATATCATTTAAGCACAAAAGAATGAAATATTTAAGCACTAATCATCAATTTCTTGTATGAAAAAAGCATAGAAAAACATGACATGATGACATGTCATCACCCGGATGTTAGCTTTCCAACGCAACTGAAATCGCCTCATTCGGACCTCTGTAACTCAAGTTATGATCGATTTAGTACGAAGAGGTCAGGCTTGACAGCTTAACAATTCCTTCAATTTCTTGTATTCCTTCCACTTTTGCATGCTTCCTTTCCATCCTCTAAGCCATTCCTGCCCTATAAATCCTGAAAACACTTAACAAACATATCACAGCATCGAATGGTAATAAGAGAGGATTAAAAGTAGCAAATTTAAGGCCAAAGAAGTATGTTTTCAATCATAGCACAAAATTAGAAAGGAAAATGTAAAACATGCGAATTATATGAATAAGTGTGAGTTTAGTGGATAAAATCCACTAAATTAAGCACAAGATAAACCCTAAAAATGGGGTTTATCAATCTCCCCACACTTAAACATTAGCATGTCCTCTTGCTAAGCTCAAGAGAAGCTATAAAGGAGTGAAGAGGGATGGTGGAATTTATGAAATGCGACCTATCTATATGAATGCAACTACATGCAAAATGCTCTTTCCTACTTGGTTTAAAAGTAAATAAATTCTCCAAGAATAAATATAAACTGGATTCCACTAATTCAAATCTCAAAATAAAGTACAAGTAGACTTACAGAAGAAAATAGCTCATGAAAGCTTGGAACAAAGAATCGAGCATCGAACCCTCACCGGAAGTATATACACTCTAATCACTCAAGTGTTTAAGGTTCGATTCTCTCAATTCTTTACTAACCTTGCTTTCTAAGGCTTGCTCTTCTTCTACCAATCAACAATAATTTGATGCACAAATACACATATCAAGAGGTCTTTTAAGGGTTGTAATGGGGTTAGGGTCAAGGTAGGATTGTATTTGGTCAAGTAGACTAAAATATGAATCCTTAATTAACTTAAACTTTCCACCTAACTTAAGCCAATCCATGTAATCAGAACATAAAACCTAACTATCCATTAACTACGTTTTGCCACATATTCATGCATTCCAGTTTTAGTACAACTTATATGCATTGCTATTACCATTTGCTTTGGAGCATTTTGTCCCCTTTTTATTTATTTTCTCTTTTTTTCTTTTCTTTTTCTCCTTTTTTTTTCTTTTTATTTTTCTTTTCTTTTCTTTTGTTTTCCTCAATGCATATGATTAAATTATTGGATGCAATAATATGTGCTCAACTATTGTTTTGCACATTTTCAATAAAAATACACAACACTCAATTCTCAAACCAAATGTTTCCAAACCCATGTTCCAATATAATATTTCTTCAAACAAGTTCAATAAAAATTTTAAGTCAAATTAGTGAAATGCTATAAAATAATTTCTTGGGAAAGGATTCATCACTTTAACCAAGTAGTGGTAAAATATGAACAAAATCAAACAAACATGTAATCAAACATGCAAATGCAACAACAAATTAACAAAGAAAATTAAACATTCGTGTTGAGACAGGAAAGTAACTAACCCATGGAAGTCGGTATGGACCTCCCCACATTTAAAGATTGCACCGTCCTCAGTGCATGCAAAGATGTGCAAGTGGATGGGTGGCTCCAACTGATGCTTTTTTTCCAAAGAATATGCGTAGGAACTTGTTTGTCGCCCCATGTAAACGTCTTCTGATTCCCTTCCTGGTGGCCAGCCTGAAAGAAGAGAAAAGGGAAGAAAAGTAACCCAAAAACAAAGATAGAAAACAAAAAAACTATGTTTGGGTTAATACCAAATAATGACGGTCTCAATTACATGGTAGCTACAACATGCAAGTAAGAAAACAGTAGAAGCAAATGGCATATCAATAGTGCAAAAATTGCAACAATGGGGAAGAGAGCGGGTCATGAAAGACAATATAAGTTCATATCAATGCAAAAGGAATATAAGTATCATAAAAAATTAGCATTGACTTAAACAATATTACCCAATTAGAATAAAACAAGTCATGAAGCCCCAAAATAATGCAAGAGATATTCAACAGTTGAGCAAGAAAATTCAACACCGAAGAAAAAGTATCAAATTTAGAAAAGAAAATAAAAACATACACAAAATTAAAATGCAATGAGTGAAAGTATGCAAATGCAATAAGGAAAATAGAATGAAAGAGAATAAGAATGAGAAGTTAAAGAAATGAAGAAGAAGAAGAAAGTAAGAAAGGAGGAAGAAAGAAGGAGAAAGGAGAGAAGAAAGAAGTATGAACTGAAAAATAGCAAACGACGTGCGCGCATACATCACGCGTAAGCGTGAAAACTGAATTAGCCATGCGACGCGTAAGCATCGCCCACGCGTACGCGTGGATGGCAAAAATTGCACACTGACGCTACGCGTGACTACTCGCGCGACTCCAGTGCCATGGCATCACAACGCTCTGTTCAAGCACCCTTTTACGCCGATTGGCAAGCCCACGCGTACGCGTCGCACACGCTTACGCGTGGATTTGCAAAAAACGCAGGGGATGCGTAGGCGTGGGGCACGCATACGCGTGGGTTGGTTTATGCGCCAGGCACCCCTCCCGCATCGTTGCAACACAACTCTCTATTTATTTTATTAATATTATGCACTGACACATGACGCGTGCGCGTCATCGACGCTTACGTGTCGATTCTAATTTTTTTTTAAATAAACCAAAAATTAATAAGCAACTAAACCATAGATTAAAAGAAATAAACATAAATAAAAATGAAAATATAACTTATTACTAACACAAACAAAAGGGAAATTAGAAAGAATTTACCATGGTGGGGTGTCTCCCACCTGGCACTTTTAGTTAGAGTCCTTAAGTTGGACAGTTGTTGAGCTCCTTGTCATGGTGGCTTGTGCTTGAACTCATCCTGAAACATCCACCAATGCTTGGACATCCAATAAGCTTCAACATTCCTAAGTGAATTCGTGAAGCCTTAATGAAGTTCTTCAGAAGTTAAGGGCTCCCAAAATTGATATTCATATATGCCCGGATCCCAAATCCTGTTTCCACACCCGTCTTCAAGTTGATCATCATTTTTCCATCCGGGTGGCAAGCAGTCCAAATTCTCAATGAAGTACCAAACTCTTCTCTTAGATCTAACCAAATTATCACTAGTCCAACCCTTGAATCTAGCTCTTGGAATCTCAACCTTGATGATCCTTGATTTACAACTCTAACCACTAAACATCCTTCTCTTACGCTTAATGCCACAAAGCTTCCTAAGATGACCATCGGTTTCAAGAATACCATACTCAAGTGGGACTGTAAAGCGAATAGAGATGAGTTTTACCCACTCAAGTGAAGGAGTAGACGCAACCTAGGTAGAGAAGTCTCCAACGATCTTGACAATGCATGTTCAACTCCCGTCCATCCTTGCCGAAGGGCTTCTACTTCCACATCATTCTCAGATTCAACCATAGAAGGATCTTCATATTCAACGAGTTCATTTGTGGATGTGGATTCATCACTAGGAAGACTTGATTCATGATCATCATCCCCAAGAGAACTTGCTTCTTGATCTATCCCATCCAATTATTCATAGGGAATATGCCATGGAGGTTGTGCACTAGCCTCCTTGACATCAATTTCAATCTTCTTGGGGGAATACTTTACAACTCTAGATTCCCATGGAGGTTCGGCATCTCCTAAGTCTTCAACCACTTCTTCCTCTTCAACTATTACGGCTTCTTCCACTTGTTCCAATACAAAGTCACGTTCCTCATTGTCCACTGGAGTTTCTAGTGTCTCCTTCATGCTACGCCCTTCTATTGATTCTCCACATGTAGCCATGGGAGTACTTTGAGTTTCCAAATATTGGGAAGCTAATCGATTTACTACCTCGGTCAAGGCAGTCGTGAATTCTAGTACCTGCCTTTGCATCTCTCTTGGCTCTTGAAGAATAACACTTAGATTGTCATGCATTGAAGATTGGGGTGGATATGAAGGTTCATTATTTGGGAGGAAAGGTTCATGATTAGAGGGAGGTTCATCATAATAAGGGTGTGGTGGTTCAACACTCTCCAACTTTTCCACTTGTTGCACAACACACTTCAGTCCCTTGTTCTCAAGTTGAGATTCTTTAGCCATGAGAGCTTTGTGTGCTTTCCGGTTTCCCACTTGCTCCAATTGATGAAGGATTGCTTGAAATTGATCCAGTGCTTCCTTGAGATGATCCCTTGACTCTTGTTCTGCTTGGAGAACATAATTAGGATCATATGGCTCTTGGATTGATGGATATGGACATGGTGTATATGGAGGTGGTGGTTCTTGGAAGTAATTGGGTTGGAATTGGGGTGGTTCCATATATGGTTCATATGGCTCAAAGGGTGGCTAGTATGGTGGATATGGGTTAAGATCATATGAGGGTGTTTGGTAGTAGGGGGCTTGTGAGTAGGTGGTTCAAAGCTATATTGAAGAGGGGGTTCATAGGCATATGGTGGGGCTTGTTGGTAACTACAAGGGGGTCCATGATAAACCCCAATTTTGTGGTTTATCTTGTGCTTAATTTGGGGGATTTTATCACCTTTTCCCACATTTATTCAATGAAATAGCATGGTTTTGCAATTCTCCCTTGATTTGTGCTTAAATGTGAAAACATGCTTTTTAGGCCTTAAAATAGCTAAATTTAACTCACTTTAATTCCATTCGATGCCTTGATCTATTTGTTGAGTGATTTCAGGTTCATAAGGCAAGTATTGGATGGAAGAAGTGGGGAGAAAAGCATGCAAAGTGGGAGAACTCGTGAAGAAATGAAGGAACCGTAAAGCTGTCAACCCTAACCTCTTCGCACTCAATCGATCATAACTTCAGCTACAGAGGTCCAAATGAGGCAGTTTTAGTTGTGTTAGAAAGCTAACGTCTGGGGCTTCAAAATGATATAAAATTTGCCATAGTTTCATCGCGTTTAAGGGCGCGCACACACACTGTACGTGTGCACGCCGATGGAGCAACGCGATTCACTAAAGTGAAATCGTGGCCAGCGATTTGTAGCTCATTTTGGGCCCAATCCAACTCATTTATGATGCTATTGAACCCAAGGATTGAGGGGGGAATGAACCAATTAGTCATAGTTTAGTTTCCATCATGTTTTAGGGTAGAATTCTAGAGAGAGAAGCTCTCTTATCTCTCTAGATTTAGGATAGAAATTAGGGTAAAGTTAGGTTAATCTCTCTCAAATTCATCTTTCAATTCTTGTTTTGATTTCAATTCTCTTTATATTTTAGTGTTCTATTATCTTAATCTTCTTAGTTTCTCTTGTTAATTTCTTATTTTACTCTCTTTTATGTTGATGAATGATAAACCCATATTTTATGATGTATTTTGTGCTCAATTTAGGTGATTGATTCAACCCTTCACTTACTTATTCATGTAAATTGCATGGTTTTAATTTCCCTTACTTATTATGTGATGTATGTGAAAAACATGTTTTCTATGCTTTAAAAATAATTATTTTAATTACCTTTTTTACCTTTCGATGCCATGATTTGTGTGTTAAGTAGTTTCAGATCTCCTAAGGTAGGAATGACTTAAAGGATGGAAAGGAAACATACAAAAATGGAAGGAAAGCACAAAATGGAGTTTTTGAAGAAACTGGCAGCGACGCGAACGCATGGACGACGCGGCCGCATACCAGCGTGAAAAGGCAGCGACGCAAATGCGTGACTGACGTGGATGCGTGCCTTGAGCAGAACGTAGATGACGCGTACGCGTGACCGAAGCGAAAGCGTGACAAGGAAAACTCCCAGATGACGCGACCACGTGACCCACGCGGACGCGTGACAGACGCCACGTGCAGAAACTGCAAAAAACGCTACCAGTGATTTCTGAAGCCCTTTTCGGCCAAGATCCAAGTCTAGAAAACACAGATTAGAGGTTATAAAGTGAAGGAATGCATCCATTCACGGGGAGCTCTCCAATTAGAGGGAGAGGTTCTCTCCTCTCTCTTAGGTTTTAAGGTTAGGATTTCTTATTATTTCAATTTAGTATTTCAACTCTTTATCAGGTTCAATATTCCTTTTCCTTTTTATTTCTCTTTTGCTTTCAGATACTTTAATGCTCTCATTTAATTACTTATGTTGCCAAATTGGCTTGTGAACTCTTCATGTTTAGATTGATTTTCTCTTATTAATGCAATTGAGGTATTTCAGACTTATATTTCTTATTTAGCTTTTCATATCATTGGCTTTAATTGATTAACTGGAAATTCTTGAGTTATTAAACTTATCGTGATTGATTGTTACATTTGCTAATTGAATTGAATTCCACTAACTCTACTCTTTCCTTAGGAGTTGGCTAGGACTTGGGAAATCTAACTAATTAGTTCACTTAACTTTCTCTTGCTTTCGCAAGGGTTAACTAAGTGGGATTAACTTCAATTTCTCATAAGAATAACTGGGATAGGACTTCCGAATTTTCATACCTTGCCAAGAGTTTATTTTACAGTTATTTATTTATTTTACTTGTCATTTAAATTACTTTTTCCTTACTTTCAAAACCCCCAATTTACAGAACTCATAACCAATAATAAGAACATACCTCCCTGCAGTTCCTTGAGAAGACGACCCGAGGTTAAAGACTTCGGTTATCAATTTCAAAGGGGTTTGTTACTTGTGACAACCAAAACTTTTGTAAGAAAAGACTTTTGTTGGTTTAGAAGCTATACCTGCAACGAGGATTTATCTGCGAATTTCTAGACCACGCAAAAGTTCTCTCTTCAAAAATGGCGCCGTTGCCAGGGAACTGCAAACGTGTGCCTTATTATTGGATATTGTAAATATTTTCCTTTTAATTGTTTATTTGTTTTTGTTTTTCCCTTTTATTTCTATTAGCTACTATGAATTCTCACCCCTCTTGCTTTGAGTTTGGTTCTAAATCTGTTGAAAGGAGTGGAAGCTATAACAGGAATGTGCATCAAGGTCTAAGCAGTCAAAGATGGATGGAGCCAAGAGGATCTAATCAACCCTTTAGGCAACAACACCCTCCAAGATATCATGGGCAAGGACCATTCTACAATGCATACCAAGCTGATAGATATGATGGACCTCCTGGTGGTTACCAACAAGCCCCACCCTGTGCTTATAGACCATCCTCTCAACATAACTTCGAACCACCACACTCACAAGCTCCTTTTCACCATTCACCACCGTATGATCCTTATTTACCCCAATTCCAATCCAATTACTCCCAAACACCACCACTTCTCTATGTACCATGTCCATATCCGTCATCTCAAGAATCACAGGCTCGCCTCAAGGAAACAATAGATCAACTTCATACAACCCTTCATCAGCTGGAGCAAGCAATAAATCAATTATCTTCCAGACGTTTAGACACTCAAGGAACACCAATAACTTCATATGGAGATTCTAATGACAAACGTAGCATGAAGGAGACACTAGAAACCCCAGTGGACAGTAAGGAGCATGACTTTGTTCTGGAACAATTGGAGGAAGATCAAATTATCCAAGAAGAAGAAGTATTGATTGAAGATTTAGGAGATGCTGAACCTCCATGGGAATCCAGAGTTGTGGAAAATTCCGTCAAGGACGTTACAATTGATGCTAAGGAGGATAGTATACAACCCCCAAAGTAGGTATTTTATGAAGAACTAGACGGAATAACCCAAGACGCAAGTTTCCTTAATGATGATAATCACAAGTCAAGTACTCTTAGTAATGAACTTGCATCTGCAAGTGAATTCTTTGAGCTAGAAGAATCTTCCCTGAATGAATACGAAGATGATGTTGAGGTAGATTTCTCTCAACCTCCAACATATGACTTAAGTGACAAGGAAGACATAGAAGACTTTGATCAGGACGCAGTTGCAGTTGAAGAATTTTGTAAGGAAGTGGAGGAATTTACAGAAAAATACAAGGGAGTAGAGCTTACAGAACCACTGAAAACACCTATCCCAAGGCCATTACTGCCCAATACAAGCTTCACGTGGGTACAATCCTTAACCTTTATCCTTACTTTTCCACATGAATATAGTTTGCTTGAAACAGATGGCTAGCTTAGAGCTCTCTGTGGCTTTAAGAGTAATAGGGAAATGGCTTGTACTCAGAGCTGGTGTGCAAGATTCAATAAGGTTCCACACCTCAATTCGAAGTACAAGGATTGGTATCAAGTTCAATTGAATGGGTCTCGGAAGACGTTGGTCATCTTGGTGAGAATACAATTTCTAAATCGCCCGGATCGAAGAATATAGATCAAGACAAAGGCAGATTTAAAAGCAAAGTTTGGGATCCTGGAATCTATTCTGACATTCGTCACCCCGGGAGCCTGAAAACCTCTTTGAAGCTGTTCAAAAGCTTCACATGCCTAGTTTGGGACCCCGGAGGCTGTTCAAAAGCGTGAGCGACGCGTCTGCGTCGCGTGGATTGTATACCACCCTAAATGGAGACAGAGAGTTGCGCTGAAACGACGCTGGAATTGTGCGTTTAGCACAATTTTCAGCGACGCGGTTGCGTGTCTCACGTGACCGCGTCATTCATCTTTTACCCATTCCATGCGATCGCGTGCCTCACGCGACCGCGTCAACCCCATTTCATCCTAGCCATGCACTCGCGTGCCCCACGCGTTCGCGTGCCCCACGCGTTCGCGTGGATTCAAATCCATTAACCCCCAGCCACGCGAAACCCTACCCCATCGCGCCCCCATTCTCTTCCCCCCCAACCCCCTCTGCTCCCTCTCTGCTCCCCACTCCAACACCACCACCCCAACCACCTCTGACCGCCGTACCACCCCTAACCACCCGGACCCACTGTGACGCCCACCCCCCTCCTTCTTCCTTCCCTCCCCTTCTTCACTCTCTCTTCTCTTCTTCCCTCTACCACCGCTACCCCCTCTGCGGCCAGCCACCACTACGCCATCACCGCCGTGTCTCCCACCACCACCACCCTCACCCCTCTTCTTCTTACCTACCACCATTAAACCCCACTCGAACCCCCTGCCACCGAACAGCCACCCACCGCCGCGCCAACCGCCCTTCACCGCCGCATCAACACTACCACCACCACACCCCCGCCACCTCTCTGATCCCTACCGTAGTTCATACGCCTACCAGGTTCCGCCGAACGCCATTTTTCTTTCATTCATAGTTCGTTGCATGTTTTTCAGTTTATGTTCAAACTTAGGATAGATAGAGATGCATGTTGTAGTGGATTCTAGGTGGTTAGGTAGCTAGGATGTGGTTAGTGGATTTAGGCCTGATAATTGCACCGTACTTGTTGCTTGTTTTACGTATTCTGTAATTATGGTCTGGCTGTGATGTTAATACTATTCATATGCTGATCTTCACTGTTTAATGCTGCTGTTCCATTGCTCTTTCATGTTCATATTACTTATGTGTATTTGCAGCTTTATTTTACTTTATATGAACTATTCTGCTTGCTGTTTATTACCCGGGAACATCCAATTTTAGCCGGAATGCTGCCCAATTTTCTGCAAATTGTTTCCTTCTCATTCATGTATTGGTTTTGGCAATTTTGAATTTTGCATTACTTAGCTTTTACCAAACCAATTCATGAATGCACGGGCCAGCATTCTTATTCCTTTTAATTTCCTGGTTAATAAATTGCATTATCGATGATTAGATTTTAATTTTTGCTACTCATGCATCTATATGATTATCATAAACAACCTGATTTTCTTGCTTGAATATGAGTTGACTGTAGCTTATAATTGTGAACTTCTTGTTGCTTAGAAACCGATCATCATGCCACTTACTCTGACTTTCTTTTTACTAACTCACTGATTTCTACTTTCTAACCTCTTTTTCAATCCTAACCAATGTAACTTTCAAATATCTCTTCTTGGTTTTTAACTATTTACTTTAACCTTCTAACTCAAGGCATGATTATAGTTTTTTCTAATTAACATGAATTCTACTTATATTACATTTTCGATTGTGATTTTTCTTCTTAGATTTCTAACTCAAATACAATCCATAATGCACATTTACTTAACTCATTTCATAATTTTACTGCTCTTTTGCCACTATGTGCTTCTACTATTATTATTCTATTTGTCTACTTGTTTTCCTGCTTTTGTTCTTCAATTATATCCTGGATTTCTGTTTTTCAGGATGTCTGACCCTCAGCGCAAGGGAAAAGGCATAGCCACCACTGGTAAAAGGAAACGAGGTGAATCCTCTATGTCTATCTTGGACATTATGTATGATGACTCTTGGCGGGAAAAGCACTTTACCCCGCAGGAGAAGGCTGACCAGCTCCTCACTGCAATGATCCGGTAAAATTCGCAAACAGATACTGTGAGCTGAAGTATCCAGTGTTTGCCACCTCCAGAAACCTGTACCTGGAGAGAACTCTGAAAATTTCAGAAGAACTACAGCAGTACACCTCCGATCATATCAAACAGAGAGGCTGGTTCTTCTTGGAGAGAAACTTGACAGAGGTCAATGCTTCTTGGGTCTGGGAGTTTTACTGCAACTATTTCAAGACTACCCTGGATGCAGTGTACCTCAGAGGAAAACAGATATTGGTAACTGAAGAAGTCATTGAGGATATTCTGCAGCTTCAGCCTAAGTCAGATCAACCTGACGGTTACCAAAAGGCTGGAGAGGACATGCGCTTTATGCGATTTGACTGGGATGTTGTCAAGCAGAGGATAGCCGTTGATCCTACTGTCCCCTGGGTCATGGGAAAGAACACAACAATGCCTAAGGGAATCAAGCTGATGTATCTGAATGATGAGGCTCGGCTCTGGCACTAGATCCTGAGCAACTTTGTTATGCCGAGTACTCATGAGACGGAGCTGCCTGCTGCTATCATCACCCTCCTCTGGTGTGTGATGGAGGGTAAGGAGCTGTACCTCCCACGTTTCATCCGGTACTACATGGCCAGGGACCATGTCAGAGGCACTCTCCCCTTCCCTTATTTGGTCACCCAGCTAGGCCGTCGAGCTGACGTGCCTTGGGAGCTTGCTGATGAGAAGCCACATGCTGCAGACTGCAAGAAGATCATTCTTCACAGCAGGAAGTTTCTGGCTTTAGGCCACAGACCTCCGTTCCTTACCACTTCTGGTGAGGCAGCCACATCTTTGGCTACCCCTTCTTCTTCCACTGCTGCACCAGCCCCACCCACTGCACCTCCACCTGCCTCAGAGCTTGTAAATTAAAATAATCCACACACCTTGTATATATAGCATTACATGTTAGTTAGTTAACAACATTTCATCAAGGAACAACACTAAGATTTTAAGGGCCACCCTAAGATTTACATTGAGAATAATGGGAACTCTTAATTTTTACTTGCATGACATGTATAACTGATATATGATTGTTGAGCTGGAGAACACACAGCCTGTGAGTTTTGAGCTTAATTGTATGCTTACATTCAAACCATAAATTTCATTCCTGTGTATTTTGCCCTACTTTTTTATTCTGATGTTCTTTACTATGTTTTAATCTGTATGTCCAATTATAGAGTATAGATACATACTAAGAGATGATTGAGGCCGTCATTTGAATTTTTCCTCACTTATCCCAAATTAGCCTACCTTTTTACATCACCCTTGTTAGCCCCCTTGAGCTTTTTAAATCCCCTTCTATTCTATAACCACATTACTAGCCTTAAGCAGAAAAACAAAATAAAAATCCCAAGTTGAATCCTTGGTTAGCTTAAGATAGAAATTGTGTACAATTTAAGAATGGGGAACTTTATGAGAACATGGGATGATAGAAACAAAGTAGGAATTTAAAAAAGAATAAGATGTTTCAAAATAAAAATTTAGGAAGCATGCTCATGTCAAATCAAAGAAATTGAATTACCATGTGCATTAAAAAAAATTTATTTTACATTTTCAGTATTTAATTAAGGGGATACAAAAATTCCCCAATTGCAAGATAAAAAGAATCAATGCACATGGGACAAAATTAAATACATGAGTGTGCAATACAAAGAGGGAAAATTTGGGCAAATAGGTTAAAGAAATTTTGATTTATAAAGTATGTATGTTAGGTGAGATCTTAGACTAATCAAAGATTCACTTATTAGCTCACTTAGCCTTATACATATACCCTTACCTTTACCTTGGCCCCATTACAACCTTGGAAAAGACCTCATGATTTTTGTATGTCTGTATTCTATAATTGTTGATTGGTTAGATGAAGATCGAAGTTATAGAAAGTAAGGATAGAAAAAGAATAGAGTGATTAACCCAATAAACACTGAGTGACTAGAGAGTAAACAAAAAATCCAGTGAGGGTTCAATAGCTCATCACCATATATCTCTGCTTAAATTGTTAATTGTCTTACAAGTTTGTGAAATAGTTTTACCCATCTCAATTGTAAAGGCGCTTTAACATTATCTAGGGTCTGGCTATGCATATATGATTCCTTGAGGATATGAATTAATTTAACTACATGTAACCTTTATATACAAGTGAATAATAATTAGAATTGCATGACTCGTTTAGGTAGTTGCATTTAGAATAGATTGCATTACATGAGATTCCACCACTTTAACCTTACCTTACTCTTCATCTTGGATTTAGCATGAGGACATGCTATTGTTTAAGTGTGGGGAAGTTGATAAACCCATATTTTATGATGTATTTTGTGCTCAATTTAGGTGATTTATTCAACCCTTCACTCACTTATTCATGTAAATTGCATGATTTTACTTTCCCTTCCTTATTATGTGATGTATGTGAAAAATATGTTTCCTATGCTTTAAAAATAATTATTTTAATTACCTTTTATTACCATTCGATGCCGTGATTTGTGTGTTAAGTAGTTTTAGATCTCCTAAGGCAGGAATGACTTAAAGAATGGAAAGAAAACATACAAAAATGAAAGGAAAGCACAAAATGGAATTTTTGAAGAAACTGGAAGCGAAGCGAACGCATGGACGACGCGACCGCATGCCCAGCGCGAAAAGGCAGCGACGCGAACGCGTGACTGACGCAGATGCGTGCCTTGGGCAGAACGCAGATGACGCGTACGCATGACCGAAGCGAACACGTGACAAGGAAAACTCCCAGATGACGCGACCGCGTGACCCACGCAAACGTGTGACAAACACTACATGCAGAAACTACAGAAAACGCTACCAGCGATTTCTGAAGCCCTTTTCGGCCCAGATCCAAGTCCAGAAAACACAAATTAGAGGTTATAAAGTGGGGGAATGCATCCATTCACGGGGAGCTCTCCAATTATTCATTTTTCATGATTTAGATGTAGTTTTTTAGAGGGAGAGGTTCTCTCCTCTCTCTTAGGTTTTAGGATTAGGATTTCTTATTATTTCAATTTAGTATTTCAACTCTTTATCAGGTTCAATATTTCTTTTACTTTTTATTTCTCTTTTGCTTTCAGATACTTTAATGCTCTCATTTAATTACTTATGTTTCCAAATTGGCTTGTGAACTCTTCATGTTTAGATTAATTTTCTCTTATTAATGCAATTGAGGTATTTCAAATTTATAATTCTTATTTAGCTTTTCATATCCTTGGCTTTAATTGATTAACTGGAAATTATTGAGTTATTAAACTTATCGTGATTGATTGTTATGTTTGCTAATTAAATTGAATTCCACTAACTCTAGTCTTTCCTTAGGAGTTGGCTATGACTTGGGAAATCTAACTAATTAGTTCACTTAACTTTCTCTTGCTTTCGCAAGGGTTAACTAAGTGGGATTAACTTCAATTTCTCATAATAATAACTGGGATAGCACTTCCGAATTTTCATACCTTGCCAAGAGTTTATTTTACAGTTATTTATTTATTTTACTTGTCATTTAAATTACTTGTTCCTTACTTTCAAAATCCCCAATTTACAGAACTCATAACCAATAATAAGAACATACCTCCCTGCAGTTCCTTGAGAAGACGACCCAAAGTTAAATACTTCGGTTATCAATTTCAAAGAGGTTTGTTACTTGTGACAACCAAAACTTTGGTAAGAAAGGACTTTTTTTGGTTTAGAAGCTATACCTGCAACGAGGATTTATCTGCAAATTTCTAGACCACGCAAAAGTTCTCTCTTCAATGAACGTTGTTGGATCTAATTTCCTTTTAATGCAATTTCATGTTTCTATGTTTCTTTTATGTTGATCTTGCTTGCTATTATTGATTTCTTGCTTATGATAGTTATAGGTTTCATTAATTCTAGCATTTTGTGATGTTCACTTTTCTTGTACTCTAGCTATTTGTTAAAATGTTTCCTATAGTTTTTGAGTAGTTCTCTTTACTCTTGGCCTAGGCTAAGGGAATTGAGTGACCTTGAGTCATTGGGTGTCATTGAATTGGTGATTTGAGAACCCTTGGTGATCAATTTGATATCCATTGACACTAACCCACTGCTAATCTAATTAGTAGATAGGTTGGAACTTATGGGTTGATGTGATCAAACCTATTTGACGTACTTCAAGCTTAGGAGTAGGCATTACGTACTTAAGGCTTTTGGAAGTAGACTTAATAGGTTGGCCTCTCATAATTGTCAATATATGGTTTGTAGACAAAGATGGTGATCTCAATTCCTATGCTTAGCCAAGAGTTGTTTCCTTTATTTTATTAGTTCTTGTCATTTTACTTTCTTGCCATTTATTTTTCTTGCCAATTATAAATCAAACCCCCTTGCATCTTCATAGCCAATAATCATTCATTTCATTGCAATTCCTTGTGAGACGACCCGAAGTTCAAATACTTCGGTTAATTCTTATTGGGGTTTGTACATATGACAAAACCAAATTTAATTTGATTTGAGGATTGACTATTGGTTTGGACTATACTAACAACGGAATTATTTTGTGAAATTCCGAACCGATATAAATCCTTGTATCAAATTAATGGTGCTGTTGCCGGGGAGTTGCAATGGTGTTATATTATTGGCTATTGTGAATATTGTGAATATGTTTGCCTTTTGCTTATTTGTTAGTTTTTGTTAGCTTTAGGACTTTGTTGCTTATTTTTGTTAGTTTTTGTTTTTATTTGCTATCATGAATTCTCACCCCTTTGGCTATGAGTTTGGTTCAAACTATGTTGTAGGAAATGAAAGCTTCAATGAGGATGTGCATCAAGGATTTAGAAATCAAAGGTGGGAGGAGCCCCAAGCTTATGAACAACCTTCTTGGCAACAACCTCCTTCCGAATCAAGTTTGACAAGAGTGCTTGGGGATATGACTGCTATCCTCACGGAGATACACAAGGACCAAAGGGCATTTTATGCCACCCGAGCCGTCCAAGCGCCACCCAACGCGACTACTCTTCGGATTCTTATGGGTATAATCCTAATCCTAATGCATATCAGTCTAATGGATGTGGTGACCTTTATTATGATTGTCAACAACCACCACTATATGCCTATGAACCACCTCTTCAATATAATTTTCAACCACCTTACTTACAAGCCCCTTACCACCAAACACCTCCATATGACCCTAATCCTTACCCACCATACCAACCACCTTGTGAACCATAGGAACCATATGAAGAACCACCCCAATTCAACCCCCAATATCCTCAAGAACCACCACCTCCATGTTATTACCAAGATAAGCCACCTCCAATGTATGAGAACTCTCAACCACAAGATGAATCACCTCCCATATTTGAAAAAATCATGGCTTAGTTTGCTAATATTACCACTATATTGGAATCATTGGACTCATGCAACAAGCAAAGCACCTCCACGGATGAATGTGAGAAATCAACCGAAGAAAGGAGCATGAAGGAGATTTTAGAATCTCAACATGAGGACAATGAGATGGGGTATATCTTGCAACAAGTGGAGAGTGAAGAGATTGTTAATGAAGAAGAAGTGGTTGAAGAGCTAGGCAAAGTTGAACAAGAGGTGGATTCCAAGTTTGAGAACACTTCCACACCAAGTGACATTGTTGATGATTTTGTGGAAGTTGTTGAACCTTCTTCCAATGAGCTTGAATTTGATGTTAAGGAGGGTGCGCAACCTCCTAAGAATATAATGAATGATGAAAAATTGGAAGAAGGTGAGCAAATAACAAATCTTCCTATTGGAGATGAGCCCACACTAACACATGATCCTTTGGTATTTAAGGAATCTTCTCCTATTGAAATTGAGGTAGATGTTGAGATAAGTCCCACATTACCTCCAAGTTATGACGTGAAGAGTGGGGAAGAACTAGAAGAAGTTGGTGAAGAGGTAGTTGAATGTGAAGAACTTTGTCAAGAGGAAGAGGTTGAAGTTGAAGAAGCATGCGAGGAGGTGGAGGTAGTCAAGAAAGAGCACAAGGGAGTAGACCTCACATTGTCTAAGTGTGGGGTGGTCCCCCTTCCTAAGTCACCATCCAACATAACATTCAAGTGGGTAAAATTCTTATCTCTAATCTTTACTTTCCCACTTGAATATGGTTTGATTGAGAATGATGGGCAACTTAGAGCTCTTTGTGGAATTAAGAGTAAGAGGGATATGGTTAGTGGTTGGAAACATCACTCTAAGTTTATAATGGTTGCATCCTCAAGGTTGGATAGCAATGGTTGGTGTAGAACCAAATTGTATGGGTCTAGGAGAATGTTTGGATGCTTAATTGAGAATTCACAAGCCTTGTCACCCAAACTTAACTATGGTAGTCAACGGGAAGATGGGTGCAAGAACAAGGTTTGGGACCCTAGAATTAATTTCAACAATCAAGACTCTTGGGGCCTTGTTATCTACCTAAGATTACTTGAAGGCTTTGTGCACCTAATTTAGGATCCCGGTGGACATTGGAGATACAAACAATGGTGGGATTCAAGGATGAATTCAAGCATAAACCACCCTAGCAAGAACCCCCATCAATGGTCCAACTTAAGGACTTAAACTAAAAGTACTAGGTGGGAGACACCCCACCATGGTAACCTCTTTCCATTCTCTTGTAGATATAATCAATGAAGGAATTGAGTTACCATTGTAGGTAGTTTTTGTTATTCTCTATACTCTTACACATTTTGCTTTGATTGATTGGTTGTTTCTTAGTTTGTTTTAATTAGTTTAGTTGTTGTTAAATTGCATTTTGCTTGTAGTACATGTTTTGTTTGTTTTGTCTTTGAAAATTTTTCAAAAACTTAAAGATTTTTGTTAAATTTGATTTGTGATTGTTTTAGAATGCTTATATATTAGGAGAGTGCCTTGTTTTCTTTAAAAAAAAAGGGCATCCGCGCGTGAGCCTGCTATGCGCGCGTGCGTCGATGGTGCATTTCACACTCCTGGTACAAAAACCAGAGAGTTGTGCCAAAGTTGTGCCTACTCTGTGCCCGCGACCTGACGCGCAAGCGTACGTGACGTGTCCGCATCGATTGCCAACTTCATCAAGCAAGCGTACGCGTACTGTGCACGTCCGCGTCGCTTGTCCCTTTTGCCAATCTACGCATCGGCGCGTGGGCGTGCATGACGCGTCCGCGTCGCAAAAAAAGTTTTTTTTTCTCATCTTCCATTTTCTTTTGTCCATTGCACTCGCATACTTTTTTTCTTTGCATTTTCATTTTGTTTTTATAGCTTGTTTTTACCTTCTTTTTTTTTTTTGCTTCTTATTTGAATAATGGTGTTGCATTTTCTTACTCAATTGTTGAGAATTTCTTGGTTAATCATGGTGCTTCTTGACTTGTTTGATATTGATGGGTAATGAAATTTCTAATTCAATGCTTTACCCTTGATGATCCTTGTATCCTTTGTGCATTGATATGAGCTTACATGTCTTTCATGACCCACTCTTTCTAGTCGAACTTGATGCTTTTGAGTGCTCTTTGTGCTTTGACTTTACTCTTGCATCAAGTGTTAGTTAATATGCCTGTGCTTACATTGTTTTCTCACTCACATGTTGTAGCTACCATGTAGTGAGGACCCTATTCTTATTTGGCATTAGCCCTTGCCTATGTTATATTTGCTTTAATATCTTTGAAATAGGCTTAATTTTCTTTCTTTTTCTCTCCTTTCAAGTTGGCCACCAAAAGAAGAAAAGGAAAAGCTTCTAATGGGGCAACAAACAAGTTCACCAGCACAACCTTTTGAAGAAACTCATCAATTGTAGCAACCCATCCACCTTGTTCTTCTTTGCATGCACCGAGGACGGTGCAAATTTTTAAGTGTGGGAAAGTCATCCGATCGATCTCCATGGGTAACAATTTCTTTCTTTCAACACCAATTCTTGATTTCCCTTGCTAGTTATTTGTTGTTTTGCATGATAGGTTGCATGTTAATTAGAATTTGTACATATTTCACCATTTTTTTTATGTTAGGACTACTTGGTTAGGGTGATGATTTCTTTTCCAAGAAAAAAATTATTTTAGGGCACCCTACCAATTCGAAAAAGTTTTTTGTTGAACTTGCTTGAAGGATTTATTTTGGAACATGGTTTTTGAGCTAAGAACACAAGCATGTGAGTTTTGAGCCCAATTGCGTGGTTACATCATATAACCACTTATTTTCATTCTTATGTGCATTATTCTCTTTCTATGATTGTAATCTTTGATTTGCTTTATTCTTTATGTCCATTATTCCATGTATACATGCATTTATATGATTGAGGCCATTATTTCATTTAGCTCACTTACCCAAATAGCCTATCTTTCATCAATCATTGTTAGCCAATTTTGAGCTTATTTAATCCCTTTTGTTCTTAATTGTAGCACATCACTACCCCTAAGTAAAAAATAATAAATGTCCTTACTTTGGATCTTTGATTAGCTTAGGCTAGTGAGGGTGTGTATCATTTGGGTATGGGAAACTTGGGACATTGGTTGAGGTAAAAGTGTAATTTTTATTTTTGTTAAAAATATTGGGAATTGGGTACATATTCATGCACTATATGTAAAACCATATGCATTGATATGTTTGTATATACTTTAGAAAAAGAGATGATAAAGAAAAAGAAAAAGAACATATATATATAAAAGAAAAAATATATATATATATATATATAGAAAAAAAAGAAAAAAAAAGAAATAAAAAGGGGACAAAAATGCCCCAAAGTAAAGTTCAATAAAAAAATATGCATATAGAATGTGAATTAAAGAGAATGCATAAGTATGTGAAAAAGTTGGAATCATGGGTAGCTAGGTTGTGTATTAGAGTTGTATAGGTTGTTATATGTGTTTGGTGAGAGCTTAGGTTAATCAAAGATTCAAATTTCAAGCTCACTTGACCATATGCATCCTTACGTTTACCCTAGCCACATTACAACCTATGAATAAAATCCTCATGATGAATGTATGCATGCATTGAATAATTGTTGATTGTTAGATGAAAAACAAATAATGGAAAGCATGATTAGAAAAGAATTGAGTGATCGACCCTATACACTTGAGCGATTAGAGCGGATACACTTCCGGTGAAGATTTGATGCTCAATTCCTTGTTCTCGGCTTTCATGAGCTTCCTTCTTGCAAGTGTATTTGAACTTCATTTTGACATTTTTGAATTGGTAGGATTCATGAACCATCATACTACTTAGCCCTACATGTGCATATGTGTTCTTGAGGATTGATTTACTTTTGACCAAGTAGGTAGAATCATCTTGCATTTAGTTACATTCATATAGATAGGTGCATATAGTTTATTTGCAGTCCACCATATCCACGTTGGAATGGCTGTTGCTCATAGTAAGTTGGTGGAAGTTGATTGTCACGAAAAGGTCCACCATAACCATTGTCTTGGGATGCATCGTAGAATGGTTTTTGCTCATGGCACATTGGAGGAGGTTGTTGCCGAAAAGGTTGATCAAATCCTTGTGGCTCCTTCCATCTTTGATTGTTCCAACCTTAATGCATGTTCTCAATGTAGCTTCCATTCCTTACAACATAATTGTGACCAAACTCATAGCCAAAGGGGTGAGAATTCATAGTAACAACAGAAAATAAAAACATAAATTAATAAGAAAATAATGAGAATAAACTCCTAAAACTAGAAACAACTAACAAAGAAACGAAAAAGCAAAATTATTCACAATATTCACAATAACCAACAATAAGGCACACGTTTGCAATTCCCCGGCAACGGTGCCAAAAATTGATGGGGGAAAAATCGTCGGTAAAGAATTTCACAAAGATAATCGTGTTGCAAGTATAGATCTAAACCGACAATTAGACCTCAATCAAATTTAATTTGTTTGTCACTAAAGCAAACCCAATAAAGATAACCAAAGTATTAAACCTCGGGTCGTCTCTCAAAGAATTGCAGGGAATTGTACTTATAATTAGTTATGGAAAAGTATCTTTTGGGGTTTTTAAATGTTGAACAAGTAATGTAAAATAACAAGGAAATAAAGTAACGACTAAGAAAAATCCTAGCAAGGATTGATAATTGGAATTCCTATCCTCATCGTCATAATCACTTGTGATGGTAATTGTCCTTTGCTATCACTTAGTTAACCTCTAACAATTGAAGGTAAGTCAAGTGATAAAATTAACTTGAATTCACAAGTCCTAGTCAAAGACTAGAGTCAGTGAAGTTCAAGCCAACTAGCTAGTTTCAATCACCAACCAACAAGGGACTTTGATGATTCAAGAGTCTCCAATTAATCAATTCAAGCTAAGAATATAAAAATCTAACCTAAAATCCTCCCAAGCATTTTATCAAACACTTGGAAGGCACAACATCAAAGCATAGAAAAGCAATAAGAGATAATAAAATCCAAACAACCAATTGCAAGCATTAATAACATAAATTGAAAAAAGCAATCATAAATATGAAATACCTCAAATTGCATTAAATAGAAAATCAAATCTAACATGAGAATTCATAAACTAAATGGGGAAAATAAAGTAATCAACAAGGGAAATAGATAAACTAGAATGCTAGAACAATTAAAAGTAGAAGAGAAAATAAGTTAAACTAAGATAGAATTCAGAAATTGAGAAGAACTAAAAGGAACCTAAAACCTAGAGAGAAGAGAGAGCCTCTCTCCCTAGAAAACTACATCTAAAACCTAAAATTATGTGAATGAATTGTTGTCTCCTTGATTCCCCCACTCTGTAGCCTCTAATATGTGTTTTCGGGCTTGGAACTGGGCCAAAAATAGCCCAAAAATTGCCCCCAGCGATTTCTGATATGTCCAGCACGTGGCTCTGTCACGCGTACGCATCATCCACACGTACGCGTCACCTAACTGCATGGCAACTATGGCAAATTGCATATCATTTTGAAGTCCGGAATATTAGCTTTCCAACCCAACTGGAACTGCCTCATTCGGATCTCTGTAGCTCAAGTTATTATGATCCATTTAGTACGAAGAGGTCAGGCTTGACAGCTTAGCAATTCCTTCAATTTCTTGTATTCCTTCCACTTTTGCATGCTTCCTTTCCATCCTCTAAGCCATTCCTGCCCTATAAATCCTGAAAATGCTTAATAAACATATCACGGTATCGAATGGTAATAAGAGAGGATTAAAATTAGCAAATTTAAGGTCAAAGAAGCATGTCTTCAATCATAGCACAAAATTAGGAAGAAAAATGTAAAACATGCGAATTATATGAATAAGTGTAAGTTTAGTGGATAAAATCCACTAAATTAAGTACAAGATAAACTGTAAAATAGCGGTTTATCACACCCTCTACCGGAAGAGAAGAGTTCGGCGATGAGGGATGGTGATGGTGGCTGGGTTTAGGGTCAGGTTTCTTAGATAGTAAAAAAATGGGTGTTTTTTCTTCTTTTTATTTGGCAATTGATTAATTATTATAAAAAATATTTTAATAAAATTAATACTAGCCATTATATTATAGCCACTAAAAATTTCTTATTAAAAATAGTTTTTCTTATATTTTTAGTGGCAATAATAGTAATTATCATTTATAATGTATAGTATTAATGACAAATATATAATGCCCACAAAAACATAATTTAAATAAAAAAAATAATGACAATTGTATTATTGCTACTAAAATTTTGTTGCTAAAACTAAATATTCTTGTATTGTAAGTAAATAGTATTTTTTATTTTAATTTAAAATATAATTACTCCTACTAATTTTTTGTTATACATACACTTTTTTTCACTTGTTATTTTTGTTACAAATAAAGAGAAGACTTTAATTATTATTTTCTTTCTAAGTAAATATATTCAAATTTCCAAATAAATTTTTAGATAAAAATTTACATACAATTATCTTTGTATAGAGTTAATAATTAAAAATCGTTAAATGATTTAACATGTTTAACTAAATTATCATATAATAATTCTGTATTTTTTCAATTTCTATTACTAATAAAAAGAGTAAGATAAAATGATTACATACATTAGTTATTATTAGTTATTATTTTAATATAAAGTATATATGTACCCATACACAAATAAATTTGTTAATCCAAATTCCTTTTAATCCGTGAGGATTTTACCAAGAATGTTATCCTGATCGAAGCATATCAGTTTAACCACATACACACAAAATGAGTTGTCAATATCATATATAATCATGGTTCGGTCCTACCCGCTACATTATTGTTATCATTCCCAAAATGCAACCACCATTTTCTTGTGGCTTATGAGTGTTAAGAATTAAGACCATGAAGACCGACCATAACCTTGGCCTTATATATATGTAGCGAGCCTACTTTAATTTCTGGCCTAACATTATTATTAGCCTGGTGATCATGGTTTTTGGATAACTATTCATTGCAACATACCGACTTATTGGGGTTTACTTTCAATTATGAGTTGATAGCTTTTTTTCCCAATGTTTATCATATCACCATATATGGCTGTGCTATTTCTTGCATGTGAAAATTAAAGACGCACAATCATCATGATCATGATATATCAACAAAAACAATATAGCCAACAAAAGACCTCGTATAGAATTCTTAATTGATCTAGATATATAGCTACTAGTGCTACCTACATTTATCATCATCCACACGCGTGACATGTAGTAGGTCCTCCAATTGTTGAAACCCTATGTCTTAGTTATAAGTTTTACATCTATTAAATTTTATTTAAGTAGTGAATAATATATATTGGAAAGAGTCGTATATATATATATGATACGACCGTTATACATCGGTTACGAATTATAACTCGGCTAATACCCTTATAACCGACATATCAATTATACCGAGTTTATGGTAATTAATGGCCTTCTGATCGGTTATATCAGAAACGGTAAAGTAAGAAATAATACTGTTATAATATCTCGGTTATAAAAGCAATCGACAGAGAATGGTAAAGGTAGATCATTCTGAACCAAAGAAACTTCTTAAGATAATTCTCTAAAACTGACTTGAGCGTCGGAGTACTTTTTGCAGGTACTTCTCCCCTTTTTTCTTCTCGGTTTGGCTTGCTGAAAGTGGAGTAGTGCAACCCGAAGATAAAGCTCGGTCTCCTCCTTCTCAGGGACGATTTATAGTTCGGCTACAACCAGACAAGAACATTTGGCGCCCACTGTGGGGCCGAAATTTGAAATCCTCTCTCTTTCAGGCCCCAAACACCACGACGACCAATAATGGCTGACGCACCTCCCCCTACACCGTCCGAGCTTCTTCGCATGGTAACCGAGCTTCAGCAGGCAAACCAGCGCATGGCTGAGACAAACGAGCATATGAGAAACGAGAACCTACGAATGCAACAACAGATCGAACAATTAATCAACGCTCGCCTCGAACACGGTAACGATCATAATGAGCGAAACAATGATGATGAACGCCGCACACATGTCTCGGAGACACCTCAAGACAATGAAGACGGCGATCCTCGGGACAACGAAAAAAGAGCCGAGACTGACGGAGATGAGCTCGACAACTCCACAGGACCATTCACAGCAGATATCATGAATTTCCAACTACCTAGACAATTTACCTTACCCACGACGTTAACCCCATATGATGGGTTGGGAGATCCAAAGCAACACATTAAGAAATTCCGATCAATCATGATCGTTAACGGTGCATCTGACCCTATTTTATGTCGTTGTTTTCCTTCCTTTTTAGACGGTCCTGCACCTGACTGGTTTTGCTCTTTGCCTGCAGATTCTATTTCCCGATTTCAGGAGCTGGCAAAGCAATTTGAAGATCACTTTGCAGCATCCGCTATATACCTGCATGATTCATATTACTTGACGACCATTAAACAAGGCCCTCAAGAAAGTCTGAAGGACTACATCACCCGTTTTACAAAGGTAGCAATGAGGATCCCCGATCTCCATCCCGAAGTCCATTTACACGCCATCAAGAGCGGCCCCCGCCTGGGGAAATTTCAGGGGACTATAGTGGTAGCTAAACCAAAGACTCTAGCCGAGTTCTGTGAGAAAGCCAAAGGACAGATAGACATTGAGGAGCTTTGTCAAGCTCGGAAGTCAGAAAGGTCGGCAACCACCAAAGACGACGAGAAGCCTCGTGAGAGTAGAAAGGGCTTCAAACCAACACCTCGCTACGAGTCATACACACAGTTCAATGCCAAACGGGATGATATTATCAAGGAAATACTAAATTCCAAGCTGATCAAACCTCCACGGAAGGCCGGGAGTTATCTAGAGCCAAAAAATGTTGACAAATCCAAGTATTGTACGTTCCATCAAAAGTTCAGTCATACGACCGATGAATGTGTGATCGCCAAAGATCTCCTTGAACGTTTGGCGAGACAGGGGCACCTTGATAAATTCATTGCAGGTCATATGCAAAAAAGGTCAACTTCTACCGCGGAACCACCCTCCACAGGAACCTCGTCAAAAGACAAGGAGAAAGCTCTCATTCAGCCCAGAGGTGTAATTAATTGCATCTCAGGGGGCTATGCAGGAGGAGGGCCTACAAGCTCCGCTAGAAAGCGCACGTACAGAGCAATGCTCGCCCTTGGAGATACGGCCAACAATCCTCAACCGACACAAAGAATACCTGAGATGACGTTTTACCCAACCGATTTTCACGCTCATGACGCAAATTTGGATGACCCTGTTGTCATCTCCATTCAGCTGGGCGATTTAATAGTTCGGAAAGTACTGCTGGATCTAGGCAGCAGCGCCGACGTCTTATTCTTTACTACATTTGAAAAAATGAAATTAAGCACTAACATTTTGCAACCTTCTGTAGGAGACTTGATTGGCTTTTCAGGAGAGCGAGTCCCAGTCATGGGTTTAGTGTGGTTACAAACCACATTAGGTGATCAGCCACTATCTAGAACACAGGATATTCAATACCTAGTGGTGGACACTTTCAGCCCTTACAATCTCATTTTAGGACGACCCTTTTTAAACAGGTTTGCTGCAATTGTATCAACTGTTCATCTTTGTGTCAAGTTTCCTGTGCAGGACGACACGGTAGCCATAGTTCATGGCGACTTACAAGAAGCTCGGCACTATTATAACACAAGCTTAAAGCCTATCAAGAGAAATAGTGACAGACGTGTAAACTCCATAGGAGCCGAGCAACCAATGCTAACCGAGCTGGACCTCCGTGCAGACCTTCAAGATCGCCCTTTACCTAATGAAGAGCTCATAAAGCTTATCTTGACAGATGACCCCACTAAATTCACTTTTATTGGCACATCAATGAAAGACGCAGAAAAAGACAAGCTAATTAGTTTTTTGAGACAGAATGCCGACCTATTTGCCTGGACGTCAAGAGACATGCCAGGAATAGATCCTTCTATTATTACACATAAGCTCGCCATTAATCCGGCAGCCCGACCAGTAACCCAGAAGAAAAGAAACCTCGGCACAGAAAAAAGGCTGGCATCCCTAGCCGAGACTAAAAAGCTGATCGACGCAAACTTCATACGAGAAATCAGGTTCACGACTTGGCTAGCCAACATCGTAATGGTAAAGAAACATAACGGTAAATGGCGCATGTGCATTGATTTTACTGATTTAAACAAAGCATGCCCAAAGGATGCATATCCTTTGCCTTTAATTGATACTTTAGTAGATAATTCTTGCGGTTATGGTACATTAAGCTTTATGGATGCATATTCTGGGTACAACCAGATCTTTATGCACCCATCAGATCAAGAAAAAACTGCTTTTATCACTGAATATGGTAACTATTGCTATAACGTTATGCCCTTTGGCTTAAAAAATGCAGGAGCAACATACCAACGGCTGATGAATAAAGTCTTCGACCAATAGATCGGCAGAAACGTCGAGGTGTATGTCGACGACATGGTCGCCAAAACAAAGGTCGGCGAGAACCATGTCAACGATCTCGCTGAGATATTCGGCCAAATCCGAGCTTATAACATGAGACTTAATCCAGAAAAATGTGCCTTTGGTGTCCAAGGTGGGAAATTCCTCGGTTTTATCCTCACTAGCTGAGGAATTGAGGCAAATCCGAAAAAATGTCAGGCCATCCTCGATATGAGCAGTCCCACAACCATAAAAGAAGTTCAGCGACTAACAGGACGATTAGTAGCTCTGTCAAGATTCCTGCCATGTTTGGCGTCTAAATCGGCGGACTTTTTCAAATGTTTACGAAAAAACACAGTTTTTCACTGGGACGAAAACTGCGAATTGGCATTTCAAAACTTAAAGCAGTTTCTCTCTAAACCGCCTGTTCTACAAAAACCTAAGGTCGGTGAGCCCTTATATTTGTATTTATCTATTACTGATTTAGCGGTTAGTGTTGTTCTTGTTGCAGAAAACAATAAAGCTCAACAGCCAGTTTATTTTGTGAGCAAATCACTCCAGAATGCCGAGCTTCGTTACCCAAAGTTAGAAAAGCTGGCTTATGCCCTCGTATTTTCAGCAAGAAGGCTTCGTCCCTATTTTCAGAGCCATACAATCAACGTTAGGACGTCCCAGCCACTACGCCAGATACTCGCCAGACCCGACCTAGCAGGGAGGTTGATCAAATGGTCCATTGAACTCTCGGAATTTGATATCCACTACCAACCTAGATCATCCGTCAAGTCACAGTATTTAGCCGATTTTGTTGCTGAGTTTACAGGATCAAGCCCAAATGAAGACAATGAACACTGGGTATTGTTCGTCGATGGAGCATCAAACACCCAAGGATCAGGTGCAGGGATACTCTTGGAAAACCCCGGAGGAGTTATTGTTGAACATTCTCTCCGATTTTCCTTTAGAGCCAGCAACAATCAGGCCGAATACGAAGCCCTCATTGCGGGGCTCAGGTTAGCAATTGAATTACAGGTCATTAATTTACATGTCTATTGTGATTCCTTGTTGGTCGTTCAACAAGTAAATCAGTGTTTTCAGACAAAGGATCCTATTTTATCAAAATATCTTGAAATTGTACAAAAACTAATAACTCGTTTTTCCAAATTCAAGATTACACACATAGAAAGAGAGCAGAATTACAGAGCAGATACATTATCTAAATTAGCTACAAGCCAGTCACACAATGCTTCGCTTTTACAGTCAACTTTGCAGGAGCCGAGCATAAATATGATCGGCAATTTTCAAACCGAGGATAGTTGGCAAAAGCCATATATCCAATACCTTAAAAATGCAGAACTTCCACTAGAAGTACAAGACACAAAAAAGTTTAAGAGGCAGGCATCTTTCTTTACATTGTTGAATGACCAATTATATCGACGAGGTTATTCTCGACCATTGCTGAAATGCTTAGACAGGACCGAAGCTGAAATAGCCTTAGCTGAAGTCCACGAAGGCATCTGTGGAACACATTCAGGGGCAAGGAGCCTAGCACACAAGATCCTCCGTGCCGGTTTTTACTGGCCGACCTTATTGGAGGACAGTAAGAAAAAAGTCCGAACTTGTGATCATTGCCAAAAGCACGCCCCTACATTACATATCCCAGCCGAAGAATTACACCAGTCAACGGTAAGCTGGCCATTTAATAAATGTGGAATTGATATCCTCGGACCTTTTCCAACTGCACCAAGACAGGTAAAATATTTAGTTGTGGCAATCGATTACTTTTCCAATTGGATTGAAGCTCAACCTCTAGCCAGAATTACATCGGCACAGATGATATCATTTGTTTAGCAACATATAATCTGTAGATTTGGTATACCTCAACATATTGTAACTGACAATGGTCGCCGGTTCATAGACCATAATTTTCAAACTTTTTTGCAGAATTTAAAAGTCAAACAACATTTTTCTTCAGTTGAACACCCCCAATCCAATGGTTTAGCAGAAGCTGCCAACAAGGTCCTCCTCCAAGCCCTACGAAAGAAACTCGACGACGCTAAGGGCTTATGGGCCGAGCTTGTTCCGGAGATCTTATGGGGATACAATACCTCGGTACATTCAACAACCAAGGAAACACCATTTTGTTTGGTCTATGGTTCGGATGCAATGATTCCAGTTGAAATATCACAAAACTCCCTAAGAACGCAACATGAAGCACATGATGACTCCCGCCGAGCTGAACTTGACCTGGTTAAAGAAGTTCGAACCATAGCAGCAATTCGGCAAAAGGCATTGCAGCAACGAATAGCACAACGTCATAACAAGACCGTCAGACCGAGATCATTTAATCAGGGTGATTTGGTGTTAAGAAAGACTGAAACAGCGCGTAAACAACCTTCCCATGGCAAGCTCGCCGCAACATGGGACGGACCTTACAGAATAAACAAAGTGATCGGCAAGGGTGCATATCATCTAGAAGAATTAGATGGAACGATACTACCTAACACTTGGAATGTCAGTTCATTGAAGAAATACTTCAGCTAACAAAATGCAGAATGCTAGTACTCTTTTTCCTACCTTGAGATTTTTCCCATATATGGGTTTTGCTCGGGAAGGTTTTAAAGAGGCTAGCTTACCTATCTCAATTGTAAAGGTACTCCACTAAATAAAATTTGTCGGACATATATATTTTTGCATAACTTTACTTTGTACCAATTGTCTCTTACTGCAATCCTACAAGGTTGCTAACCGAACTTAAAGTCGCATTGATACCTCATGCGCAAACTAGCAGCTGATAAAATCTTAATCAGCACAGTAAATAAATCAGACCCTAAGATTGGGATACATGAAAATTAGGATTAACCATATCCTAATTTAACAGACATATCAAATTACAAAACAAACAGTGCAATAAATCCTCAGAGCAACTCAAAATAAATCATTCAAAACAAACAGTTCTTGCAAGAAAAGAAAGACAGCTCAAAATACAGCCAAATACTCTAGTCAGCTAAATTATCATCACCCTCTTCTGCTCCATCTTCATCATCAACTAATTCACCATTACGAACTACCTTGCTCGGATCCAAAGCAGTAAAATCATCTCCAGGAAACAGAAACTTGGCTTGGATTACAGCACGTTCAAAACCCTCCGCGAAGGCATCAAGGATATCCGCTTCTCGGCTTGATTCCATCTGTTTCATTTTCACTGTCACTTCCACTATTTTTTCACTCATGGTACTCAATTCACCTTCCTTTTTCCCTAATGATTCAATTAACCTCTCATGTTCTTCTTTTTCAAGTTTCAATTTCTCCTTTACAGCGGATAACTCTTTCTTAATCTCGGTGAGCATAACTTCTTTTGCTTCCAGTTGACCCTTTAACTCGGTGCTCTCAGACACACTTTGTAGCATCTTCCTATGCCTTTTCTCCTGACTCCGACCAATGCTGGCCAAACGAAAACCCAACACCTATACAAACATTATCATACTTCCAGTTAATCCTTCAAAATAGAATCACACAAAAACCAACCTTCAAAGCTATTAAAATATATGGCCAACCTGCATAAATTGATCTATACCGAGATCTCCGACTTCATCAATACGACTAACATCAGAAGCAGACTGCACAACTTCATTCGCCAAGACATTAAAAGGAAAACTCTTGTCCCACAGCGACGAACCATCACCCTCTTGCTCAAAAGAGTGGAGCTTTTCTTGCTTCATAGTAAAACTAGTCAATTCATCAAGTCCAATTGGTTTCTCTCCTTCTTCCAGGTTTATTACCTCGGACTTTCTCTTCTTGAACACGATACCTCTCTTCTTAGGAACTGGTTGATTCACCTCAACCTCGCCTTCCACTTTCTCTAGATTAGAGGAAGACCCTTCAAAGTTTTTCATCTTAAAACGAGCTCTCATGCTCGATGCCGAAACCCCAGGATACCTCCCACCTAAAACCAGAAAGGAAAAACAAAACTCTTAGCAAATAAAAATTAGAATTTCAGACATAATAGATACTCAGTAATCCCTCACCTAAATATTCAACTACAGCCGCCCTATTTTCCTCCCAAGGTAACAAGTTTGACACAGATATCAACCCACCCCGATCAACCATTTCCATTAAAAAGTTGATAATACATTCATTTCGGGGCGATATCAGTTCGGGACCCAGTATATGATTAGGATGACAACACCAATACAGGGGAAACTTTTTGCCAAGATTTTCGTCCAAATTAAACGGGAATTCCTCTTCTACCGATCGCACTTTGAAAAACATCTCTTTAAAATCCTTGAAAGAAGATTTATACAATTTAAAAACGGAAAATCCAGGTGTGCTATTCAGATTCACCCAGAGACCCTTCCAAACGCCCTTTGCTTGAAAAAGTGAGAAAAACAACTCTACATCAGGTTCAATCCCTAAGAATTCCATCAAAACTGCAAAACATTTCATAAAAGCCCATCCGTTAGGGTGAACATGAGAGGGCGCACAGTTCATCTGCTTTAATACGTTACATTCGAAATTTGTAAAAGGCAGCTTCACAAACAACTCCTCAAGGACGCAGCTATACATGAAAAAATTTTCAAAATCCCTTTTTCGATGATAAACCCGATCCATACGGTTACATGGGATCAACTCAATGTGAAAACCAGGCCTCATTATCCTTTCTAAACTAATTCCTTTAACACTTTCTTCATCAAAAAACAGGGAGGCCCTAATTTTCACATCTTCATTGACCCACCCATAGGATCCGTCGTCTTCTACCTTAGGCAACCCCTTTAGTTTCTTATCACTCATTTCTTCTCTCTCAGATGAAGGAAAACCAACAGAAGTAAGAAGAATAGGGAGGTAACATTACTAACCTCTTTGGCTCATTGTTTAAACCCCTTGCAAAGACACAGGGACTAGAGCAGTTGGATCATCACACGAACGTAACTCAAAGTTACTTTTTAGCCACTGATTTAAGAAAACGTTTTCAATTCCAAGTTATAATCCTGACCCTTCATTAAAACCCACTTTCAACGGATAAAAGATAACTTTGGAACTTGCACTTTCATTGAAAAGACAAGCAGCAACATTTAACTCTTCAAGTAACTTTTCCTATACTACATTAAATACGCCTAGTTTGATACGACAACTTGAACTGGGGGCTCCTTACGCCGAGCTATAACTCGGTCGATTCAAATTTCAAAGCTCAACATGCCTTATCTAAACCCAGGCTAAGCTTGGGGGCTGTGATACGACCGTTATACATCGGTTACGAATTATAACTCGGCTAATACCCTTATAACCGACATATCAATTATACCGAGTTTATGGCAATTAATGGCCTTCTAATCGGTTATATCAGAAACGGTAAAGTAAGAAATATTACTGTTATAATATCTCGGTTATAAAAGCAATCGACAGAGAATGGTAAAGGTAGATCATTCTGAACCAAAGAAACTTCTTAAGATAATTCTCTAAAACTGACTTGAGCGTCGGAGTACTTTTTGCAGGTACTTCCCCCCTTTTTTCTTCTCGGTTTGGCTTGCTGAAAGTGGAGTAGTGCAACCAGAAGATAAAGCTCGGTCTCCTCCTTCTCAGGGACGATTTATAGTTCGGCTACAACCAGGCAAGAACAATATAGTTCCAATATTTTAAAGTTTTTAGGTCAAGTGAAGAGATGTCGAATGATCCGTTTTATATTTCTCGTCTAATAATCCCTTAATTCGAATGAAACACCAATTTCATGTATAGTTTGAGAAATAAAACCTGATCATGTCAAGGCTTGTTACCTTAACATATCTTAAGCCTTTCCACCATGCATTATTTGCTTTGACCTTTATTAGCATATTCATTCATTTATTCCTCTCTCTCTTTAATTTCCTGCTATAAACACCTCATTGTTTCACCGTCAAATTAAAACTATATATATATATATATATATATATATATATAGGGTCCATCTAGTGTACAGATGGATATATACAGATTTTTGTCTTTTTGTGGCTGAAAAGCGTGTCACTAAAAGTGTTGCTTAAAGAGAAAGTGTTACCCTTAATCGTTAACTTGGCTCTGATACCAATTTTTAAAAGCCATTTTTTTTCTTTTAATTTCTTTTTCGAAATTTCTATTAACTCTTTCATATAAATTCATAAAAGTATTGACTATTTCTACTATTACTAGTTTTTATAATTCTGATTTCATTTATAATTTTTCAGTCTTGTTTTAGTTTATAATATTCTTTTTTGCATGGATTATTGTATATAAAATCTTTTATCTATTTGTCTTTTTCTTTAATATAATTTCTCAAATCCTCAAAAACTTCTTTTATTTCTACACTTTCTGTTGTTTCTAAATATCTTTTTAATTTTTCGACTTCGTTCTCCATTTTTTCTTTTAACAATTTTAATTCTTTTAAGTCATAATATGGTTTTTTAGGCATTTATAAATTTTTTAAGTTTAACTCCAACTTGTTTATATTTATTCTTATTTCTATCCTTTTTATTATAAGGTCATTAATTTCGAACTGAAGATTATTTAATTCCCTTTTATACTCCTTTATTTTACTTTTTAATTTTTTCACCCTTTTTCTTTTTATTTTGTTTTCTGGTCTTTCAATCTTTGTATGCTTCATTATTTATCTTACAATTTCTGCAAATTCTATCATCGATTCATCACTATTTTCTAGAGATTCTATTAATTTTTCTAGCTCTTCAACTTCTCTTTTCAACTTGTCATAGATTATTTTTAGAGCTTTAAATGCTCTTTGATTTATTTCAGAAAACTGTAAATAATTTAAACGATTTTCTCTTTCAAGGAGCTCTTGTTTCTTGTCTTGATAAGTTACATATATTTCTTCTTTATTTATTGTCATAATTTAGTGTTTAGAGTTTCATTTAACTTTTTGACCTTTTTTGTTAATTCTTTTATTTCAGAATTTTCTTCTTTAATTTTTAACTTAGATAAACTTAAAGAGCTATTAATTTTAGATTCTCTTATTTGAAAATTCGATGAAACTAATTTTTCTGATGGTTCTTTTAATAATAGAACTGGGTTTTCAATAGCTTTATATTTTGGTATTTCTGTTTTTACAATTTTCTGAAATAATTCATCGACATAAATTCTTTCTCTGTTTTTAAATATTATACTATGATGGCTATTTGTTAAAGCATAATTTATAGCATATGTAATCGAAAATGGTTCATCATCTTGTTCCATTAGATTCTTTCTGTGAAATTTATAAGCCAAACTTATAGATCTACCAAGGTTTTCAGTTGATAAAGGTATAGCATATCCAAGATGGGCGTTGAATTTAACATTTACATTTGCCAGGTTTCCATGAACAATTCCGATTATTTGATCTATTGGGTCATCAGTAATTCTTTTGTCACAGATTGCTAAGCTTATTGGTGAATTAATTCCTTTCATATATGTAGATTTGATTAAGACTTGTATAGTACTAATATGAATCCATTCAATTTTAGATCTTTTTTGTTGATCCTTAATTTTCTCAATCTGTTTACTCAATTCTTCATCATTTATCAAAGCTATTTCAAGTTCTCCATTGGCGGATTTTATCTTTATAGGGGCTTCAAGTTGAATTTTTTCATAGTATATTATATTTTTTCTATTAAAAACTTCTTTTAAGAGATTTTGTTTATTCAAATTTTCATTTGATTTGAGATTTAATTCTGTTTTTAGAACAGCCTGTTTTTCATTATCTAATAAAGCAGTTAATCTATAATAATCAGATTCTTCTGTTAATTCTAAACTTTCTAAATAATTCATAATTGAAAGACTAGGATGAAGATGTACCTTTCTGGAGAAAAACTTCCTTTATTTAGTATATTTTACATAAGGTGTTTTTATCTCCAGAGGGGAGATTGTAGATACTAACTCTAGAGGGGAGTTTAGAATTATTTTCCCTAAGGGAATTCTTCCTCAGACTATAGAATCGCCTTGGCAGCTTCCTCCTTGCTCTCCTAGCATATGAGTACTCTTAGCCTCCTGCTTTCTATTGTCTGATGCTTCTACAATTGCCTAAGCAACCTATTTATAATAGTTGGGTTTGATGGACAATTCCCATCCTTACCCTTCTTATGATGTCATTGCTTACGTCATTGTTTGCTCTTTTGCACCAGCTACATTGTTGGTGCTCTATGACCTAAGTGCTTATGTTACTATGCAATAATGTTGAGAGATGCTTCAGATGCACTGTCCTCTTCTTTTATCATGTGACCCTCAGATGCATTGTCTCCTTCCTTCATCATGTGAGTTGATTTCGTTTCATTATTGCTTTCTTCAGATATCTCTGAGGCACATAGCTGGCACTTGTAGTCTTCTCTGTCTTTTATCAAATAGCAGAGATTCCTCTTTATCCCTTCAGGGAGCTTTTCTAAAAGTCCAGATAAGTTGTAAAATGCTGATTCAAATTCCACCAAGAGTCTCATCTCTCTTTCTTCAATTTCATTTCTTTTACTGGACACAAGCAGAGTATTTCTACTTTTATAATTAATCCTTGTGTGAGATTCCTTCGTTATTTTTTGAGTTCTTTCAAAGACCCTTGCTAATGTGCTGGCTAACCTTCCTTCAAGACTGTAAATCGTTAAATCTTGAATCTGATCAATTGGTTGAAAATTTCCTGGGAAGACGGACATGAATATTACTTGGTGTGCTGGAACCAAGCATTCTTCTTCTTCATTAAAAATAGGTTGACTGTTTGTAAATTTTAGGGATATATCCCTTGGATTTACATTGTCAATCATATTTTTAAATCTCTTTACTGCATCAACAAATCCTGCAGGAAACTCACTAATAATTTTTAGATCATTAAAAATTAAAATTGTATCAATTAATCCATATTGGAAAAACTGATAGGTGTCAGATGGAGAAGCATCTGGGAATATAACCAGCTTTGTTAGCTGTTCTTTGGCAATAGGATAATATCCCAAAATTGTCCTTTTTTCTTCAGTCCAATTCAGGACTATGTTAAGGGTTTCTCTGAGATTTGATCTACAGACCCTTTTCTTTTCCTTGATTTCAGCCCTTGTAGGAATGTTTCTTATTATCCCTGTTTTCTGGGTTTGAATTGGAGCTTTATCTGCTCTTTTTATGGTTTGCTCTGGATGGAGAGCTTTATATTCTCTAAAGGATTCCTTTGCCTCTTCTAGTGTTAGAAACCCTCCTTTATGAATTATCCTTGATTGATGTGTGAATGGTGCTGCTTTTTCCCAGGCATCATATACTCCTTTCATGGGGCCATTATAAATTACATAATATTTTTTATCTTGGGTGGATTTTTTAATGATTTCAGCAATTGTTTTATTTTCTGAAATTTTTTCTTCACCTGATTTGTCCACCACGCTTAGCTGGCTGAATTCTGATGGTTTTGCTTGTTGTGTTGACTTCATTGCTTCGATGGCCTTCTTGAGAGATTGGATTTGTGTCCTTATTTGCTGACAATGCTTGCATTTTTCGAGTTCTTGCTCATATTTTTGAATTTCTTGATCTAACGCATTGTAGACAAACTCCATTCTCTTGTTAATGTATCAGCAATAACATTTTTGTCACCCTTAATATATTCAATTTTTATTGGATATTGTAACAAAAATAATTGCCATCTTACCAATCGTCCATGATTATAATCAACTTTTAAATCATATCGTATGAAACCTGTTAGGTAACTTGAATCTGTCCTTAATGTAAATTCTCTGGGTAGTAAATCAATTTTCCATTTCTTAAGAGATTTAATTGCTGCTAGAGTTTCCTTTTCATGAGTGGTATATCTCTGTTCTGTTGGAGTAAAAGTCCCTGAAATATACCTGCAAAGTAATTCCTTTGGGGAATTTTTAGAATCTAGTGATTCTTTTTCTTGTTCCAAACTTTTTATAGCTTTCTTAGCTTTTAGACATCCTGACCAGGTTATGTCTGAAGCATCTGTTTCTACTATTAAGTAGTCATTTTCTTCTGGAATATAAAGTTCTGGAAGTTTTTCACATAATTCTTTAATCCTTTGAATTTGCATACTATCTTTTTCATCCCATTTCCATTCTTTTTTAGTACTTATTTTTGGAAATAAGCTTTTAGTGTATTCTGTTATATTCTTTAAAAATCCTTGATTAGAAATATAATTTATACACCCTAAAAATCTTTGTAATTGTTTTCTATCTTCTATTTTATTAGGAAATAAATTTACCTTTTCTAGGACATTTGGCTGAAGTTTTAGCTTTCCTTGAGTGGATAGAATTAATCCAAGAAACTCTATTTCTTGTTTTGCTATTCTTGCTTTCTTTTTGCTAAGAACTAATCCTTTTTCTTTACATCTTTCTAAAACTATTAATAATTTTTGAAGATGATCTTCTCTATCCTGTTTTGTAAAAATTAGTATATCATCAATGTATACTAAAACAAATTCATTTAACTCTTTTAGATTTTCTTCCATAAATCTTTGATAAATACCTAGGGCTTGTTTTAATCCGAATGGTAATACATTCCATTCATAGAGCAACACACTTGTTGATTCTTTTGTTGGGCAAGTAAAAGCAGTTAATTTCTTTGTTTCTTCGTCTAAACGAAGTTGCCAATATCCTGATTTTGCATCAAGAGATGAAAACCAAGTTGCTCCTTTGATTTTTTCTAAAATAGAATCTTTTCTTGGAAGTTTATAAGCATCACCAATAGTTGCTTCATTCATCTTCTTATAGTTAATAACCATTCTTCGTTTTCCCCTTTTAATTTCATTATTGTTTTTAACATAAAAGGCTGGAGCCGCATGAGGACTTTTACTTAATCTTATAATTCCTTTTTCCAAAAGATCCCTACATTCTAGTGAAAACTCTTCTCTATCTCTTGCGGAATAAGGAATTTTATTTGGAACATTTATCTCTTTTGTAGGATCTTTTAATTTAATACTTACTAATTCGTTATTTGTATTTTTAATATCTAAAGGATTTTCAGCACAAATTTCATCCAAAAGTTCTTCTATCTTTATTTCAAGATTATTTTTTGGGATATATATCTGAAAGTATAAATTTAAATAACATGTCTCTAATATAGAAAGTATTTTAAATTTTAAGATCTTATCTATAGTAGTAGTCGGTATTTTTATACGTTTTGATTTTTGATTTATTGATGAATCGTGTGGAGCTTTTAAAACTATATATGTTAATTCTTGAATGAATGGATGATATAGCTTTAAAAAATTATTTCCTATGATAAAATCCATTCTAGAATCTAACATATATATATAGATGGAACAATGAATCTATAATTTTGAATAAAAATTTCAACCATCTCTGCTTTTTGGTCAATTTTATGTATTGATTTGTCAGCTATTCTAACTCTTAATGGTTTCTTTAATTTTTTCCAATCAAGTTTTATATTTGAACTAGCAAAGCATTGTGTTGCTCCAGAATCTATGAAAGCATTTATGAACTTTTCTGTTATTTTTATAGTAATAAATGTAGCATTATTACTCAGTCTCTGAGTCTGTTTCCGAGACATATTCAAAAATATAGTCTAAGTTATCATCAAATTCCTCTAAAGGTTCCATGAAACAAGACTTAGCAATTTCTATTTGTTTAGTAAGATCCTTTTTATCCTTCTTTTTCGGACATTCATTTGCATAGTGTCCTTCTTCTTGGCAATACCAACATTTACAATTTTCTTTTTTATTTGGGCAATAGTTATTTCTTTGTCTTTTGTTTTATTATTATTTTTCTTTCTAAAATATCTCTTTTTTCTCCAGTTTGGATAGTATTTTCTTTTTCTAAATTGATATTTTCTTTTTCTTTGAAAATTTTTATTAAGACCATATTTTTGAGGTATCTCTTCATTATCTTGACAGCAAATTCTAATTATATTTGCAAATCTTTTTTGAGTTGCTTCTTGCATACAACGTTCTTTTATTTCCTCTCTTATTGCAGAGGTTGCTCCACCAAAGTTATTTTCAATTGTTCCTCTATTTATTTCTCTTATAAATCTTCCCATTATAAATTCATTAGCAGGATATGGAAGTTTTGTTATATACATACTAAGATAATGATTTTTATCTTCTTCTTTTAATTTGTAATAATGTATTCTATATTCACATATATAAGACTCTACATTACATAGATCATATATCTGAATATTAGCTAAATGGTTTTTTGCTTCTTGATATTCTTTATTATAAACTTCTTGTCTATGATCTATAATATTTTTTCCAAAAAATTCTTTATATAGAATCATCATTATATATAATATCTTATCATAAGCTGTAGTTTTTGTTGCTAATTCTTCTATTATTTGGTTTTCTATTGATGTCATATAATCTCTTATAGTTCCTTTAGTATGAAACCCTATGTAATTCCAAATATCTCTTCCAGACAATTCACTAAGTTTTGGATTAGTAAAGGCTTCTAATAAAAAGGAATTCAACCAATTTTCGAAAATTTCTTTTTCGTTCTTTTTACAGTCTAAATCGAGCATTCTTTCTCCTTCCATTTCCTGAATTTTAGGAACATATTTTGATGGTATTTTTGTATATTTTGAATCTTTATTTGTAAAACCTTTTTTAAAAGCATAATTATCAAAACCTGTTTCCCATTTAAATTGAGATTGATTATCCTTAGATGTTCCAGCTTCATTTTTTACTTGTATTGGAATTGCTGGTTCTTCGTCACTTAAATAATCTAGAATGTGTTCTTCATTTTCTATATTTTCAGAATTTACTAATTCTTCTTCTATTTGAAAACCATGTTCCATAATATTATTTTCTTGAGCCATTTTTAATTATTTAAAAAGCATTGTAACTTCTTCTAATTTTTATTCAATATTCATAATTTCAATGGTGGTTTTACTTTTAAGTCTGTTATGTTTATTATATTTTGGAATTTTTCTTCTTTGGGATTCTCTTTTTCCTAATTTCTTTGAAATTTTATGGATATTAATATTTCTTCAAGCATATCTACTATAGAATTTAATTGTGGATTAAAAGTATGATAAAGATGTGGGGAATCATTTCCATGGTAGCATTTTTTAGAAGTCCATGTGAAAAATAAAGATTTTGAGAAAAATTGTTTTGTATTGATTTTAAGAATTCGGTGTCATTACAATTAACATTGGTTAAAATCATTAATTTTTGATCTATTAATTTTGATAATTTAATTATTTCATCTCTTAAATCTTCTAATTTACTTTTTTCCATTAGGTGACACTTTTCTTTGTGAAGAGTTACGGTTTGAAGTGAAAAGTGTGGCTTTAGAATGTATGGTTTATATTTTGCCACGTAGCATATCTTTAAACTTTGATCTGTACCTTCTATTTTACCATATATATATATATATATTAGTATAGACGGTGGACGACCTTATGGTGGACGACCATTCACATTACGCATACAATAAAATAAGTTTTTTTGCTACATTTTTAAAACGTGTCAAAAAGTGTAAAAAAGCGTGTCAATACTTTTTCGTTATGTTTTTTTAGCTATCGACACGCTTTTAAAAACATCACACTTGCAAGCGTGTCGGTTGGTCTATCGCCACGTTTTTGTGCATATATCGGCACGCTTTCTTTTTTGTCACACTTTCATCTATTGCCACACTTAAAAACGTGGCCATATGTATAATTGACGAGAGGACAGAAGTCGGCTAATTAAGAAATCAATATATGGAATATGTTGTGAGTATAGTTCTTAACCAGCTAAGATCTGCCTTATCAATTTAGAAAAGTTGTCACGAAATTTAGAAATAAAAATACTGGCAGTATGAGTCCCAGGTCGTCTCCCAACGAGTTGCAGGAAAGGGTGCTAATTTATTAATCAGGAGTTTCCAAGAAAGTTTGAGTTTGGATAATGAGCAATTAAATAATTGTAAATTAAAACAATAAAAACTAAGATAATTATTGATATTCTAGATAAAAGGCCTTGACTGGGGGAATGATTAATTGGAAGTTCTATCCTTGTTGGAATCTTCTCAAGTGTAGTATAAAGAGGTTGTTGTTTTCACTTAGTTAACCCTTACTAAATAAAGGAAATTCAAGTGATTTAGCTAACTCTTATTCGCAAATCCTAGTCCTCTCCCTTGGGAAGGTCTAGCGTTAGTAAATACAGAATTAGCCAACAACGTCCAATTTGAGCATTCCAACTCAAGTGTCTCCTCTTAATTAACCCCCATGTCAAGTTTGGAAATCTACTCCATTGACATGAATATAATACTCAGAAAAATATAAGAAGAAGACATAATAAATTAAATTAAATTAAATAGAGATTGAAAATTAATTAAAAGTAAAAGTAATCCTCTTTATCAACAATCCATGAAAATAATCCACTTGTAACTCTAAAAGTAAATAGGATATGGAAGAGTAAGTGACAAACTGAATAAGATAAATGGAAATTAAAAAAGTAGGAAAATAGGAAACAAACTAGAATAATGTCTTCAACGGAGGTGATGACTCTTCAATATCCAAAAGCAAAAGCATAACGATAATAAACTATGGATGTAAAGAGAACCTAGAGGAAGAGTAGTTTCTCTCTAGATTCAGATCTAAAAACTAAAAACTATCCTAATGAGAATGTATGTGAATGTGTGTTGAGTCTCTGCATGTTCCCTAGCTTTATTCTGTGTCTCTGGGCCAAAAATTGGGTCAAAACGTGGCCAAAAACTGTATGTTCCCAAGCTTTATTCTCTGCATGTCAGGCTCGCGCACGCGTTACTGCAGTTTTCTCCATTTCGTGCGCACGCATACGCCATGCGTGCGCGTCAATGCTCGCTGGTCATCTCCTTAGTTTCTTGTGTTCCTTCCATTTTTGCAAGCTTCCTCTCCATTTTCTAAGCCATTCCTGCCCTATGAAGCCTGAAACACTTAACACACGGATCACGGCATCGAATGGTATAAAGGAGAATTAAAATATACAAATTAAAGATTTTTAGGAAGCAAGTTTTCAACCATAGAACTAAACTAGCAAGGAATTGTAAAATCATGCAAATCATATGAATAAGTGGGTAAGATGAAACCACTCAATTAAACACAATATAAACCATATAATAGTGGTTTATCAACCTCCCCACACTTAAACATTAGCATGTCCTCATGCTTAGCTTAAGGAGATAAAATAGATGAGTAGGGAAAAGTAAGACTCATGCAATGCAATGCAACTTATGTATATGAATGCAACTATATGATTCTGTCTTCTTGGTTAAAATAAATAATTTCTTCAAGACAAAAATAACTGAAACTTCACTAATTCAAATTATACAGTAAAGACAAGTAAACTTGTAAGAAGACAGCTCATGAAAGCAGGGAACATAGAATTAAGCATTGAACCCTCACTGGTGGTGTATATGCACTCTAGTCTCTCTAGTGTGCATAGGGTAATCACTATACTCTTCTCTAATCATGCTTTCTAAACCTTGTTCTTCACCTAACCAATCAACAAATATTTAATGCCAATGCAAACATCATGAGGTCTTTTCAAGGTTGTAATGGGGCTAAGGTAATGGTGAGGGTATATATATGGCTAAGTGAGTTATAAATTGAATCCTTGATTAACCTAAGCTCTTACCTATATACACACTCTATATACTTTTAAATTCATGCCTAGCTACCCATAATTCCCACTTTTGCATTATATACTCATGCATCAACTTTCTTTTAACTTGTTTCACATATGCATTGATTTTTTCCTTAACTTAGCTTAGCATTGGGGTAATTTTGTCTCCTTATTTATTTACTTATTTATTGAACACATTTTTTTTTACTTAGAAAAATAAACATAACTTATCAATGCACATGGATTTTTAATTTTTCTGGTCTCACATGAGTAGGTACCCAAATTCCCAATAATTTATCAATTGTAAAAACATAACGCATTCCCTTATTAACCCATGTTCCCACAGTTTTTCCACACTTAATTGACACACAATCTCTAACTTTAGCTAACCAAAGATTCAATTGGGAAATTAATTGTTTTTTCGCCTAAGGCTAGTGATGTGGTAAAATATAGAACAAATGGGATTTAATAGGCTCAAAGTGGCTGACAAAGGTAATTGAAAGGGTAGGCTTATTTGGGATAAGTGAGCTAAACAAGTAATGGCCTCAATCATATGCATGCATATAACACATTAAACATTGAACATATAGGATGGAACAAAACATAGATTACAATCATAGAGAAGTAAACAAACAAGAATAAAATATTTATGGTTAAATAATGTAACCATGTAATTAGGCTCAAATCTCATAGGTTGTGTGTTCTTAGCTTTTTAAACTATGTTCCAAATACAACTTCAAACAAATTTAACAGAAAAATTTTGAATTAAATTAGTAAAATTTTTCAAAAATAGGGTCCTAAAAGAAACTTATTATATTTCAATCAAATAGAACATACATGTAAATAACCTATTACTATGCAATCTATCCTATTTTAACAAAAGAAAAATAAATAAATATCCTATTTTATTGGTGTTAAGAAAGAGAAATTACCTCCGGAAGTCAGGTACTGACCGACCTCACCACACTTAAGGCTTTGCACAGTCCTCGGGACCATCAGTCAGGAACAAAGGGGGGCTGGTAGCAGTATCTCCACAATTGGGACCGTCGTGGCTCCCTGTGCTGGTGAATGAAGTGGAGTCCGAGGTATCTGGTTCTTCTTCAGGTGGATGGTTACCAACAAGCAGCTCCTTGAGGTATGTAAATCTGCGCTTGTTATGGCGCTCTCTTTGCTTTCCCTTCCGGTCAAGCCAGTCTAACTTCTCAAGTATCTGATGGAGTAGTTGGTTTGTTGAAGGTTCTTGTGATGTGGAAGGTGAAGGAATATCTTCGGCTGGTTTTGTAGGCCGGCTAGTAGTGGCTGCTGGAGGTCTGATATACTTCCCATTAGGGACATACTGATCATCCCATGGAATCATGGCCTTGGTATCCCCAACTCTGTAGGAGACTCCGGCTGCTGAGACTAGATCTGAAACCAAGGCGGGAAAAGGTAAGTTTCCCTCAATTTATAGGTGTCCCATGTCATCCTGAATGTGTCTTGGTAAGTTTAGAGGCTGGTCTGTAAGGATACACCAGAGTAAAACGGCCATGTCAGCAGTGAAGGAGGACTCGTGAGTGCTCGGAAAAACATAGTGGGACATAATCTGTGCCCATACTCGAGCCTCCAAGGTAGGTGCTGAAGCCAATATGCCCTTAGGTCGGGATCGATGGTATCTGTAGATCCATCTGCTGCCAGGTTGTGCGATAATTCTGAGAATGGCGTCCCAGTCAAATTGGAATGTGTGGCGCTTGAATGAGGCTTTTCGGAATTCGTCCAATCCTTCTGGAGCAGGGGGAAGATCTAAATCTCGCTGAATGTCCTCTTCAGTTATGGGGACTTGCTTCTGATGGACATTGACAGACTACAGGGTTGGCATGTAAAAATTGGAGTAGAATTCAACTACCCATGATAGATTAATCTGCCGTGGATGTCTCTGTAGAAATCCCATTGTCTTTGCTCAATTCGGGGCTCAACAAATTCAACAATGTAGGTTGGGAGGATGAGTAGGTACTCATTTTTATAGCTCCTCTCAGCCAGGATGGGGAACATCTGCTCACAGTAATAGTTGGTGAACCGCTCTGTGTCCTTTGCTGGAAAGGCTTTCTCTTTTTCATCGACCTTGATGATCCTCTTGATTCGCTTTGTTGAGGGTTTAACTGCTGTTGAAGATGTCTCTGCCACTAGTGCTTTTTTTTGTTCCTCTCCTTGCCAGTTGTTTGGGAGTAGCCTTCTCTTTACCCTTCTTGGTGGCCATCCTGAAAAGGGAAGAAGAGAGTAACTTTTAAAACTAAGGGTTAGCGCAAGGAAGAGGATGGTGTAGTTGATAATCAATGTGAAAAGTTCATCAATGGGAATATAACAAGTGCATGTGATGGCACTTAGATGCAAGATGTTTATTGGCATGCCAGCAAAGGCATGAGTAGCATAGATCAAGCATTAAATATCCAAGTTAGATTATCAACTCGTTCAAACTAACAATCTGTTTGTATTGACAATTATATTTAATCAATAAAATATAGAAGGGGTTTTGTGAAAAAACGGGCATTAGAGTAGTAGAATAGAATAATTTAAAATAATGCACAATGCCATACGGGCTTTTTCACAAACACATAGCATGCATGGTAAATATGTTATCGAAAGTATTTAAATTGAACATGCAAGCAACCCTTTAAGAAGTATTATTAATTTTCAAATAATTCCTTAATATACTCACAAGCAAAATATAGAAATAATCACCCAATTAAATTTCTAACACCAATCAATAGAAAAAGGAAAAGAAAGAAGAAGAAAATATAGATAGTGAAAGTAAAAAGAAAAAGAAGAAGAAAACATAATTAAAAATAATAATGAAAAATAAAAAGGGAAGAGAAAAAGAAAAGAACCTTGATAATGGATGTGAAAAAAAGAAAGTAAAAAGTGAGAAAGAATAAAGAAGGAAGAAGGGAGAAGAAAAGATTAGGATATGGGGAAGAAAACATAAGATATCTGGCGCTGATCTGGATAAGCTGTGCGTTGCATGTGATGCGGACACGTGGGGCACGCGTTCGCGTTGTTGGCGATATTTTCATGTGACATGGATGCGTGGATCATGCGTTCGCGTGACTTGATTTGTGCTACGGGCGCGAGAGCAGCATCGCGTTCGCACGACTTTCTGTTTCATTTACATATTGCCAAAATTCAGGGTGACGCGTTGGTGCACGAAATTGTGATCCCTGGTAATGGCTCCAAAAACTTAGTGCTCTAATCTTAATTCATAATTTGTCACAACTTCGATACAACTAACTAGCAAGTGCACTGGGTCATCCAAGTAATAAAACCTTACATGAGTAAGGGTCGATCCCACGGAGATTGTTGGTATGAAGCAAGCTATGGTCACCTTGTAAATCTCAGTCAGGCGGATATCAAATGGCTATGGAGTTTTCGAATAAAAATAATAAATAAACAGAAAATTAAGATAGAAATACTTATGTAAATCATTGGTGAGAATTTTAGATAAGCGTATAGAGATGCTTTCGTTCCTCTGAACCTCTGCTTTCCTGCTGTCTTCATCCAATCATTCCTACTCCTTTCCATGGCAAGCTTTCTGTAAGGCATCACTGTTGTCAATGGCTACATCCCATCCTCTCTGTGAAAAAGGTCCAAATGCTCTGTCACGGCACGGCTAATCATCTGGAGGTTCTCGATCATACTGGAATAGGATTCACCCTCCTTTTGCGTCTGTCACTACGCCCAGCACTCACGAGTTTAAAGTTCGTCATAGCCATCCCTTTCCAGATCCTACTCGGAATACCACAGAAAAGGTTTAGACTTTTCGGATCTCAGGAATGGCCATCCATGGGTTCTAACTTATACCACGAAGACACTAATAACTAGGACTCGGTCCCCTGTATTAGATATCCAAGAGATATCCATTTAATCTAAGGTAGAACGGAAGTGGTTGTCAGGCACGCGTTCATGGGGTAATGATGATGACTATCACGATCATTACATTCATAGTGAAGTGCGAATGAATATTTTAGAAGCAGAATAAGTTGAATTGAATAGAAAAACAGTAGTACTTTGCATTAAATCATGAGGAACAGCAGAGCTCCACACCTTAATCTATGGAGTGCAGAAACTCTACCATTAAAAATACATAAGTGATAATGGAGTTCATTGGTCTCGGCCCCAGAGGGGAACCGGAGTAACCAAGACTTTGAATACAATGATAAAAAGTTCTATATATACTAGACTAGCTACTAGGGTTTACATAAGTAAGTAATTGATGCATAAATCCACTTCCGGGGCCCACTTGGTGTGTGCTTGGGCTGAGCTTGAAGTTTACACGTGCAGAGGCTTCTTTTGGAGTTGAACGCCAAGTTGTAACGTGTTTTTGGCGTTCAACTCTGGTTTGTGACGTGTTTCTGGCGTTTAACTCCAGATAGCAGCATAGAACTGGCGTTCAATGCCCTTTTGCGTCGTCTAAACTCAGGCAAAATATAGACTATTATATATTGATAGAAAGCCCTGGATGTCTACTTTCCAACGCCGTTGAGAGCGCGCCATTTGGTGTTGTGTAGCTCCAGAAAATCCACTTTGAGTGCAGGGAGGTCAGAATCCAACAGCATCAGCAGTCCTTCTTCAACCTCTGAATCTGATTTTTGCTCAAGTCCCTCAATTTCAGCCAGAAAATACCTGAAATCACAGAAAAATACAAAAAATCATAGTAAAGTCCAGAAATGTGAATTTAACATAAAAACTAATAAAAATATCCCTGAAAGTAACTAGATCCTACTAAAAACATACTAAAAATAATGCCAAAAAGCATATAAATTATTCGCTCATCACGCGTGCGCGTGGGTGACGCGCACGCATGACTGGCCTTACTTTAAAAACTTATGCGGATGCGTGGGGCACGCATTTGCGTGGTAGGGCTTGTGCTTCTAGCACGATTCCAGCCCCACTTCATCATAACTTGTTGCCATACACCCATTTACGTCGTTTTTGCAGAGTCACGCGTGCGCGTGGGTAACGCGCACGCGTTAAAGGCTGGTTTCGCCAGGGACGCGTACGCGTAGGCATTTTTGTGCCTAAGGCACACCTCCAGCCACACTGCCGCGTGACTTTCTGTTCAATTTTCTTTTCTTTCGAATGCATCCTATGACGCGAGCGCCAGTGACGCTTGCGCGTCACGTGCTCTTTCCCTTTTTTTTAATATATATATGCAGAATACAAATGCAAATGTAAATGCAGACTATATGCAGAGATTATGAGAAGTGTCATTAACAAAAACAAAACAGAATAAAGTAAAATAACTAAAACGGAACGATCATACCATGGTGGGTTGTCTCCCACCTAGCACTTTACTTTTACGTCCTTAAGTTGGATCGTCTTCATGCTCATTCTGCTTCTGTTGGTGGGTCTTTCAAGAGGAAGACCTCTAGTTCTTTGTGATCCTTCATCTTCTCACCATGATAAAGCTTTAGGCAATGTCCATTGACCTTAATGAATTTGGAGCTAGAAGGATGACGCATGTGAAAAAATCCGTATGGCTCTGCCTTTTCTACTCTGTATGGACCTTCCCATCTTGATCTTAGTTTGCCTGACATAAGCCTCAGTCTGGAGTTTTAAAGAAGAACTAACTCCCCTGGTCTAAAATCTCTCCTCTTTATGTGCTTGTCATGGACAGCCTTCATCTTTTCTTTGTTTCGCCTGGAGTTGTCATATGCTTCTAGGTGAAGGTTCTCTAGTTCTGCTAGTTGCAGCTTCCTTTCAGCACCAGCTTCCTCAAAATTCATGTTGCATTCCCTCACAGCCCAGAAAGCCTTGTGCTCCACCTCTACTGGAAGGTGGCAAGCCTTTTCGTACACCAAACGGAAGGGGCTTATCCCAATGGGTGTTTTGTACGCTGTTCTATATGCCCAGAGTGCATCTTGTAGCCTGGCACTCCAGTCCTTCCTATGAGGCTTTACTATCTTCTCCAGAATATGCTTAATCTCTCTGTTAGAGACTTCTGCTTGCCCATTGGTCTGGGGATGATAAGCTGTTGCTACTTTGTGAATTATCCCATGCTTCTTCAGTAATCCTGTTAGTCTCCTGTTATAAAAGTGGGTGCCTTGATCGCTCATGATTGCTCGTGGTGATCCAAAGCGACAGATAATATGGTTTCTAACAAAGGAAACAACAGTGTTAGCATCATCAGTACGAGTAGGAATTGTCTCCACCCATTTAGAAACATAATCTATAGCTAACAGTATATAAAGGTAACTATTAGAGTTTGGAAATGGACCCATGAAGTCAATGCCCCAAACATATAAAATTTCACAGAAAAGCATAATCTGTTGAGACATCTCATCCCTCTTGGATATATTACCAAACCTTTGGCAAGGGGAACAAGATTTACAGAAGACAGCAGCATCTTTAAAAAGAGTAGGCCACCAGAATCCACAGTCTAAGATTTTTCTAGCTGTTCTTTGAGGGCCAAAATGTTCTCCACTCTCAGATGAGTGGTAGGCCTCTAAAATGGACTGGAATTCTGATTGAGGTACACACCGTCTAATTACCTGGTCAGCACCACACCTCCATAAATATGGATCATCCCATACATAATATTTGGACTCGCTTTTCAGCTTGTCTCTTTGATGCTTAGTAAAATTTGGAGGGAAAGTGCGGCTAACTAGATAATTAGCTACAGGTGCATACCAAGGAACTACTTCAGATACTTCATGTAAGCTGTCAAATGGGAAAGTATAATTGATAGGAGTGGAGTCATCCTTAATGTGCTCAAGGCGACTCAAGTGGTCTGCCACTAAATTCTGGTAACCACTCCTATCCTTAATTTCTAAATCAAATTCTTGCAACAGCAGTATCCAATGTATTAGCCGTGGTTTGGACTCTTTTTTAGCTAATAAATACTTTAGAGCTGCATGGTCTGAGTACACTACCACCTTAGTACCAAGTAAATAAGCTCAAAATTTATCCAGAGCAAAAACAATAGCAAGAAGCTCTTTTTCAGTAGTAGTGTAATTAGACTGAGCAGCATCTAAGGTCTTAGACGCATAAGCAATTACAAAAGGATCCTTACCTTCACCTAAGCTAGCGCTGCTCCCACTGCATGGTTGGAGGCATTACACATAATTTCAAATGGCTGGCTCCAGTCTGGTCCTCTCACAATCGGAGCTTGAGTCAGGGCGATCTTCAGCTTATCAAACACTTGCATGCAATCCTCACTGAACTGGAGCTCAATATCTTTTTGCAGCAATCTGGATAAAGGTAATGCTACCTTACTGAAGTCCTAAGGTAAACTAAAAATGACATCTACCTTTGCTGGATCTACAGAAATGCCAGTATTAGACACAACATGTCCTACTATAATTCCTTGTTTTACCATAAAGTGACATTTTTCAAAATTCAACACAAGGTTTGAACTAATACACCTGTCTAATACTCTAGATAAACTATCCAAGCAAAGGCTAAATGAATCACCATATTCGCTAAAATCATCCATGAAAACTTCCATACAGTTTTCAATAAGATATGAAAAGATGCTCATCATGCATCTTTGGAAAGTAGCTGGTGCATTACATAAGCCAAAAGGCATCCTTTTGTATGCATACGTTCCAAAGGGACATGTAAAAGTAGTCTTCTCTTGATCTTCAGGAGCTATATAAATTTGAAAATAGCCTGTATAACCATCTAAAAAATAGTAATGGGATTTACCTGACAGGCGATCAAGCATTTGATCAATAAATGGAAAGGGGTAATGATCCTTGCGAGTGGCTTAGTTGAGACGCCTATAGTCAATGCGAACTCTCCATGAATTATGCACTCTAGTTGTCAGGAGCTCTCCATGCTCATTATTTACTATCGTGACTCCAGACTTCTTGGGCACCACTTGTACTGGGCTGACCCATTCACTATCTGAGATGGGGTAAATGATATCTGCTTCAAGTAGCCTGGTCACTTCTTTCTTGACAACTTCTAAGATAGTAGGATTCAATCTTCTTTGAGGCTAACGGACAGGCTTTGCTTCCTCTTCTAAATATATTCTGTGCTCACAAACTTGAGGGCTGATGCCTACTATATCTGCCAAGCTCCATCCAATTGCTTTCTTATGTTTTCCCAGTACACTGAGCATCTGTTCTTCTTGTTGTGAAATGAGTTCCCTTGTAATGATAACTAGGAACTTCTGCTTATCCTCAAGGTAAGCATACTTGAGGTGTGGAGAAAGGGGCTTAAATTCCAATCTCTTCTCATGGCTTGGTTTTGGATCATCCGGGGTTGGTGATAATGGCAAAGTGTCCTCATTGTGGTCAGAAGGTGTCCCCACACTTGGACCTTGCTCCATGTGCCTTTCTTCTATTTATTCTTGGTGAACTTTAGCTACAGTTTCATCAATGATATTGCACTGAAAGATAGAATGATCTTCCGGATGGTGCTTCATAGCTTTATTTAGACTGAAACTCACTGCTCTGCCGTCTATCTCAAAGGAGTAAGTTCCTGAGAATGCATCCAGCTTGAACTTCGAAGTTTTCAGGAATAGTCTTCCAAGCAGGATTGATGATGGTCTTCCTGAGTCATTAGGGGGCATTTCCAGGATATAGAAGTCAATGGGAAATGTGAGCCCCTTAATGCTCACTAATACATCTTCAGCAATTCCAACTACTGTAATAATGCTTTTATCTACTAACACAAAACGAGCTACCGACCTTTTTAAAGGAGGGAGCCTCAAAGTATCATATATAGACAATGGCATTATACTAACACACGCTCCTAAGTCACACATGCAGTCAGAAAATATTACACCTCCAATGGTACAGTTAACCATGCATGGACCTGGATCACTACATTTTTCAGGTATACCTCCCATTAAAGCAGATATAGAACTTCCTAAAGGAATAGTTTCTAACTCATTAATTTTATCGTTATGTATGCACAAATCTTTTAGAAACTTTGCATATTTGGGTACTAGCTGAATAACATCAAAAAGGGGAACGGTTACCTCAACCTTTTTGAATATTTCTACCATTTTGGGATCAAGTTCCATCTGCTTTCTAGTCTTCCTTGCAAGGTGTAGAAATGGGATAGGAATGGCGTCTTTTACAGCTTCAGCTTCCTTTGGTTCTCCATTCCTTTGTTGAACTACTTCTTCTTCAACCATGTCTTGTGCGTCCTCTTCCTCTTCAGCATCTTCTACTTCCACCATATCCTTAGCTGGGGCATGTTCTGGTGGGCTTGGCTCCTCATGGTTCCTCTCTTGTAGTGTGGTTCCGGACCTCAAAGTGATGGCATTGATGCCACCCTTGGGATTAGGTAGGGGTTGAGAAGTAATTCCATCAGAGCTTGAAGGTTGGTTGGTGGAATTAGGTAATGAATCTATCCTGGAGGCGAGAGCTTGTAAAGTTGCATTCAAACCATTTAAAGTAGAGTTCAGCTGCGTCTGCATGTCTTGTTGTCCTTATGCAAGAGAACGGAGCATCTCGTCATTTGATGAGGAATTAGGATAAGTGATCTGAGGAACTTGTTGCTAGTTATGCTGGGATCCTTGAGACTGTCTTAGGTGAGGTGCTCTGTGATGAGCGGATAATTTATACGCTTTTTGACATTGTTTTTAGTATGTTTTTAGTAGGATCTAGTTACTTTTAGGGATTTTTTCATTATTTTTTATGTTAAATTCACATTTCTGGACTTTACTATGAGTTTGTGTGTTTTTCTGTGATTTCAGGTATTTTCTGGCTGAAATTGAGGGACTTGAGCAGAAATCAGATTTAGAGGTTGAAGAAGGACTGCTGATGCTGTTGGATTCTGACCTCCCTGCACTCAAAGTGGATTTTATAGAGCTACAGAACTCGAAATGGCGCGCTTCTAATTGCGTTGGAAAGTAGACATCCAGGGCTTTCCAGAAATATATAATAGTCCATACTTTGGCCAAGAATAGATGACGTAAACTGGCGTTCAACGCCAGCTTTCTGCCCAATTCTGGCGTCCAGCGCCAGAAAAGGATCCAAAACCAGAGTTGAACGCCCAAACTGGCACAAAAGCTGGCGTTCAACTCCAAGAAGGACCTCTACACGTGCAACACTCAAAGCTCAGCCCAAGCACACACCAAGTGGGCCCCGGAAGTGGATTTATGCATCAACTACTTACTCTTGTAAACCTTAGTAGCTAGTTTATTATAAATAGGACATTTCACTATTGTATTTGAAATCTTTGGATCTTTGGATTATCTTTTGATCTATTGATCATGTTTTGGGGGCTGGCCATCTCGGCCATGCCTGGACCTTTCACTTATCTAATTTTAACGGTAGAGTTTCTACACTCCATAGATTAAGGTGTGGAGCTTTGCTGTTTCTCAAGGATTAATGCAAAGTACTACTGTTTTCTATTCAATTCATCTTGTTTCGCTTCTAGGATATTCATTCGTACTTCAATCTGAATGTGATGAACGTGACAATCATCATCATTCCCTATAAACGCGTGCCTGACAACCACTTCCGTTCTACCTTAGACTGAATGAGTATCTCTTAGATCTCCTAACCAGAATCTTCGTGGTGTAAGCTAGAATGATGGCGGCATTCAAGAGAATCCGGAAGGTCTAAACCTTGTCTGTGGTATTCCGAGTAGGATTCAATGAATGAATGACTGTGACGAGCTCCAAACTCGCGATTGCGGGGCGTTAGTGACAGACGCAAAAGGATAGTAAATCCTATTCCAGCATGATCGAGAACCGACAGATGAATAGTCGTGCCGTGACATTGTGCGTTGACCATTTTCACTGAGAGGATAAGATGAAGCCATTGACAAGGGTGATGCCTCCAGACGATTAGCCGTGCCGTGACAGGGCATTGGATCATTTTCCCGAGAGATGACCGAAAGTAGCCATTGACAGTGGTGATGTATCACATAAAGCCAGCCATGGAAAGGAGTAAGACTGATTGGATGAAGATAGCAGGAAAGCAGAGGTTCAGAGGAACGAAAGCATCTCCATTCGCTTATCTGAAATTCTCACCAATGAATTACATAAGTATTTCTATCCCTATTCTATTAATTATTATTCCAAAACGCCATTATCAATTTATATCTGCCTAACTGAGATTTGCAAGGTGACCATAGCTTGCTTCATACCAACAATCTCCGTGGGATTCGACCCTTACTCATGTAAGGTATTACTTGGACGACCCAGTGCCCTTGCTGGTTAGTTACACGGAGTTGTGAACCATGGTCTTGGCATCATGTTTTTGGCGCCATTTCCAGGGAAAGAAAGAGCAATGAATTTTACATAATTAAAGTGTAATCACGATTCCGCGTACCACTCTGTAAGGCTGGTTCTGATTCTACTGCCTGTTGTTGTTATTCCACCTCTGGTTTCCATTGTTGTCTCTGCCTCCTCTGTTATAGTTGTCCCTCCAGCCATGGTTGGAATTATCTCTCCAGCCCTGGTAGGAGTTATCCTGCCACCCTTGGTTATAGTTGCCACCTTGGTTGTAGTTGCTGTCTTATTGATTGTATCCTTGATTTGGGCGATCATAGAAGTTATGAGTGGCTGCCACAGTGCTGTCTTCTTGTTGGAGCTGCGGACATTCATCAGTATAATGACTATAATCAGCACAGATTCTACATACTCTTTGTGGGACCAACTGTTGGCTTTGTTGTGGTGGGGGAGGCTGAGCTTGTTGTGCTTGTTGTTAATTTAACTGCATCTGCTTTAGTAGGTTGGTCATTTCACATATACTCTGTGTGAGAGCGGTATTTTCAATGCTAGAGGAAACCTCTGCAACAACTTTTGAGTGGCTGTGCCTGCGCTTGTGATTCCTAGTAGACTCCACTAAGTCGCTGATTAGTTGCCATGCTTCATCTGTGGTCTTGTACTTTTTTGGAGAACTATTACTAGCACCATCTAGTGTGGTCTTATCCTGAGGCTTCATGCTTTGAATGAAGTAGCTGATCAAAACTAGCCTGTCAATCATGTGATGGGGGCATGCGTCTAGAAGGTTCTTAAAATGCTCCCAATATTCATAGAGAGTCTCCGATTCACCTTGAACAATGCAGGAGATCTCTTTCCTCAATCTATTTGTAACTTCAGCTGGAAAGTATTTTTCCAAAAACTCTCTCCTGAGCGTATCCCAGTTAGTAATAATCGCTTCAGGTTGGGAGTAGTACCACTCTGTCGCCTTTCCCTCAAGAGAAAACGGGAAGGCAGTTAACAGAATGGATGTTTTATTTGCACCATGAAGCCTAACAGTAGAACAGGCTGTCTGAAAATCCCTGAGGTGCTTGATGGGCTCCTGAGCAAGTAAGCCATGAAACTTGGGCATCAAGTTAATTAGTGCAGTATTTAGTTCAAAATCTGCAGCTAGAGCTGGGTGATGCACTTGATACGGTTTCATTGAAATATCTGGGGCTCCAGCTTCCTGGAGAGTAATCCTCCTAGGTGCTGCCATGTTATCTGCACGTGAATCAACTGAATCGGTAGTAAAGGAGCTTGTTTCGCTCTCAGATGGCGGTTCAGATTTGCCCTCAGATGAGACGGGTGAATCGATAACAATCACTTCCCCACCCTCAGAGGCTAACCGACGTCGAGCTCGCCTAATACGTGAAAGAGTTCTTTCAATTTCAGGATCAAATGTGGCTAAGCTCGGACGAGGCAGTAAATGCGTCATTCAATGAGAAAAACATATAGCTTGTGGTAACAAAATAAAAATAAAATATGCAAATAAAAATAAAAATATATACACTAATTAATAATCTAGCACACTATTACAACTCCCCGGTAGCGGCGCCAAAAATTGACGAGAGGGCAGAAGTTGGCTAATTAAGAAATCGATATATGGAATACGTTGTGAGTACAGTTCTTAACCAGCTAAGATCCGCCTTGTCAATTTAGAAAAGTTGTCACGAATTAGAATTAAAAATACTGGGAGTATGAGTCCCAGGTCGTCTCCCAACGAGTTGCAGGAAAGGGTGCTAATTTATTAATCAGGAGTTTCCAAGAAAGTTTGATTTTGGATAATGAGCAATTAAATAATTGTAAATTAAAACAATAAAAACTAAGAATAATTATTGATATTCTAGATAAAAGGCCTTGACTAGGGGAATGATTAATTGGAAGTTCTATCCTTGTTGGAATCTTCTCAAGTGTAGTATAAAGAGGTTGTTGTTTTCACTTAGTTGACCCTTACTAAATAAATGAAAGTCAAGTGATTGAGCTAACTCTTATTCGAAAATCCTAGTCCTCTCCCTTGGGAAGGTCTAGCGTTAGTAAATACAGAATTAGCCAACAACGTCCAATTTGAGCATTCCAACTCAAGTGTCTCCTCTTAATTAACCCCCATGTCAAGTTTGGAAATCTACTCCATTGACATGAATATAATACTCAGCAAAATATAAGAAGAAGACATAATAAATTAAATTAAATAAAATAGAGATTGAAAATTAATTAAAAGTAAAAGTAATCCTCTTTATCAACAATCCATGAAAATAATCCACTTGTAACTCTAAAAGTAAATAGGATATGGAAGAGTAAGTGATAAACTGAATAAGATAAATGGAAATTAAAAGAGTAGGAAAATAGGAAACAAACTAGAATAATATCTTCAACGGAGGTGACGACTCTTCAATATCCAAAAGCAAAAGCATAACAATAATAAACTATGGATGTAAAGAGAACCTAGAGGAAGACTAGTTTCTCTCTAGATTCAGATCTAAAAACTAAAAACTATCCTATTGAGAATTTATGTGAATGTGTGTTGAGTCTCTGCATGTTCCCTAGCTTTATTCTGTGTTTCTGGGCTAAAAACTGGGTCAAAACGCGCCCGAAATCGCTCCCAGCATATTCTGTTATTTCTGCAGATCGCGTAGGTCACGCGTACGCGTCATGCACGCGTTCACGTCATTCAGCGATTTTCCTTTTCACGCGTACGCGTCGTCCACGTGTGCGCGTCATTTGTGCAGACTCTAATCCGCGCGTACACGTCAGGCACGCGCACGCGTCACTGCAGTTTTCTCCATTTTGTGCGCACGCGTGAGCCATGCGTGCGCGTCAATGCTCGCTGGTCATCTCCTTAGTTTCTTGTGTTCCTTCCATTTTTGCAAGCTTCCTCTCCATTCTCTAAGCCATTCCTGCCCTATGAAGCCTGAAACACTTAACACACGGATCACGACATCGAATGGTATAAAGGAGAATTAAAATATACAAATTAAAGATTTTTAGGAAGCAAGTTTTCAACCTTAGAACTAAACTAGGAAGGAATTATAAAATCATGCAAATCATATGAATAAGTGGGTAAAGACTTGATGAAACCACTCAATTAAACACAATATAAACCATAAAATTGTGGTTTATCAATAATCTTATAACTACACTTTAAAAGCGTACCGAAAAATGTATATATAGCCATGCCTTTGAAGCGTGCCTAGAAGGTTGGTTTTGGGTACACTTCAAAAGCGTGCCGATAGAGAAAGATAAGGCTACACTTTTAAACGTACCTAGAAATAAACCTATTGCCACGCTTTAAAAGCATGGCTATATCCTTCTCAAATTAAAAGAAAAAATCCTATTGCCACGCTTTTAAAGTGTGGCTATATCCTTATCAAAAATATTGACAAAAATATGTGAATGACATTTAAAAAAATTAATGAATAAAAATTAATATTACATTAGTACTTTAGTAGAATTCAAACCAAATTAGCCATGTCATCTCTATACATGCAACGACAGTGTACATGAAATGAACAAACATAAACAAAAATGATTTGGACATAAGGGGGGCAAGTGGAGGCCTCAGCTCCCACAGTGTATTTTTTTAAAAAAAAGTTAATAGTAATAAGTTATTAAGTATGATTTAATTTTTTAAACATTTATTTAGTGTTTAGTCTAGTATAAATAAAAGTCAAGTCCAACCTAAATATTAATTATTTCGAATATTTAAAAGGTAAGTAATAATATTAAAAAAATCTAGAAAAGATATTATTACTAATATTTTTTTAAAAAAATTTTTCAAATTCCTTAAAGTGAATTTTTTTCTTCTTCTGATCGTCCTTCTTGATTCATTTGGTATTAATTCTCTCTGTTTCAACTGCTACAATTAAGAGATTTTTTTCAACTATGAATACTATGAAGAATAACTCAGAAACAAAATGAAAGATGACTCTCTTGCTAATTGTCTTTTAATTATATTGAAAAAAAATTATTGAAAATTTTGACAAATTCTATTATCGATGAATTTTATGATACAAAGAATCGACCACTTCGTTAGTAAAAAGTACACACATATTTTTTGTACTTTAAAATATATTTTCTATCGGTATATTTTTGTAATACATCTTACATTATATAATTTTTCAATATTATATATGTTATTGTCCCCCCTTCCCCCCATGATAATATTTCTGGATCCGTCCCTGGATATGCTCCTTCGAAGGTGAAGAGGTCAATCCTGGTTGAGTGACGTGGGTACTACACTCAACTTATTTTCTTCCGTGGCAAAGAATGGTGATTTGCACCTTCAGATTCAATGTCCACTATAGACTATTATACATATTTGGAAAGCTCTACAAGTTATCTTTCTAATGCCACTAGAACTGCTTTATTTGGATCTCTATAGCTAAAGTTATCTATGTTGGAGTATGAAGTGGTCAAAGTTGAAAATTCTCTTTGAACTTCGTTAGGGTTGTTTCCAACTTTTGCTTCCGTGGTGTTGTATGCCACCTTCCTTACTTCTCCAAAGGCTTCTTTCATTGTCCATCTCGTCCTTTGCTATTTTCTAACATTTTTCAATAATTTCCTACACTTATCAAAGCACAAAGCCACTCTAAGAAACATTGATTATAAAGATGAAAATCTTAATAAAAACAAGAGATCGCTACATTTATTCAAAGAAATAATAACTAAAACTAGCTAAAGATGCTCATGCATCACATCCTTAACCACCATATGCCTATGAACCACCATCTCAACATCACTCTCACCCACAAAACTCTCAAGCCCCATTCTACCACTGAATACCCCCATATGGTCCTAACGCATATCCACCATACCACCAACTTTATGTGCCTCATGAACAACCTTATGAACCATAATTAGAACCACTACCATTCTAACACCAATACTCTCAAACCTCATTGAACAATTACCTCTATATACACCACTTCAATATTCTAACAATTATGAACTGCCTTCCATATATGAAGACCTTTTTCGAATTGATGAACCCTCTCTTTCTCCACAACCCTCAATGGAGAAAGCACTCCAAGTGTTTATCCAAGAGCAGGAAGAGTACCGAAAGAGGTAATAAACATCATGATTACCATAGCCAAAGCATTATCTCGCTTAGCCTCAATACGCTCTTACAACAATCCAAGCACTTCCACGGATGAATGCGTAGAATCCACTTCGATTGAAGCATGTGGAGTGGAAGAGAGCTTAGAACCTCAAGAGAAAGAAGAGGAGATGAAGCATGAGTTGCAAATTAAAGTAGAGGAGGTTGAGATCAATGAATTGGAAGCAGTGGTTAAAGAGTGATACGTGAGCTTCTTGTACCCTTTTTTCCTTCATTTTCTAGTTGTTTTTTATTAGATTTTATTTGGTTTCATAATATTTTAATGCAAAAATCCTCTTTGGATACTACTTTGAGTTGTTTTGGTGTTTTTATTATTTCAGGTAAAATTCGGACGAATTTGGCATAGTTTTGTGCAAAAACTAAGGAAGAAAGTAGTAGATGATATCAATCCTGATCTCCTTGTATTCCAACGAGCATAATTTGAGCTACAAAGATCCAATTGACTTTGGAAAGCCAACTTCTAGAGCTTTTCAACAATATATAATAGTTTATTCTTTTGAAATCAGTGCCAATTTTGACGCTAAACGCCGAGCCTGGCGTTTAGTGTCCAAAGAGGACAGAAGCGCCAGAACTCCCCCTGCCGGTGTTAAACGCCAAAAAAATGCCAGAAAATGCCAGCAGACAGGTCAAACTCACCCAAAGGAGAATTTTTAGTAGGATTAGGCTTTTAATTGTTATCTTTTATCATAATTTAGTTATTTTTATTTACAAACAAAATCTTTTAGGCCTAGAATTTATTATACTATTTTGTTTACAAATCAAATTAGGTTAGATATAAAAGGGAATGGATTCAACCTTGAAAGTGGATTCGGATCTTCTCTCTTCCGTATGTTTTACTTCTCAGAACGATGTTTTCTCTGTAAGTCATGAGCATTAAACTTGTTGGTCAAGGTTAGGAGCTCTGTTTATTTCTATGGATTAGAACTATTATTATTCTATTTAAACTAATGTATTGATTCAATTCTAAGGATTATTTTCGGTTTTAATCTTATGAATTCGGGTGGAACGAGAGTATGACCCTTATTCTACATGAGTTCTTGTGATTCTCGAGAGAGTTATCTCGCTTGAACAATAGCTTGAAAATAAATTCCTCCTAAATTGCTAATTACATGAACTAATTGGGATATGTGACGTATAATTCTGTTAGCTTTGGGTAATTAGGGTTTTTGTGGCCATAAAATAGTTTCTGAACCTAACCCTCTAATCGGAATTAAGTGACCACAAGAGTGGTGGTTAATGAAGGTTAGAGGAGGCTAAATAACTAAGAGATTAGGGTTTAGACATTTACAATTTGCTATGGAATGAATCGTACATTTTTAAAACAGTTGGTAAGAACATTTAATCCGGAAAGATAAACATCTTCGAAGCCTTAACTATTTTCTCATATTGTTTTTACACCAAACCCATTTATTGCTTTCTTTACTTGCTTATTTACTGTTTCTATATTTCAACTATCAACACCCCTTTTTTGATTTGCCTAACTAAGTCCAACTAGATAACCATTGTTGCTCGGTCCAGCAATCCTTGTGGGATCGACACTCACTCACTTGAGGTAATACTTGGAAGACCCGGTGCACTTGCTGGTTAAGCTATGGATAGTCACAAAATCCGCACCAAGTTTTTGATGCCGTTGACAGGGATTGTTGTGATTGACAACTACTAGTTGTCTGGTTGCTTAGATTAGGTATTTTTCTTAGTTTCGTTTATTTTATTTTACCTTAATTTTTGAATTATGCTTTGTTTATTTTCCCTTAATTTCTGATTCTAAGTTTGGTGTACTGTTAGTGATTTTTCTTGTTTAAATTTTTGTAAATATTAGTAGTTTTCTTGTTCAATTTTTCAAATTCTTTGGTTTATTTCTTCCTTATTGGTTTTCAAAATTGTTAGTTTGATTACTTAGATTAGGAGCTTTTAGTTTTTTATTTGTTTTTAATTTTGTTTTCTTTCTTTTTATTTTTTTATTTTTTATTTTCGAAAATTTAAGCGTTATTTTAGTTAAAAAAATTTCTCCTTATATTTTGAATTTAAGTTTGGTGTTGCCCACAGTATTTTTATTTTTATTATTCCTGAGTTATTTTTTTCTTGGTTTATTTTTGAATTTGGTGGCTATTTTCTGAAGTTGATTTTCGAATTTTTGGTATTATCTATCAAGATTATTTTATTTTATCTCTTTCATAAAGGATACCTCATTGGAAAGTCTCTACACTCTAACGTAGAGATTTCTATCTTTTCGTTATTTTTTGTTACTTTTAAACAGGAACAGGAACAAGGAACCTCTTTTAATACGGCGACACAACCAAGAAGAACACTTGGCTCTTATACTGTGCCTAGCCTAGATTTTTATGAGAATAGTGTTGTTGTGCCCCCTGTTGGAGCAGACAATTTTGAGCTCAAGCCACAGCTAATCAGTTTAGTGCAACAAACTTGCCAATTTCATGGACTCCCGTAGGAAGATCCTAATATGTTGATCTTTGACTTCCTGCATATATGTAATATTGTGAAGACTAATGGAGTAGATCCTGAAATCTATAAGCTAATGCTCCTCCCATTTGCTATGAGGGATAGAGCCAAGCAGTGGCTTGATACTCAGTCCAAAGAGAGCTTGGATTCTTGGGACAAGGTGGTCAACAAATTTCTGACCAAGTTCCTCTATGATGCTTGGGAAAAGTTGATAAACCCCAATTTTAGGGTTTATTTTGTGTTGAATTTAGCAGATTTATCAACTTTTCCCACAATTATTCACTAAAACGGCATGGTTTTTTAATTCTCCTTAATTTGTGCTTAATGATTGAAAACATACTTTTTAGGCTCTTAAAGTGCTAAATTTAATTCACTTTTCTCCCATTCGATACCTTGATATGTTTGTTGAGTGGTCTCAGGGTTTATAAGGAAAGTATTGGATGGAAGAAGTGAAGAAAAAGCATGCAAAGTGAAAAACTCATGAAGAAATGAGCATTTGGAGGATTCATAGCGACGCACATGAGGAGGAAATCTGCCAAGCGACGCGCACACGTCACCAGTGCGTCCGCGTTACAAGCAGCACGTGACCAACTTAAAGGCAATACACTGGGGGCAATTTCTGAGCCATCCAGGCCTAAATCCAACTCATTTCTAAAGCTATTTGATGCAGAATTTAAGAGGAAACAAGGGGAGAGCAATTAGGATAGTTTAGTAACATGCTTTAGGTCATATTCTAGAGAGAGAAGCTCTCTCTTCCACTAGAATTAGGCTAGATTAGCTTAAATTTCCCCTTAGATTTAGATTTAATTCTTGTTTTCATTTACATTTCCTCGGAATTTATTGTTTTTGCACTTTTGTTCTTTAATTCTACTTGTTATTTCCTTTATTTTGTTGCTTTGATGTTTATAAGCACTCTTGTTACTTTTGATCTTTATTAATGCAATTTATATTTTCATGTTATTATTGCTTTATTTAATTGTTAGTTATTGATTCTTGCATTTGGTAGTTTATATTTTATATTTCTTGCACTTTCATGATGCTTTTCTTTTATGCCTTCGAAGTATTTGATAAAATGTTTGGTTGAATTTTAGAGTAGAATTTTGTACTCTTGGCTTGGGTTGGTAACTTGAGTGACCAAGAGTTACTAATGTTCAAGTAATTGATAATTTGTTGCCATTGACTCTAATCTTTCACTAAATCAATTAGTGAGGTGGCGAGGACTTATGGACTAGGTGATGGGAAGTAGAAGCTGATGAATTAAAAAATTATTAAAATTGATACGTTGCAAGTATAGTTCTTAATTCACCGAAAATCTGCCTATCAATTTAGAAATGTGTCACAAAGAGTTTAAATCAAAATTACTAGGAGTTTTAAGTCCCAGGTCGTCTCTCAACGAGTTGCAGAGAAGGGTGCTATCTTATTAATCAAAGGTTCGAAGAAATCGAGGTAAATAAATTGGAATGTAAACTGAGGGAAATTAAATGATATGAATAAAAGCCTTGACTGGGGATTGATTAGTAAGAATCTCTATCATTGATGGAGTGATTTTTAAGATTGATTTATAATTAATGGTTACTCTGTTTAGTTATCCTTTACTAGGTAAGGGAAAGTCAAACAAGTTGGATTACTAGATCTGTTCACGAGTTACAACCCACTTAGTTCAAAGGGATTGACGTTGGTGACAGGATAGCAATTCAACAATTAACCCAATTACAAATTTTCTTTCAATCCTTCCAACTCAAGAGTTCCTTTTCAATCAATTCCCCATCAAGTAATGAAACTACTCACGCATTGTAAATAATAAATCCATAACACATAAAAGGGAATTAAAAGAAGACATGATTATTGGAATTGAAATTGAATTAAAAAGAAATAATCCTTGCGTTAATTAATCATAAAAGTATCTGAATGACAAAATTGAACATAACAAAGAACATGGAAGAATAAAACTAAGTTAAGAGAACAAACTAGAATGATGAAGTCTTGATGAGGAAATAACTCTTCTCAATGTTCCAATGCTAAGGCCAATTGAAAATTAAAATTCTAAAAACTAGAGAGAAAAAAACCTAAGAGAGTGAAAAACTAGATCTCCAACTACTGAATGAATGTGTGTGTTGTTTCTGCATATTCTCTGACTCTAGTCTGCTGTTCCGGGCCGAAAACTGGGCCGAAATAAGGTCCAAAATCGCCCCCAGCGAATTCTGCAGATTATGCAGATCGCACATGTCACGCGATCGCGTCATCCATGCGGACGCGTTGCTTGCGCTTTTTCCTCTCCACGCGTTCGCGTCGTCCACGCTACCGCGTCGCTTGCGCTTTCCAATCCGCGCGGCTGCGCAAGCCATGCGGCCGCGTCACTGCGATTTGCGCTCCTTCGCGCGGTCACGTGAGCCATGCGACCGCGTCACTTCTCGCTGGTTATCTCCTCAAATTCTTGTGTTCCTTCCATTTTTGCTAGCTTCCTCTCCAATCTCCATCTCATTCATGCCCTATAAAGCCTGAAACACTTGACACACAGATCACGGCACCGAATGGAATAAAGGAGAATTAAAATTAAATAATTAAAGTCTCTAGGAAGCAATTTTCAAACATGTACTAAATTTAGGAAGGAAATCTAAATGCATGCTAAATTGATGAATAAGTGGGTAAGAATCATGACAAAACCACACAATTAAACACAATATAAACTATGAAATAGTTGTTTATCACTAGGATCCACTAAGCTCACTTGACCTTCTTTTAATTTAGGAGATGACTAAGTAAGAGTGATCCTTGTAATTATCATGTTGTGGTTTGTAACAAAGATAGTGATCCTTAACCATCAATCCTTGCCAAGACCTTTTTAGTTGTTAGCTTATTTTTTTGTCATTTACATTTCTTGTTATTAACTACAAAACCCGAAAAATATACAATACTATAACCAATAATATACATACTTTCCTGTAATTTCTTGAGAGACGACTGGTGCACGAATCTCCACACCTTCGTACAGGTGTACCAGCAAGTGCACTGGGTCGTCCAAGAAATACCTGAGCGAGTCAGGGTCGATCCCACGAGGATTGTGGCTTGAAGCAACCTATGGTTATCTTGCAGGTCTTAGTCAGGCAAAATCAAGAAGTTGTTGGATTGAGGCTTAATTGCATTAAAGGAATATTGTATAAATTACTTTTTATATCAAACAGAATCAGTAATAGGAATATAGTTGAGGATAGGAATTGCTTAGCCTTTCTGAATTAACTCTAGTATTACTGTCTCCTTTGCTTGTGAATGATTTCTTCTATGGTAGGTTGTATGTGATCAATGCCATTGGCTGTGGTCATCAATTTCCTCTACTTTAGATTAAACGCCATTGGCAGTGGTCATCTAATCTGACCGAGGGTGAAGCTCTAGCAGTTCATTCTCTTGGCGATCCTACTCAAAATACCACAAACAAGGTCGAATCTTTCAGATCAGAGAATGCTACTCCTTTGGGTTCTAGCCTCTACCACAGAGACCCTAATCTCCTTGGAAATCGGCTGAACTGGTGTCTCGAGAAGTTTCCAATGAAGTCGTGGATTAGCCGTCTAAGAGATGCATAATAAAGCTGGCAGTTCGCGCTTTCCAGTTATGTATTTGCACGAACCCAAATAGACATGGGTGGTTGTCAGGCACGCGGTCCTAGTATGATGAACAGAGCTGATTATCACTGATCATCTTATTCACCATGTTGAAGAACGAGTATTGATGCTCAAAAACTTGTATCACTACAAATTTCCACTGGCAAGTGCACCGGATTGTCGTCAGGTAAAAACTCACAGTAGAGTGAGGTTGAATCCCACATGAATTGATTGGTTGATCAACTTTAATTGGAGGGGTGTTATAGTTGAGCTAAACAGATTTGAATGTGGAATTGCAGAAACAATAAATGGCAGGAAAAGTAAATTGCAAGAATATAAATGACTAAAAGTAAATGCAGAATGTAAATGGCAGAAAAGTAAATTGCAAGAAAATAAATGGGAATCGGGTGGTTAGGCATAAAATTAAATAACAGAAATTAAAGAGAATGGGAGATTAGAGATGGGGGTTTCATTGGGCGTAGGAAATGTTACATTCTCCGGATTAAGTTCATTTTCATCTCTTCCTCAATCAAGATACTCATTAATTTTCTTGGCAATCTTAGATGATTAGATCCCAATGTCTTGGCTCACCAATCTCTCTAAACATGAACAATTGCCCCATGTCTGGATTTAATTGTTCATGGGAAGAGATGAAGTATTGTGACTGATTATACCACATGTTTTTCTAGATCAAAGTATTGGTAGGATTACATGTCACTATATCCATCCAACCCCCAATCTAGTCCAACATGAGAAAGCATTTCTAGCATGATTTCCTCATCCCTCTCTTGAGGATCAAAGGAAACCCAATTATGAACAGCTTTTTCGTCGAGCCAACTGTTCAATTGAATTAAGATTGAAATCTTTCTAGCAAAATCAAGAGAAAAGAAAGAAGAAGAAGAATGAAAACTATTATTGATCCATTGAATTACAACGGACTTCCCTAACGTAATGAAGAAGGGTTTAGTTGTTCATAGCTCAATTCAAATTACAAAGAAAGAAAAGTGCAGAAAAAGTAAAGAAAGTACAAAAGAAACTAAAGGAAAAGTACAAAGAAAATAAACAGAGTTCTGAACTCCCAGAGGCCTCCTTAGGGCCTCCCGAGAGCTCCCTAAATTTATGTTCTACTTCTCATCTTCAAAATAGATCTTCAGGTACTTGGATGTGGGCCTTGGTGTTGGTTGAAGAAAGCTTGGAGTGGCTGTTAGTGACGTTGATGAGGACATTTGCAAGTTAGCATTCATACTCTCCATGGGTGCCATTTTGTATTGAAGTTGGATTGACGTTGAAGCTCACATTGGAGTTCAACGTTTGAGCTCAAACGTTGGGTCAAAATTTGCCAATTAAGGCTGGGACGTTGGCCCTGAAGTTTGACCTAACGTTTGAGCACAATCGTTAGCCCATCCACGCGTGCGCTTCCTCCACGCATACGCGCCGAGTGGCCAAAATCTTCACCCACGTGTACGCGTCGATGCACGGATTTACATCCCCAAAACTTCAAATTTATCGCGCACGTTGGAGGTAATGTTGGATCCCCAACGTTTCCTCCAACGTTGGCACCCCTTCACCTTGACTTTGCCAGCAATGTTGGAGCACCAACTTTGGCTCCAACGTTGCACACCATAGTTGTAGTTGGAGGCATAGTTGGAGGTCCAACTATGGCTCCAACTATGGCCTCTTAAATGAGTAGTTGGAGGCATAGTTGGAGGTCCAACTGTAGGTCCAACTATGACCCTTTTGAAGGAGTAGTTGGAGGTATAGTTGGAGGTCCAACTATGGCTCTAACTATGGTCTTCTTCATGGCAACGTTTAAGGTGACGTCTGACGTCCAACTTTGGGCTCAAACGTTGCCTTCTTTAGTAGTTGGAGGCATAGTTGGAGGTCCAAATATGACTCCAACTATGCATCTTTCTTGGCCAATGTTTGAGGCATAGTTAGAGGTCTAACTTTGGCTCCAACTATGCACCTCTTTGAGCATGACGTTTGAGGCAACGTTTGAGCACCAACTTTGGCTCCAACGTTGGTCTCTCCTTTTCTTCATCAACATTGTCAATTTCGTGCCCCACTATAGACTGTTATACATGGGTGGAAAGATCTGAATGTCAGCTTTCTAACCCAACTGAAGGCACCTTAATTGGCTATCTGTAACTCACGTTATGCTCCTTTGAAGGGGACAGGGTCGCTGGCATTGGTGTGCAACATTTGAGGCAACATTGGCACACCAATGTTGGTAAAAAATGCTAGATTCTGTTGCTCAAACTTACTGTCCACCCCATACTATTATCTATTATTGAAAAGCCCTAAATGTCTACTTTCCAATGCTGTTGGAAGCGCATCGTTTGAAGCTCTACAGCTTGAGTTATACTCCATGGAAAGTGACAAGGTCAGATGGCCTTACTACAGGTTGATACTATGTTCATCTTTGCACTTTCGGGGCAAGTTTTCTCCCTCAAATTTAGTGTCCACGATAGATGACCAAATGTGGTTTCGGATTTTTCACAAAATAGATTTTCGTTGTAAGTATAGCTCCGAACCAACAATTGATCCTAATCAAAATTTAATCCAAGATATTGTCACAATTCAAATCAAATTAACCGAGAGTATTTAAACTCCCGGGTCGTTCTCCCTAGGAACTAATGCCAACAAGTTCACAATTTTGGTTGCAAGAACAAAGGGGTTTTCTCAACAAAGAAACAAACACTCAAGAAATAAAAGAACAAGACCAAATTGTAATTAATGAAGTAATAAAAGAACAAAAGAACTATGTATGTAATATAAACAAGTAAGACTCAAAATTGATGGAAAAGTGGTTTAAAATATAAATGAAACCTTGACTTGGGATGAGTCATGGAATCTCTTCCTTGCCATAACCACAACTATGATAATTGTGATTGATTAATCTCACTAAGTCAACCCTTAACATCGAAGGATAAGTCAAGTGAGCATACTTGTTATGAATCCACAAATCCTAGCTAACTAACTAATTACCTTAGTAAGAAGCTAGTGTTAGTGGAAATAATAACAACTAACAACCTAATAATTCTCACTAAATGTTGGACATTATGGCTTTAGTAATCCATAAACTCATTTCCCCAAGCCAAGGGGTGGAAATTATCCCATAACTAAAATTGGCATTTCATCAAACACCTAATAGGCATAATCATAAAACATGACAAAATTGGGAAATTGATAAAAGCTATGAACCATAAATGATCACAATCAACAGAGGCAACTCAACCAACATAAAACAAGCATCAAACATCAAATTAACCAACTAGAAATCCAAATTGCAAGACTATGTATATATATTGACAAAGGAAGTGAAATGTAAGAAAGTGTAGAACAAGTAGTGCAAATAAAAGAGAAATTAAAGAAATACTTACAATGAAATTGATAAATCTAAAGCCAAAATTGAAGTATAAAATGCTACAAACCCTAATTAAACCTAAGAAAACTTGAGAGAAAACCTAAACTAAACTACCCTAAAACTACTCCTAAAAACTATTCTATGAAGTATGGTAGTGTATATTGTGGTGTGTGATTGCTTCCCCCTTCATATATGCTCCAAAGCCTTAAAAAATGGCCCAAAAAGCCCCCAAAATGCGAGTCCATGTGACTTTTTAATGGAGGCATGTGCTGGTACCTATGCATATGCACAAGTCTGTGCATGGGCACACTTTCTGATTTTCCTCCTATGTGTGGGCATAGACCTGTGCGTACGCACAGGTCCTGATTTCCATTCTGCCTTGAGCATGGGCGCAGCCTGTGCGTGGGCACAGGTCCTGATTTTTACCCTGCCTTGTGCGTGGGCACAGGTGCTTATTTTTACCCTTGTGCGTGGGCACAGAAGGTATGCGTGGGCACAGGCTGAAATGCTTTTCTCCTTTGTTTTCTTCATGTTTTCTCCCTTTTTGTATGCTTTCTTCCACTTCTACCAAATCATTCTTGCCTCTAGGACCTAAAATCACTCAACAAATATATCACGGCATCGAATGGAATAAAAGTGGGATTTAATTGTTCAATTTAAGCACAAAAATGCATGTTTTCACATTTAGGTTCAATTTAGGGTTCAAACACAAAAGTATGCTATTTTAGTGAATAAGTGTGAGTTTATGTGATGAAATCCATCCAATTCAAGCTAAAATATATCGTCAAATATGGACTCATCAGCCCTCCATGTAGTGTGATATATGCTTGGAAAGCTCTAGATTCCTACTTTCTAATGCTTTTGGAACCACCTCATTTGGAGCTTTGTAGCTCAAGTTATTCTTGTTTCAAGAAGGCACAGTCAGGCTGTCAGGAGCATAGTTTGAGGCATAGTTGGAGGTCCAGCTTTGGCTCCAACTATGCACCTTGAACCCCTCTTGGCCACCAACGTTGCTTGCTCTGATTCTTCTCTATCCTTCATTTGCTTCTTCTTACCTATCACCAACCAAACAAAATGCATTAGAGTTTGCTATAATTCACAAGATATTTGCATCTTTCAATCATCAAGCAAAATTTGCATAAAATCTGGTGAAAAGCACATAAATAACCAAGTTTGATTGAATCAATGGGTGCTTGAAATTCTCATCCAAATACTTACTTATTACCTAATAAATTCATGAAACTACCCTAAAACAAACTAAAAATGGCATGTGAAACTAGCGAAGATGCCCTGGCATCAAGTATGCATCTTAGAAATAAATCAGACACAGATCGAAGAGAAACAGTAATACTTTTATTAATTCATGGGACTCAGCAGGGCTCCTTCCCTCAACCTAGGAGGTTTAGAAACTCATACTGAAAGAAAATACAATGGTAAATTCAAAAATATGGTAAAAGGTATTTTAAAAGTGTTCGAATAACATAAATCTAATCCCTTAAATACTAAACAATGACTAGTAAGGGTAAAATAGTCTTTTTAGTGCTAAAATCCACTTCTGGGGCCCACTTGGTGAGTGTTTTGAGTGAGGCCTCTAAGGCGTTGAACGCTGGCTAGGGGGTCCTCTTTGGGTGTTTGGATGCTGGTATCTTCTCCCTGGGAGCTGGATGCCAGAAAGAGGGCAGGAGGCTGGCATTAGATGCCAGTTTTGGGCCTTCTAATCTGAAGCAAAGTATAAACTATTATACCTTGCTGGAAAGCTCTGGAAGTCAGCTTCTCATAGCCATTGAGAACGCTCCATTTGGACTTCTGTAGTTCAAGAAAAGCTCTTCCTAATTCAAGGAGGTCAGATCAGGACAGCATCTGCAGTGCTTTCTCTATCTCTGAATCAGACTCTTTGTCCAGCTCCTCAATTTCTGCCAGAAATTACCTAAAATTGTATAAAAACACAAACTCAAAGTAGAATCCAAAAATTTGAATTTAACATTAAAACCTCTAAAAACTTAATAAAAACTAAACAAAACATACTAAAAACTATATGAAAACTATGCCAAAAAGCGTATAGAATATCCGCTCATCACAACACCAAACTTAAATAGTTTCTTGTCCCCAAGCAACTAAAAAAAATAAAATGGGATGAAAAGAATATTAAGATACAATAAATCTCAGAGTTTCAATGAAGCTTAGTTACAATTAGATGATTGGGACTTAGTAGCTTTTTGCTTCTGAATAGTTTTGGCATCTCACTATCCATTGAAACTCAGGATGGTTGGCATCTTTAAGAACTTAGAATCCAAATGATATTATTGATTCTCCTAGTTCAGTTCTTTTTTATTCTTGAACAAAGCTTTCAGAGTCTTGGCCGTGACCTTAAACACTTTGTTTTTCAGTATTACCACCGGATACATAAATGCCACAAATGCTTTAATTGGGTGAACCTTTTCGGATTGTGATTCAGCTTTGCTAGAATCCCCAGATAGAGGTGTCCAGAGTTCTTAAGCACATTCTTTTTTTTTTGGATCACGACTTTAACCCCTCAGTCTCAAGCTTTTCACTTGACACCTTCACGCCGCTTAGGCCAGGATTTTGTTTCATTTAGGCCCTCCTAACCACTGATGCTCAAAGCCTTGGATCCTTTTACCATTGCCTTTTGGTTTAAAGGGTTACTGGCTTTTTGCTCTTGCCTTTTGGTTTAAAGAGCTAATGGCTTTTTCTCTTTTTCTATTTTCTTTTCTCTTTTGCCATTTTTTCGCATGCATCATGCTTTTTCTTTTTCGTTGCTACTTTTTCTTGCTTCAAGAATCAAATTTTGGATTTTTCAGATCATCAATAATACTTTTTCTTTTTCTTCATTCTTTCAAGAGCCAGCATCATAAAGTTCCAACATGAAATATGCACTGTTTATTCATGCATTCAGAAAGCTAAAGCAATGCCACCACATCAAAATAATTGATTATTCTTTATTATAGAACTCAAAAATTTATGCATCTTTAATTCTTTAAAAAAATCCACTATTTTATTTATGTTTAATGATGATAAGAGGAATATTTTATATCTAATTTGAAAATAAAAGCTAATTAATTACTACTAATGCTTATGTAATTCTAAAAATTAAAAGACATAAAATAAAAATAAAGATAGAGACTTAAATGCTACTAGTGATCATGTAAACCTAAATATAAGACATAGGAATTAGAATAATAGAAATATGAGAAACAAGAATTAGAATAGCCACAGAGTTGAAACTTAACAATCTTCAGCTTGAGGGGTGGTGGGATATTCAGCTTGAGGGACGCTAGGCTCTTCAGGGGAGAGCTTCTGGCACTTCAACTCTTCCATCTCATGCCCTTGCTTCTCTTGTTCCTTGATCAGTTTACAAATCATGCTAGTCTGATCTTTCTGCTCCTCTCTGAGCTGATCTAAAATGCTCTACAAGTGTATTACAGACGCCATTAGCTGGTCCCAATACTCAATTGGAACGATCTCTTGGGGAGGCTCAGGTGCCTTCCTTTTGAGTTGATCCTCTTGTATCTTGGCACTCTCCATCACCTTCTTGGTGATTGGGCTTTCCACTAGAATAAAATTGTCCACATAGATCAGAATCTTAGACTCTTAGCATAGGTGAAAGATGAGATTTGGATAAGGTAGCATTGTATTAGTGGACACCCTATTCGCCAGCTTGTAGATCTCACGGGGTCGTCTCACAAGGAATTTCAATGAAGTGGTCAATTATTGGCTATGGGGAACAAGGGGTTTTGATTGATAAGAGGAACAAAAAAAGGTAAATCAAGCATGTAATTAAAGAAAGCAAGATAAAGAACTCTTAGCTAAGACTTAGGTAACTGAGATCACTATCCTTGTCAACAATTCAAATATTGATAATTAAGAGGAACCAAGCGCATTAGGATTACTCACTAAAGCCTTAAGTACGTAATGTCTACTCATAGGCTTGGAGTACGTCAAATGGCTTGATCAACATCAATCCATAAGTCCCAACCTAGCTACTAATCAACTTAGTAGTAGGGTAGAGTCAATGGTTATCAAATTGATCCCCAAGGGTTCTGGAATTACCAACTCAATGAAGCCCAAGGACTCAAGATCACTCAATCCCCTTAGCCTAGGCCAAGGGTCAAGAGAACTACTCAAAAACTATAGGAAGCATTCTATCAAACACCTAATGTGCAATAAAAATAAACATCACAAAATACTAAAATTAAGGAAACCCATAACTATCATAAGCAAGAAATCAATGTTAGCAAGCAAGATCAACATAAAAGAAACATAGAAACATGATTTTGCATTAAAAGGAAATTAGATCCAATAATGTACATCAACATACAAGATAGCTAAATGAGAAATTAACATTACAACTAAAAAAGTCAAGATGTAGAAATGAGAAATTGTAAAAGAAACAAGATGAAAGCAAGTAATTAATTCAAGATTCAAGACAATTTAACCTAATTCTAACCTAATTCTAGAGAGAAGAGGGAGCTTCTCTCTCTAGAAAACTAACTAAAGGCTCATGTTGACTAACTAATTGCTCCCCCTCTGCTTAGACTTCAACTCTGCATGAAATACACTCAGAAACAAGTTGGATTTGGGCTTGGGCAGCTCAGAAATCGCCCCCAGCGTTTTGCCATTAAATGGGTCCCTGCGAGTATCGGCGCATACGCGCCATGTGTGCGTGCGCATCGATTGGCTATTTCTTCATCCGCACATACGCGTCATGTACGCGTGTGCGTCGCTATGCGATGTCACTTCTACGCGCGTGCGCTTTGTACGCTTTTGCGCCCATCGATGCATTCCCAATTCTTGTTTCCTCATGCATTCTCCACTTTGTATGCTCTTCTCCTGATTTCTTCCATCCAATACTTGCCTTATGAACCTGAAATCACTCAACAAACACATCAAGGCATCGAATAGAATTAAAGTGAGTTAAAATCACTAATTTAAGGGCCTAAAAAGCATGTTTTTACACTTAAGCATAAATTAAGGGAGAATTACAAAACCATGCTATTTCATTGAATAAATGTTGGAAAAGGTGATAAAATCCCCTTAAATAAGCACAAGATAAACCACAAAATTGGGGTTTATCAAATCTCCCCACACTTAAACTAAGCATGTCCTCATGCTAAAATCAAGAAAGAAGCAAAGGGGTATCAACATTTATTCAATGCAAACTAACTAAATGCAATCTATCTATATGCAATCTATCTACATGGATGCATCCACTTGGTCAAAACAAGTCAATTTCCAAGAATACATATACAAACACAAGGGCTAAGGTAATAGCAATCAAATCAACCCACAATTGAATTAAATCATTGAAAGATTTTACAAAATTGCAAGAAAAGCTGATAATGGGTGGAAACATGTAATTGAGCAATCGAACCCTCGCCAGATGTGTATCCGCTCTAGGCACTCAAGTGTATGGGGTTGATTCACTTAAGTCTTTCCTAATCATGCTCTCTAAGATTTATTTTTCATCTAACAATCAACAATTACTTTATGCATGCATACAAATATCATGAGGACTTTTCCATGGGTTGTAATGGGGCTAGGGTCAAGGTAGGGTGCATATGGTCAAGTGAGCTGGAGATTTGAATCTTTGATTAACTTAAACTTCCCACCTAACCTATGACAACCTATACAATTCTAAATAATCCTAGCTATGCATTCTTCACTTTTCCACACACTCATGCATTCTCTTTTGATCACCACACATATGCTTTGATTATTATTGAACTTCTCTCTGGGGCATTGACGTTAGGATTTTTGCTAGTAAAGAATTTTATAAAAATAGTCGCGTTGTAGATATAGATTCTAAACCAACAGAAATCCCTTCGTACAAACGTTTTGGTTGTCACAAGTAACAAACCCCTAAATAAATTGATAACCGAAGTGTTCAAACCTCGGGTCGTCTTCTCAAAGAACTGTAGGGAAGTATGTTCTTATTATTGGTTATGGAGATTGTAAATTGGCATTTTGAGAATGAGGAGCGAATAGTCTAATTAGCAAATAAAGTAAATGAAGAACAAGCAATTTAAATGGCAAGTAAAATAAATAAATGACTGTAAATAAACTTTTGGCAAGGTATGAGAAATTGGAGGTCCTATCGTAGTTATCCTTATCAATGATGATGAGAATTGAATCTTAATGCCACTTTGTTAACCTTTACTAAGATAAAGGAAGGTCAAGGGATTAATTGGTTTGATCTTCGGATCCTATTTATTTCCTAGGAAAAGATTGGGATTATTAAAGTCCAATTTAATTAACAAAGATGACAATTATCAATCATGTTTGAGTTTGATAACTCCTGAGTTAATGATTTCTTAACCAAGACCAAAAGGAGAAGAGTAAATCTACTGGAATAAAAATGTCTTCAGATTGGGAATAATAGCAACATAAATAAAATAAAGCAATATTAAACTGAAATACCTCAAATAACATTAATTCAAAAGAGTAATCTGTAACATGGAGGAATTTATAAATTAAATTGCAAAAGTAAATAAAAGGGAATATTGAACCTGCTAAAGAGATAATCCTGAAAGCGAATAAAATCCAAATTCTAAATCCTAATCCTAAAGAGAGGAGAGAGAGGAGAGAACCTCTCTCTAAACTAAATCTAAATCATAAAAACTAACTAAAGTGGAGACTCTCCTTGAATGGATGCATTCCCCCACTTCATAACCTCTGGTATATGCCTTTTGGACTTGGATTTAGGCCAAAAAGGGCTTCAGAATTCAATATGAGCATTTTCTGCAATTTCTGGTGCGTGACCTCTGTCACCCGTCCGCATGGGTCACGCGGTCGCGTCATTCGGAGTTTTTCTTGTCACGCGGTCGCGTCAGTCATGCGACCGCGTCATATGTGTTCTGCTTAAGGTGCCCGGTCGCGTCAGTGATGCAGCCGCGTTAATGCCTTTTTTCGCTGGCATGCGGCCGCGTCGCCCATGCGATAGCGTGGCTGCCAGTTTCTTCAAAAACTCTGTTTTGTGCTTTCTTTCCATTTTTGTATGTTTGCTTTCCATCCTTTAAGTCATTTCTACCTTAGAAGATCTGAAACTACTCAACACAATAATCACGGCATCGAATGGAAATAAAGGTAATTAAAATAATTAATTTTAAAGCATAGGAAACATGTTTTTCACATACATCACATAATAAGAAAGGGAAAGTAAAACCATGCAATTAATATGAATAAGTGGGTGAAGGATTGAATAAATCACTCAAACTAAGCATAAAATATATCATAAAATATGGGTTTATCAACCTCCCCACACTTAAACAATAGCATGTCCTCATGCTAAGTCCAAGAGTAATGTTAGGTTAAAGTGGTGGAATGCCATGCGATGCAATCTAATCTAAATGCAACTACCTAGATGCATCATGCAATTCTAATTTTTATGCACTTGTATATAAAGCTTGCATGTAGTTGAATTAATTCACATTCTCAAGGAGTCATATATATATATATATATATATATATATATATATATATATATATATATATATATATATATATATATAGCGAAACCTTAGATAGTTGATAAAGTGCCTTTACAATTGAAATGGGAGAGAAAAACATTTTATAAACTTGCAAGACAATTAATAATTTCAGCAGAGATATATGTTAATGAGCTATTGAACCCTCACTGGATTTTGTGTTTACTCTCTAGTCACTCAGTGTTTATTGAGTTAGTCACTCTATTCTTCTTTTTATTCTTACTTTCTATAACTTTGTTCTTCATCTAACCAATCAACAATTATAGAATATAGACATACCAAAAATCATGAGGTCTTTAGTTAAGGTTGTAATGGGGCCAAGGTAAAGGTAAGGGTATATGTATAAGGCTAAGTGAGATAATAAGTGAATCCTTAATTAGTCTAAGATCTCACCTAACATACGTACTTTGTAAAGCAAAGCTTCTTTACCTATTTTCCTATATTTTCCCACTTTTGATGTTACATGCTCATGTTTCAATGTTTATTATTTTTTTATCCCATGTGCATTGCTTTATTTCACATTTGGGGAATTCTTTTGTGTCCCCTTTATTCCAATACTGAAAAATAACATATTTTATTTATTTTTTATTTATTTTTTTTATTGCACATGGTAATTCAATTATTTGATTTTACATGAGCATGCTTCTCAAAATTTTTATTTGAATAATTTTATTCTTTTCAACTTTTCTACCTTTTGTTTTTATCATCCATGTTCCCAATAGGTTTCCCACACTTAAACAATTACACACTTTCTATCTTAAGCTAACCAAGGATTCAACTTGCGATTTTTATTTTGTTTTTTTTCTTAAGGCTAGTATTGTGGCTTATAGAATAAGAGGGGATTTAAAGGCTCAAGAGGGCTAACAAGGGTGATGTAAAAGGGTAGGCTAATTTGGGATAAGTGAGCTAAAATCAAATAATGGCCTCAATCACTCTCTTGGTATGTATTTCTATTCTATAATTGGACATATAGATTAAAACAAAGTAAAGAACACCAGAATAAATAAGAAGGGCAGAACACACATGAATAAAATTTATGGTTTGAATGTAACCATACAATTAAGCTCAAAACTCATAGGCTGTGTGTTCTCTAGCTCAAAAATCATTTATCAGTTATGTATGTCATGCAAGTAAAATTAAAAGTTCCAATTATTCTCAATGTAAAATTTTATTTTGAATGGCTTTAAAGTTTGTGTTTCTCCTTAATGAAATGTTGTTAACTAACTAACATATAATGCTATATATACAAGGTGTGGGTTGTTTCTATTATGTTCAAGTTCCTAGTTTACTCCCTTTTTATATTTTTCAATTTAAACTAAGCTATCTTATGCTAAAAATGGTAAACTATACTAATTAATCCACAATTTCTATAACTAATAAGTTAGAATTGCTACTAAACTAAATGGCTAAAATATGAACTAAAGTACAAAATACAGAAATAGATTAAAAATACATAAAAATAGCAATATATAAGCACTGAGAAAAGAAAAATAAAAATAAAAAGAAAAATACAGAAAAGTAGCAAAATAAAATAAAAAGAGTCTGTAGTGGTTCACCAAAAAATGTGTACGCCAGAGATGGGTGTGAAGGGGTGTCATCACTGGAAGGACGGGTAGCTGGAGTCTCTTTGGTGGTGGTCTGAGGATCTGCCTCCTACAGAGGAGGTGCTGACTGGATAGGGATCTCGGGGTCTACAGCCTGAATCTGAGGTGGAGCCTCTTGATGTGATGCGGCCTGCTCTGTGCCTGCCTGCGCAGCCTCGCTCTGTGGATGGGTCTCTGCCTCATGATCATTTGCCTTCTCCTCATATGCCTCGGATGGTGTGTCAGGCTCGGAGGGGATGTCGCCAGATCGTATCATCAGCTTTAGGTGCTCATAGCGTCACTTGTTGCGACGCTCCATCTGGTCAAGCCGTCGAAACAGGCGGTGCACTAGATGATAGATGGGCTCTGGGGCAGGTGGAGGTGCAGTGGTGGTGGCAGGGATAGCTGTAGAGGAAGAGGGGCCGGTAGATGGTGTGGCTGTCTCAGCAGTAGCAGTGAGGAAAGGAGGTCTGTAGCCCAAAGCCAGAAAGTTCCTGCTGTGAGGGATAATCTTCTTGCATTCTGCAGCAGGTGGCTTTTCATCAGCATCCTCCCAAGGCACGTCAGCTCGACGGCCTAGCTGTGTAATCAGATAAGGAAAGGGAAGAGTGCCTCGGACGTGGACCCTGGCCATATAGTACCGGATAAAGCGTGGCAGGTACAGGTACTTACCCTCCATCACACACCACAGGAGGGTGATCATAGCAGCTGGTATCTCAGTCTCGTGAGTACTCGGCATAATGAAGTTGCTAAGTATCTGATGCCATAGCCGAGCCTCATCATTTAAGTATATCTGCTTGATTCCCTTTGGCATGGTAGTGTTCTGACCCATAATCCAAGGAACGGTCGGGTCAAGGGCTATCCTGGCCTTGACTGCATCCCAATCAAACTTCATGAAGCGCATGTCCTCCTCAGCTTTTTGATAACCATCCAGCTGATCAGATTTAGGCAGAAGTTTCAGAACATCCTCTATGGCCTCTTCAGTAACCAGAATCTGCTTTCCTCTTAGGTTTACTGCATCTAGGGAATTCTTGAAGTAATTGTAGTAGAATTCCCTTACCCAAGATGCATTGACCTCAGTCAGGTTTCTTTCCAGGAAGAACCAGCCTCTTTGTTTGATCTGATCAGAGGTGTATTGCTGGAATTCTTCTGGAATCTTCAGAGTCTTCTCTAGGTATAGGTTCTTGGAAGTTGCAAACACCGGATAATTCAGCTCACAGTATCGGTTTGCAAACTTTACTGGATCAGTAGCAAGGAGTAACTGGTCGGCTTTCTCCTGCGGGGTAAAGTTCTTCTCTCGCCAGGAGTCATCGTGCATGATATCCATGATGGACATAGCGGATTCTCCTCATTTACGTTTGCCAGTAGTTGCCTTTGCTTTTCCCTTTCTTTGGCTGGCAGACATCCTGAAAGACAGAAAACCAGGATATAAAAAAAACAGGAAAACAAATAGGCAAATAATCAAAAGAAACACAAAGTGGCAAAGTAGCAGTAGAAGAAGGAAAATGAGTTAAGTAAATGTGCATTAAGGATGGTATAGGAGTTAAAAGTCTGAAAAGAAGAATTCACAATCCAAAATGTAATAGAAGGCATGTTAATTAGGAAAAATTATCAGTATGCCATGGTTAGAAGGTTAAAGAGAAAGTGAAAAACCAAGAAGAGAGAGTATGAAAGGTTAGGTTGGTTAGAATTGAAAAAGATTTTAAGAAGTTAAAATTATTGAGTTAAGAAAAAGTGGGTTAATGTAAGTGGTATAATGATAAGTTTCTAAGTAACAAGCATTCACAATTAATGGCTACAGGTAACTCATAACCAAACAAGGAAATCAGGTTGATGATGATTCGGATAGATATAGAAATAGCAAAAAAAATTGGAATCTAATCATCAAAAATGCAGATTATGAACCAGGAAATCAAAGAGAATGAGAAAGCTTGCTGATGAGCGGATAATTTATACGCTTTTCGGCATTGTTTTCAGTATGTTTTTAGTAGGATCTAGTTACTTTTAGGGATGTTTTTATTAGTTTTTATGTTAAATTCACATTTCTGGACTTTACTATGAGTTTGTGTGTTTTTCTGTGATTTCAGGTATTTTCTGGCTGAAATTGAGGGACTTGAGCAAAATTCAGATTCAGAGGTTGAAGAAGGACTGCTGATGCTGTTGGATTCTGACCTCCCTGCACTCAAAGTAGATTTTCTAGAGCTACAGAACTCAAAATGGCGCGTTTCTAATTGTGTTGGAAAGTAGACATCCAGGGCTTTTCAGAAATATATAATCGTCCATACTTTGCCCGAGTTTAGATGACGCAAAAGGGCACTGAACGCCAGTTCTACGCTGTAGTCTGGAGTTAAATGCCAGAAAAACGTCACAAGCCAGAGTTGAACGCCAGAAACACGTTACAAACTGGCGTTCAACTCCAAGAATGACCTCTCCACGTGTAAATTTCAAGCTCAGCCCAAGCACACACCAAGTGGGCCCCGGAATTGGATTTATGCATCAATTACTTACTTCTGTAAACCCTAGTAACTAGTTTAGTATAAATAGGACTTTTTACTATTGTATTAGACATCTTCGGATCATCTTATGATTTTTAGTTCATCTTAGGATCATATTGATCACATTTGGGGGCTGGCCATTCGGCCATGCCTGAACCTTCATCACTTATGTATTTTCAACGGTAGAGTTTCTACACTCCATAGATTAAGGTGTGGAGCTCTACTGTTCCTTATGAATTAATGCAAAGTACTACTATTTTTCTATTCAATTCAACTTATTCCGCTTCTAAGATATTCATTCGCACTTCAACATGAATGTGATGAACGTGACAATCATCATCATTCCCTATGAACGCGTGCCTGACAACCACTTCTGTTCTACCTTAGATTGAATGAGTATCTCTTGGATCTCTTAATCAGAATCTTCGTGGTATAAGCTAGATTGATGGCGGCATTCATGAGAATCCAAAAAGTCTAAACCTTGTCTGTGGTATTCTGAGTAGGATTCAAGGATTGAATGACTGTGACAAACTTCAAACTCGCGAGTGCTGGGCGTAGTGACAGACGCAAAAGGATAGTAAATCCTATTCCAGTATGATCGAGAACCTCCAGATGATTAGCCATGCAGTGACAGCGCATCGGACCATTTTCACAAAGAGGATGGGATGTAGCCATTGACAACGGTGATGCCCTTACATAAAGCTAGCCATGGAAAGGAGTAGGATTGATTGGATGAAGATAGCAGGAAAGCAAAAGTTCAGAAGAACGAAAGCATCTCTATACGCTTATCTGAAATTCCCACCAATGAATTACATAAGTATTTCTATCTTTATTTTCTATTTATTTATTATTTATTTTCGAAAACTCCATAACCTTTTGATATCCGCCTGACTGAGATTTACAAGGTGACTATAGCTTGCTTTATACCAACAATCTCCGTGGGATCGACCCTTACTCACGTAAGGTTTTATTACTTGGACGACCCAGTGCACTTGCTGGTTAGTTGTGCGAAGTTGTGAAGTTATGTTTGGACCATGGTATTGTGCACCAGTTATTGGCGCCATGCCAGGGAGAGAATGAATAACAAATTTTACAACCTCAGAGTAACAATTTCGCATACCACTTGCCCAGCATTCATGAATTGGTTTGGTAAAAGCAGAGTAAAGCAGAGTTTAAATAGCCAAAACCAAAACATGAATGAAAGTCAAAAATAGTTTATAAAAATTTGGGCAGCATTCTGACTTAAATTGGATTGTCCTGGAAAATAAACAGCAACAGAATAGTTCATATGAATCAAAAGTAAAGCTGCAATTAAATAGTATGAATAAGAAAGAGCATAGCAGCATGAACTTGAAGAGAAGCATATGAACATTACTAAACTTCACAGCAATAGCAGAATTGCAAATTGATAAAATAAGAAACACGAACAGTGCAATTAAACAGGCCTAAATCCACTAACCACATCCTAGGCTACCTAACAACCTAGAATCCACTACAACATGCATATCTAACTAGCCTAAATATGAACATAAACAAAAAAAATATGAATTAACTACGAATGGAGAGAAGGGTGGCGTTTGTCGGAACCTGGTAGGCGAATTAAGGATAGTGGGGCAGAGAGGTGGCTGGGGATGGTGGCGGTGGCGTCTGGCGTGGTGGAGGAGGGTGGCGCGACGGTGGTGACTGCTGTTCGGGGGCAGGGAGGGCAGGGAGGGAAAGGTAAGGGTAATGGGTGTTGGGGGGTTAGGGGAAAGAAGGGGGCATGGGTGGCGCTGGGCGGTGACAGTGGCGTCGTGGTGGTGATCGCGGAGGAGGGCAGGGGCGGTGAGGAAGGAAGAAGAGGAAAGAGAGGGGGGAAGGAAGGGGGGTGGGTGGCGGTGGGGTCTGGGTGGTCGGCGAGGTGGTGGTCGTTCGGTGATGGTGGCTAGGTGGTGGTGGTGTGATCGGAGAAGAAGAGAGGAAGGAGAAGGGTTTGGGGGGGCGCGAATGGTAGGGTTCGCGTGATTGAGGGGGTTATAAATTTGAATCCACGCGATCACGTGTGGCACGCGGTCGCGTGGCTGGAGTGAAATGGGGGTCGACGCGATCGCGTGAGTGGCGCGATCGCATGGGATAGCTAAAAGAGTGAATGACGCGATCGCCTGGGGCATGCGATCACGTCGCTGGAAATTGTGCTAAATGCACGAATCCAGCATCATTTCAGCGCAACACTCTGTCTCCTTTAGGGGTGTTGTGTAATCCATGCGACGCGATCGCGTCGCTCACGCTGTCGTGTGGGATTGATGTTGTGCAAGTGACGCGATCATATCAGGGACGCGATCGCGTGGGCATTTTGTGCAAAACGCACAATGGCCGCACGATTCCAGCCTAACTTTCTGGACGTTGGATCTTTACGCCGATCTCCAGATCACGCGGTCGCGTGGGAGGTGTTTTTCGCAACTTGACGCGATCGCATGAATGATGCGGTCGCGTCGCCCACCCTTTTTTTTTTGTGAAAAATGCAGAATACAATGCTAACATGAATGTTATGCATGATTCCAGTTCAATGAAGTAAAATAAAATAAAACTCAAAAATAAACAAAACGGAATAAAATTAAAATTGAAAAAAAAAAGAACAATCATACCATGGTGGGTTGTCTCCCACCTAGCACTTTTAGTTAAAGTCCTTAAGTTGGAGATTGGATGAGCTTCCTGTTATAGTGGCTTGTGCTTAAATTCATCCAGAAATCTCCACCAACGCTTGGAATGCCAATAGCCTCCGGGGTCCCAAACTAGGCATGTAAAGCTTCTGAGCAGCTTCAAACAGATTGTCAGGCTCCCGGGGTGACGAATGTCAGTATAGATTCCAAGATCCCAAACTTTGCTTTTAAATCCGCCTTCGTCTTGATCTATACTTTTCCATCTGGGCGGTTTAGAAATTAGATTCTCACCAGGATAACCAAACATTTTCCGAGATCCATCCGATTGATCATGATGTCAATCCGTGCACTTCGAGTTGAAGCGTGGAACCTTATTAAACCTTGTGCACCAGCTCTGAGTACGAGCCATTTCCCGCTTACTCTTAAAGCCGCAGAGAGCTCTAAGCTGGGCATCTATTTCAAGCAAACCATATTCAAGTGGAAAAACACAGTTAAAGGTTAAGGATTGTACCCACTTGAAACTTGTATTGGGTGGTAATGGCCTTAGGATAGGTGGTTAGAGTGGTTCTGTGAGTTCTACTCCCTTGTGCTCTTCTATGACTTTCTCCACTTCTTTGCAAGATTCTTCAAATGTATCCATGTCCTGATCAAAGCCATCTATGTCTTCCTCATCACTTAAGTCATAGACTGGAGGTTGAGAGAAATCTACCTCCGTATCACCTTCGTATTCACTTGGGGAAGATTCTTTGATCTCAGAGAATTCACTCGCGGATGAAAGTTCATTACGTGGGGGTTGGGCACTGTCCTCCTTAGCATCAATTGTAACGTCCTTGACAGAAATTTCCACAACTCTGGATTCCCATGGAAGTTCAGCGTCTCCTAAGTCTTCAACCAACTCTTCTTCTTTAATAATGACAGCTTCCTCTACTTGTTCCAGGACGAAGCCATGCTCTGTCTTGTCCACTGGAGTTTCTAGTATCTTCTTCATGCTACGCTCTTCGTTAGATTGTCCACATGGGGCTGTGGGAGGTCCTTGAATGTTCGAATGTCTAGAAGATAATAGACTTACTGCTTGCTCCAGTTGATGAAGGGTTGTTTGAAGTTGATCTACTGTTTCCTTGAGGCGAACCTCTGATTCTCGGGGTGATAAATTTGGATATGGTACATGGGGAAGTGGTGATGATTGGGAGTAATTGGACTTGAATTGGGGTAGATGAGGATCATACGGTGGTGAATGGTGAAAAGGAGCTTGTGAGTGTGGTGGTTCGAAGTTATGTTGAGAGGATGGTCTATAAGCACATGGTTGGGGTTGTGGGTAATTACAAGGTTGTCCACCATGTCTATTGGCTTGGTATGCATTGTAGAATGGCCTTTGTCCATGATATCTTGGAGGGTGTTGTTGCCTAAAGGGTTGATCAGATCCTCTTGGCTCCATCCATCTTTGATTGTTCTGACCTTGATGCATGTTCCTGTTATAACTTCCATTCCTTTCAATAACATTAGAACTAAACTCAAAGCGAAAGGGGTGAGAATTCATAGTAGCTAATAGAAATAAAAAGGGGAAAATAAAGACAAATAAACAAGTAAAAGAAAAATATTTACAATAACCAATAATAAGGCACACGATTGCAGTTCCCCGGCAACGGCGCCATTTTTGACGTTAGGATTTTTGCTAGTAAAGAATTTTATAAAAATAGTCGCGTTGTAGATATAGATTCTAAACCAACAGAAATCCCTTCCTACAAAGGTTTTGGTTGTCACAAGTAACAAACCCCTAAATAAATTGATAACCGAAGTATTCAAACCTCGGGTCGTCTTCTCAAGGAACTGCAGGGAAGTATTTTCTTATTATTGGTTATGAAGATTGTAAATTGGGGTTTTGAGAAAGAGGAGCGAATATTCTAATTAGCAAATAAAGTAAATGAAGAAAAGCAATTTAAGTGGCAAGTAAAATAAATAATGACTGTAAATAAACTTTTGGTAAGGTATGAGAAATTGGAGGTCCTATCCTAGTTATCCTTATCAATGATGATGAGAATTGAATCTTAATTCCACTTTGTTAACCTTTACTAAGATAAAGGAAGGTCAAGGGATTAATTGGTTTGATCTTCGGATCCTATTTATTTCCTAGGAAAGGATTGGGATTATTGAAGTCCAATTTAATTAACAAAGATGACAATTATCAATCATGTTTGAGTTTGATAACTCCTGAGTTACTGATTTCTTAACCAAGACCAAAAGGAGAAGAGTAAATCTACTGGAAAAAAATGTCTTCAGATTGGGAATAATAGCAACATAAATAAAATAAAGCAATATTAAACTGAAATACCTCAAATAACATTAATTCAAAAGAGTAATCTGTAACGTGGAGGAATTCATAAATTAAATTGCAAAAGTAAATAAAAGGGAATATTGAACCTGCTAAAGAGATAATCCTGAAAGCGAATAAAATCCAAATTCTAAATCCTAATCCTAAAGAGAGGAGAGAGAGGAGAGAACCTCTCTCTAAACTAAATCTAAATCATGAAAACTAACTAAACTGGAGACTCTCCTTGAATGGATGCATTCCCTATGGTCTATGTCTTCTTGACTTGGATTTGGGCCAAAAAGGGCTTCAGAATTCGCTATGAGCGTTTTCTGCAATTTCTGGTGCATGGCCTCTGTCACGCGTCTGCGTGGGTCACGCGGTCGCGTCATTCGGAGTTTTCCTTGTCACGCGGTCGTGTCAGTCATGCGACCGCGCCATATGTGTTCTGCTTAAGGCGCGCGGTCGCGTCAGTCATGCGGCCGCGTTAATGCCTTTTCGTGCTGGCATGCGGCCGCGTCGCCCATGCGATCACGTGGATGCCAGTTTCTTCAAAAACTCTGTTTTGTGCTTTCTTTCCATTTTTGTATGTTTGCTTTCCATCCTTTAAGTCATTCCTGCCTTAGAAGATCTGAAACTACTCAACACACTAATCACGACATCGAATGGAAATAAAGGTAATTAAAATAATTAATTTTAAAGCATAGGAAACATGTTTTTCACATACATCACATAATAAGGAAGGGAAAGTAAAACCATGCAATTAATATGAATAAGTGGGTGAAGGATTGAATAAATCACTCAAACTAAGCATAAAATATATCATAAAATATGGGTTTATTAGGCATTTTTTTGTCCCCTTTTTATTGCAATTCTTTTTCTTTCTTTTATCATGTTTTTTCTTTTTTTTTAAACTAAATTAGGTACAAGAACATCAATGCATATGGTTTACACATGATTAATATATGAGTGTGTACCCAATTCTCAAGATTTTCAACACAACTACAAAACATGCTTTCATCTCTTACCCAATGTACCCAACTTTCCCAAAATCTAGTAATGAACACTCTCACTAGCCTAAGCTAATAAAAGATCCAAACAAGGGACATTTATTATTTTTTACTTAGGCTTGTAATGTGCTACAATTATGAACAAATGGGTTAAGCATAGGCACAAATTGGCTAACAATGGAAGATAAAAGGTAAGCTATTTGGGTAAGTGAGCTATTTGAACAATGGCCTCAATCATATAAATGCATTTATACACAAAACAATGGACATAAAGAATTAAACAAATCAAAGATTACACTCATAGAAAGAGAATAATGCACACAAGAATGAAACTAAGTGGTTGTATGATGTAACCACACAATTAAGGTTCAAAACTTGCATGCTTGTGTTCTTTGCTCAAAATATGATCCACAAAGTGTATAATTCAAGCAATTCCTAAAAACAAATTTCAACCAATTGGGGTGGTGCCCTAGAAATGGATTTCTTGGACATTTTCATCATATTGACTAAGCTTATTCTAATGCAACGTTGTGATTTAGAAAACTAAAAAAAAAAGAAAAAAATTTCTTAGTTTACCCCTTTTCCAATCAAAGAAAATTTCATACGCAAAGGAGATCAACTAGGTTTCAACAATCCACAATGTTTTTTTCCAATTCACAACCAAAAAGGCTAAAATAACTATATGATAAAAATCTAACCAAAATATGGAATGTATACAATCTAAGGTGCAAAATGCGATGACTAAGATAAAGTAATCCCAAGATAACAAATATATACAATAATCTCAAAGTAATCTCAAAGATAAAGTGCAGAATGTAATAAAGTAGTAGAAACTAGAAGATAAATGTCCGAAAGTTCACCACACAAATGCTATCCACCGGTCACGAACGGTGACTGATGCGTGGCAGAAGTTAACCAATTTAGAGAATTCAATTAAGAGACAGCGTTGCACGTATAGCCCTTAACCAGCTAAGATCTGCCTCACCAATTTAAAAAGGGTTGTCACAAATTTTAGAAATTAAATACTGGGAGTATGAGTCCCAGGTCGTCTCCCAACGAGTTACAGGAAAGAGTGCTAATTTATTAATCAGAAATTTCCCAGAAAGTTGAGTTTGATAATGAGAAATTAAAAATAATTGTGAATTGAGGTAATAAAATAAACTAAGAATAATTATTGATACTCTGAATAAAAGGCCTTGACTAGGGGAATAATTAAGTGAAACTTCTATCCTTGTTGGGATCTTCTCAAGTGTGGTGTAAAAAGGTTGTTGTTCTCACTCGATTTTTCCTTGCTAAATAAGGAAAGATATGGTGATTGAACTAACTCTTACTCTCAATTCCTAGCCCTCTCCCTTGGGGAGGTCTAGTGTTAGTAAGTACGAAGTTAGCTAACAACGTCTAGTTTAACCAAGCACTTGAGCATCTCAACTCAAGTATCACCTCTTAATCAACCACCATGTCAAGTAGTAATTCTACTCCATTGACATGAGATTAATAATCATAAAAATATGAGAAGACATAATTGATTAAAATAAAATAGAGGATTAAAATTAAAATAAAAATAACTTCATATATTAATAAATTCAAAATGTAACACAATCATCTGAACAGAATCAATGAGTAACTAATTAAAATTAAGGGAGTAAGGAAACAAACAAAAGTAATGTCTTCAACGGAGGTAATGACCTTCAACATCCACAAATCCAAGCAAAAGCATAAACTATCAATATAATGTAACTCTAAAAACTCAGATCTGAGACTAAGTGTAATCCTAATGTGATGAATCTGAATATGTGTGGATGCGTCTTGAGTCTCTGCATGTACCCCTAGGTTTAGTCTGTGTTTCTGGGCCGAAAACTGGGTTAAAAAGTGGCCCGGAATCGCCCCCAACATATTATGTTATTTTTGCAGGTCACGCATACGCGTCGTCCACGCGTTCGCGTCATTCAGCATTTTTCCTTGTCACGCGTTCGTGTCAGGCACGTCTCCGTGTCATTCGTGTAGACTCCAATCCACGCGTTTACGTCAGGCACGCGTTCGCGTCATTGCGAATTCTTCACTTCACGCGTTCGCGTGGGCCATGCGCTCGCGTCATTGCTCGCTGGTCATCTCCTTAGTTTCTTGTGTTCATTCCATTTTTGCAAGCCTCCTCTCCAATTTCCAAGTCATTCATGCCCCATGAAGCCTGAAACACTTAACACACAAATCACGGTATCGAATGGGATAAAGGAGAATTAAAATACAAAGTTAAAAGTCTCTAGGAAGCAAGTTTTCAATCATGGAGTGATTTTGGGAAGGAATTGTAAATACATGCTTATCATATGAATAAGTGGGCAAGGATTTGATAAAACCACACAATTAAACACAATATGAATCACAAAATAATGGTTTATCAGTAACCTCCGCACACTTTAGGATGAAGCATCATCCTCGATGCTACTGCTAAAGCTTGGGCTGGGGGGTCAACAGTCGCGCCGGGCTGTGGCTGAGGCTGTGGCTCAGGCTGTGGGTCCTCAGGAGGCTGCTGAACCTCTGTGGTAGCTTGTGTCTCTTGGGGTGCCTCCTGTTGAGTCGGCTCCTCGACATGCTCCTCCTTGTGATCTGCCACATGATCCTTATCATCAGAGGCGGGAGAGTCTGGGAGAGGAGGTAGCTCAATTCCCTATGATACGAAGACCTGATCTATGCGATCGAGACCTCGCATGATACGACGCTCGCTGCACTCAATAAAGCAAAATAGGCATTGCACTAGCAGGTACGTCGTCTCAGGTGCTGGCGGTGGTGGCAAAGGTGCAGCGGCTGCTGAAGCAGAGGAGGGTCCTACTGCTGGTGTGGAAGATGAAGGCTGAGCTGCCTCCACTACTGCTCTAGCTCAAGAACGGCATTTGGGTGGAGGCTTCTCGTGCACCCACCCACCCCACGGAATAGTAGCCTCCTTGTCGTCGTCATCTGGGGTTGGTGGTGTTACGTCATCGTCCCCCCAAGGGACATCGGCTAGCTCAATTATGCTGGTGACCAATGTAGGAAATGGTAGTAGGCCACGGATGTGTGCTCACCACATACTTTGCCTGATCAACCGGGGGAAGTCTACCTCTTTCTCCTCCATGACACAGCCAATCAGAACCAGCATATCCATCAAAATCTCAGAAAAATGAGTGGTGGGCAGGGCATAATGGGCGAATATCTGCTACCAAGTCCTAGCCTCTCTCGACAGATAAGTAAACAACATCCCCTTGGGCCTTTTGTTGCTAGAATCCATCACCCAAGGGGCATTTGGTGTGGCAATCACGTGCTTCAGCGCCTCAAAATCAAAGGTCATGTAGTGGATAGCTATCTCTGCCTACTGATAGGCGCATGTGTCACTGGTACGAGGTCGGCAGAGCAATGCCTCCCCAATAGCTGCCTCAGTAATCAAGATCTCCCTACTCCACAGGTGGACTGAATCAAGAGTGGCGCGAAAGAAGTTGCAGTAGAACTCGTTCACCCACGAAGTGTTTATCCTTCCCAAATCCCTATCAACAAAGTCCAAGCCCAATTCTAGAATACGGGTATTGATGGCGCGTCTCACGTCGTTGGGAAGGACCAATTTGTTCTCAATATTCAGATTCGTCTTCCGATATTTAGGGAAGCGAAGCTCATAGTAAAGGTTGGGAAATTTGGTTGGGTCAGTGGATAGTAGCAGCTGATTCTCTTTATCCATGTCATTCAGCGGATTCTTGGCATAGTTGGTATAAGGGGAAGGGGTAGAGGCTTTAGAGCACTTCCTCTTCTTTGAGTTAGTAACTATGGCTTTTTCTTTATCCGACATCCTGAAAAACAGATGTGATATGATATAAGCAACTAGCCAAGTAGACGTATAGCACTCAAGGTAAGACATATTCATGAAGTGAGTAAAGAAAAGAGAATTCGTGGAATGCAAGTAACAAAATTCAGAGTTCAAACCAAGTCACAAACCAAGAATTCAAACCACAATTGCACAATGCTTGTTCATTAAGCCTAAGAAACGCCATATCCAAAAGAATGATTAAAGGAGTTATGTTGAAAACAAAAGGAAGAAATCAGTTGGTTAATCAAGTTAGAATTAAAAATTGGTTTAAAAGTTAGTGATATGACGGTTACTGGCTCAATTAAAAAAAGTGCACAAAGTATGGAAGGTAAGCATACTCACAATCATGAGGGACATTTAGTCATTGATGATGAAATATGAAATTTTTGCACAGAAGCATATAAATGGGAAGTAAATCAGCAATCAATCAATTTTGCAATAATTGGTGTTGAAAGAGTAAAATATGCATTAGTGTAACTGAAGGCAAGTTGAAAACCATTTTGAATTAAAAAGGGTTGCACTAGTGAATGCACCAAACATTGCAAGTGAATGAACCATATTCAAGGAGTTAAAGTTAAGGTCAATCGGCAAGCTCAATTTGAGTCGAGTGTAATTTGACTTAACTTGAATCGTGAAAGCACATGAAGGTTTAAATTGGTGAGTTAGGCAAGGTATTATTTCTCACAAAAATCCGACAAACAACGCCTTGAACTCACTATGTCAATGCATATCACAAAAAACACAAATCAGCATGGAAATGCCAACCATAGTAACCTAAGAATTGAACTTGTTGAAGTCAGGCAAAACTCAATTCGAAAAAGTGTCAAGTTCAAGTCTTAGGTTTCAAGTTAAGAACAAAACAATTTTTTAGAAATTTGGGAAGCATTCCGGCAGTAAAACGGATGTTCCCAGATAGCAAACAACAGCGAAATTCACATATGAATCCAGGAATGCAACAAAACATGGTAAGAGCATAGATTACATATTTTCAGGTAGCAGTAAAGCAAAGCAGATAAAACAGAAATCAGTACAGCACACTAACCATCATTCAGCAAAGCATTCAACATGCAGAAAATAAACAAGAACGGAGCACTTATCAGGCCTAGAATCCTCTAACCACATGCTAACTACCTAACAGCATGCATTTCTATCTAACCTAACAAACAGAATTCAACAGCTAATATATTCTAACATTAATTAACAAAATTAATTAAAACAAAGCGAAGAAATAGAATAGAAGCAGGGGAACCTGGAAACAGAGCAGAAATGGAATTGGAAATGGAAGGGGGGTAATGGAAGCAGCGGAGGAAGGCAGAACCACCAAGGATGGCGGCCTGGCTCGCGGTGGCGCAGGGAAGGAGAATGGCCTGAGGGCGAAGGCTCGCTGGCGATAATGGAGGTCGCGGTGGCAGCGGCAGTGGAGTTGGGGTGAATGAGAAATGGAGGAAGAGAGAAAGAAAGAGGGAGGGAAGGAAGAAAAGGTTGCGCGGCGGTTGATGGCGGCGGAATGTGGTCGCCGGAGGTGGCTGGGCGGTTGGTGACCTTGAAGATGATGGTAAAGGAGGGAGAAGGAGAAGAGACGTTGGAATCGGGCAGAGTGAGGGTACGCGAATGCTAGGGCTTTCGCGTCCCTGGGGTAAGTGAAATATTTGATTCCACGAGAGCGCGCACCGTGCGCGTCCGCGCTTATGGAAAGATGAGCGAGCGGCACGGAAGTGTGAAACGCGCCTTCGTGTAGATGGATGATGTGGTCATGGGCGTGGACGTGTACGGTGCGCGTCAGCGCAGGTGAGTTGGGCCAGAGGCACAAAAGTGGCCCAGAGTTGGCATAACTCTCGGGTCTTTGGCCTGGGTGATGCAAAAAGCGCATCAACGCGCGCGCACATTGTGCGCTTACGCGTGGATGAGTTGAGCGATGATGGAACGTGGAGGCGCCAGGTGCGCCTACGTGCAGGTACAGAAACCTAGAGTTGGCCCAAAAGTGGCACAGCTCTCTGGTCCTGGGCCCGGAAAGAGCGAGATGCACAACCGCCGCGCGCGCGCACTGCGCGCTTGCGCGTGGCTTCCCCTCTTTTTCTTCTTCTTTTTTTTAGAGGACACTAAGAAGAGCTCAAAATCCTCCTATCCTTCTCTAAGACTCACAAACCAGCTAGAATGCAAAACCTACCATATATTTGAATTTTTTGGGATTTTTCAAACAAATTGAAGAGACTTGCATTCCAAGCAAAAACTCAAATTCAAAGAATCATCCTTATTTAAAGTATAGAATGTATAAACAACTTAGCAAGCAGGGCAAAATGGACTAAGGGGGTAAGGAAGCTATATACAATGGAACCCAATTCATTCATTCATTATATTTACAAAGAGAATGGAAAGAGTTTACCATGGTGGGGTGTCTCCCACCAAGCACTTTTAGTTTAAGTCCTTAAGTTGGACATTTGGAAGGCTCCTTGTCAAGGTGGCTTATGCTTGTATTCATCCTTAAACCTCCAAGAGTGCTTGTCCTTCAGTCGGTCGTCAGAATTTCCAACCATCTTCACCAAGTTTGGGTAAGATTCTCTCCGAGATATGAGCTCCCAAAATTGGTTTTCATGTTGTGATCCAGTGTCTCATATCTTATTTTTACACCCATCTTTTAGTTGCTCAAGATAATTCCATTTGGGTGGTAAATGATCCAAATTCCCATGTGAGCACCAAACAATCCTCCTAGACCCAAGCAATTGATCACTACATCCAACCTTGTGATCAAACGTTGAACATGCAACCATAGTGAACCCATAAGGAAGTCTCCAACCACTATACAACTCTCCCCTACTCTTAACTCCACAAAGGGCTCTAAGTTGACCATCATTTTCAAGCAACCCATATTCAAGTGAGAAAGTAAAGCTTATAGAAAGGAATTTTACCCACTTGAGAGTTGTACTGGATGATGGTGGGTTAGGGAGGGTGACCTCCCCACACTTAGCCAATGCAGGGTCCGTTCCCTTGTGGTTTTCTCTTGTAACTTCCACCTTCTTAAAAGCTTCTTCAACTTCAATTCCTTGTTCGCCAACTTCTTCTATCTCTTCCCCATCACTCTCATCATAGACGGGAGGCTTAGTGAAGTCTACTTCATCATCAATTCTAAGCATATTGGAGAGAGATTCATCAAGGTCAAAGGACTTATGTGTCGATACGAAATCATCATAAATAAGAGGGCCTATTACTTGGAATGCTCCTTCCAATTCTTCACTTACAACATGCCTTGGAAGTCGTACATCGTCCTCAACATTGCTTTCTAGTCTGATGGAGGAAGGTTCAACAAGATCATCAAGGGAATTGATCAATGTGGACAAAAAATCAATAATGATGGAATCCACTTCTTAGTCCATACCCCTCAACTCTCTATTCAATTCCTTAACATCCCTTCCTAACTCCGTGGAAGGAGGCTTTTAAACTTGCGATTCCTCTATGTACTCAACATATCCTAAGTACCCAACCACTACTTCCTTTTGTTCAATAAACTCTACCTCTTCTTCTTGTGGTACTTCTTGCTTTAACTCCTCTTCTTCACCTTGGAGCTCCAAATTTACTCCCTCACTAAGCTCCTTAGTTATTTCTCCACATTCATCAACGGAAGTACTTAGAATGCATGAGCTTAGGTGAAAGGCTAGGTGACCAACGGCTTCTACCAAGATAGCCATCTTGGCTTCCATTTCCTTAAACTCCTTTTCTGTATCCTCTTGTTGCCTTAGGATATGAGATTTAAAATCCCTTAGTTCTTAGGTGCGGGCTTCATCGGGAGGTGGTGGTGAAAGAGGGGGTTCATTGATTGAGGGAAAGGTATTGTTGTTGGAAGATGGTTCTTGTTGGTGCAAGTTTGGGGGTGGTGTACATGGAATTTGTGGTTCTTGGGGGTATTGGTGTTGAAATGGCAGTGGTTCTAGATAGGGTTCATATGGTGGTTGGTATGGTAGGTATGATTTGGGGTTATATGGAGGTGAATGCTGATATGGGGCTTGTGAGTATGGTTGTTGAGAGTTATGTTGAGGAGGTGGTTCATAGGCGTATGGTGTTGATTGTTGACAATCACAATAGGGGTCACCACATCCATTAGATTGGTATGCATTGGAATCCAGAGAGTAGTCATGTTGGAGTGGTTCTTGGACGCCTCGGGAGGCATAAAATGCCCTTTGGTCCTTGTATATCTCTGTGAGGATTATAGTCATGTCCCCAAGCACTTTTGTCAAGCTTTGATCTCCAATTCCTTGATGCATATCCTCATTAGGGCTTCTATTTCCTACAACATAAGTTGAACTAAACTCATAGCCAAGGTGATGAGAATTCATGGTGATAAGAGAAAACAAAAACAAATTCTAACAAGAAACAACGAAAATCAAATCCTAAAACTAGCAAAAACTAACAAACAAACCCAAAAATGAAGCTATTCACAATATATACAATAGCCAATAACACAGATCCATTGCAAGTTCCCTTGCAACGGCGCCATTTTGACGAATGGTCTTTGCCCGATGGTCTAGAATTTTTCTCATAGAAATAAGAACTTCGTTGTAAGCATAGCTCCAAATCAACAAACAATTCTCACATAAAAAATTTGGTTGTCACGAATAACAAACCCCAAATAAGAATTAACCAAAGTATTTGAACTCCGGGTCATCTCACAAGGAATTGCAATGAAGTGGTCAATTATTGGCTATGGGGAACAAGGGGTTCTGATTGATAAGAGGAACAAGGAAAGGTAAATCAAGCACGTAATTAAAGAAAGCAAGATAAAGAACTCTTGGCTAAGACTTAGGTAACTGAGATCACTATCCTTGTCAACAATTCAAATATTGATAATTAAGAGGAACCAAGCACATTAGGATTACTCACTAAAGCCTTAAGTACGTAATGTCTACTCCTAGGCTTGGAGTACGTCAAATGGCTTGATCAACATCAATCCATAAGTCCCAACCTAGCTACTAATCAACTTAGTAGTAGGGTAGAGTCAATGGTTATCAAATTGATCCCCAAGGGTTCTGGAATTACCAATTCAATGAAGCCCAAGGACTCAAGATCACTCAATCCCCTTAGCCTAGGCCAAGGGTCAAGAGAACTACTCAAAAACTATAGGAAGCATTCTATCAAACACCTAATGTGCAATAAAAGTAAACATCACAAAATACTAAAATTAAGGAAACCCATAACTATCATAAGCGATAAATCAATGTTAGCATGCAAGATCAACATAAAAGAAACATAGAAACATGAATTTGCATTAAAAGAAAATTAGATCCAACAATGTACATAAACATACAAGATAGCTAAATGAGAAATTAACATTACAACTAAGAAAGTCAAGATGTAGAAATGAGAAGTTGTAAAAGAAACAAGATGAAAGCAAGTAATTAATTCAAGATTCAAGACAATTTAACCTAATCCTAACCTAATTCTAGAGAGAAGAGGGAGCTTCTCTCTCTAGAAAACTAGCTAAAGGCTCATGTTGACTAACTAATTGCTCCCTGGTGCACGAAATTGCAAATCACACCTTTCACAACTCATACCACTAACCAGCAAATGCACTGGGTCGTCCAAGTAATACCTTACGTGAGTAAGGATCGATCCCACGAAGATTGTCGGCTTGAAGCAAGCTATGGTTATCTTGTAACTCTTAGTCAGGATATCAATAATAATTCTCAGTTTTAATTGGAATTGGTAAAAGAACATGGATTAAATAATACTTGTTATGCAGTAATGGAGAACAGGTTGAGGTTTTGGAGATGCTCTGTCTTCTGAGTCTCTGCTTTTCTACTGTCTTCTTCTTCTTCACGCACGCAAGGCTCCTTCCATGGCAAGCTGTATGTTGGTGGATCACCGTTGTCAATGGCTACCATCCGTCCTCTCAGTGAAAATGGTCCAAATACGCTGTCACCTCATGGCTAATCATCTGTCGGTTCTCACTCATGTTGGAATAGGATCCATTGATCCTTTTGCAGCTGTCACTACGGCTAATATTTGTGAGTTTGAAACTCGTCACAGTCATCCCTTCGCAGATCCTACTCGGAATACCACAGACAAGGTTTAGACTTTTTGGATCTCAAGAATACTGCCAATTGATTCTAGCTTATACCACGAAGACTCTAGTCTCACGAATTTGCATGCTCTGTTGTCAAGAGATACAATTGAACTCGTGAACCAGGAACCCAAGAGATACATGCTCAATCTGATGTAGAACAGAAGTAGTTGTCAGGCATGCGTTCATGAGTTGAGAATGGTGATAAGTGTCACGGATCATCACATTCATCATGTTGAAGTGCGAGTGAATATCTTAGAATAGAAACAAACGTGATTGAATGCAAAACAGTAGTAATTACATTAATCCATCAAGACACAGCAGAGCTCCTCACCCCCAACCATGGAGTTTAGAGACTCATGCCGTAGAAAAATACAAGTTCTGATGTAAAATGTCATGAGGTACAAAATAAATCTCTAAAAGTAGTTTTTATACTAAACTAGTGACCTAGGTTTACAGAAAATGAGTAAACTAAGATAGATAGTGCAGAAATCCACTTCCGGGGCCCATTTGGTGTGTGCTTGGGCTGAGCATTGAAGCTTCCATGTGTAGAGACTTTTCTTGGAGTTAAACGCCAGGTTGTTACCTGTTTCTGGCGTTTAACTTCAGTTTTTTTTGCCAGTTCTGGCGTTTAACACCAGAATAGGGTAGCGACTTGGCGTAAAACGCCAATTTGCATGATCTCAACTCGGGCAAAGTGTAACGACCCAACTCCCAGTATGCCATGGTCATACAAGAAGCTAAGTGTTACTAACTTGTCCTTTCTAACTATTATTTATTATTTAATATATGAGCCTGTGCCTTGTTAGAACGTTGCCAATTTTACGAGTAACTTTTTTTTATTCGCTGCGGATGAAAATGTACAAATAAACAAGCATACATTGAGAGCAACAAAAGCAAGCATAGAAAAATATAGAAATATAGCAGATAATATACGTCATACACACTGTAACAAAACATGTAGCTTTTACACAAGATCAAGTCAGTTTACATCCTCGTCAACCTACGTAGCTAATATATACACGACACTCCCAGGGCCTGGCCTATACAAAAAGCCGCTAAACTGGCGCCCAGGCTAGCCTAATCACTATATAGCTCCTAGCTCTCGAGTGTACTAGCACAAGTGAGAGACTAACTAATAGATAATGTCAAACTAGAGTGTCATCAAAAGAATACCCCTACGGCTGTCAAACTATATCTACACGTGGCCGTTCAGAAGATCGTCGTGAGGCTCGCCCATCTCCTCATTCTGCTCTATCTCTATCTCAAGGATCCTCCTCCTCCTCATTGTCTATGGCTACATCTATACGCTCAGATCCACCAGAAATACTACTGTCACTATGTATAAAACCATTCGCAAGCACAGGTCCGTTCGCGTATATCGGAGCTACCCCGTCATCCGGTAGTACCGACTCAGTAGGCTGTGTAAAGTCTAAGATTGGCTCAAGGGGAAGTTCCCACTCTGGTAGAATCACATGTACGTACTCTCCAGCTATCTCGGGCTCATCAGGAATGATAGGCTCAGGTGCCACCCCATTCAAGGGTTGAGCTGGTATAGAGTATCCGTGATCATCGGGAAAAGGATGTCCAGGTGCATCAAGGTATAACCAGGATAAGGGAAAGTCGTAGGGATCATCAGGATCAAAAAGTGGACTACACAAAGGATGTTGGAAGGGACGGTTTTGTAACGTATAACGTCTCATACGAAGCTCCGCACTCAGAATGTAGTAACCATAGTACACTGGATCCTCGTAAATGTATAGGTCTTCGATTTCATAGAATATCACGCCCGATTCCATCTAAAGGGGAGGAAGGGAGAGAAAGGGGTAAGAACTGGGGAGTTCTTAATATCTCCGGGGTTATTAGTTACGTTCATTTACACGGAGTCGATTAGTAGACATATAAAAGAATGTAGCAAAGCAGTAAACAGAAGATAAAGGTAGAAAGAGAAAGTAGAGACAACAGAAAGCAGAACACAAATAAAAGAATACAAGAAAATGTAACACAGAAATAGCATACAAGTAAACAAACATAAGGAAATAGGTCACACACAGAAAGGAATGCAATAGAGAATGATGCGCAGACAAGAATGATGCATGTCTAGCCCTAGTGCAGGCCATGAGCTCATGTGTCGGTTAGCTGCCCGCAATCCCGACATTTATCCGGTCACGAGTAATCCCGCTTTCCTAGATACGATTTTCCGTTCCTAAAGGATAGTAATAGCCACTCATTCGATACGGCCTCTGCTTAACGCAGGAAACTCTGCTCTGCTCTGGGGAATAGGAAAATGGCTGTAGGTAACTTAGTATCCTTACAGAAACTCTGGGTTGCATCAAGCAACTGATATGTATTAAATATAGCTCTGGGTTGCATCAAGCAAATAATATATATATAAATATAGCTCTGGGTTGCATCAAGCAACTAATATATATGTAAATATCTCTTTATTATATTACTCTTCTCTTTATATCTCTTTACTATGTTCTAGTTTCTCTTTTCTGTGTATCTCCTTACTCTGCTCTGGTTACTCTGTTCTCTGTATCTCTTTACTTTTCTCTGATTACTCATTCCTTTATATCTATGTTACCCTTCTTCTCTTTATCTCTTTACTCTACTATGATTACTCTGTTCTTTATATTTCTTTATTCTGCTCTGATTTCTCTGCTTAACGTATATATTTAAAGCTTATGTAAATTTCGGCATGAATAGTTAACTTGTCCCAAGTATAGGTTCATTAAGTCTATACTAAAACAGTTTAACTTTTCATATAATACCTAACCCTAGTCGCAACTCAAGAACTAACTATGTTGTCCTAGTTCGTTTACTAATCTCTGTCTGTTTTTCTGTTATTAAAACTTTACAGACTTTTCTTTGGTTTTCATCTTTTATTTAACTTTTTATCTTTCCTTTATCTTTGCCTCACTAACATGCTCTTACCACTCCTTAAGTGTTTTATGAAGGTAATTATGAGATTCTGCACTTAAAGTTGTCTTTCTAAAGCTTTTACAGAAAATTGCCTTTTCCGTATTATTTTATTATTTTTATTAAATATTATTTTTAATTAAATATTATTATTTAATATTTTATTATTATTTATTATTTTAACATTAATTTTCGAAAATTAACTTACCTTTTACTTTTAACCTTTAAAATTCACTTTTTACCACCCGTAACTTTTAATATTTCTACTTTTACAGCTTTCAGAAATTACAAAATAACCCCTCAAACACAAAAATATTTACTTCCTTGCCCTTTCTAATATCTAAAAGGTGTTCTTCATTATTCTTCACCACACTCAAAGTTTTCTTCGTGTTCTTCGTAAATTCTTCAGATTCTTTCTCTGTTTTCACCCGTTTTTCAGTCTTTTCAGCAACCGATTTTTACCATAATTCATAATAAATTCCCAGCCACTAAAACCCCATTTTTCCACATGATTTCAACACAAATTGAACCTCAATTTAAGCCTAGGGTTTCATTTTTCCAGCTACTCCAAAAACATGAACTTAAAGCTTAAATTTCATCAAATTTCATCAAAATTTCACCAAATTTTCACCAAGAATCAATCATATATGCAACCAATTTTTAGCACAGCCAAATCATACAACATTCACAGAACTCAAACACAAATAATCAAGATTAATTTCGTCACACCCTACCTTGATTTGCTGCTCCAAATCCGATTACCCTTTGAAGTGTTCTTGAAGCACTTTTTCCTCCTAAAACACATCAAGAACAACTTTAAAACTCTAAACCATCAACTAAACAAACTTCAGCAGCATCTTAGGAAAGTTATCCTCACCTTAAACGTTCAGGAAATCGAAGATCTTTGGCCGACAAGTCAAGCTAAGCAAGAGATCTAAGGAAGAACATCAAGAAAATACTTGTTTAAGCATGTTACCTTGAAACCAAATTCAAATGGGAAAGGGACAGCCATCTAACCTTATTTCCAGCCTTGATAAGTTACATGGTTATGTAGAGAAAGAAGAGAGGATCATTTTGGTGAAATCGGACTTTTGATTTGAGTTTTAGTTCAGAAGAAATCAAGCTTTGAAGATTAAGTGTTCATGAAAGTTTCTCTCTTTTCTCTCTTGTTACTTTCGTCCAAAATGAAGAAATGAGACAGACTTGGAGTGTCTTGGGAGTGTAGGATGAGTTGTGATTGGTTTTCTTGGAGGTGAATTAAAATAATATTAAAATATATCAGGTGTATAACTACTAAAACTAGATGTATCGGAACACTTGTAAAAACATCTCTAAAAATTATTTTCTGAGTTACTAGCATAAATAACACTAGTAACATATTTATTATGAGAATAAAACATGTATAATGAGGCCTTAGCATTGTTAAAGTCATCAGAGAGTGCTGGTGCTAAGCTGCACCAGTAAACTGTGAACCCGGTTAAACCGATTTTTCTGTTTTTAACTAAAACTAACTTGGTAACCTTATAATATCATTTAAGAAGCTTATAATACTCATATAATGATGATATTATCCTATTATCTCTCTTCTCTCATGAATTGAGTCCGGTTCATCAAATTGAGACTATTTACAAAAAACCAAATCAAAACTCCTAACCGATACGGTTCAAAAACTAGGTTCTTCGTGACTGTGTTATCGAGCTTGCCTCATAAAAGGTTCTAACTTAAGGATGACATAAGGAAAATGAGGATTGAGATGCTTGTTGATATAGCAGAGGTTCTCCCCTTAATGATCTTTCGGAGAAATCCATACTTTCAGAAAAGATCTCACGTACTTGAAAATCAGGGTTGTTACATTCTACCCTCCTAAAAGAAAATTTTGTCCTCAAAATTTTAGTTACCTGAGAATAGACGTGGTAATCAGCCTTCATCCTATCTTCAAGTTCCCAAGTGTGCTCTTCTTCTCCTATTGGTCCCCATGCTACTTTGACTAAGCGAACAGTCTTGCCTCTCAGTCGCTTATCACTTCTTTCTACGATCTGAACTGGTGATGCTTGGTATGTCAAATCGTTTTGTAACTGTACTGTCTCTGGTTGTAAAATGTGACTCTCATCGGGGATATATTTCTTAAGTTGCGAGACATGAAAAACATCACAAAGGTTTAAGAAGTAAGGAGGAAGGACTATTTGATAAGCTACTAGACCAACTCATTTAAGTATTTGGAAAGGTCCTATATATCGAGGGTTAAGCTTTTTAGTCTTAAGGGCTCTATCTAATCCAGTAGTCAGGGTTACTTTAAGAAATACATAGTCTCCCTCACTAAACGCTAAGGGTCTACGTCTATTATCGGCATAGCTCTTTTGACGGCTCTGTGCTGTCTGGATCTTCTGGCAAATCCCTTTTATTTTCTCAGTAGTTTCTTGCACTAATTCTGGACCTAAGACACTAGCTTCTCCATCGTCATTCCAACACAATGGTGTCTGACATCTTCTTCCATAGAGAGCTTCATATGGTGCCATCCTGATACTTTGCTAGTAACTGTTGTTGTAGATGAACTCGATCAACGATAAATATTTATCCTAACTGCCTTGGTTATCTATCACACAAGATCTTAGCATGTCTTCTAATGTCTGGATTGTCTGCTCTGATTGTTCGTCTGTCTGAGGATGGTACGCTGTACTCATATGCAGCTCTGTTCCCAATGCTTTCTGAAAAGCTCCCCAGAATCTGGAAGTAAACCTCGGATTTCGATCTGAAACAATTGACAAAGATATCTCGTGCAATTGTACGATTTCTTGAATATATATCTGTGCCATCATTTCTAAAGTATAGTCAACTCAAATCGGAAGGTAGTGCGCTGACTTTGTCAACCAATCAACAATTACCCAGATGGCATCGTGTCCTGTTGAGATCCTTGGCAATCTCGTGATAAAATCCATAGTGATCAGCTCCCATTTCCATTGTGGTATTTCCAAGGGTTGCAGGGTTCCTAACGGCTTTTGATGTTCCACCTTCACCTTCTGATAGGTTAAACATTTTGAGACACAATCAGCTACCTTTTTTTTTTTTTCAAGCCCGGCCACCAGAACGTTTGTTTCAAATCTTGATACATTTTTGTCACCCCAGGATGCATAGGAAATCTACTTTAGTGAGCTTATGCAAGAATCCTTTTTCGCAATTCTCCAGAGTTAGGCATACAAATTCCATTTTTTTACCTTCATAGACCATTACGATTTTGTCTCACAGCTTCTAGTTCTTCTGCTCCCATACGTCTCAACATTGTCATCATTTTTGAATCCTAAACACAATATTTGGCATATCTGGCTTGCTTACTCGAATTTGGTGATGACCCGATCGCAAGTCAATCTTAGAAAACACAGTTGCACCTTTCAACTGATCCATCAAATCATCAATCCGTGGAAGTGGATACTTGTTCTTATTAGTGACCTTATTTAGCTGTCGGTAATCTACGCAAAGTCTCATTTCACTGTCCTTCCTCTTTACTAGCAATACTGGAGCTTCCCAAGGTGATGCACTGGGACGAATAAATTTCTTTCCAAGTAGCTCATCCAACTGCTTCTTTAATTCTGCAAGTTCCAGTGGTGACATCCGGTACGGTGCTATGGAAATCGTCCAGTTCCAAGTACGAAATCAATGCTGAACTCTATCTCTCGTTGAAGGAAAACTCAGGTATGTCGTCCAGAAAAATATCAGGAAATTCCTTCACCACTTGGATTTGTTTTAAGCTTAGTTCACTGTCATTCGAGCTAGCCGCTAACAGAACGTACCCCTCACAATCACTCCCGTCTAAGGTAAGTCTTACAGAATTCAGATATAAAATTTGGGACAGAAATGGTTTAATATCTAAACTATCAGATGGAATAATAGTAGTTCTTTCAAAGCAATCATGGAAAACATGATATTTAGATAACCAATCCAGCCCTAGAATAACTTCTAGACCACATGGAGGCAAACATATTAAATCACGTATGAAAGTCCTGTTCCTAACAGTAAATGGTACTTGCAGGCACACTAAGCTGGTCAAAGAATTTTGGGATGCAGGTGTATCAACAATTAAATCAAAATTTAACTCAGAGAAATCTAGTCCCAACTCACGAGCAACAGTTAAAGAAATAAAGGAATGCGATGCATCCGAGTCATACAGTACAGTTAGAAATCGATTCTTGACGTAGCACTGACCTTGGATCAGGGCGTCTGATTACATAGCATCATTAGCAGTCATAGTAAACACTCGGCCTTGTTGCTGGGTTCGTACTGGATTCCGACCAAACTTTCTTGGGTAGATCCTTGCTGTGTGTCCAGATTTCTCACAAGTAAAACAAGCGTACGTTCCTTACAGCATCCAAATCTGACATAACCATAACTATGGAGATCATAACAGCTATGAGGATAGCTGTGCCTCGCATCGATTCGTCATTCGAAACTCGATTAAACTTTGTCTATTCACAGTCATTATGGTCCTATCCGCACCAAACAATCAATATTAAGGTGATCAGTCTTAATATTTCAAGTAAGGCACGAACATTTCCAAAATGAGCGCTCATAAACATTCATGCCAAATGTATCTTAAAGAAACCCTAACAGCATGAGACACACAAGTAGAGTATGCAATGAAGCATAGTCAGTCCACTCCCCAGGCTCTATTGGGAACGAACTGCTCTGATACCAAATTGTAACGACCCAACTCCCAGTATGCCATGGTCATACAAAAAGCTAAGTGTTACTAACTTGTCCTTTCTAACTATTATCTATTATTTAATATATGAGCCTGTGCCTTGTTAGAACGTTGCCAATTTTACGAGTAACTTTTTTTTTATTCACTGCGGATGATAATGTACAAATAAACAAGCATACATTGAGAGCAATGAAAGCAAGCATAGAGAAATATAGAAATATAGCAGATAATATACGTCATATACACTATAACAAAACATGTAGCTTTTACACAAGATCAAGTCAGTTTACATCATCGTCAACCTACGTAGCTAATATATACACAACACTCCCAGGGCCTGGCCTATACAAAAAGCCGCTAAACTGGCGCCCAGGCTAGCCTAATCACTATATAGCTCCTAGCTCTCGGGCGTGCTAGCACAAGTGAGAGACTAACTAATAGATAATGTCAAACAAGAGTGTCATCAAAAGAATACGCCTACGGCTGTCAAACTATATCTACACGTAGCCATTCAGAAGATCGTCGTGAGGCTCGCCCATCTCCTCATTCTGCTCTATCTCTATCTTAGGGATCCTCCTCCTCCTCATCGTCTGTGGCTACAGCTATACGCTCAGATCCAACAGAAACACTGCTGTCACTATGTACAAAACCATTTGTGAGCACAGGTCTGTTTAGGTATATCAGAGCTACCCCGTCATCCGGTAGTGCCGACTCAGTAGGCTGTGGAAAGTCTAAGATTGGCTCAAGGGGAAGGTCCCACTCTGGTAGAATCACATGTACGTACTCTCCAGCTGTCTCGGGCTCATCAGGAATGATAGGCTCAGGTGCCACCCCATTCAAGGTTTGAGCTGGTATAGAGTGTCCGTGGTCATCGAGAAAAGGATGTCTAGGTGCATCAGGGTGTAACCAGGATAAGGGAAAGTCATAGGGATCGTCAAGATCGAAAAGCGGACCACACAAAGGATGTTGGAAGGGACGGTTTTGTAACGTATAACATCTCATACGAAGCTCCGCACTCAGAATATAGTAACCATAGTACACTGGATCCTCGTAAATGTATAGGTCTTCGACTTCATAGAATATCACACCCGATTCCATCTGAAGGAGAGGAAGGGAAAGAAGGGGGTAAGAACTGGGGAGTTCTTAGTAAGGATGGGGTTATTAGTTGCGTTCATTTACACGGTGTCGATTAGTAGACGAATAACAGAATATAGCGAAGCAGTAAACAGAAGATAAAGGTAGAAAGAGAAAGTAGCGACAACAGAAAGCAGAACACAAATAAAAGAATACAAGAAAATGTAACACAGAAATAGCATACAAGAAAACAAACATAAGGAAATAGATCACACACAGAAAGGATTACAACAGAGAATGATGCCCAGACAAGAATGATGCATGTCTAGCCCTAGCGCAGGGCATGAGCTCATGTGTCGGTTGGCTGCTGATGAGTATTTTGGTGAAAAATAAATTTCTCCCAAAACACACAAATCTAACCGGCAAGTATACCGGGTCGTATCAAGTAATAAAAACTCACGGAAGTGAGGTCGATCCCACAGGGATTGAAGGATCGAGCAATTTTAGCTTAGTGGTTAATTTAGTCAAGCGAATCAAGATTTGGTTGAGTATTTTGTGATTTGCAGAAATTAAATTGCATGGAAGTAAAGAGAACAGGGAATTAAAGTGCTGAATCTTAAAGAACAAGAAATTAAATAGCAGAAACTTAGAATGCAAGAAATGTAAATAGCGGAATCTTAAAGTGCAAGAAATGTAAACGGCTGGAATTGTAAAGGGAATTGGGGATTGGATTTGCAGAATTTAAACAAGGAAAAGTAACTTGTATCAAGCAGAGAAGTAGAAGAAGGTTTGGGTTAGATTGGATCTTGAAGCAGAAAAGTAAATGAACATGAAAACAGTAAACAGAAAATGTAAAATTGGGAAATTAGATCTCAGGACCCAGAGACTAGAAAACCAAGTCTAGATCTCAATGCCTTCCTAGATCCAACAAGAACAATTGCAAGGGAAAAGTAAATTGCAAAGAAAATAGATGAAGAACAATTAACCCAAACTGGAATTCAATTAAGCAGTAAATAAACAGAGAGATCCAAGGTTGAGATTGAAACAGAATTTCTTCAATTCTCCAACCCAAAATCCAAGACAAATGTAATTGAAATTGAAAGCAATAAAACTGAGAGAAAGAGAAGTGAATTCTCCTTCCCCAAGACAAGAAATTAAAGATCACTCAATATCCAAAGCTCTCCGAAAACTATTATGAAAATTCCAAAAGAAAAGCTCTCCGAAGAACTTGAATTCTATCCTATTTATACACTTTCTTCCAATGATCTTCAAGCCTTGAGTTGGGCCTTTGTTCTTGGTGGAATTGGGTTGAAAGAGGCCTTGGTTAATTGCTTTTGGAGTTTGAAGAAGAACCAAAATGAACCAATTGAACCGGGTTTGAGTTTTGCAAAAGTTGGACCAAAAGTTTGAGCAAAAGTTAGGGGTCTAACTTTTGCTCCAACTTTTCATATCAGCTAACACCACTTTGCTGATACCAACGTTGGTGCCAAAGTTAGGGGTCTAACTTTGGCCCTAACGTTGGCCTTACCTTGTGTACTTGTGGCGCCAACGTTAGCCACCAAGTTAGGGGGCTAACGTTGGCGCAAACTTTTCCTCCTCCTTGTGATTTTCATGTGCCAACGTTAGCCACCAAGTTAGGGGGCTAACGTTGGCGCAAACTTTTGGTGCCCAGGGAGGTTTTCTTCATGCCAACGTTAGCCTCAAAGTTAGGGGGCTAACGTTGGCGCAAACTTTTGGTGCCCAGGGGTGAATTTCATGTGCCAACGTTAGCCTCAAAGTTAGGGGGCTAACGTTGGCGCAAACTTTTGGTACCCAGGGAGTGATTTTCAAGTTCCAACGTTAGCCTCCAAGTTAGGGGGCTAACGTTGGGGCTAACTTTTCAACCAAAAGTTTGTGCAAAAGTTTGATGCTAACTTTAGGTCTAGCTTTTTGCTTCCTGGTTCAATTTCACTTATTCCATTGTCCTCTCTTCACTCCTAGACATTCCTTCTTGCTTCAACCTTTCTCCAAGCTTTCTTCACCTATCATTAATCAACCAAACACATCAAAGCTATGCTCATAATCATGAGATATTCATTCTATGATAATATGCAACAATTATAGCATAAAACCTCATGAAATGGCATGAATTCATACATGGTTGATTCAATCAAGGGAAACATGAAAATCTACTCAATTAGCTTGCTTATAGTTCAAGAAAGTGCATAATTCTAATGAAAACAAAAGAAAAAGACTAGTTAAAATAGGCTAGGATGACTTGTCATCACAACACCAAACTTAAAGCTTGCTTGTCCCCAAGCAAGAAAAGATTTATTGAGAAGAAAGAATGAAATGGAAGAGGAGGTTCATGGTAGCAGAGTATTATTGATAGTTCATGGGGTTTTGTGTGGATATGTAAATACTCACTTCTTACTGACTCCTAGGCCTAGAAAGTCTCCTTCAAGCTTCAAGTAACATACTGCTATGACCTCTCATTATTTCTTTATCCTTGGCTATTACTTTGTTTATAAGCTTTATTTGAGTGTCATGTGTAGCAAGTTCATTTTCTTTTCTTTATACTTGACACATTATTCACCATAGACACTTGGCTCACATTCCTTCTTAAAACATTGATGCCCAGCACCTCTTTGGGTTACTAAATGCCTTGTAGTTAGGTTGCTCTTGATAGTGGACTTTCAGCTGATGATCCCGGATTAGTTAACCCAAGTCACCGAGTGTTGATGCACTCCTAAGAGCTTACTAATCCAAGCAGATCCTAGTACAAAGACATCACAGGCATATATTTTGAAGTTCAAGCTATTGGTGTCCAGCTTTGTTTCTTTTTGTTTCCTTTTGTTCTGCCACTTTTTGGCTATCTTTTTTCTTTCCTTCTTTTTGTTTTTCTTTCTAACCAAGGAATTTTTTATTTAATTGAGATTCATAGACAGTAGGCCACTCTTTACTTAGAAGGAGATATCCTGGCTCTTTATTCACTAAAAGTGAGCTATTATACAATCACACACATACCACCACTTACTTTTATTCTACTTCTATCTAACAGAGACTATCTTGCTTCACATTCAAACTTTTTCTTTTATTGAACTTAAAGATGCAGGGGACAACACATGCTTCTTGTCAAGTGAAAGTAAACACACAAGCACACACATAAACTAGCCTACTTATTTTAAAAGAAACAAACATAATGCAAAGACTTTTAATTAAAAATAACTACTTAAAAAAGCAAAGACAACTTAGAACAGATAGAATGCATGCTTTTTTTTTTGTAGTGATGAACAAGGAGCAAGTCCACCTTTCATTTGTCATGCCTTTTCTTTCTCCTTTCATACACTTGGCAGCTAGTGTTCCCACCATCCGTGTTTGGTGCCTGTTGACCTCGCTAAAAGCCAGCCTTATTCATAGCCTCCTCCACTCTATCTTCAAGTCTCATAGCATTGCTTACCTCTACCTCACTTCTCTTTTTGAAGAATTCATCAAAAGTTGGGAAAGCCGGATCCATGTTGTGCAAATGTTCTCCAATATAGTTCAGTTTGATTTGGCTATTGATGTTGTAATCGGCTTGCACTTCATACCTTGCATCTTGGAGTGTTGTGAACTCTTTGAGAGCCCTCAAATTTTCAGCTTGCATTTGTTCCAACTTCCCAAAAGATTCATGAGATTGAAAGGCATGTTCTTCTTGCATCACAAGGAATCTTGACTCGAATTCACTTTGTTTGTTCATTATTCTTAGCTCCCTTTCTTCTTGTGCTTGTTGGTTTTTCATGTACAGAGAATGGTATTCCTCTTGCCTTTCTTGGATTCTCGTGTACTGTTGTGACAATCTTCCTATTGCTTCTTGCATTTGAGTCATATCCATATTGCCATGTGGGAAAAAGTGTGGCTGTTCCTCCTCCTCTTGTGGCTCTTCTTCTATGTGTGGCTCATCTTCTTCCATTGGTTCTTCTCTTTCCCTTCTTCCATGTGGTCTTCGGCCTTGATGTGCTTCAAGGGGCATCATCATTCGTTCAATGGTTATGGGCATGCCTTGGCTTAACCATATTGGATTCTCCTCTTCCATTGGAACTTTAGCCTTTGTACACAACCTCCAAATGGTACTCGGATAGTACAACCAAGATCCGGCCGAATTCTTTTCAGCCAGCTTTTGAATGTCTTTTGCAAGAATTTCATGAACTCTTATCTCTCCTCCCACAATGATGCAATGCAGCATCACGGCTCTCTCCCTGTTAACTTCTGAGGTGTTCACTGTGCCCAGAATTGATCTTTTCATTAACTCATACCATCCTTTTGCTTCCGGGGTGAGGTTACATCTCTTCAGGTACTTATATCTGTTCTTGTTATCTCCTTCCCACTCTGAGTTCTCCAAACAAATGTCTCTCGCAATCTCCTCATAATCCTGATCCTCATTCAATCTTTGTTGGTATTCCGGTTCATCAAAGCGGACTGACTTTAGTTTCAAGACTTTCTTGATTGCATCCGGGCTAAAGTCTACTTCCACCCCCCGCACATAGCTCTTGTACGTTGGGGGCTCACGCATGTCAAGCCTTGGGACATTTGCATAGAACTCTCTTATGATATTGGCATTGATTCGGATGGCTGGTGATGCAAGTTCCTCCCACCTCCTCTTCCGAATTTTGTCCTTCATTTCTTGACATCCATCATCCGGCAACAAGAATGGAATTTCAGGATAGATTCTTTTCTCATTCATCCATTGAATTTGCATTTGATGAAACCAAGACTTGAATCTCCGTTGGTCATATTCATGTGTGTCTTCCTCTACCATGGGATCTTTCCCTTTTCTTCGTTTGGTTCTTGAGGAGGAGGCCATGGTCACTTGGTTGGTTGAGAAGGAGTGTGAAGAATGTTGGAGAGTTTGATGTGTGTTTGGAGCAAAAGGAAATTGAGACCGAATTTGCTATGACAAGAAATGATGAAGAGAAGTTTAAATGGTTGGAGTTTAAAGTAAGAGAAATGTTGCACAAAGCTTGTTATGTTGAGGAGTGATGAAGGGAGTGAAGTTTCGAAGGTTGGAGTGATTCGGTCATGTGCATGGCTTGAAGGTGGTACGCTTTTAAATGAGCAATGAAGGGCTGGGATGAAATTAGACTTATGGAGATCAAAGGTATGCATGTAAGGATGAATGAAGACAAAGTTTGCTCCTTCCCTTGCCTTTGCCGTGATCATTCTCAAGGAGTGGCAGATTTCTTTTTCGAGGCATGTGATGGGATTTTGTCCTCATGCTATGCTTTCCTTTGTCTTGTCTTTTTCTTTGAATATTCTTTGACCTCCTAGTCACCACAACAAGACAACATACATTAGTCTTATCCAACCGTAGCAAGAGTGTTCTTTTTATTAATACTATGTGAACCATCAATTCTTATATCATTTGAACCGTGACACTCTTCTTTGAGGACACCAAACTTAATGTTTGGTCATATATAAAGAAAATGAGTATCTTCCTCCAATTAGTGAGATTCAAATGTTAAATGTTCATAAGAATTGTTTTCATCATACTTTCTTTTTCTCCCTTTTTTTTTTCATGAAGGATCAATTGTATCCCTAAATCGGTGCATCAATGTTTGATGAACACCAAACTTGTTTCTTGTCAAAGGGTACATCACAATTAATGCCTTCATTACCGGAAAAGAATTTTTCCATTTATAAGATTTTGGAAAACAACAATTGTATGATTATTGATGCATGAGTTTCTACTTTTCATGAAGCTATGTGGACACCAAACTTAGTGTTTGGCCATATGCTTTGTCAAGATACTCCAAACATGCAAAATGGAATTATTTGTAACATTGGTTTAGTGTGCTTGAAGGCACACCAAACTTAGCATATGTTTCAAAATAGTGCATGCAGTCAATGGACATGTTCATGAAAAGAGAAAAGAATTCATGCTCAATTGATCATAACTTATTGAATTTAAAATGACATGAATCTTAAAGCATGGGTTGCCTCCCATGGAGCGCTCTTTTATTGTCATTAGCTTGACATTGAGGCTTTCTTTTATGGTGGTTAGTGCTTGTAGGGCCTCAATTTGTCTCCTCTGACCGTGATCCTCTTCTTTGTTCTCTGGTGTTCAATTTCAGCATGCTCTAATGAGAGTATGTTGCTGACAGTGTAGTAATCCTCGGTTTGTTGATTTGCCCCCAGCTGTTGATATATCAGTTGCACTTTGTCACCTTTGGAAAGCCCCTTTGTTGGAATCTTTCTATTCTTCCAACCCCTTTTTGCTTTGTTTCTGCGTTTCATCTTTCCTTTTGTTGATCTTTCTTTTCTGGCCGTAGGCTTTCCTTGGGGGCCTCTCTTTTCAGTGGCTAATACTCTAATACCCTCTTGGGTTTCTTCATCAGTCTGCACAATTCTTAGCATTGGAATGTTGCTGTGACCTTCCTGGTCATTTTTCATATAGTCTTTCTTCTCCTTGCTAAATTGTGCTTCTGGTAATACTTTCAGAGTGACACTCTGGTCATGCATCCTGAGAGTTAATTCCCCTTCCTCTACGTCTATGATAGCTCTAGCAGTGGCCAAGAATGGCCTTCCCAGTATAACAGAGTTACCATCATCATCGTTTGATTCTAGAACCACAAAATCAGCAGGGTATATAAAACTGTCCACCTTGACCAAAAGATTTTCAATTACACCCCTGGGGTATACCATTGACTTGTCTACCAGCTCCAGAGACATTTGTACTGGTTTGACCTCCTCTTTATGCAGCTTTTTCACCAAAGAAGATGGTATTAAGTTAATACTTGCTCCGAGATCGCACATTGCTTTAGTGATGGTCAATTCCCCAATGGTGCAAGGCAACAGGAAGCTCCCTGGGTCCTCAAGCTTGGGAGGAAGCCCCTTTTGAATCAAGCCCCTGCATTCCTCAGTAATCATTATGGTTTCTTTCTCATCCCAGCTTCTTTTCTTGTTGACAAGCTCCTTCAAGAATTTGGCATACAGAGGCATTTGCTCAAGTGCTTCAGCCAAGGGGATATTGATTTCCAGCTTCTTAAAAATCTCAAGGAATTTGTGAAAATGCTGGTCTTTAACCTCTTTATTGAACCTCTGGGGATAAGGCAGTGGAGGTGTGATGCTCTTTCCTATTTGCTGCTGTCCCTGAGCTACTTCCTTTGAGCTATGTGGCTGGTTGTCCTTCTTTTTAAGTTTCTCAGTGCTTTTGTTTGGCATCACAACTTGCTCCTTAGCCTCATCTGCCTTTGTTTGATTCTCATCCTCCGTTGGTTCTTTGATGTTCTCTGCTTGCTTCCTTGTAGTGTCATTGTTGCTTATCAATGTTCTCCCACTCCTTAATTGTATTGCCTTGCATTCCTCCTTGGGATTTGGAATTGTGTCACTGGGCAGTGAGTTTGAAGGTCTCTCAACAGATACTTGCTTGGAGAGTTGCCCCATCTGTCTCTCTAGGCTCTTCAGGGAGGCTTCCTGATTCTTGGTTACCATTTCCTGGTGTTTCAATATTTTGTCTATCATGGCCTCCAAGTGAGTGATTCTTTGGGCTTCAGGTGATACTTGAGGTGGGTTATGAGATGTGGGTGGTGGATGGTAGGCGTTTTGGTTGGTGGGTTGGTTATTAGATTGGTATTGGTTGAGGTTGGGGTAGTTGTTTTGAGGTTTTCTGTAGGGGTTTTGGTTAGTCTGCTGCTGGTTGTGATTTTGGTTGCTTCTTGGGTTGTGTTGGTTTGAGTTCCTCTGCCATGGTTGTTGGTTTTGGGTATGGTTATCTCCCCATCTGAGGTTTAGGTGGTTCTTCCAGGATGGATTGTATGTATCACGATACACTTCATTTGGTCCTTGGTTGTGCATATACTGTACTTGCTCTTGTTGTTGTTCTTCTTGAGTTTCTTCACTCTGTCCCCATATGGTTGATGGTTGGCTGGTGCTAACTGCTGCAACTTGGAGGCTATCAATCCTCTTGGTCATTTTGCTCAAATTGTTGTTGAATTTGCTGCTGCATTAATTTGTTTTGAGCCAGGATTGAATCCACTCCTTCTAGCTCCATTACTCCTCTCCTTTGTGATGGTTGGCGGCCTCTTTGATGAGCAAAGAAATATTGGTTGTTGGACACCATATCAATGAGTTCTTGAGCCTCTTCTGCAGTTTTCATGAGTTGCAAGGAACCTCCAGCTGAATGATCCAAAGCTTCCTGGGATTTCAGTGTTAAGCCTTCATAGAAGTTCTGCAGCTTCTCCCACTCATTAAACATGGCAGGGGGACATTTCCTGATTAGAGCCTTGTACCTCTCCCATGCCTCATAGATGGGTTCAGCCTCCATTTGTGTAAATGTTTGTACCTCAGCCTTCAACCTTATAATCCTCTGAGGTGGGTAAAACTTGGCAAGAAACTTGGTTACCAAATCATCCCAGTTGTTGATGCTGTCCCTTGGAAAAGATTCCAACCATTGAGTGGCCTTATCCCTGAGAGAAAATGGGAATAGCATCAGCTTGTAACTGTCAGGAGGCACACCATTAGTTTTGACAGTGTTGCATATCCTCAAGAAAGTGGATAAGTGTTGGTGTGGGTCTTCAAGTGGTCCTCCACCAAAAGAGCAATTGTTCTGAACCAAAGTGATGAGTTGTGGCTTGAGTTCAAAATTGTTAGCATTGACATTTGGAGCCAAGATGCTGCTCCCACAATGTCTAGGATTTGCAAAGGTATAGGAAGCCAAAACTCTCCTCTGGGGTGGGTTGTCATTGTTGTTGTCTTCTCCACCTGGTGGATTTGTTGAATGTTCCTCCATCTCTTGGAATTCTTCGTCTGATTCCTCTTCTCCAACAATATTTTTCCCTCTTTCAGCTCTTCTTAACCTCCTGAGAGTTCTTTCATCTTGTTCATGAAAATTGGGTATGGTTCTTCTTGTACCTGACATACAAGCAGAGCATGAGAAAAGCACAAAACCAGTGACACTTCAATCTACTGTTATATTGAGGTGTTAGTTAGTTTAAGCAAAAAATCAAATAGTTAGTGGGTTAATCAAAATTAAAGACAAAATGCTTGATCTAGATCACCACCTCACTTAATCATTGTCAATCTAATCAATCCCCGGCAACGGCACCAAAAACTTGATGAGTATTTTGGTGAAAAATAAATTTCTTCCAAAACACACAAATCTAACCGGCAAGTATACCGGGTCGTATCAAGTAATAAAAACTCACGGAAGTGAGGTCGATCCCACAGGGATTGAAGGATCGAGCAATTTTAGCTTAGTGGTTAATTTAGTCAAGCGAATCAAGATTTGGTTGAGTATTTTGTGATTTGCAGAAATTAAATTTCATGGAAGTAAAGAGAACAGGGAATTAAAGTGCTGAATCTTAAAGAACAAGAAATTAAATAGTAGAAACTTAGAATGCAAGAAATGTAAATAGCGGAATCTTAAAGTGCAAGAAATGTAAACGGCTGGAATTGTAAAGGGAATTTGGGATTGGATTTGCAGAATTTAAACAAGGAAAAGTAACTTGCATCAAGCAGAGAAGTAGAAGAAGGTTTGGGTTAGATTGGATCTTGAAGCAGAAAAGTAAATGAACATGAAAACAGTAAACAGAAAATGTAAAATTGGGAAATTAGATCTCAGGACCCAGAGACTAGAAAACCAAGTCTAGATCTCAATGCCTTCCTAGATCCAACAAGAACAATTGCAAGGGAAAAGTAAATTGCAAAGAAAATAGATGAAGAACAATTAACCCAAACTGGAATTCAATTAAGCAGTAAATAAACAGAGAGATCCAAGGTTGAGATTGAAACAGAATTTCTTCAATTCTCCAACCCAAAATCCAAGACAAGTGTAATTGAAATTGAAAGCAATAAAACTGAGAGGAAAAGAAGTGAATTCTCCTTCCCCAAGACAAGAAATTAAAGATCACTCAATATCCAAAGCTCTCCGAAAACTATTATGAAAATTCCAAAAGAAAAGCTCTCCGAAGAACTTGAATTCTATCCTATTTATACACTTTCTTCCAATGATCTTCAAGCCTTGAGTTGGGCCTTTGTTCTTGGTGGAATTGGGTTGAAAGAGGCCTTGGTTAATTGCTTTTGGAGTTTGAAGAAGAACCAAAACAAACCAATTGAACCGGGTTTGAGTTTTGCAAAAGTTGGACCAAAAGTTTGAGCAAAAGTTAGGGGTCTAACTTTTGCTCCAACTTTTCATATCAGCTAACACCACTTTGCTGATACCAACGTTGGTGCCAAAGTTAGGGGTCTAACTCTGGCCCTAACGTTGGCCTTACCTTGTGTACTTGTGGCGCCAACGTTAGCCACCAAGTTAGGGGGCTAACGTTGGCGCAAACTTTTGCTCCTCCTTGTGATTTTCATGTGCCAACGTTAGCCACCAAGTTAGGGGGCTAACGTTGGCGCAAACTTTTGGTGCCCAGGGAGGTTTTCTTCATGCCAACGTTAGCCTCAAAGTTAGGGGGCTAACGTTGGCGCAAACTTTTGGTGCCCAGGGGTGAATTTCATGTGCCAACGTTAGCCTCAAAGTTAGGGGGCTAACGTTGGCGCAAACTTTTGGTACCCAGGGAGTGATTTTCAAGTTCCAACGTTAGCCTCCAAGTTAGGGGGCTAACGTTAGGGCTAACTTTTCAACCAAAAGTTTGTGCAAAAGTTTGATGCTAACTTTAGGTCCAGCTTTTTGCTTCCTGGTTCAATTTCACTTATTCCATTGTCCTCTCTTCACTCCTAGCCATTCCTTCTTGCTTCAACCTTTCTCCAAGCTTTCTTCACCTATCATTAATCAACCAAACACATCAAAGCTATGCTCATAATCATGAGATATTCATTCTATCATAATATGCAACAATTATAGCATAAAACCTCATGAAATGGCATGAATTCATACATGGTTGATTCAATTAAGGGAAACATGAAAATCTACTCAATTAGCTTGCTTATGGTTCAAGAAAGTGCATAATTCTAATGAAAACAAAAGAAAAAGACTAGTTAAAATAGGCTAGGATGACTTGTCATCAGCTGCCCGCAATCCCGACATTTATCCGGTCACGAGTTATCCCGATTTCCAGATACGATTTTCCATTCCTAAAGGATAGTAATAGCCATTCATTCGAGACGGCCTCTGCTTAACGCAGGAAACTCTGCTCTACTCTAGGGAATTGGAAAATGGCTGTAGGTAACTTAGTATCCCTACAGAAACTCTGTGTTGCATCAAGCAACTGATATGTATTAAATATAGCTCTGGGTTGCGTCAAGCAACTAATATATATATAAATATAGCTCTGGGTTGCATCAACCAACTAATATATATATAAATATCTCTTTGTTATATTACTCTTCTCTTTTTATCTCTTTACTCTGCTCTGGTTACACTGTTCTCTGTATCTCTTTACTTTTCTCTGATTACTCATTCCTTTATATCTATGTTACCCTTCTTCTCTTTATCTCTTTACTCTACTCTCATTACTCTTTTCTTTGTATTTCTCTATTCTGCTCTGATTTCTCTGCTTAACGTATATATTTAAAGCTTATGTAAATTTCGGTATGAATAGTTAGCTTGTCCCAAGTATAGGTTCATTAAGTCTATACTAAAATAGTTTAATTTTTCATATAATACCTAACCCTAGTCGCAACTCAAGAACTAACTATGTTGCCCTAGTTCGTTCACTAATCTCTGTCCGTTTTTCTGGCATTAAAATTTTACAGAATTTTCTTTGGTTTTCATCTTTTATTTAACTTTTTATCTTTCCTTTATCTTTGCCTCACTAACATGTTCTTACCACTCCTTAAGTGTTTTATGAAGTTAATTATGAGATTCTGCGCTTAAAGTTATCTTTCTAAAGCTTTTACAGAAAACTGCCTTTTCCGCATTATTTTATTATTTATTAAAATACTATTTTTAATTAAAAATTATTATTTAATATTTTATTATTATTTATTATTTTATCATTAATTTTGGAAATTAACTTACCTTTTACTTTTAACCTTTAAAAATTATTTTTTACCACCCGTAACTTTTAATATTTCTACTTTTACAACATTCAGAAATTATAAAATAACACCTCAAACACCAAAATATTTAATTCCTTGCCCTTTCTAAGATCTAAAAAGTGTTCTTCGTTGTTCTTCAGATTCTTTCTCTGTTTTCACCCATTTTTTAGTCTTTTCAGCAACCAATTTTTACCATAATTCATAATGAATTCCCAGCCACTAAAACCCCATCTTTTCCACATGATTTCAACACAAATTGAACCTCAATTTAAGTCTAGGGTTTCATTTTTCCAGCTACTCCAAGAACATGAACTTAAAGCTTAAATTTCATCAAATTTCATCAAAATTTCACCAAATTTTCACCAAGAATCAATCATATATGCAACCAATTTTTAGCACAGCCAAATCATACAACATTCACACAACTCAAACACAAATAATCAAGATTAATTTCATCACACCCTACCTTGATTTGCTGCTCCAAATCCGGTTACCCTTTGAAGTGTTCTTAAAGCACTTTTTCCTCCTAAAACACATCAAGAACAACTTTAAAACTCTAAACCATCAACTAAACGAACTTCAGTAGCATCTAAGGAAAGTTATCCTCACCTTAAACATGCAGGAAATCAAAGATCTTTGGCCCACAAGTCAAGCTAAGTAAGAGATCTAAGGAAGAACATCAAGAAAACACTTGTTTAAGCATGTTTTCTTGAAAACCAAATTCAAATGGGAAAGGGACAGCCATCTAACCTTATTTCCAGCATTGATAAGTTACAGGGTTATGTAGAGAAAGAAGAGAGGATCACTCTGGTGAAATCGAAGTTTTGATTTGAGTTTTAGTTTAGAAGAAATCAAGCTTTGAAGATTAAGTGTTCATGAAAGTTTCTCTCTTTTCTCTCTTGTTATTTTCATCCAAAATGAAGAAATGAGACAGCCTTGGAGTGTCTTGGGGGTGTAGGATGAGTTGTGATTGGTTGGCTTGGAGGTGAATTAAAATAATATTAAAATATCTCAGGTGTATAACTACTAAAACTAGATGTATCGAAACACTTGTAAAAACATCTCTAAAAATTATTTTCTGAGTTACTAGCATAAATAACACTAGTAACATATTTATTATGAGAATAAAACATGTATAATGAGGCCTTAGCATTGTTAAAGTTATCAGAGAGTGCTGGTGCTAAGCTGCACCAGTAAACTATGAACCCGGCTAAACCGATTTTCTGTTTTTAACTAAAACTAACCAGGTAACCTTATAATATAATTTAAGAAGCTTATAATACTCATATAATGATGATATTTTCCTATTATCTCTCTTCTCTCATGAATCGAGTACGGTTCATCAAATTGAGACTATTTACGAAAAACCGAATCAAAACTCCTAACTGATACGGTTCAAAAACTAGGTTCTTCGTGACTGTGTTATCGAGCTTGCCTCATAAAAGGGTTTTAACATAAGGATGACATAATGACAATGAGGATTGAGATACTTGATGATATAGCAAAGGTTCTCCCCTTAATGATCTTCAGGAGAAATCCATACTTTCAGAAAAGATCTCACGTACTTGAAAATCAGTGTTGTTACACAAAGTATGTACTATAATATATTGCTGGAAAGCCCTTGATGTCTACTTTCCAACGCAATTGAGAGCGCACCAATTGGGCTTCTGTAGCTCCAGAAAATCCATTTCAAGTGCAGGGATGTCAGAATCCAAAAGCATCTGCAATCCTTTTTCAGCCTCTAAATCAGATTTTTGCTCAGGTCCCTCAATTTCAGCCAGAAAATACCTGAAATCACAGAATAACACACAAACTCATAGTAAAGTCCAGAAATATAATTTTTGCATAAAAACTAATAAAAATATACTAAAAAATAGCTAGATCCTACTAAAAACTATATGAAAATACTCCCCAAAAGCGTATAAAATATCTGCTCATCACAACACCAAACTTAAACTGTTGCTTGTCCTCAAGCAAATAGATAAATAAAATAGGATAGAAAGAAAATCAAGAGGCAATAACATCTCAGAGTTTTATATGAAGCTCAAATTCTCATTAGATGAGCGGGACTAGTAGCTTTTTTCTTCTAAACAATTTTGGCACCTCAATTTATCCTTTGAAGTTCAGAATGATTGGCATCTATAGGAATTCAGAATTTAGATAATATTATTGATTCTCCTAGTTTAGAATCTTGATTCTTGAACACAGCTACTTTATGAGTCTTGGCCGTGGCCCTAAGCACTTTGTTTTCCAGTATTACCACCGGATACATAAATGCCACAGACACATAACTGGGTGAACCTTTTCAGATTGTGGCTTAGCTTTGCAAAAGTCCCCAGTTAGAGGTGTCCAGGGTTCTTAAGCACACTCTTTTTGCTTTGGACCACGACTTTAACTGCTCAGTCTCAAGTTTTTCACTTGACACCTTCACGCCACAAGCACATGGTTAGGGACAGCTTGGTTTAGCAGCTTAAGCCAGGATTTTATTCCTTTAGGCCCTCCTATCCATTAATGCTCAAAGCCTTGGATTCTTTTTACCCTTGCCTTTTGGTTTAAAGGGCTATTGGTTTTTTCTGCTTGCTTTTTCTTTTTCTTTTATTTTTCGCCTTTTTTTTGTATTCACTTCTTTTTCTTGCTTCAAGAATCAATTTTATGATTTTTCAGATTATCAATAACATTTCTCCCTTTTCATTATTCTTTCAAGAGCCAATAAATTTAACATTCATAAACTTCACTATCAAAATTTATGCACTGTTTAAGCATTCATTCAGAAGAAAAAAGTGTTGCCACCATATATAAATAATTTGAATTTTTCTTATTAAGAACTCGAAAATAACACTGCTTCCTTATTCTAAAAAAATCTGCTATTTTATTCATGTTTAATGATGATGAAAGAAAGAAATTATAACTTATTTGGAGATAATAAAAATAAAAATAAATATACTAATTACTATTATTCATGTGACTCCTAAGGTAGATCTCTAATAGCAAAAGTTATCACAGAGTTAAGATTAGGACTCAACAACCTTTATTTTGGGAGATGGATGCTCCTTCAATCTGTGGGGAGTCTGGCTCTTCAAGAGACAGCTTCTGGCGCTTCAGCTCTTGTAGCTCACGCCCTTGCTTCTCTTGTTCCTTCAGCAGTTTGCAGAGCATGCTATTTTGAGTTTGCTATTCTTCTTTCAGTTGATCCATAGCTTCTTGCAGCATGGTGACAGATGCTTCTAGGCGGGTCAAGTAGTCAATCTGAGGGATTTTTGGGAGGAACTCCTGTGCTCTCCTTTTGATGGAGTTATCTTGCACTTGTTGTCCTTCCATTGACTTTTTGGTGATTGGGTGCTCGACTGAGATATACTCATCCACTCCCATCTTTACCCCAGCATCTTTGCATAGCAGAGAGATTAGGCTTGGGTAAGCCAATTTGGCGTCAGTGGAGTTCTTGTTTGCAATTGTGTAAAGCTCACAAGAAATCAGATGATGAATCTCCACTTTATTTTCCAGCATAATGCAGTGGATCATCACTGCTCTTTTGACAGTGACTTCAGAGCGGTTGCTAGTGAGCAGTATAGAACGCCCAATGAAGTCCAGCCAGCCCCTAGCAATTGGTTTGAGATCTCCTCTCTTGAGTTCATTTGGGACACCCTTTGTGTTGGTTATCCACTTGGTTCCAGGGATGCATATGTCCTCTAGAACTTGGTCCAAGTGCTTATCAAATCTCACCATTCTCCTATTAAAGGATTCTGGATCATCTTGTAGTTGAGGCAGCTTGAAGACCTCTCTTATTTTGTCTAGGTGGAAGTAAATAATCTTCCCTCTGACCATGGTTCGGAAGGTATAGAAGGCGGTTCCAGTTATTCTCTGCTTATCTGTTTGCCACATATTTAAGTTGAATTCCTGAACCATGTTTCTACCTACATTTGTCTCAAGATTAGCTAGAATTTCCCAGCCCCTGTTTCGAATCTGCTCTTGGATCTCCGGATATTCGTCTTCTTTCAGATCGAATTTAACTTCCGGGATCACTGACCTTAGACCACTTATTTTGTGATAATGGTCTGCATGTTCTTTGGTTAAGAACCTCTCCTGATTCCAAAGTGGTTTTGGAGTGTTCTCTTTCTTGCCTCTTGAAGTGGTTTGTTTTTCCTTAGGAGCCATGATCTCAGTGAATCTTAGCTCAGTGATCACGAAAAATACACCAAACTTAGAGATTTGTTTGTCCTCAAGCAAAAAAAAGGAAAGGAGAGGAATAAAAGGAGAGTCAAATTCGAGTTATGGAGGAGAGGGGGAGGCCGAATGTGATTTTATAAGGGAGGGGGTGGGATCGAAAATTTTTGAAAAAGATATGATAGAGGATATGATTTGTAAAAGATAAATATGATATAAAAAAGATGAAATTTTGAAATTGAAAATATTTGAGAAGAAATAAAAAAGATAGATGAGTTTTGAAAAAGATTTGAAAAGAAATTGAAGAAGATTTGAGAAAGATATTTAAGAATAAAGAAAGATTTATTTTTAATTTGTTTTAATTTTTTGAAATTGAAATTGAAAGATGATAATTTGTAACATGTTGATGCAAGAAATTTTGGGTGGAACCATGAAAATTTGAAAAAAATTTGAGTTGGAAACAAAACTTCCACCCCTTCACATTCCTGGCGTTAAACATCCAGAATGGCACCCATTCTGGCATTTAACGCCCATTTGTTGCTTCTTTTGGGCGTTTAACGCCCAGCCAGATACCCTGGCTGGCGTTAAACGCCAGAAAGCCTTTATCACTGGGCGTTTTTCCAAACGCCCAAGATGCTGCAATTCTGGCGTTAAACACCTAGAATAGTACCAATTCTGGCGTTTAACGCCCAGAAAGGTATCTTTACTGGCGTTTTTGTGCCAGTGAGCTCCTTTTCTCTGCTTTATGCTCTGAATTTTTCTGTAACTCTGTGAACTCCTACAATTGATAATTAACCTTGAAGAAAATTTATATCAAACTCATATAATTATTATTTGAATAACAAATAAACTTTGGTAATGGCTGGGTTGCCTCCCAGCAAGCGCTTCTTTATTATCTTTAGTTGGACCTCACTGAGCTTTTAATCTAGTCTCAGCTTTGAGCATTCTTGCTCAACATTGCCTTCAAGATAATGCTTGACTCTCTGTCCATTAACGATGAACTTCTTATTAGAATTAGTGTCTTGAAGCTCCACAGAGCCATATGGTGACACACTTGTAATCACATATGGTCCCCTCCACCAGGATTTTAATTTCCCAGGAAATAATCTGAGTCTTGAGTTAAATAGCAGGACCTTCTGTCCTGGTTCAAAGACTCTAGATGACAACTTTCTGTCATGCCACCTTTTTGCTTTCTCTTTGTAAATCTTAGAATTTTCGAAAGCATTGAGTCTGAATTCCTCTAGCTCATTTAGCTGGAGCAATCTTTTCTCTCCAGCTAATTTGGCATCAAAGTTTAGGAATCTGGTTGCCCAGTAGGCCTTATGCTCCAGTTCCACGGGCAGATAACAGGCCTTACCATACACAAGCTGGTATGGGGAGGTCCCTATAGGAGTCTTGAATGCTGTTCTCTATGCCCACAGAGCATCATCCAAGCTTCTTGCCCAATCCCTTTTACGAGCACTTATAGTCCATTCCAGGATTCTTTTTAGTTCTCTATTAGAGACTTCAGCCTGTCCATTTGTCTGTGGATGATATGGAGTTGCTACCTTGTGGGTAATTCCATATCGGACCATAGCAGAGTAAAGCTGTTTATTGTAGAAATGAGTGCCCCCATCACTGATTAGTACCTTGGGAACACCAAACCTACTGAAGATATATTTCTAGAGGAACTTCAGCACTGTCTTAGTATCATTAGTGGGTGTTGTAATGGCCTCTACCCGTTTGGGTACATAGTCAACTGCCACCAGAATATAAGTATATGAGTATGATGGTAGGAAAGTCCCCATGAAGTCAATACCCCATACATCAAACAACTCAATCTCTAAGATTCCTTGCTGAGGCATGGCGTAACCATGAGGCAGATTACCAGCCCTCTGGCAATTGTCATAGTTACGTACAAACTCTCGAAATTCTTTATAGAGAGTAGGCCAGTAGAAGCCACATTGGAGGACTGATAAACGAGTTTTGCTTGATGGTCTAGAATTTCTTCTTATAGAAGGAATAACTTCGTTGTAAGCATAGTTCCAAACCAACAAGCAATTCCCACATCAAAAATTTGGTTTTGTCACAATTAACAAACCCCAAATGAAAATTAACCGGAGTATTTGGACTCCGGGTCGTCTCACGAAGAGTTGCAATGAAGTGTTTAATTATTGGCTATGAAAATGCAAAAGGGGGGGTTGATTTGATATTTGACAAGAAAATATAAATGACAAGAAAGTAAAACAACAAGAACTAATAAAAGAAATAGTAAGAACTCTTGGCTAGACATAGGTAATTGTGATCACCATCCTTGTCTACATACCAAATATTGATAATTATGAGAGGCCAACCCATTAAGTCTACTTCCAAAGCCTTAAGTATGTAATATCTACTCCTAGGCTTGAAGTATGTCAAATAGGCTTGATCACATCCACCCATAGGTCCTAACCTATCTACTAATTAGCTTAGTAGTGGGTTAGCATCAATGAGCTTCAAATTGATCACACAGGGTTCTCAAATCACCAATTCAATGAGACCCAATGACTGAAGGTCACTCAATTCCCTTAGCCTAGGCCAAGAGCAAAGAAAACTACTCAAAAACTAGAGGAAGCATTTTAACAAACACCTAGAGTGCAAGAAAAGTAAACATCACAAGATGCAAGAATTAAAAAGAGATCCAACTATACTTGGAAGGCATAAAAGCAAGGCATAGTAAATTTGTCACAAGAGTAAAAGCTAACAACAATTGAATGTAAGAAATCAATAACAACAATCAAAGGAAACAAGATCTAAATGAATTACTTCAAATTACACTAAAAGAAATTAGGATGAGCAAAAGGAGATCTACAAACAAAGTAGAAGAAAGTAATAACAACAATGGAAGAATTATAAATGTAACAACAAGGAATTAAGAAGAAGGAGTAGAAGAAAACATGAATTAAAACTTAGATCTAAGAACTAAACCTAATCCTAATCCTAATTCTAGAGAGAAGTGAGAGCTTCTCTCTCTAGAAACTAAGCTAAAGCATAATGAAACTAGACTATGACTAAGTGTGTTGACTCTCCTTCAATCCTTGGCTGAAATAGCATCAGAAATGAGTTGGGTTGGGCCCAAAGTACTTCAGAATTCGCTGGGGGCGAATTCACTTTAGTGGGCCATGGCAGAATCGGCGCGCGCGCAAAGTGCGCGTGCGCGCCCCTCAGCGTGAAGTAACATATGGCAAATTTTATATCATTTTGAAGCCCCCGATGTTAGATTTCCAACGCAATTGGAACCGCCTCATTTGGACCTCTGTAGCTCAAGTTATGGTCGATTGAGTGCGAAGAGGTCGGGCTTGACAGCTTTCCGGTTCCTTCATTTCTTCATTTGTTCTCCCGCTTGCATGCTTTTCTCCTCACTTCTTCCATCCAATACTTGCCCTATGAATCTGAAATCACTTAACAAATACATCAAGGCATCGAATGGAATTAAATTAAATTAAAATTACCAATTTTAGGGCCTAAAAAGCATGTTTTCACATTTAAGCACAATTCAAGGGAGAATTACAAAACCATGCTATTTTTATTGAATAAATTGAGAAAAGGTGATAAAATCCCCCAAAATAAGCACAAGATAAATCACGAAATCGGGGTTTATCAAATCTCCCCACACTTAAACTAAGCATGTCCTCATGCTAAAATCAAGAAAGAAGCAAAGGGGCATCAACATTTATTCAATGCAAACTAACTACATGCAACCTATCTATATGCAATCTAACTACATGAATGCACCCACTTAGTCAAAATAAATCAATTTCAAAGAATACATATACAAACACAAGGGCTAAGGCAATAGCAATCACTCAACCCACAATTGAATTGAATTATTAAAAAGATTTTACAAACTTGCAAGAAAAGAGATGATCATGGGTAGAAACATGTAATTGAGCAATTGAACCCTCACCGGATGTGTATCCGCTCTAGGCACTCAAGTGTATGGGGTTGATTCACTCAATTCTCCCCTAATCATGCTTTCCAAGATTTGTTTTTCATCTAACAATAAACAATTACTTTATGCATGCATACAAATATCATGAGGGCTTTCCTATAGGTTGTAATGGGGCTAGGGTCAAGGTAGGATGCATATGGTCAAGTGAGCTTGAAATTTGAATCTTTGATTAACTTAAACTTCCCACCTAACCTATGACAACCTATACAATTCTAAACAAACCTAACTACCCATTCTTCACTTTTTCACACACTCATGCATTCTCTTTTTTTTTTTTTCACCACTCATATGCATTGACTTTTATTGAACCTTGCTTTAGGGCATTTTGTCCCCTTTTTATTGCAATTCTTTTTCTTTCTTTTCTATATATTTTCTCATTTTTTTATTATTATTTTTTCATTAAAATTTTTTTTCTTTTCAAACTAAAATATATATACAAGAACATCAATGCATATGGTTTACACATGATCAATACATGAGTATGTACCCAATTCCCAAGATTCTCAACACAAATACAAAAGCACACTTTTATCTCTACCCAATGTTCCCAACTCTCCCAAAATCAAATGATAAACACTCTCACTAGCCTAAGCTAATCAAAGATCCAAATTAAGGGATATTTATTGTTTTTCACTTAGGCTTGTAATGTGCTACAATTAAGAACAAGTGGGTTAAGCATAGGCTCAAAATCGGCTAACAATGGAAGATAAAAGGTAGGCTTATTTGGGTAAGTGAGCTATTTGAACAATGGTCTCAATCATATAAATGCATGTATACACAAAATAATGGACATATAGAATTAAACAAATCAAAGATTACAATCATAGGAAGAGAACAATGCACACAAGAATGAAAATAAATGGTTATATGATGTAACCACACAATTAAGGCTCAAAACTTACATGCTTGTGTTCTTAGCTCAAGACATGATCCACAAAGTATATGATTCAAGCAAGTTCTAAAAAAATTTTTTTTTTCAATCAATTGGGATGCCCTATGGATAAAATCCTTGGAAAATATCATGATTTTGACTAAGCTTAATATATACATATGCAATACAACCAAAAATCCTAAAAGACCTAAAAATGAAATGCAAAAGTGTTGGGATTAGAAACTTGTCACCCAAAAATGCCGAGCGGTCGGACGACCTCCCCACACTTAAAAGTTTGCACCGTCCTCGGTGCACTCAAAGATGAGCAAGGGGGTACGGCGACTTTCCGAGTTACCACCTTCAACTGGTAGGTCAACCGGTTGCTGCGTGTTCTTTCTTCCACTTCCGTTTTTGCTTGTGGTGCATCAATCATGAAAAACAAAATAAACACCGTAAGAAGAGAAAATACAAAAGCAAGGAAGCGTGAATTGTTGGAATGAGGTGAATCACTAGAATGGAGTGAGTGGATTAGGGTGACATTAATGAAAAATAGGTGTATGGGTTCTAACTTGCATGCGGTTTAGAACTCACACTCTAGTATTCAAAAATCAGGTCACAATTATACAAAATAAGACATGCACTTCACTCATTCTAGTGTGCTTGAGATACTTTAAAAGTCTTGTAGGCTAAAACAACCCAACAAGTAGTGAAGAAACATAAAAGCATTCAACCAAAAATCAAGCGATTGTGAAATTGGATAATGCATGAACATTGATTGATGTGTAGGTAGACTTAGTGAACAAAATGGTATATGAAACTCATACAACAATCAATGACACATGTTGAAGTTGTTGCAACACCTAAGTGACATAGAAGTGAAACACATGGATGCTATGGAACTTAGGAAAAGGATGTAGAAGTAAAATAAAATCAATCACATAGCAAGCATGGTCCACAAAGCTTGAAAAGCTCAAAAATACGTCACTAGGTAAGCTTTCGATCCAATTTCACAATTCCACAATCTCAATGCATGAAATAGGTGATCATCAATTAGAAGAAGCATCCTAAAAAAAATGCATTGATAATGTACAATTGCCTAACAATAGATGATGAATGCATGGTGGCCAAAACATGCAATTCAAAGAGGTAAGATGCATGAAGGCAATGTAACAAGTACTTGGTATTCAAAAGTGTTAAACATGAAAAATTCCAAACCAAGTAACCAAATATAACCTCAACAAAGAATCCAACAGTGACAATTAACACCAATGATGTTAAACTAACATCCTATCAATAAGCAGCAGCAGTAAACAGTAAACAAGATCAGTAACCCAACACTTATAATGGAAAACAAAAGTTAGATTTCCAACGCAATTGGAACCGCCTCATTTGGACCTCTGTAGCTCAAGTTATGGTCGATTGAGTGCGAAGAGGTCGGGCTTGACAGCTTTCCGGTTCCTTCATTTCTTCATTTGTTCTCCCGCTTGCATGCTTTTCTCCTCACTTCTTCCATCCAATACTTGCCCTATGAATCTGAAATCACTTAACAAATACATCAAGGCATCGAATGGAATTAAATTAAATTAAAATTACCAATTTTAGGGCCTAAAAAGCATGTTTTCACATTTAAGCACAATTCAAGGGAGAATTACAAAACCATGCTATTTTTATTGAATAAATGTGAGAAAATATGATAAAATCCCCCAAAATAAGCACAAGATAAATCACGAAATCGGGGTTTATCAAGGACTTTTGTGGCTATTTGCTCACCTCCAAAATGTCCTCCATATTGTGATCCATGACAATGCCATAGGATCTTCTGTGCTTCTTCTCTAGGTATACACCTACGAATTATTCCGTCTGTACATCTCTTAAAGAGATATGGTTCATCCAACAAGTAGTACTTTGCATCAGTAATTAATTTTTTTGCTTGTTGCCTGCTGTACTCTTTGGGTATGAATCTTACCGCTTTATAGTTTGCAATGTCTGCAAACCACGATACTTCCTGAATGGCAAAGAGTTGCTCATCTGGAAAGGTTTCAGAGATCTCAGTAGAGGGGAGGGACGCCCCTTCTACTGGTTCTATTCGGGACAAATGATCAGCCACTTGGTTCTCTGTCCCTTTTCTGTCTCTTATTTCTATATCAAACTCTTGCAGAAGCAACACCCATGTTATAAGCCTGGGTTTTGAATCTTGCTTTGTGAGTAGATATTTAAGAGCAGCATGGTCAGTGTACACAATCACTTTTGATCCTACTAAGTATGATCTAAACTTGTCAATGGCATAAACCACTGCAAGCAGCTCTTTTTCTGTGGTTGTGTAATTTTTTTGGCGTCATTTAGAACACGGCTAGCATAATAAATGACATGCAGAAGCTTGTTATGCCTCTGTCCCAATATTGCACCAATGGCATGGTCACTAGCATCACACATTAGTTCGAATGGTAATGTCCAGTCTGGTGCAAAAATAATTGGTGCTGTGACCAGCTTAGCTTTCAGAGTTTCAAACGCCTGCAGACACTCTGTGTCAAACACAAATGGCGTGTCAGCAGCTAGCAGATTGCTCAGAGGTTTTGTAATTTTTGAAAAATCCTTTATAAACCTCTTATAGAATCCTGCATTCCCCAGAAAGCTTCTGATTGCCTTAACGTTGGCAGGTGGTGGTAATTTTTCAATTACCTCTACTTTAGCTTGATCCACCTCTATTCCCTTATTTGAAATTTTATGCCCAAGGACAATTCCTTCAATCACCATAAAGTGACATTTTTCCCAGTTTAAAACTAGCTTGGTCTCTTGGCACCTTTTTAAAATAAGTGCTAAATGGTCAAGGCATGAGTTGAATGAGTCTCCAAATACTGAGAAGTCATCCATGAAGACTTCCAGAAATTTATCTACCACATCAGAGTGGATAGAGAGCATGCACCTCTGAAAGGTTGCAGGTGCATTGCACAGACCAAAAGGCATCCTTCTGTAGGGAAATACTCTAGAAGGACATGTGAATGCTATTTTCTCTTGGTCCTGAGGGTCTACTGCAATTAGGTTGTAACCTAAAAAGTCATCAAAAAAGCAGTAATATTCATGACCTGCTAGTCTCTCTAGCATCTGGTCTATGAATGGTAAAGGAAAGTGATCATTCCTGGTGGCTGTACTGAGCCTTCTGTAGTCAATAATCCCAGTAACTGTTCTTGTAGGAACCAGTTCATTCTTTTCATTATGAACCACTATCATGCCTCCCTTCTTGGGAATAACTTGGACAGGGCTCACCCAGGGGCTATCAGAAATAGGATAAATAATCCCAGCCTCTAGTAACTTGGTGACCTCTTTCTGCACCTCCTCCTTCATGGCTGGATTTAGCCGCCTCGGTGGTTGAACTACTGGCTTAGCATCGTCCTCCAATAGGATCTTGTGCATGCATCTTGCTGGGCTAATGCCCTTAAGATCACTTATGGACCATCCAAGAGTTGTCTTGTGTGTCCTTAGCACTTGAATTAGTGCTTTCTTTTCCTGTGGATTTAAAGCAGAGCTTATGATCACCGGAAAAGTGGCACCTTCTCCCAGAAATGCATATTTCAAGGATGGTGGTAGTGGATTGAGCTCGGGTTTAGGAGGTTTCTTCTCTTCCTGAGGAATTCTTAGAGGTTCTTTTATTTCCTCTGGTTCCTCCAGATCAGGCTGAACATCTTTAAAGATGTCTTCTAACTCTGATTCGAGACTCTCAGCCATGATGATCTCCTCTACCAGGGAGTCAATAATATCAATAATCATGCAATCTTTTGATGTGTCTGGATGCTTCATTGCCTCAATGGTATTCAGCCTAAACTAATCCTCATTGATTCTCAAGGTCACTTCCCTTTTTTGGACATCAATGAGGGTTCGTCCAGTTGCTAGGAAAGATCTTCCTAGAATGAGAGTTGCACTCTTGTGACCCTCCATTTCCAGCACTACAAAGTCAGTGGGAAAGGCGAATGGCCCAACTGTGATAATAATGTCCTTAATTATGCCTGATGGGTATTTAATGGAGCCATCAGCAAGTTGAAGACAGATCTGGGTTGGTTTTACCTCTTTAGTCAAGTCAAGCTTTCTGATAGTGGATGCAGGGATTAGGTTGATACTTTCCCCAAGATCACATAGAGCTGTCTTGGTACAAATACCTTCTAATGTGCATCGTATCATAAATCTCCCAAGATCCTTAAGCTTTTCTGGTAGGCTCTGCAAAATGACTGAACTGCACTCTTCAGTGAGGAAGACTTTTTCAGTTTCCCTCCAATCCTTCTTATGACTTAAGATCTCTTTCATGAACTTAGCATAAGAGGGTATTTGCTCAAGTGCCTCTGCAAATAAAATCTTAATTTCAAGAGTCCTGAGATAGTCTACAAAACGAGCAAATTATTTATCCTATTCCGCTTGGCGAAGTTTCTGAGGATAAGGCATCTTGGCTTTCTATTCTTCAACCTTAGTTACTGCAGGTTTATTCCCTACAGAGGTGGTTGGAGAAGCCTTCTTAGAGGGGTCACCATCAGCACTTGCAGATGTGTCTGATCCCTCATTAGTGTTTGAATGCCAGGCTTGGGGGCTGGATGGGCGTTTAACGCCAGATTCCCTCCCCTTTCTGGCATTTGAACGCCAGAACTGGACATGGACTGGGCGTTTAATGCCAGTTTTTCACCCTTTTCTGGCGTTTGAACGCCAGAGTTATTCTTCTCTGGGCTCTTACTATCCTCAAAGGGATTTTGGGTAGCAGGTTGCTCGTCCTCTGTCAGTTATTCTTTTCTTGGCTTTTTGCCGCTTTGAGTTGAGGTATTTTATGTTTTTCCATTTCTTAATTCAACTACTTGGCACTCTTCTGTTATCTGTTTTGATAACTGCTGTTTTGTCTGATTCAATTGTGACTCCATATCCTTGTTAGCATTTTTGGTTTCTTGTAGCATCTCCTTAAATTCTGCTAACTGCCTTGTTATAGAAGATAGTTGCTGGTTGAGTTCAGCAACTTATTCCTGAGGACTAAAGTCGGTTGATACTGCCTTAGTTTATTCTTTCAAGGAGGACTCACTACTTATGTACAGATGCTGATTTCTAGCAACTGTATCAATAAGCTCTTGAGCCACTTTAGTAGTCTTACTCATCTGTATAGATCCACTAGCTTAGTGGTCTAGAGATATCTGAGCTTTTTCTGTAAGCCCGTAGTAGAAGATGTCTAACTGCACCCACTCTGAAAATATTTCAGAGGGGCATTTCCTTAGCATCCCTCTGTACCCCTCACAGGCGTTATAAAGGGATTCATCATCCTCTTGTTTAAAGCCTTGGATGTCCAGTCTTAGCTATGTCATCCTTTTTGGAGGGAAATATTGATTCAGGAATTTGTCTGATAACTGCTTCCATGTTCTTATGCTTGCTGTGGGTTGGTTATTTAACAACCTCTTAGCTTGCTCTTTTACAGCAAATGGAAACAGTAATAACCTGTAGACATCCTGATCTACTTCCTTGTCACGTACTGTGTCAGCAATTTGCAAGAACTGTGCCAGAAACTCAGTAGGTTCTTCCTGTGGAAGACCGGAATACTGGCAATTTTGCTACACCATGACAATGAGCTGAGAATTTAGCTTAAAACTGCTCGCGTTGATGGGAGGTATACAGATACTACTCCCATATGCAGTAGTAATGGGGTTAGCATATGACCCCAGAGTCCTTCTGGAATGTTCATTTCCACTTTGGTCCATGATGGAGAAAAGGGAATTGATGTGAAATGTAATTAAAATATATTTTTATTTTTATTTTATTTAATTAAAAACAAACCGCATAAATAAAAAAATAAGATGAAATAAAATATTTGGAAATTAAAATATAAAATTTTGAAAAATAACAGAAAAAAGGAAAAAAAAATAAATTCGAAAACTAGAATAATTACTTAATTAAGAAGATTTTTGAAAAAGATTTTAAATTTTGAAATTTCAAAACTAAGATAAGACAAAATAAGAAGTCTTAAAATAAAAATCGGAATTTTTAAAGGCAGAATTCGAAAATCAATTAAAAAAAAGGGAAAAGATATTTTTGAATTTAATGAAGAAAGAGAAATACAGGAAAAATGACACCAAACTTAAAATTTTTAGATCAAAACAAAGAAAACAAACAAGGAAGCTTTGAATGTCAAAATGAACACTAAGAGCAACTTTTGAAACATTTTTAAGAAAATAGAAACATAAAGGACACCAAACATAAAATATAAAACTAAACTCAAATGGAAGACTCTAAACCAAAAAGAAAAATTTTTCCTAATCTAAGCAACAAAATAAACCGTCAGTTGTCCAAACTTGAACAATCCCCGGCAACGGCGCCAAAAAATTGGTGCACGAAATTGCAAATCACACTTTTCACAACTCGTACCACTAAACAGCAAGTGCACTGGGTTATCCAAGTAATTCCTTACGTGAGTAAGGGTCGATCCCACGGAGATTGTTGGCTTGAAGCAAGCTATGGTTATCTTGTAACTCTTAGTCAGGATATGATGAGCGGATAATTTATACGCTTTTTGACATTGTTTTTAGTATGTTTTTAGTAGGATCTAGTTACTTTTAGGGATGTTTTCATTAGTTTTTATGTTAAATTCACATTTCTGGACTTTACTATGAGTTTGTGTGTTTTTCTGTGATTTCAAGTATTTTCTGGCTGAAATTGAGGGACTTGAGCAGAAATCAGATTCAGAGGTTGAAAAAGGACTGCTGATGCTGTTGGATTCTGACCTCCCTGCACTCAAAGTGGATTTTCTGGAGCTACAGAACTCTAAATGGCGCGCTTCCAATTGCGTTGGAAAGTAGACATCCATGGCTTTCCAGCAATATATAATAGTCCATACTTTGGCCAAGAATTGACGACGTAAACTGGCGTTCAACGCCAGCCTTCTGCCCAAATCTGGCATCCAGCGCCAGAAAAGGATCCAAAACCAGAGTTGAACGCCCAAACTGGCACAGAAACTGGCGTTCAACTCCACAAATGGCCTCTGCACGTGCAACACTTAAGCTCAGCCCAAACACACTCCAAGTGGGCCCCGGAAGTGGATTTATACATCAAATACTTACTCATGTAAACCCTAGTAGCTAGTTTATTATAAATAGGACCTCTTACTATTGTATTAGACATCTTTGATCAGTTGTATGCTATCTTAGATCACAATAGGGGACTGGCCATCTCGGCCATGCCTAGACCTTCACTTATGTATTTTCATACGGTAGAGTTTCTACACTCCATAGATTAAGGTGTGGAGCTCTGCTGTTCCTCAAAGATTAATGCAAAGTACTACTGTTTTCTATTCAATTCTTCTTATTTCTCTTCTAAGATATCCATTTGCACCCAAGAACGTGATGAAGGTGATGATTATGTGTGACGCTCATCATCCTTCTCCCTTATGAACGCGTGCCTGACAAACACTTCTGTTCTACATGAATTAAGCTAGAATGAGTATCTCTTAGATCTCCTAACCAGAATCTTCATGGCGTAAGCTAGAATGATGGCGGCATTCAAGAGAATCCGGAAGGTCTAAACCTTGTCTGTGGTATTCCGAGTAGGATTCAATGATTGAATGACTGTGACGAGCTCCTAACTCGCGATTGCAGGGCGTTAGTGACAGACGCAAAAGGATAGTAAATCCTATTCCGGCATGATCGAGAACCGACAGATGAATAGCCGTGCCATGACAGGGTGCGTGAGCATATTATTCACTGAGAGGATAAGATGAAGCCATTGACAAGGGTGATGCCTCCAGACGATTAGCCGTGCCGTGACAGGGCATTGGATCATTTTCCCGTGAGATGACCGAAAGTAGCCATTGACAGTGGTGATGTATCACATAAAGCCAGCCATGGAAAGGAGTGAGACTGATTGGATGAAGATAGCAGGAAAGCAGAGATTCAGAGGAACGAAAAGCATCTCCATTCGCTTATCTGAAATTCCTACCAATGATTTACATAAGTGTCCCTATCCCTATTTTATTATATTAAATTCGAAAACCATATCACTGTTCTATATTTGCCTGACTGAGATTTACAAGGTGACCATAGCTTGCTTCATACCAACAATCTCCGTGGGATTCGACCCTTACTCACGTAAGGTATTACTTGGACGACCCAGTGCACTTGCTGGTTAGTTGTATCGAAGTTGTGTCAACTATAAATTAAGATCAAAGCACCAAGCTTTGGAGCCATTACCAGGGATTGTTCGAGCCTGGACAACACAATTTCGTGCACCAGGATATCAATAATAATTCTCAGTTTTAATTGGAATAGGTAAAAGAACATGGATTAAATAATACTTGTTATGCAGTAATGGAGAACAGGTTGAGGATTTGGAGATGCTCTGTCTTCTGAGTCTCTACCTTTCTACTGTCTTCTTCTTCACGCACGCAAGGCTCCTTCCATGGCAAGCTGTATGTTGGTGGATCACCGTTGTCAATGGCTACCATCCATCCTCTCAGTGAAAATGGTACAAATGCACTGTCACCGCATGGCTAATCATCTGTCGGTTCTCACTCATGTTGGAATAGGATCCATTGATCCTTTTGCGTCTGTCACTACGCCTAATATTATTGAGTTTGAAACTCGTCACAGTCATCCCTTCCCGGATCCTACTCGGAATACTATAGACAAGGTTTAGACTTTTTGGATCTCAAGAATGCTGCCAATTGATTCTAGCTTATACCACGAAGACTCTGGTCTCACGGATTCGCATGCTCTATTGTCAGGAGATACAATTGAACTCGTGAACCAGGAACCCAAGAGATACAAGCTCAATATGATGTAGAATAGAAGTGGTTGTCAGGCACGCGTTAATGGGTTGAGAATGGTGATAAGTGTCACGGATCATCACATTCATCACGTTGAAGTGCGAGTGAATATCTTAGAATAGAAACAAGCGTGATTGAATGGAAAACAGTAGTAATTGCATTAATCCATCAAGACACAGCAGAGCTCCTCACCCCCAACCATGGAGATTAGAGACTCATGCCATAGAAAATACAAGTTCTTATGTAAAATGTCATGAGGTACAATATAAATCTCTAAAAGTAGTTTTTATACTAAACTAGTGACCAAGGTTTACAGAAAATGAGTAAACTAAGATAGATAGTGCAGAAATCCACTTCCGGGGCCCATTTGGTGTGTGCTTGGGCTGAGCATTGAAGCTTCCATGTGTAGAGACTTTTCTTGGAGTTAAACGCCAGGTTGTTGCCTGTTTCTGGCGTTTAACTTCAGTTTTTTTGCCAGTTCTGGCGTTTAACACCAGAATAGGGTAGAGACTTGGCGTTAAACACCAATTTGCGTGATCTCAACTTGGGCAAAGTATGGACTATTATATATTTCTGGAAAGCCCTGGATGTCTACTTTCCAACGCAATTAAGAGCGTGCCAAAGGGGCTTCTACAGCTCCAGAAAATCTATTTCGAGTGCAGAGAGGTCAGAATCCAATAGCATCTGCAGTCCTTTTTCAGCCTCTGAATCAGATTTTTGCTCAAGTCCCTCAAATTCAGCTAGAAAATACCTGAAATCATAGAAAAACACACAAACTCGTAGTAAAGTCCAGAAATATGATTTTTGCATAAAAACTAATAAAAATATACTAAAAAATAGCTAGATCTTACTAAAAACTATGTGAAAATACTCCCAAAAAGTATATAAAATATCCGCTCATCACTCCCCCTCTGCTTGAACCTCAATTCTGCATGAAATACACTCAGAAACAAGTTGGATTTGGGCCTGGGCAGCTCAGAAATCGCCTCTAGCATTTTGCCTTTAAATGGGTCACTTGCGAGTATCGGCGCGTACGCGCCATGTGTGCGTGCGCGTCGATTGGCTATTTCTTCATCCGCGTGTAGGCGTCATGTACGCGTGCGCGTTGCTATGCGATGTCACTTATGTGCACGTGTGCCTTGTACACTTGCGCGCCCATCGATGCAATCCCAATTCTTGTTTTCTCATGCATTCTCCACTTTGTATGCTTTTCTCCTCATTTTTTCCATCCAATACTTGCCTTATAAACCTGAAATCACTCAACAAACACATCAAGGCATCGAATGGAATTAAAGTGAGTTAAAATCACTAATTTAAGGGCCTAAAAAGCATGTTTTTACACTTAAGCATAAATTAAGGGAGAATTACAAACCCATGCTATTTCATTGAATAAATGTGGAAAAAGGTGATAAAATCCCCTTAAATAAGCACAAAATAAACCACAAAATTGGGGTTTATCAGTTCGCCCTCTTCAGCTGGCTTGGCTGGCCTTTTGTATTCTCAATCCATTGAGTTCCAGACTCATATATGTCCTCTAGGACTTGATCCTGCTTTGGGTTGGCTACCATCCTTCTATTGTATGATTCAAGGTCATCCCTTTGTAAGGGTAATTTGAAGATCTCTCTCACCCTATCCAGATGAAAATACATGATCTTTCCCCTGACTATAGTACAAAAAGCAGAGAATGCTGCTCCATCTTTCTTTTGCTTATCTGTCATCCACAGATTTGCATAGAATTCATGGATCATGCTGTATCCAACATTCAACTGAGGATTAGTTAGAATCTCCCAGCCTCTCCTTCGAATTTGCTCTTGGATCTCCTGGTCTTCTTCTTCTCCTAATTTGTATCCCACTTTAGGGATTATTGGCCTTTTTACTCATTATCTTGTGATAATGTTCTTCGTGTTGCTTGGTAAGAAATCTAACAGGTTTGAAAATAACTGTTGAGTTGTCTTCTTTCTTGTTCCTTGGGGCGATCTTGCCACTTCTTGGAGCCATGGGATTGAATTCTTGTTGAGACAACAGGGCTCCTTCCACACCAAACTTAGAAGATTTGCTCATCCTGGAGCAAAAGGTAAGAAAGGAAGAAGAAGAGAAGTGAAATAGAGGAAGAAAAAGGGAATAGAATTCGAATGAGAGGTGGTGAGTGAGGGAGACGGGCACAGTTGCATATATATAGGGAGGAGGGAAGGGATTTTTCAAAAATAATCATTAAAGAAAGATAAAGATTTTTGAAAAAAAATAGAAAAAGATAAGTTGTTAAACTTAAAAGATAAGAAAAGATTTGAAAAAGATATAAAAGATTTTAAAGAGAAGATGAAAAGTATGAAAAATATTTGAAAGTTTGATAGAAGATATGAACAAAAATTTTAAAGATAAGGAAAGATTTTGAAAGAATTTGAAAACAAGTTGAAAAATATATGAAATTTTGAAAAATATTTGAAAAGAATTGAAAGTATGTCAAATTTGAAATTAGATTGAAATTAAAGTATTTGAACAAGATTTGATTTAAAATTCAAAGAATATTTGAAATTGAATTTGAAAAAGATGGATTGAATAATGAAAAGATTAAAATTTTATAATTACCTCCATGCTAGCTTGCTGGCGTTTAAATGCCCAGAATGCCTACATTCTGGCGTTTAACGCCAGATGGTTCCTCCCTCTTGGACGTTAAACGCCCAGCCAGGGCTCCCTAGCTGGCATTTAACACTAGGCATGTGCTCTTTCTTGGGCGTTAAATGCCTAGCCATGGCTCCCTGGCTGGTGTTTAACGCCAGGCTTGCTGCCTCCATGGGCGTTTGAACGCCCAATTGCCTCCCCTTTCTGGCGTTTAACGCCAGGGAGCTTCCTTCTCCAGGGTATTCTGTTTGTTGTTCTGCATCATTCTATCTCTGTTTAAGCACTGTTCATGATCACTAGCATTAAATTTAACATAATCAAAATCTAATTAAAAAGAAAACTAATTAAAACATAAATAATTTAGAAAATTAATAATGTATGAGTAATCATTGGGTTGCCTCCCAACAAGCGCTTCTTTAATGTCTTTAGCTGGACTTCACTGTACTTAACTTAGTAGTAGTGTTGAGCCTCCTGGCTCTATATCACCTTCAAGGTAATGCTTGACTCTCTGTCCATTGACAGTGAACCTTTTTTTCTTTACCTTGAAGTTCTATGTGCACGTAAGGTGATACACTACTAATCACAAACGGTCCTGTCCAACGGGATTTGTGTTTCCCAAGAAACAGTTTGAGTCTTGAGTTGAAGAACAGGACCTTTTGTCCTGGTTCGAAGACTCTGGAAGATAACTTCCTGTCATGCCACCTTTTTGCCTTTTCCTTATAGATCTTTGCATTTTCAAATGCATCTAAGCAGAATTTGTCTAACTCATTTACTTGGAGAAGTCGTTTAGCATCAAGGTTAAGGAATCTAGTAGCCCAATAAGCTATGTGTTCTAATGATGACATGTCATCATGTCTTGTTTTTCTATGCTTTTTCATACAAGAAATTGATGATTAATGCTTAATTATTGAGTATTTTTGTGCTTAAATAGTATATTGCTTTGATCTTTTGATTTTATAAACTTTGTAGGAAATAAGTGGAAAAAAAAAAGCAAAAAAGCACAAAATAAGCCAAAAAGGAGAAAAGAGGAATTTTAGGGCGCATTTTGGAGCTTGGGCACACTTTGGAGCCGTAAGCCACACTTTTAAAAGCGTGGCCCTTTATTTAAACAAGGGAGCGCTCTTAGCGCGAAAACGCCACGATGCGCACGCGTACATAACGCCTACGCATCGGGCAACAAATTTTGAAGACCCACGCGTACGCGTGGAAGTGATTGGCGTTCATTTGCAAAGAGAACGCTACGTTGAATAAGTCAGCATTTTCGGGCAAAAACTAAAATTGGGATGGTAGTATAGCCATCGACGCGTACGCGTGAATGACGCGTACACGTGGTTGTGACTTACCTGAAGAAGGACGCGCAAACGTGGGCTGAGCGGCAGCATGGTAGTGGCATATTGGAAGACCCACGCGTACGCGTAGGTGACGCGTACACGTGGGGAGCGCTCAATTGAAGAATGCTACGCTCACTTAGAGAACGCTACAAGGGACGCGCACACGTACATGACACGCACGCGTCGATGTGCCAAATTGTCAAAGCACGCGTAAGCATGAGGGACGCGTACTCGTGAAAGGCCCAAAATGCAAAAAGGACGCGCACGCGCAGAGGACGCGTATGCGTGGGTGTAAAAGCGTTCCGCTCACTTAATGAACGCTACGCTCTCCTGGAAGTGAATTTCTGCTCAATTAAATCTAATTCCAAGCTCACTGATACACCAAAGCAAGCAGAGCCCATTGACATAACTCAAAGGCACAAGACACAGTTAGAATAGGAATTTCATTTACTTGTAATTTGTTTGCAATTTCATTTTCATTTTGTAAAGCCTATATAAAGGCATCAATTGCACTTTCATGATAAAGGGAGGTCTGTTAGGCTGCAGTAGTAGTAGGCAGCAGTAGGAGTATGAGTAGGAGTAGAATAGAAGGCTCTTATGAAACACTTTTATTTTTCTGCACTTTTATATTTCAGTGTTGAATTCAATTTGGCTTATGCAATTTCAATTTCTGATAATCCTCTTCTGCAAATTTCCTTTCTACAACTTTACATTTGAGTTTGCTGTGATTTGAATTTACTTTTTCACGCAATTTAAATCTTCTGCAATTGTTCTGAGTTCTAATTTACTGCTTTCTTTAATTTCCCAGCACCCAATTCCCTTTACATTTGAGCTTCTGCTAATTTATATTCTGCAATTTACAATTCTCTGCAATTTACTTTCTGTTGCTCCAATTTCACTCAATTTACCACTGTCTTCTTGATAGACTGATCACTCACTAAAGTTGCTTGATCCATCAATCCCTGTGGGATCGACCTCACTCTTGTGAGTTATTACTTTTTGATGCGACCCGATACACTTGCCGGTGAGTTTGTGTGGAATCGTTTTTCCCTCATCATCTAGTTCCACTAGCAAATGACATGACTTCCCATATACTAACTGATATGGTGAGGTTCCAATGGGGGTTTTGAAAGCTGTCTGTATGCCCACAGAGCATCATCAAGCTTTCTAGCCCAATCCTTTCTAGAGGTACATACTGTCTTCTCTAGGATTCGCTGTAGTTCTCTATTTGATACTTTAGCTTGCCCATTTGTTTGGGGATGGTATGGTGTTTCTACCTTATGGCAAACTCTGTAACGGCTTAAGACAGAATCCAACTGTCTGTTACAGAAATGAGTATCTCCATCACTAATTAGTGTCCTAGGGATACCAAATATGTTGAAGATGTTCTTTTGGAAGAACATCATTACTACTCTGGTGTCAATGGTGGGTGTTGCTATTGCTTCAACCTATTTGGACACATAATCTACTGCCACAATAATGTAGGTGTTTGAGTATGAAGGTGGGAAGGGTCCCATGAAATCTATATCCCATACATCAAACAGCTCAATCTCTAGGATTCCTTACTGAGGCATGCTGTGACCATGAGGGAGATTGCCAGCTCTTTGGAAACTGTCACAGTTACGGACAAACTCTCTAGAGTCCTTAAAGAGAGTGGGCCAGTAGAACCCACTTTGGAGAACTTTGGCGGCTGTCCGCTCACCTCTAAAGTCTCCTCCATAGTCTGAGCCATGGCAATGCCATAGAATTCTCTGTGCCTCTTCTTCAGACACACATCGTCAGATTATTCCATCCGAGCATCTCTTAAAGAGATATGGCTCATCCCAATGGTAATATTTTGCATCATGCATGAGTTTTCGGGCTTGCTGCCTAGTAAACTCCTTAGGAATGAACCTTATAGCCTTATAATTTGCAATGTCTGTAAACCAAGGTACTGTCCAGATGGCATAGAGTTGTTCATCTGGAAAGGATTCGGATATGTCAGTGGAGGGGGAAGAAGTCCCTGCTACTGGTTCAATCCTAGACAAGTGGTCAGCCACTTGATTTTCTATGCCTTTTTAGTCTCTAATTTCTATATCAAACTTTTACAAGAGTAATACCCATATTATAAGTCTTTGTTTAGAATCCTACTTAGTGAGTAGATACTTTAGAGCAGCATGGTCAGTATAGATAATGACCTTAGATCCTACTAAGTAGGATCTGAACTTGTCAATGGCATAGACCACTGAAAGACTACAAGTAGCTCCTTTTCTGTAGTAGTGTAGTTTTTCTCCGCATCATTTAACACACGATTAGCATAATAAATGACATGCAGAAGCTTGTCATGTCTCTGTCCTAGGACTGCGCCAATTGCATGATCACTGGCATTTCACATGGGTTCGAATGGCAAGTCCCAATTGGGTGCAGATATGATAAGAGTAGTGACAAGCTTGGCTTTTAGGGTTTTAAAGGCTTGTAGGCATTCTTGGTCAAAGACAAATGGGACGTCAGTGGCCAAGAGATTATACAGAGGTTTTGCAATTTTCGAAAAATCTTTTATGAACCTCCTGTAAAATCCTACATGTCCTAGGAACTTCTAATTGCCTTGACATTAGTAGGTGGAGGAAATCGTTCAATCACTTTCACCTTAGCTTTATCTACTTCTATCCCCTTGTTTGAGATCCGATGCCCAAGAACAATGCCTTCAGTTACCATGAAGTAGCATTTCTCCCAGTTTAGAACTAGCTTTGTCTCTTGGCATCTTTTCAGAGCTAGGGTTAGATGATTAAGGCAAGAGTGAAATGGGTCTCCAAAAACAGAGAAGTCATCCATGAATACTTCAAGGAACTTCTCTACCATATCAAAGAAGATGGATAACATACATCTCTGAAATGTGTGATTCACTCGAAAACTGTCTCTTAACAATTTCCTACCGGCAAGTGTACCGGATTATCGTCAAGTAAAAACTCACTACAGAGTGACGTCGAATCTCACAGGGATTTGTTGGTTGATCAATGTTAATTGGAGAATTGTGCTAGTTGATAGAAATCAAAATTGGGTTGAGATTGCAGAATGTAAATTTGGCGGGAAACTTAAATTGCATGAAATTAAATGACAAAAATTAAAGCGCGAAAAATTAAATGACCGAAACTTAAATTGCAGGAAATTAAATGGGACTAGGGATTAAGCATGAAATTAATGAAGTGAAATATAAACAGAATGGGGAAGATCAGAGTATGGGGATTCATTCGGTTTTAGGAGATATTGGATTCTCCGGATCAAATCATTTTCACCTCTTCCTCAATTAATGCATTCATTGACATTGCTTGGCAATCTTAGATGATTGGATCCCGTTATCTTGGCTCACCAATCTCTCTAAGCATGAAAAATTGTCCAATGTCTTGATTTAATTGTTCATGTGAAGAGTTGAAGTTTGGTCACTGATTATACCACACAAATTCATAGATCAAAGTATTGGTAGGATTAAATGTCACAATATCCATCCAACCCCCAATCTAATCTAATGTGAGAAAGAAATTCTAGCACGAATTCTTCATCCCTCTCTCAAGGATCCGAAGAATTCCAATTATGGATAGTTTCTCTGTCGAGACAACTATCCAATTGAATTAAGATCGAAAGCCTTCTAACAACAATCAAGAGAAAAGAAAGAAGATGAAGATGAAAACTACTATTGATCTATTGAATTACAATAAAGCTCCCTAACCCAATGAAGGGGGTTTAGTTGTTCATAGCTCTCAAAATGGCAAATGGAATTGAAAGATACATTCTAAATTGAAAGAATTACAGAAAATTAAAATGAACCGAAAAGTAAAAAGTCAAGTCCCAAAAAAAGTCCTTTCTAACTTAAATTCTAAGCTATTTATACACTTTCTTCCATTGATCTTCAATCTCTGAATTGGGCTTTTGGCCTTGATGGAATTGGGTTGAAGTTGCTCCAATTGGTTTCCCTTGCTGTTGAGAAGAGATCTTGACAGCCAACGTTGACTCAAACACCTTTCTTAAAAACCAGATATACTTGCTGTCATTGGTGTTTGACTCAACGTTGGAGAGCCAACGTTCTCCTACCCACGCATTTGCGCCCTTGGGGTCAGAATGCGCATCCACACGTGTGCGTCCTACACGCATGCGCGTGGATGGAAAAATCCCCTTTCCAATTTTAAAAACATGTAGAAGAGCGTTGAACTGGCAACGTTCCCTCCAACGCTGGCCTATCCACGCGTGCGCGGGCTATAGGCGTGCGCGTGGATTCTCAAAAGTGAGGCCCACATGTTTGCGCCATAGACGCGTACGCGTCGCTGTGCTTTTTCAAATTCAGAAGTTTGGGATCAATTTCGCACATGTTGGCCACCAATGTTTGAGGTAGCGTTTGGGGTTCAACGTTACCCATCCACGCGGACGCGTCATCTACGCGTGCACGTGGATTGCCAGAATTTCCAATCCACGCGTACGCTTAGAGCACGCGTGCGCATCGCTACAGATTTTCAAAATCTCCAGAAAGATCATTTATTCACAACGTTGGGGGTAACGTTGGATTGCCAACATTCCCTCCAACGTGGGCACCAGCAGATTATGCAGAATCTTGCTATGCTTCCTTCTCAACGTTTGAGGCAACGTTGGTGGTCCAACTTGGCCACCAACGTTGCTACTCCTTCATCTTCTCCATGCTCCTTCTTCAACTTCCTTCTATGCTTTCCTTCACCTATCGTCAACTAATACATGCATCAAGCTTTGCTAAAGTCATGAGAATTCTCATCTTTCTTAGCACACAAGTAATGATAACATAATTCTCATGAAATTGCATCAAATTAACTATGGTTAGATGAATCTAGGCATACATAAATTTCTACCCCAATTGCTTACTTATAACTCAAGAAGGTGCATAAAACCTATTAAAAACAAAGAAAAAAGCTAGTGAAACTAGCCTAAGATCCCCTGGCATCATAACACGAAACTTAAATCTTGCTTGTCCCTAAGCAAGCACTGAATTATTGAGAAGAAAGAATGAAACAGAAAGTGATGTTCATATCAGCAAGTCATTATTAGTAGTTCATGGGGTTTTATGCAGACGATGCAGTAACTCACTTCTTATTGATCCTTAGGAATAGAATGTCTTCTTTTAGCATCAACTAATATACTGCTATGACCTCTTATTATTCACTCATCCTTGGTAATTGCTTTTCTTTGTTTTCTTTTTCTGTAAACTTATTCTTTGATTCTAGCAGCTCAGTGTCATGTGTTGTAACAGCTTCTTAGCTTATTTGTACTCAACAAATTTTCACTACTGACACTTGGCTCACAATTCTTCTTAAGACATTGGTGCCCAGCACTTCTTTGCGTTACTAAATGCCTTGTAACTAGGTTGCTCTTGATAGTGAACTTTGGGTTGATAATCCCGGGTTAGTTAACCCAAGTTACTAAGTGTTAAGGCACTCCATAGAACCTAATCATCCAAGAAGATCCTAGTACCAAGTCACCACAAGCATATATCGTAAGGTCCAAGCTATTGGTGTCTAGCCTTATTCTTTGCTTTCCTCTGTTTTTGTTGCCACTTTTGGCTTTTCTTTTTCTTTCTTTTTGTTTGTTTCTCTTTCATCCAAGGACTTTTATTTGCTAAGATTAATAGACAGCATGCTAGTTTACACTAAAAGGGAGATAGTCTATCCTCTTATTCATTATAAGTGAGCTACTACACAATCAGACATATATTTCACTTCCTTGCCAAAAAGGAACTATTCCACTTCTGTTCAACCATTTATTTTATTCAAATTGAAAAGACTCAAGGGACAAAACAAGCATTTAAACTAGTGAAGGTGAAAACACACACATCTAAACTAGCACACTTATTGCAAAGTTAAACACCACAGAATGCAAAACGACTAAAACTAAAAGTTACTATCAATTAAATCAGACATGTTCTTTCTTCATTGAATAGAATAACCAAGGAGCAAGTCCACCTTTCATTTTTTATCCTATTTGTCTTTCTTTTTCTTCTCGCTTGCTTGCTTACTAGTTTTTCCCCTGCCTTTTTCCTTTAACTTTGTCCAGAATTCAGCTTTCTTTATTGTCTCTTCCACTCTGTCTTCAAGGCATATTGCTTTGTCTACTTCTATGTCACTTCTTTCCTTGAAGTATTGATCATAAATTGGAAATGTTGGATTCAGACTATGTAAATGTTCCGCAATATAGTTGAGCTTGATCTGAGAATTTATGATGTAATCAGCTTGCACTTCATATCTTGCATCCCAAAGAGTCGTGAATTCCTTGAAAGCTCTCATATTATAAACTTGAAGTTGGGCCAGCTGGTTGAAAGATTTTTGAAATTGTGAAGCTTGTTCTCTTTGCATAACTAAAGATCTTTACTCAAAATCTCTCTGCTGGCTCATCATTCTCAACCAAAGCTCCTCTTGTCTCTCTTGAGCTCTCATGTATTTTGAATGGGCATCTTCTTGTTTCTCTTGAACTTTCATGTACTGTTCGGCTAGCTTTTTAATTGCTTCTTGTATTCGGCACATGTCCATGTTGGTTTATGATTGGAATTGTTGCTCTTCTTCTTGTTCTCCTTCTTGTTTTTCTTTTTGTTCTTCTTCTGGTTCTTCTTCCTCCTATGGTTCCTTTCTCCTTCGCCTCCTTTTTAGTCTTCGACTTTGTTGTGCCTCTATGACATTCATCATCCTTTCGAGGGTCATAGGCATGCCAGGATGCAGCCATATTGGGTTTGCATCCTCCAATGGCACTCTGGCCTTCATGCATAACCACATAATGGTGCTTGGGTAATAAGCCAAGCTTCAGCAGAATTTTTCTCTGCAACCTTTTGAATATCATTTGCAATGATCTCATGAACTTTTATCTCTCCTTCCACTATTATACAGTGTAGCATGACAGCCCTTTGCTTGTTAACTTCCGAGGTATTCACTGTGCCCAGAATTGATCTCTTTATAAGCTCATACCAACCTTTTGCTTCAGGGATGAGATCTCCCCTTTTCAAGAACTTGTGCCCTCCTTGATTGTCCCTCTCCCAGTCAATATTCACCACACGGATATCACTAGAGATTTCATCATAATCTGGGTTCCCATTCACTCTTTCTTGGTACCCTGGCTCATCAAAATGTGCTGCCCTTAGTCCAAAGACTTTCATAATGGTCTTCGGACTAAAGTCTACTTCCATATCTCATACATAACTCTTGTACGTTGTGGCTTCGGTCATATATAGTTTTGCAGTGTAAGCATAAAACTCTCTTATGATATTTGCATTAATCCTGATGATCGGTGAGGTCAGCTCTTCCCATTTCCTATTTCTGATCTTGGCTCTTATTTCTAGGCATCCATCCTCAAGTAACTGGAAAGGGATTTCTGGATATATCTTTTTGTCATTCATCCACCCAAGTTGCATTTGGTGGAAGCATGATCTGAACTTCCATCGATCATAGTCGTTTTCACTTACTTCAATAACGGGTTCCTTTCCTCTCCTTTTGTTGAAACTTGAAGAAGATGCCATACTTTCCTTGATGGTTACCCGAGTAGGGGTTAAAGGTTTATGAAGAGGGATGGCTAGTGTGATGCACTCTCGGTGGAAAAGTGGTTTGAAGGCAAGGTAGTATTATGGAAGCAAGTGAACAAAGATGCTTTGTTGCACAAAGAACACGGTTGTTGAGTCTTGGTTTTAGAGAATACAAGAGCTGATTTTTTTAAAGTACAAGTGTAAAACTTAAGTCCTGAGGCTTGGTCAAGGTGAAGCTATTTATCACAAACTTTAATAAAGATTGGATGGTCAGGATGTTCCTTGGAAGGTTTAGAATGAATGGTTTGCATGTAAAGATGAATGAGGACAAAAGTCGCCTTTTCATTAGGCATATGGGGTTGGTCTTCTAAGGGCTTCTTCCAAGGATGAGCAGATTTTTATCCTTACGAAGCAACCTTCCAAGCCATGTGATCTACTGTTGTCTTCATGCTAGCTTTACCATTCCTTGTCTTGTCCCTTTCATCAAGCTATTCTTCTGCATACCTATCCATTATGTCAAAACAAAGAAAAGAATTAGAATAGATGGCGGTAAATACATGGCAAGCAATGCTTAAATTTAAAATTAAAACGTTGACTAGTATTCTTCATGATTGTTCATCCAACTGTGACTCCTTTTTTGCTCTTATATATTTTTGGAGGACACCAAACTTAGTGTTTGGCTATATGGTTCAAAGTTTTACTTCCTCCAAGTAATGTCATTGAAACTCAAAGGGATTAGTGTCACCGTGGGTTAAACATCATGAGAATTACTTTATTTTTCTATTTCTAAACATGAACTAAAATTTATAAACATGGTTGCACTTTCATAAATTTCAAGACTCAAAGGAAATTTGACTCTCATGACTTGTTCTTACAATATATAGAACACCAAACTTAATGTTTGGCTATATATTCCAAGAAACACATGTCAAAACGGCAATATGATCATCATTTTTGAAAGGTATCTTAGTGTGCCTGTAGGCACACCAAACTTAGAATTGGATCATATGCTTCACAATGTCATGCTTAGTTGTCAAATATGTCTATGAGAGCTTGAATTTATGTTAGAGCAACAATTATTATTCCTACTGAAGTGTTAAAAACAAGAAAACTAAATCATGGGCTGCCTCCAATAGAGCGCTTCTTTAACGTCATTAACTTGACGGTTGGTTTACTGTTAGGGCGGATTGTAATGCCTCAAATCTTCTCCCCTCACAGTGAAGCCTTCTCCACTTGATTCCTTGATGATTTCTACATGTTCCAAGGAAAGGACCTTTTTGACTGTGAACACTTGGGGTAACTGAGATGGAAGTGTCGAAAGCTGTGTTGGGATTAATGGATGGTGGACTGATATCACCTTGTTTCTAGGGGAAAAAATTTTCTGTAGGAATTTCCTTATTTCTCCATCCTCTTGACAATTTCTTCACAACTCTTTTCTCTTCTTCCAGTAGTGCTCTGGTGATAATTGTGTCATAGAGTTCCTCGTTAGCTGCTCTTCCCAACTATTGTTGCTTCAGTTCTTTGTTGGGTTCTCTTGGTTGCTGTATCTCTTGAAATTCTTGCTTGTTCACTAAGGACTGTTTCAGGGGTTTAGCTGCTGATTCACTGTTGCTTTCCTTTGTGCACATATTGCTGTGATCATCCTTTGGCTCTTTAGGTTCTGGTTCAGACTCAGATGTAGGTTTTAAAATATGGAAGTTGAGATGTTTATCATGTATTCTCAGGATTAACTCTCCTTTTTCCACATCTATCAGTGCTCAAGCAGTGGCTAGAAATGGTCTCCCCGGAACAATGGGATGGAGGTCACTTTTCTCCATGTCCAGAACAACAAAGTCAGTGGGGAGGAAGTAGTTTCCTACTTTCACCAATACATTTTCGACTACTTCTTCGGCCTGCTTCTGAGTTTTATCTGCTAATTGGATGATTACATTCGTGGATCTCAGCTCATTGATTTGCAACTTCTTCATAAGAGATAGAGGCATCACATTTATGCTAGCTCCTAGATCACAAAATCCTCTGTCAATTTTTGTCTCTCCTATGGCACAGGGAATATGAAAGCTCGCTGGATCTTTTTTCTTCAGGAGAATGTCCTTCTTGACGAGGGCACTACATTCCTTGTTCATTGTCACTGTTTGTCCCCCTTTTAAGGTTCCTTTCTTGGTCAGCAACTCTTTCATGCACTTGATGCATGTAGGCTAACGTTAGAATTTATGCTAGTAAAGAATTTCATAAAAACAGTCGCGTTGTAGATATAGTCTCTAATCCGACAGAAATCCCTTCGTACAAACGTTTTTGGTTGTCACAAGTAACAAACCCCTTTGAAATTGATAACCGAGTATTCAAACCTCGGGTCGTCTTCTCAAGGAATTGCAGGGAAGTATGTTCTTATTATTGGTTATGAAGTTTGTAAACTGGGGGTTTTGGAAGTAAGGAGGGAATATGTTATATGACAAGTAAAATAAAATAATAATAATAAAATCGCTTGGCAAGGTATAAGAAATTGGAAGTCCAGACTTAGTTATCCTTATCAATAATAATGAAAGTTGAATCTTAATTCCACTTAGTTGACCTTTACTAAAGCAAAGGAAAGTCAAGGGATAAATTAGTTTGATCTTCGAATCCTATTTATTTCCTATGAAAAGATTGGGATTATTGAAGTTCAACTCAATTGGCAAGATAACAATTATCAATTATGATGTTGAATTGGATAACTCCTGAGTTATTGATTTCTTAATCAAAACCAAAAGGGGAAAAGTAAATCTACTGGAATAAGAATGCCTTCAGATGGGAAGCAATAATCATGTAAATAAAAGAAAGCAATAATAACTGAAATACCTCAAATAATATTAATTCAAAGAAAATCATAACATGAATGTAGCATAAGCCAAATAGGCAACATAACTAATATAAGCATTAAAGTATCTAAAAATAAGAGATAAATATAAAACAAAAGAACATTGAACCTAGGATTTAGAGGCACTCCTAAAACTAAGAGAAACCCTAAATCCTAATCCTAAGAGAGAGGAGAGAACCCCTCTCTCAAAAAACTACATCTACTCCTAAAATTGTGAATGTGAAAGCTTGATTATGAATGGATGCAATTCCTCTACTTTATAGCCTCTAATCTGTATTTTCTGGGCCGAGAACTGGGTCAGAAACAGCCCAGAATTCGCTGGTTGCGAATTCAAACATGCTGAATTTCCGTCACTACGATGCGTCCGCATGGAGCACGTGGTTGCATCGCCTAGCGTCAGGGCAACTATAGCATATTATATATCAAATCGAAGCCCCGGACGTTAGCTTTCTAACGCAACTGGAAGCGCGTCATTTGGATCTCTGTAGCTAAAGTTATAGTTGTTTGAGTGCGAAGAGATCAGGCTGGACAGCTTAGTAATTTCTCCAACTTCTTGTATTCCTTCCACTTTTGCATGCTTCTTTTCCATCCTCTAAGCCATTCCTGCCCTGTAATCTCTGAAATCACTTAACACACATATCAAGGCATCTAATGGCAATAAGAGAGGATTAATAATAAGCAAATATAAGATCAAAGAAGCATATTTTCAATCAAAGTACATAATTAGGAAGGCAAATGTAAAACCATGCGAATAGCATGAATAAGTGGGTAAAGAGTTGATAAAATCCACTCAATTGAGCACAAGATAAACCATAAAATAGTGATTTATCATAGGCATCTGTTTGAGAGTTTTGATAAATGGGATGTTGACACTGAGAGATGCAAACATATCTAGGAATCTTGAATATGACCTTTCTTTCTCACCTCCCCTGAGTCTCTGAGGATGGTGCCTTTGGCACATAAGGATTCGAAATTTCCTTCCATGTTGCTTCTTTTTTTTGTACAGATCCAGTACCTTTTTCCTTTTTCTCCAAGTTGCTCTGGGAACTTCCTTGGCTGTGCTCTGTTGGCTTGCTGGTATATTCTTCCAGAATTTCTTTATTTGCAAGAGTAACTGCCTTACACTTTTCTCATCTCACCTTCTTTAGTTCCCCTCTTGGATTTTTCTCAGTATCACTTGGAAAACTATCAGCGGACTTCAGAATCTACTGTGAAAGATGTCCTACCTGAGATTTGAGATTCTTAATAACCTCCCCTCGGCTTTTTATACTACCTCTCACTTCTTCCCTTAATTTTTTCATGTCTTCAGACTCCTTGCAAAGATTTGCAAGCATAGCTTCCATTTTGGAAATTCTATCGTCATCATGTGGTGATGGTGGTTGAAATTGGGGTGTTGGGAATGGTTATTGTGGATTTGGTATGGTGGTTGTGAATAAGTGCTTTGTGTGGTCTGGTATGGTCATTGGTTGGAGTTTTGGTGAGTGGAGTTGTGATACTGGTTAGGATTATGGAGTTTGTGGTCTTGGCTTTGGTTTTATTGGTTCCCCCACCCAAAGTTTTGGTGGTTCCTTGGTGCACGAAATTGTGATTACACATTTCACAACTCCGCACAACTAACCAGCAAGTGCACTGGGTCGTCCAAGTAATACCTTACGTGAGTAAGGGTCGATCCTACGGAGATTGTCGGCTTGAAGCAAGCTATGGTCATCTTATAAATCTTATTCAGGAGATTGATGATAAAGATGATTTTGTTTATGAAAAATAAATAACATGAAATAAAAGGTACTTGTGATTCAGTAATGAGGGACTGGTTGAGGTTCCGGAGATGCTCTATCATCTGAATCTCTACTTTCCTACTGTCTTTTTCTCCAAACACGCATGGCTCCCTAACAGGCGCCCCAAGGGTGTATTGATAAAGATTTTCTCCAATAAGGTCGCGTTGCAAGTATAGCCCTACCAACAACAATCCTCGGGGGTCAAATTTAGAAGAGGGATCTGGTTGTCACAAGTTCAACCCCTATAGAAATAACCGAAGTATTCAAACCTCGGGTCGTCTCACAAGAAATAGGCAAACATGTGCTTCAACATTGGTTAGAAATCTAGGGTTGTGAGTTATGAGCATAAAAATAAATGGAAATCTTAACAAGCAAGTAATCTTAAAATGCAACAACTAGTTCAATTAACTAAGCAAAACATGAGCAACTTCAATGAATAAACAACATTCCACTTAATCCTATTATAACCCAAACAAGTAACTACAACTAAAGCAATTGGTTGAGGAAATTGATTTTCAAATTTGAATAATAAAAGCAACTCTTGGCTAGGCTTGGGAATTGGGGCCACCATCCTTGTCTAACAACTATATCTTGACAATTATGAGGAACCAAGCTCATTAAGTCTACTCTCAAAGTCTTAAGTACATGAGATCTACTCCTAGACTTGAAGTACGTCAAATGGCTTTGATCACATTAACCCATAAGTCCCAACCTACCTACTAATTAGATTAGTAGTGGGTTGGCGTCAATGAGTACCAAATTGACCACCTAGGGCTCCCAAATCATCAAATCCATTAGACCCAATGACTCAAGTTACCCAATTCCCTTGACCTAGGCCAAGAGTAAAGAGAACTACTCCATAATCAAAGTAAACAATTCATCAAACACTTGGTAAGCATAAACAAAAGACATGTTCAAAATAGCAATTAAATTGAAATCTACAAGTACCCACTAACAATTATCAACATATGATCATCCAAACAACAAAGCTAAACATAGAAATCATCAATGTAACATCAACAAGTCAAGATTCACAACATTCATAAAATGGGTATAAAATAACAATTGACAAGAATTCATAAACTATCACAAGATATAAGCAAAATTGTAACAAGGAATTCAAATTGAACAATTAAAACTAGTAATTAACAAGATCCAAGTCACAAATCAACAAGGGAAGATCAAATTAAAACTAGATCTAGAGAGGAACAAGGGTTTCTCCCTCTAGAATAACAAAAGAACCAAAAACTAACTAAAAATTATGTCCTAGTGTAAAATGAGTGATCCCCCCTTTCCCCCTAACATCCTTGGGTCTTTTTCATGCAGAAACAGCTTGAAATTGGGCCTAATGAGTCTCAGAAATCGCCAGGCATGATTTTCTTTAATGAGGTCACGTGCAGCTTTCCACGCGTGTGCGTCATGCGTGCGTGCGCGCCGATTGCTTTTGCGATCCACGCGTGCAAGCCAAGTGCGGGTACGCGTCGATAGAAGTTTTCTGATCCGCGCGGATGTGTCCATCCTTGCGCGCCGCTTCCAGCCAATCCCGTCCATGCGTGCGCGTGGAGTGCGCGAGCGCGCCGATGATGCTTTTCCCAAGATTTCAATTCTTCATGTTCCTCCCTTTTTGTACATGCTTTATCCCTCTCTTGTAAGTCATTCCTACCCTATAATTCCTGAAATTACTCAACAAATACATCACGGCATCGAATGGCAATAGAAGAGAATTAAAATATGGCAATTTTAAGGCAAATTAAGCATGTTTTCCATCATGGAGCAATATTGGGAAGAGAACACAAAACCATGCTTTTCTTGTGAATAAGTGTGAGAAATGTTGATAAAATCCCCCAAAATAAGCACAAGATAAACCACAAAATCGGGGTTTATCACTCCCTTCAATGGCAAGCTGTATGATCCTCTTGACGATTGGACTTTTTACGGTTTAGAATTCACAAATGAAGTCTCGGTTTAAAGTATAGTTTCTAAACCAACAATAATCCTTTCATAGAAACATTTGTTTGTCACAAGTAACAAACCCCTAAAATCTATAAACCGAAGTATTGAACCTCGGGTCGTTCTCCCTAGGAATTGCAATAAAGTGTTCTTGTTATTGATTATGAGGTATGTTTTGGGGTTTTTGATAAGAGACATGAAAGATAAATGGCAAGGAAGTAAACTAATGGCTAAAAAGGTCTTGGCAAGGGTTGGTGGTCAAGTATCTCTATCCCTATCACTAACCACAACATGAGAATTGGCAAGGATCAACCCCATTAAGTCATCCTCTAACTAATAAAGGAAAGTTAAATGAGCTATGTCAATCTAAGGCCATAAGTCCTAGTTTTCCACCAAATCAATTAGTGAGATCTAGAGTTAATGGCTCCCAATCGTCAATCACTTGGACATTAGTAACTCAAGAGTTCCTAAGTTACCTTCCCAAGCCAAGAGCATAAAATTCTACTCTAAAATCCTTCCAATAATTTTATCAAACACTTGGAAGGCATAAAAGGAAAGCATAGTAAAATAGCAAGGAAAGTAAATCTATGCTACTCAATTGCAAGGAAATTAACAACAACAAATCAAATGAACAATAAAGGAACATAAATCATAAATTGCATTAAAGAGAAATAGAAGAAACAAAAGTGTATCAACATAAAAGTGGATAATTACAAGAATTAAATGCTAAACTAGAGAGAAGAGATGTAGAAGAAGAAGAATTACAAAAGGAAAAGTAAATCAAGGAATGAAATTAACCTAGATCTAACCTACTCCTAATTCTAGAGAGAAGAGAGAGCTTCTCTCTCTAGAAACTAACTAAAGCATGATAAAACTAAAATAAAACTCAACTAATGACTAGATGCCTCGTCCCTCCTCAATCTTTGGGTTAAATAGCATCAGAAATGAGTTGGATTGGGCCCAAAATGCCTTAGAATTTGCTGGCCACGAGTTGCATTAAGTGAAGCATGTGCAACCATTGGCAAGTATGCGTACCGTGCGCGTGCGTGCCCCTATGCGCGGTGCAACTATGGAAAATATTATATCATTTTGAATCCTCAAATGTTAGCTTTCCAATGCAACTATAACCGCATCATTTGGACCTCTATAGCTCATGTTATGGTCGATTAAGTGCGAAGAGGTCGGCTTGACAGCATTTGCGATTCCTTCATTTCTTCATGAGTTCTCCATTTTTACCTGCTTTTCCTTCATTCCCTTGATCCAATCTTTGCCTCCTAAATCTGAAATCACTTAACAAACATATCAAGGCATCTAAAGGAGAATTTACAAAACCATGCTATTTAATTGAATAAATGTGGGTAAAAGGTGATAAAACCTTCTAAATTCAACCCAAGATAAACCCTCCAAATAGGGTTTGTCAACCTCCTCACACTTAAACCAAGCATGTCCTCATGCTTAAACCAAAAAGGATAAGAGAAGGGGTATGGACATTTATTCAATGCAAATAACCTAAATGCATCTATCTATATGAATGTAACTAAATGCAAAATGATTCTACCTACTTGGTTAAAAGTAAATCAATCTCCAAGACATACATGCACAGGTAGGGCCAAGATCATATAACGACTCACGAATCCTACCAATTCAAGTATAAAGATGAAGTTCAAGTAAACTTGCAAGAAGAATGCTCATGAAAGCCGGGAATCAAGAAATTGAGCATCGAACCCTCACCGGAAGTGTTTGCGCTCTAGCCGCTCAAGTGTGTAGGGTCGATTCTCTCAATTCTCCCCTAATCATGCTTTCCAAGATTTGTTTTTTATCTAACAATCAACATTTATTTCATGCATACAAGTATCATGAAGTCTTTTCATAGGTTGTAATGGGGCTAGGGTCAAGGTAAGGATGCATATTTGGTCAAGTGAGCTTGAAATTTGAATCTTTGATAAGCTTAAATTTCCCACCTAACCTATGACATCCTATACAATTTCAAAGTTAACCTAACTACCCATTTTTCTCACTTTTTCACATACTCATTCATTTTGTTTTCATTTCACAACACTTATGCATTGACCCTTATTGAGCTTTGCTTTGGGGCATTTTGTCCCCTTTTTATTTCTTTTTTTTTATTTGTTTCTTTCTTTTTCTATATATTTTTCCTTTCTTTTCTTTTCCATCCTCTTCTTTTTGTTTCTTTTTCTTTTTCTTTTGCTTTTCTCATTTTTTTTCTTTCTTTCAAACTATATACAAGAACATCAATGCATAAGGTCTATACATTTAATCAATACATGAGTATGCACCCAATTCCCAAATATAGAAATACAAAACAAAACTACCCTTTTATTCACCCAATGTCCCACATTTTCCCACACTTGAATGATACTCACACTCACAATCCTAAGCTAATCAAAGATCCAAATTAAGGACATTTATTATTTTTTGCTTTAAGGCTTGTAATGTGCTAAATAAGAACGAGTGGGTTAATCGTAGGCTCAAATTAGCTAAAAATGGAAGATATAAGGTAAGGCTATTTGGGTAAGTGAGCTAATTAAAATGACGGCCTTAATCATATAAATGCATAAATACACAAAATAATGGACATAAAGAATCAAATAAATCAAAGATCACAATCATAGGAAGAGAATAATGCACACAACAAGGAAGAATAAGTGGTTATAAGATGTAACCACACCATTAGGCTTAAATCTCACAAGCTTGTGTTCTCAACTCAAAAATCATGTTCCAAAATAAATTCTTTCAAGAAAGTTCAACAAAAATTTTATTTAAATTGGTAGGGTGCCCTAAAACAGTTTCTTGGAAAAGAAATCATCACCATAACCAAGTAGTCCTAATAAGAAAGAAGTGGTAAAAATATGTACAAATTCTAACTAGCATGCAACCTATCATGCAATGCAATAACTAATCTAACAAAGAAAACTAAGAATTGGTGTTGAAAGGAAATTGTTACCCATGGAGATCGGTCGGACGACCTCCCCACCCTTGAAGATTGCACCATCCTCGGTGCATGCAAAGAAGAGCAAAGCGGATGGGTTGCTACAATTGATGAGCACCTTCAAAAGGTTGTGCGGATGACTTGTTTGTTGCCCCATTTAGAAACTTTTCCTTTCCCTCTTGGTGGCCAACCTAAAAGGAAAGAAAAAGAAAGAGAATTACGCCTACAACAAAGATAGCAAAGCAAGTAGAACATAGGTGGGGGCTAATGCCAAATAAGAGTAAGGTTCTCACTACATGGTAGCTACAAGATGTGAATGAGAAAACAATGTAAGCTAAGGCATATTATTAAGCTTGATGCAAGAGTAAAGTCAAAGCATGAAGAGCATATTGAGCATCAAGTTCAAATAAGAAAGAGTGGGTCATGAAAAACAATATGAGTTCATATCAATGCATAAAGAATACAAGAGTCATACAGGATGAAGCATTGATTTAAATATTTCATCACCCAATAATATTAAACAAGTCAAGAAGCACCAAAATAATGCAAGAAATTCTCAACAATTGAGTAGGAGAATTCAACACCATTATTAAAATAAGAAACTCAAAAAAAAATGAAGTAAATACAGGCTATAAAAACAAAATGAAATTGCAAAGAATAAAGGTATGCGAATGCAATGGACAAAATAAAATGGAAGATGAGAAAAAAAACTCTTTTTTTTTACCGGCGCGGACGTGTCATGCAAGCTTACGCGCCGATGCACAATTTGGCCGAAGGGCGCGTACGCGCCAGGTGCGCGCACGCGTGGGCGAGCTTGGGCGCAGGGCACAGTGTCAGCTCAGAGTTGGCCCAACTCTCTGGAAAATGTACCAGGAGGGTAGGTAGCGCTATCGGCACGCACGCGCATAGCGTGCGTGCGTGCGCATTGCGCAATTGGCATCAAGGACGCGTACGCGCCAGGTGCGCGTGCGCGCGGGTTGGTTTGTGCCTTAGGCCCAATATTCGTACAGTGCAGGCCTAACTCTCAGGTTTTTGGTTGGGGGTGGAAATTTTGTATCCGCGCATACGCGCCATGTACGCGTACGCATGGATGGTGCTCTGTTTTTCAAAATATTTCCAAGTTCTTACACCAAACCAAGCCTTCCAAACCTCCAAACAGCTACCAAAACACCCTAAAACCTTATTTAACATATTATACTACCAAATATACTCAACTAACTAATCAAAACATGAAATTAAACTAGTTTTACCAATATGTACGAAAGGGAAAAATGAAAAGAATTTACCATGGTGGGGTGTCTCCCACCTAGCACTTTTGGTTATTGTGCTTAAGTTGGACTTATGGGGAGCTCTTCTCAAGGTGGCTTATGCTTAAACTCTTCTTGGAACTCCCACCAATACTTGGTTCTCCAATAAGCTCTATTCTTCAAAGGTAATGCCCCCAAGCCTTGATGGAGTTCTTCACAAGCCAAGGGCTCCCAAAATTGATTCTCCTTTTGTGATCCGGGGTCCCACACTTTATTTTCACACCCATCTTGAAGTTGACTATCATTGATCCATGTGGGTGGTAGGAATGATGAATTCTCATGTGAGGGACCAAACATTCCCCTAGACCCAAGCAATGTAGCTCTAGTCTAGCCCTTGCTATTAATGGACCTTGATTTACAATGCCAACCACTAACCATCTCCCTCTTGCTCTTAAAGCCACAAATATATCTAAGTTGACCATCCGTTTCAAGCAAACCATATTCAAGGGGAATAATAAAGCTCAAGTATAAGGAATTTACCCACTTGAATGAAAGAATGGATGGTGGTGGCTTGGGGAGAGGTATTTCCAATGTCCTTGCAAGCTCTACTCCCTTGTATTTTTCCTTGATTGTCTCCACCTCTTTACAAACTTCTTCCTTCTCAATCCTTCATTCATCAATTTCATCTAACTATTCTCCATCACTCACATCATAAATAGGAGGTTGAGAGAAATCTACCTCCACATTGCTTTCCATCTCATTGGGAGAAGGTTCTTCAAACTCAAAGGATTCACCACCAAGAAGGTCGGATGCATGATCTTCATCACCAAAGGAACTCAATTCTTGCTTCATTCCCTCCAAGTCTTCATTCAAAACTTGTTTTGGAAGTTGTGCACTCTCCTCCTCAACATCAAATTCGATCTTCTTGGAAGAATTTTCTTCAATTCTATGTTCCCATGGAGGCTCTGAATCTCCTAAGTCTTCAACCACTTCTTCCTTTTCTTCAATGAGCATAGGCTCCTCCAATTGTTCTAACACAAAGTGGCATCCCTCATCACCCACCGGAGTTTCCAATCTCTCCTTCATGCTATGCTTTTTAATTAGTTCTCCACCTGTGACCATGGAAGTGCTTTGAGTGCTCAAGCATTGGGAGGTTAAAATGCTTACTACCTTGGTCAAGGTAGTCACAAATTCTAGTGTCTCCCTTTGTATTTCTCCTTGCCCTTGAAGTATAAGGCTGAGGATTTCAGCCATTGAGGATTGGGGTGGATAAGAGGGTTCATTGTCTTGGAAAAAGGGTTCATAATAGGAAGGTGGTTCTTCTTGGTAAGGGTGTGGTGGTGTGTATTGAGGTGGTTCTTGGGAGTATGGATATTGGAATGGTGGTTCCATGTATGGCTCATATGGTTCAAGAGGTGGTTGGTATGGTGGATATGGGTCAAGGTCATATGGAGGTGTTTGGTGAAAGGAGGCTTGTGAGTATGGTTGAGGGTTATGTTGAGGATATGGCTCATGGGCATATGGTGGTGGTTCTTGAAAGTCACAAGGAGATTCACCATAGCCATTGGGTTGATATGCATCATAGGATGGCTCTTCTTCATAGTGCATTGGTAGAGGTTGTTGCCATGAGGATTGATCATATGCATATGGCTCCTCCCACCTTTGGTTATCACATCCTTGATATGCATCCTCATTGTAGCTCCCATTTCCAACAACATAACTAGAACCAAACTCAAAGCCAAAGTGAGAATTCATAATAGCAAAAGAAAATGAAAACAAAATCAAATAAGAAGCAAGAAAATTAAATCCTAAAACTAGCAAGAGCTAACAAAAGCAAACATATTCACACTATTCACATATATACAATAACCAATAACATAACACCATTGCAATTCTCCGGCAACGGCACCATTTTGACAATTGGACTTTTGACGGTTTATAATTCACAAATGAAGTCTTGTTGTAAAGTACAGTTTCTAAACCAACAATAATCCTTACATACAAACATTTGTTTGTCACAAGTAACAAACCCCTAAAATCTATAAACCGAAGTATTGAACCTCGGGTTGTTCTCCCTAGGAATTGCAATAAAGTATTCTTATTATTGGTTATGAAGTATATTTTGGGGTTTTTGATAAGAGACATGAAATATAAATGGCAAGGAAGTAAACTAATGGCTAAAAAGGTCTTGGCAAGGGTTGGTGGTCAAGGATCTCTATCCCTATCACTAACCACAACATGATAATTGGCAAAGATCAACCCCATTAAGTCATCCTCTAACTAATAAAGGAAAGTTAAATGAGCTATGTCAATCCAAGTCCATAAGTCCTAGTTCTCCACCAAATCAATTAGTGAGATCTAGAGTTAATAGCTCCCAGTCGTCAATCACTTGAACATTAGTAACTCAAGAGTTCCTAAGTTACCTTCCCAAGCCAAGAGCATAAAATTCTACTCTAAAATCCTTCCAATCATTTCATCAAACACTTGGAAGGCATAAAAGGAAAGCATAGTAAAATAGCAAGGAAAGTAAATCTATACTACTCAATTGCAAGTAAATTAACAACAACAAATCAAATGAACAATAAAGGAACATGAATCATAAATTGCATTAAAGAGAAATAGAATAAACAAAAGTGCATCAACATAAAAGTGGAGAATTACAAGAATTAAATGCTAAACTAGAGAGAAGAAATGTAGATGAAGAATTACAAAAAGGAAACGTAAATCAAGGCATGAAATTAACCTAGATCTAAGAACTCCTAATCTAGATCCAACCTACTCCTAATTCTAGAGAGAAGAGAGAGCTTCTCTCTCTAGAAACTAACTAAAGCATGATAAAACTAAAATAAAACTCAACTAATGACTAGATGCCTTATTCCCATTCGATCCTTGGGTTAAATAGCATCAGAAATGAGTTGGATTGGGCCCAACATGCCTTAGAATTCGCTGGCCACGAGTTGCATTAAGTGAAGCATGTGCAACCATCGGCGTGTACGCATACCGTGCGCGTGCGCGCCCGTATGCTCAGTAAAACTATGGCAAATCTTATCTCATTTCGAAGGCCCAGATATTAGCTTTCCAATGCAACTAGAACCGCATCATTTGGACCTCTGTAGCTCATGTTATGATCGATTAAGTGCGAAGAGGTCGGCTTGACAGCTTTTGCGATTCCTTTATTTCTTCATGAGTTCTCCATTTTTACATGCTTTTCCTTCATTCCCTTGATCCAATCTTTGCCTCCTAAATTTGAAATCACTTAAGAAACATATCATGACATTTAATGGAATCGAGGTGAATTAAATTTAGCTATTTTAAGACCTCAAAAGCATGTGTTCACTCTTAAGCACAATTAAAGGAGAATTTACAAAACCATGCTATTTCATTGAATAAATGTGGGTAAAAGGTGATAAAACCCTCTAAATTCATACCAAGATAAACCCTCCAAATGGGGTTTATCACCTTTCGGATGAAAAATACCAGGTACGATCTCTGCACGGCTAATCAACTGTCGGATTTCTCGTCTTTGATTAAAAATACCATGTACAGCTACCGTACGGCTAATCATCTGTCAGTTCCCACTAGCGTCGGAATAGGATCTCTCTATCCTTTTGCAAACTGTCACTGCGTCCAACATTCGTGAGTGTGAAGCTCGTCAAAGTCATCCCTTTCCAGATCCTACTCGGAATACCACAAATAAGGTTTAGACTTTCCGGATCCCAGGAATGCTGCCAATTGATTCTATCCTTTACCACGAAGGTTCTGATCTCACAGACTTGGTCCGTAGATCAGGGACCCAAGAGATACGCACTCAAGCTGTCGCCCAATGACTATGTTGAGCTCAATTAGAACGGGAGTGGTTGTCAGGCACGTGTTCATAAACGTGAGAATAATGATGAGTGTCACGAATCATCATATTCTTCCTATTGAAGTACGAATGAGTATCTTAAAACAGAATCAAGCGTGATTGAATAGAAAACAGCAGTAATTACATTAATCCATTGAGACACATTAGATCTCCTCACCTCCACCTATGGGGTTTAGAGATTCATGCTGTAGAAGATACAATATGAAACATGTAAATTGTCATGAGTTACTAAATAAATCTCTAAAAGTAGTTTTTATACTAAACTAGTAACTTCGGGTTACAGAAAATGAGTAACTAGCTGTAGATATTGTAGAATTCCACTTCCGAGGCCTACTTGGTGAGTGTTTAAGCTGAGCGTGCATATACCTCATATTGGAGTTAAACGCCACCCTGGGTGCCAAAATGGGCGTTTAACGCCGAAAAGTATGCCAGTTCTGGCGTTTTATGCCAGAAAGTTTTTGGCTGACTTTTAACGCCAGTTTGGGCCATCAAATCTCGGACAAAATATAGACTATTATATGTTGCTGGAAAGCCCAAGATGTCTACTTTCCAACGCAATTGAGAGAGCGCCAATTGGGCTTCTATTACTCTAGAAAATCTATTTCGAGTGCAGGAGGGTCAGAATCCAACAGCATCTGCAGTCCTTTCTCAGCCTCTGAATAAGATTTTTGTTCAGGTCCCTCAATATCAGCCAGAAAATACCTGAAATTACAGAAAAATACACAAACTAATAGTAAAGCCCAGAAATGTGATTTTTGAATAAAAACTAATAAAAATATAATAAAAAGTAACTAAAATATACTAAAAACTACCTAAAAATAATGCCAAAAAGGGTATAAATTATCCGCTCATCCTTTCTCCAACCAGAGTTACAAGTTTTAGAATATGGATCATGAGCTTACCTAGATGAATTTCCAAGGTAATTAGCTTCCTCCCAGTTAACTCATTCTTCTGTTTCCAACTCTCTTTGAGGTGATGGTTGAGTGTGGATGGCTGCAGCCTGATTCTTCTGCATCTGCTTGGTCAATTCAGCCAATTGCTTGGTGATCATCTTATTCTGGGCCAGGATTGCATCCATGTGGTTTAATTCCAGGACTCCCCTGTTGCTGCTTCTGTCTGAGGCATAAAAATACTCATTGTCAGCCACTGTCTCTATAACATCGATGGCTTCTTCAATGGTCTTCTTCTTGTTAAGGGAACCTTCAGATGAGTGGTCTACAGCTTTTTTTGACTCGCAATTCAGAACTTCATAAAAGATATGATGTTTCACCCACTGATTAAACATATCAGGGGGCATTTCCTTGTCAAATCCTTGAACCTCTCTCATGCTTCATAAATAGTCTCACCATCCTACTGTCTGAATGTCTGCACTTCAGTTCTAAGCCTGTTTACTTTTTGTGGATGGTAGAACCTTGTTAAGAATCTATTCACTACATCCTTCCAAGTTGTCAAGCTTTCCTTGGGAAATGATTCTAGCCATTTTGATGCTTTGTCCCTCAAAGAAAATGGAAACAGTAGCAATCTATAGGTGTCAGGATGAACACCATTGGATTTAACTGTGTCACATATCCTTTAGAATTTAGTGAGATGCTCATTAGGGTCCTCTTGGGCAATTCCTCTAAAACAACAGTTGTTTTGTACAAGAGTTATGAGCTGAGGCTTCAATTCAAAATTATTAGCATGGATAGTTGGCTTTTGCGTGCTGCTGCCATAGTTTCCTGGGTTTGGATTGATGTAGGAGCCCAGAACTCTCCTCTTTTGTCCAGCAGGATTGGCTGCACCTTGTCTGGCATGATTGTTCACCTCTCCTCCATGATGGTTTTCCATATCATCCTCCATGATGATTTTCCATATCATCCTCCATGGTTATATCTAAGTCTTCCTCCTCTTCTTCTGCACCAACAGCCCTCTTTCCTCTTGCTTCCCTTCTTAATCTCTGGAAGGTTCTTTCTGGTTCACTGTCAAAGGAGGTTAAAACCTCTCTTCTACATGTCATATAATGAACAAGTACAAGAAATAGCAAATGCAGAGTCCACTAAAATAGGGTATAGTTAGCTTGGTTAGAGCAATTTATCAAATGGCTAGTGGGTTAGCTTGCTAGAAAGTAAGTAAATAAGGAAAAATAAAAAGAAACAACTCAAATTGCAGAAAACGAAAATGAGCAGCTGAATTTAAAATTCAATTAATCAAATGAAAAGAAAAGTGCTCAATCTAGTTATCCTCCAATTTAATAATTGTCAATACAAAACCAATCCCCGGCAACGGCGCCATAAATTTGATTCACTCGAAAACTGTCTCTTAACAATTTCCTACCGGCAAGTGTACCAGATTGTCGTCAAGTAAAAACTCACTGTAGAGTGAGGTCGAATCCCACAGGGATTGGTTGGTTGATCAATGTTAATTGGAGAATTGTGCTAGTTGAGCGAAATTAAAATTGGGTTGAGATTGCAGAACGTAGATTTGGCGGGAAACTTAAATTGCATGAAATTAAATGACAAAAATTAAAGTGCAAGAAATTAAATGACAGAAACTTAAATTGCAGGAAATTAAATGGGAATGGGGATTAAGCATGAAATTAAAGAAGCGGAATATAAACATAATGGTGAAGATCAGAGTATAGGGATTCATTTGGTTTTAGGAGATATTGAATTCTCAGGATCAAATCATTTTCACCTCTTCCTCAATCAATGCATTCATTGACATTGCTTGGCAATCTTAGATGATTGGATCCCAATGTCTTGGCTCACCAATCTCTCTAAGCATGAACAATTGCCCAATGTCTTGATTTAATTACTCATGGGAAGAGTTAAAGTTTGGTCACTAATTATACCACACAAATTCATAGATCAAAGTATTGGTAGGATTAAATGTCACAATATCCATCCAACCCCCAATCTAATCCAATGTGAGAAAGCAATTCTAGCATGAATTCTTCATCCCTCTCTCAAGGATCAGAAGAATTCCAATTATGGATAGTTTCTCTGTCGACACAACTATCCATCTGAATTAAGATCGAAAGCCTTCTAACAACAATCAAGATAAACGAAAGAAGATAAAGATGAAAACTACTATTGATCTATTGAATTACAATAGAGCTCCCTAACCCAATGAAAGGGGTTTAGTTGTTTATAGCTCTCAAAATGGCAAATGGAATTGAAAAATACATTCTCAATTGAAAGAATTGCAGAAAATTAAAATGAACCGAAAAGTAAAAAGTCAAGTCCCAAAAAAAGTCCTTTCTAACTTGAATTCTAAGCAATTTATACACTTTCTTCCCTTGATCTTCAATCTTTGAGTTGGGCTTTTGGCCTTGATGGAATTGGGTTGAAGTTGCTCAATTGGTTTCCCTTACAGTTGAGAAAAGATCTTCTTTTAATCGCAAAGTTCTGGTGCTCAAGTTGGAGTCAACGTTTGACAGCCAACGTTGACTCAAACGCCTTTCTTAAAAACCAGATATACTTGCTGTCATTGGCGTTTGACTCAACGTTGGAGATCCAACATTCTCCTACCCACGCGTACGTGTGCCTTGCGCATTTGCGCCCTTGGGGTCAGAATGCGCATCCACGCATGCGCGTGCTGCACGCATGCGCGTGGATAAAAAAATCCCCTTTCCAATTTTAAAAACATATAGAAGAGTGTTGTCATCAGCGTTGGACTGGCAACATTCCCTCCAACGCTAGCCTATCCACGCGTCCGCGTGCTGTATGCGTGCGCGTGGATTCTCAAAAGTTAGGCGCACGCGTTCGTGCCATAGACGCGTACGCGTCGCTGCGCTTTTTCAAATTCAGAAGTTTGGGATCAAATTCGCGCACGTTGGCCACCAACGTTTGAGGTAGAATTTGGGGTCCAACGTTACCCATCCATGTGTACGCGTTATCTACGTGTATGTGTAGATTGCCAGAATTTCCAATCCACGCGTACGTATACAGCATGCATGCGCGTCGCTATAGATTTTCAAAAATCTCCAGAAAGCTCATTTATTCACAACGTTGGGGGTAACGTTGGATTGCCAACGTTCCCTCCAACATGGGCACCAGCAGATTATGCAGAATCTTGCTCTGCTTCCTTCTCGACGTTTGAGGTAACGTTGGTGGTCCAACTTGGCCACCAATGTTGCTACTCCTTCATCTTCTTCATGCTCCGTCTTCAACTTCCTTCTATGCTTTCCTTCACCTATCATCAACCAATACATGCATCAAAGCTTTGCTAAAGTCATGAGAATTCTCATCATTCTTAACACACAAGTAATTATAACATAATTCTCATGAAATTGCATCAAATTAACTATGGTTATATGAATCTAGGCATACATAAATTTCTACCCCAATTGCTTACTTATAACTCAAGAAAGTGTATAAAACCTATTAAAAACAAAGAAAAAAGCTAGTGAAACTAGCCTAAGATGCCCTGGCATCAATGTGGTAGGTGAATTGCACAAGCCAAATGGCATTCGCCTATAGGCAAACACGCCAGATAGGCATATGAATGGTGTCTCCTCTTGATCCTGCGGATCTACTGCTATTTGATTGTACCCGGAATATCCATCCAGGAAACAATAAAAAGCATGCTCTTCTAGTCTTTCTAGCATTTGGTCAATGAATGGTAAAGGAAAATGATCCTTCCTGGTGGTGTCATTGAGTCTTCTATAGTCAATGCACATACGCCACCCTGTAATTGTCCTTCTTGGGATCAGCTCATTCTTTTCATTACGAACCACTATCATGCCCCCCTTCTTGGGAACAACTTGGACAAGGCTCACCCAGGGGCTATCAGAAATGGGATAAATAATCCCATCCTCCCAGAGCTTAGTAACTTCCTTCTACACTACTTCCTTCATAGCCGGATTCAATCACCTTTATGGTTGCACCACTAGTTTGGCATTATCCTCCAGCAGGATTTTATGCATGCATCGGGCTAGGCTAATGCCCTTAAGTTCACTTATAGTCCACCCAAGGGCGGTCCTATGTGTTTTGAGTAGTTAAATTAGTGCTCTTCTTCCTGTGGTTCTAAGGCAGAGCTTATGATCACAGGATAAGTATATCCATCTCCTATAAATGCTTATTTTAGGGAGGAAGGTAATGGCTTAAGCTCAAGCTTTGGAGGCTTCTCCTTTTCCTTAAGAGTTTCCAAAGGATCTTCCAAGTCAGGCTGTTCATCAGTAAGGATGTCATTCAGTCCTTCCTTGAGACTTTCGTCCATATTTACCTCTTCCACCAGGGAATCAATGAGGTCGATGCTCATGCATTCCTCATGGGTGTCTGGATGCTACATAGCTTTGACAGTATTCAATACAAACTTTTCCTCGAAAATTAAAATTGGCTAAATTAAGCACAAAAGAGCATGTTTTCACTTTCAAGCACAATTTAGGAAGAAATCTCAAAAGCATGCTATTTAGAAGAATAAATGTGGGTTTATGTGATGAAATCCACTCAAATAAAACTAAAATATATCATAAAATATGGACTCATCAGAAAAGCAAAGGGTCCAACCCTAACAATCATGTCTTCAATTACTCCTGATGGTATCTTAATAGAACCATCAGCAAATTGAAGGCATATGCGGGTTGGTTTGACTTCATCAGTCAAACAAAGCTTCTTTATTACTGAAGCAGGTATTAGGTTGATGCTTGCTCGAAGGTCACATAGAGCTGTCCTTGTACATGCATCACCTAGAGTGTATGGTATCATAAAGCTTCCAGGATCCTTAAGTTTCTCTGGTAAGCTATTTTGAATGATTGCACTGCACTCTTCAGTGAGGAGGACTATTTCTGTCTCTCTCCAATCCTTCTTATGACTCAAGATGTCCTTCATGAACTTAGCATAAGAAGGTATCTGTTCAAGAGCCTCTGGAAAAGGGATCTTGATCTCTAATGTTCTGAGATAATCCACAAAGCGGGCAAATTGTTTATCTTTTTCCTCTTGACAGAGTTTCTGAGGAAATGGCATATTAGTCTTATATTCATCAAGCTTGATTAATGAAGGTCGAGTGCCAGGTGTGTTGGAAGCAGGGTTACTAACTTGCTTAGGGGGGTTGTTATGAGTGAGTGACTGCCCTCCCTTGCTTGGGCGTTCAACGCCCATGCTGTTGCCTCCTTCCTGGCGTTTGACGCCAGGTACATCATTCCCTTGTGGGAGTTCAACACCAAAGGTGCTACCTCAAAACCTTCTTCACATTGGCCCCACTCATTTGAAGATTGTCTTGCTGTACTCACTACAGCTAGCTGAAGTCCATCTATTCTTTTCACCATCATATTCTTTTGCTGTTGGATTTGTTGGTGCATCAATTTGTTCTGTGCCTAGATAGTGTCCACACCTCCAAGTTCCAATACGCCCTTCTTTAGAGTTGGGTTGCGTTACCTTTGAGAAGCATAGAAGTATTGATTGTTGGCAACAATGTCTATGAAATTTTGAGCTTCCTCGGCTATTTTTATTAGCTGAAGTGAGCCTTCTACAGAGTAATCCAAAGCTTCTTGTGCTTTTGGAGATAGAGCCTCATAGAAATTCTGGAGTCTTACCCACTCACTAAACATGTCAGGTGGGCACTTCCTTATCAAAGCTTTGTATCTTTCCCAGGCCTCATAGAGTGACTCTCCATCCATTTGTGTGAAGGTTTGCACCTTTGTTTTCAACTTAATGATTCTCTGAGGTTGGTAAAACTTAGCTAGGAATTTGTTCACCAAATCATCCTAGGTATTGATGCTTTCTTTGGGAAATGTCTCCATCCATTGAAATGCCTTATCCCTCAGAGAGAATGGGAACAATAGCAACTTGTATATATCTAGATGGACACCATTTGTCTTGACCGTTTTGCATATCCTCAGGAAAACTGACAAGTGTTGATTAGGGTCTTTAAGAGGACCCCCTCCATAAGAGCAATTGTTTTGCACCAAAGTGATGAGTTGAGGCTTCAACTCAAAGTTATTGGCATGGACATTTGGAGTGAGTATGCTGCTTCCATAGTTCCTTGGGTTAGAAATGGTATATGAGGCCAACACCCTTCTAGGTGGTCCATTGTTATTAGCAACATCCTCAGGTGGATTATGCAGATTGTCCTCCATAACTTGATCTTATTCTTCTGAGTCCTCTTCACCAATCACACCTGTCCCCCTTGCTTCTCTTCTAAGTCGTAGGAAGGTTCTTTTGGCTTAGAATCAAAGGAAGAAGAAGCTCCTCTCCTTCCTCCTAGCATGCACAATCACAAACAAACCAAATGAAAAATCGACACTCTAATGCTAGAGTGCTGTTAGAGGAGACATAAAGTGTCAAACAGTTAGACTGCTTTAAACTAAATAAAAAAAAATTCCTAATCTAGACTACTACTAACTTAATCATTGTCAATCTTTACCAATCCCCGGCAACGGCGCCAAAAACTTGATACGTAAAGATTAGATTTAACATATTTCTACTGGCACTACAAGAAAAACACCCATTCAGGTACACTTGAAAAGTGTAGCCAAAAGTGAAAAAAAATGATGCCTTAGGCTACGGCTACGTTTTCTGGGCTATGGCTACGCTTTTTTGGGTGATTCCTATTCAGCCGTTGCCTATTCTCAAAGGCTACACTTTTCTGCACAAAGGGCTATGCTTTTGGCGTTTGGGAATAGGGTGCACTTTTCAAGTGATGCTGTCCAGGACCAAAGGCTACGCTTTTCAGCTTCCTTTTTTGTCAGAATAGGCTACGCTTTTCAATGCTACTGCATCACCTGTGAAGCATAGCCACATTGTATACCATAGCTACTTTTTATAAGTGTAGTCTTAGGTCCCTCGTTTTTTTTTGTATACTATAACTACTGCATATAAGTGTAGCCTTAGGTCTCGTTTTTTTTTATCTCTCTCTCTCTCTCTATATATATATATATATATATATATATATATATATATATATCTCATAATTATTAATACAACATAATAGTTAATAATATGATTACATGTATAATACTTATGCATTTTTATTTAAATGAGTTGAATATTATAAAATAAAATAAATACATAATTATACTAAATAATTTCTTTATATAATAAAAATGATCTCTAACCAAAATATATTTATAATAACTACTGCATATAAGTGTAGCCTTAGGTCTCGTTTTTTTTTATCTCTCTCTCTCTCTCTCTATATATATATATATATATATCTCATAATTATTAATACAACATAATAGTTAATAATATGATTACATGTATAATACTTATGCATTTTTATTTAAATGAGTTGAATATTATAAAATAAAATAAATACATAATTATACTAAATAATTTCTTTATATAATAAAAATGATCTCTAACCAAAATATATTTATAATAATGATCCAAAAGTACTAGAATGAAGTTAATTGTAAAAATTCATACATCTCACACTAAAGTAAGCATAGCCATATCAAAATAACCATAATATCACTTAGAATTTACTACTAATACTCTACAAAAAACATATCCTACATACATAATTATCATCTAATAAAAGCCATTAGTCAACCATACATATAAAGATTCTGAACAGCACTCTATCTTAGCCAATAAACCACAATAATAATCAGCTTAATCTTCATTGCTTAATGTTCATTGTTACCCTGCATAATTATATAGAAAAGTAGTTAGAAAAATATTTATAATGACATTCGTAATTAGTGCAAAATCACTCGAACGATCACACAATCAATAAGCTCATAAATCAAACCAGCAATATTATTAACAAAATACGCAGACTTCCTATCTCTATCTCAGCATCCATATTTCTTACCATAACAAAACAGATCAGCAAACATTCAAAAACAAAAACAAGGATCCAATAGTGGAAATTCCAAAAACAAATTCACACAATAAAATAAAACAAATAAAAAAGCTACTAGAAAGCAAGCCGACTCTGACACTGACATTATATCAAACACCTTGAAGGTGAACAAAACTTGAAACGCACCAAACCCTCAATTACTAAGTTCCTTATATATATAAATCTACTACTAAAAATTAGATTCTACATCAACTACTAAAAACTAGATATAGTATACAAAATTAGATTCTACATTTACTACTAAACCATAACCAGCAGAGTACTCATGGAATTTTTGATACCTCTGCAACCAACTACAACAGCACCTGTAGCATGTGAGATTTGTTACCATCAGCTTCCTCTTCCAATTTTTCAATCTCCTCTTTTGCTGCTTGTAGTTCACTAGCAACCTGTGTCAGTTGGGTGGGGGGAATGTTACGCACAAATACAACACAATTGATAATGACTTGAATTGAAAGGAAATATTTAGTGCTCAACATGATGTGGGATCTAACAGTCAGTAGACAAAATAATGTTTACTTCCCCTTATTCACAGATTAAATAGCGCACACACACACACTCTAAGACGGACACAAGATAGTAAGTTAGATGCTATTTTTGTTTTAAAATATAGTTTTTTTATAATAAGAATAAACTAATATCTTTTTAAGAATAAAAAGGATAAAATGTCAGGTGCAATTTTATTATCCATATTGGAGTCACTCACTTCATATAATACATAAATACAAACTTAGCAACAGAAGCCAAATTAAGTTATTTTTTTCTACACTCACCACATCACTTGAGCTAGATAGAAATCCACTTACATCAACCTTTTCAAAATCCTACAATCAGTTATCAGTAATAAAATAAATTATAGTAAACAGAAAAAATAGCTATTGTGCAAAAATAATACATATACACAGTTTACCATGAAAAAGAATAAAATAACCATAAAAATGTACGAGAAACCTCTACTAACACAATTTTCGTTTGCAAAAATTCAGCTCTTATATAACAGCATATCATATCCCTTTCTAATCAACATTTAACAATATACCATACCAAAGTAATGGCAGGTACATGCTACACATAATCTAGTATAGTATATTTCCTTCGATGGAAAACCATAGACATGCAGGTGGACTTGCAAGCTTCTCTACATTCATGGCTCTTGTCTAACTACAAGCAAGATCATTGAAAAATTAAAGAAAAACTATAGAAGAAACTAAACCTTATCGTCAACGGAACCCATTTTTCTTTGAAGGCCAGAGAGTTTTGCCTGTGTATATGGAATAAAGCATATAAAAGTGTAAATCTAAAACATGTATCTCAGCCATAGCAGCCCTAGATTCAGCAGATGCAACAGCAGACAATGCATTAGCTCACTCTTTGCTCAAAACTTCAACCTACCGCATAGTGTTCTTTATGGTTTGATCACGATCTTGCATGAGTTTCCACATATTTTCCCGCTCTTCTTGTAAGTCCCTCCTGGCCTCTGCCCGTTCCCTCCGAAAAGGTACAATTTAACCCAAAAAGCACTTTCTCAAGATGAAAATTATGGTTCACTAGGTGATAGGAAGTTTCATATAGAATCAAACAGAACAAACCTCTAATTTCTTTATATACTTTTCCTTTTTAACCAATAAAACTTTCATAAGAAAATTATGAAAGAAAAATCAAAGTGAGTTGTACAATAATAATAATAATAATAATAATAATAATAATAATAATAATAATAATAATAATAATAATAATAATAATAATAACACACCTCTCGAACTTCCTCAGCACTCTGTATGGTACCCAGGCTAGCCTGCAACAGAAGCATAAGATAAGCATCATCTTGAATATACATAATATAGCAAGCTAAGATAAGCATCATCTTGAATATGCATAATATAGCAAGTAGTCTCTTACTTGTTTAGTCAGTTAGAACTGGAAAAAACACAGAAGATCTACAAAAATGCTTTCATCCCATTATCCTTACCATAACCCCACAATATCACCCAAAGCTCATTACGGGACTCATTTGTTCCTAGGCCATATCAAAGAAACACAAATAAGAAATGAGCAGTACCTGCAGGTGCTGCACCCTTTCAGATAAACTATGAACCTCATCCGATGCTCGCTTTTCTGCATTTGATAATACTTCATTTTCATGCTTCAAAACAGATAACTGACAAATAAGGGGAGGCAGTGAGTTAATAAGTAGGTAATAAATTAAAATATTACAAAAAGTAAATTGATTTTGGGTGTAAAGTGCATGTGAGCTTAAAGTTCAGAGAGGTTAAATTACTTTTCTCACTAAAAATAAAAAAAATTTACTATTCTAGGAATACCCGAAAAATGGGTATATTAGTACAAATACAATATCGATATGACAACCATTTTACATTCTTTGTGCCAACATTCTCAAAGCAATATAAACACATGAAAGGAAGATTATACAGGACTTACTACTAAGCTTGAACAAATATAGTCTTTAAGTGCAAAATCATAAAGCCTTTGCCTTTGCCTCAGTCTGGATTTTATATATATATATGCCTTTGCCTCAGTCTCTTTCATGTTAAAAGCCTTAGTCAGCTCCAAAATATCTCTAAATCAGACTGATTAAGCATGAAAAAGGAAAGTATCAATAGATTATAAACCATGGCAGTTTGTCAAAACACTGAATATCAAAAAGAAAATGGGATTCACAAGTTATAATGCAGTCAGGACATAAAATAAAATAAAAAAATCAACATAAAACTTAACTAGTGATGATATCTTGGCAAAATTAGAAATCAACCATATATCTTGGCAGCTTCCACGATGATTCTGGGCAGCTCCAGTGATGGTGCAAGACCTTCAGCAGTAGCCAAACAAAAACGTTGGTTCCCACAGTAGTAATGACAGTTACAGTAGCACAAGGAATCCGAACTCAGCAAACTCAAGGACAGAAACAGCTCAGGGCAGTGGATGTTGAATATGATTAGGACGGCAACAGGGCAGTAGCAACTCACCCTCGCTAGTGGCTCCAATCGCAGCAACTCCAAATCGACAGCAGCACCGGCTTGAACGGCAGCGGCGATGGAAGCTCAGTGACAGTCGTGGCTCCAGCGATAAGCCCTTGTAGCAGTGGCGACAGATCGACGGCTCAGGGTGAGGGAAGCTTGACAGCGCACAGCGAGACAAGCACGACAGCGGCTCCTCGCAGCTTCGTGGGTGGTCACGGCAACGAGCCTGGCTTCAACGACAGTGATCGTGGGTAGCTCCTCTCGAATCTCTTTCTCTCTCTCTCTCTCATGTGGGACACGACGGCGGCATTCAACGGGAGGGAGGATGACTTTCCGTAGCTCTGAAGGTGGCAATAGCTACAGCGGTGCTGCGATGCTGACGGCTGGGCAGGCCTTTCCTCTATTTTCTTCTTCTCTCGATCCCTCTTCTCTCTACAGTGGCTGCTTTTGTTTGTTACGTTGAAGGAGGGTGAGGTTGCGGCTGTTAGTGTTAGAAAGTGGGGAAATTAGGATTTTCTGAGTTAACTTGGGGATTTTGGAATTTAGGGTTAGAAATTTGGGATGTTACAGTGAGTGGTGATGGCGCAGAGTCTTCTCTGGGTTAGGGGTAGCGCAAAGAAGGGAAAAACTAAGGTAGGGTTTTATGTTTTTATTTTATTTGGCTAAGTGTTTGTATGTCTATCATTTGCTGAATATTGAAAAAAATTTTACTAAGTGTTGGACATTTGGCTTGAGATACATTAGGCAACACTTTTAAAGCGCACCTGAAACTTGACAAATAGGTTACTCTTTAAAAGTGTACTCTTTGGTGTAAAAGGTGAACCCATAGCTTTTAAGATAAGGCTACGCTTTATAAGTGATATTTATAATATCTAAGACTACACTTTCCAAGTGATGCCACAAATGTGTTTTCTATTCTCCTACAAAAAAAACACGAAGAAAGTAGTCTATTCTAGGAATAGGCTACGCTTTTCAAATGTAGCCTAAAAAAAGTGTGGCTGAATGGGTGTTTTTCTTGCAGTGCGGTAAGTATACCGGATCGTATCAAGTAGTAAGACTCACAAGAGTGAAGTTGATCCCACGGAGATTGGTGGATTAAGTAATTTTAGTTAAATAATACTCTAGTTAGGCAAACAATTTGTTATTTCTTGATATATTAAACATGAAAATAAAGTGCAGAATTATAAATGACAAGGAATTGAAATGACTGAAAGTAAAAGAGAATGAATTAAATGACTGAGAATGTAATGACAGAAACTTAAAGTGCAAGAAATTGAGAACTGAAATGTAAATAGCAGATGCGTAAATTGTGAGAAAGTAAAAGCTGAATTGTAAATGGCAGAAACGATAAATTGCAGTAATGTAAACAAGGGAATGAAGTAGTGGGTAATTAGGAGTTCAACATAACAGAAGTAAAGATTTTATAAGGGTGAGATGACTAGAAATTAGAGATGTTGATTTCTCATGAATTAATGGTGATCAATTCCTTCTCAATCATGTGAATAGATCTATGGCGGATTATGAATAATTGGATCCCAATCTCTTGGTGATTCAATTTCTCTTATCACAAACAATTGCCAATCTCTTGATCTAACTGCTCATGAGAAGAGGTGAAGATCAATTTCTAATCCCAAATGCCACACAATTCCCAGGATTTCAATTCAGGGTGGTTACATCTCACATACCAACCCATAATATATCAATCAAGCAAATTATGAGAGGATAAACTCCAAACTAAATTCTATGACTCCTTTCTCAAGTTTATTACACAATTCAAATAGATTCAATCCCTATCTCAATAGTAATTGAATCTGTGAAGAAAAAGAGTCTCCTCTTAGAAAACTCAACTTGAATTGAGAAGAAAAGAAAAAGTATTAATTCATTGAAAACCAACAGAGCTCCACCCCCTAGTGAAATAGGGTTTAGTGACTCATAGCTCTAAATACAAACAGAAATTCAAAACTGGAAATTAAACTAAGCATAGAAAAGAAAAGGAAAATAAAACTATAAGCAAAAGTGAAATTGAATGTGATGTAAAGTCTGAGCCGAAAGTAAAGTGCAAAAGTACAAAAATATCTAAAAGAAAAGGAAGTAAAAAGAAGATCCAGAAGAAGTCCCAAATAATTCAAGATGCCACCTATTTATACTAATATACTTGCTTCTTCATGTGTACCTTGAAATTCTTCAAAGTGGGCTTTTTGGTTCATGAAAGATTCAGCTCCCAGGATGGCGTAGCGTTCTTTGAGAGGACGTAGCGCACGTGCATCCACGCATACGTGTCACCCACACGTGCGCGTCATCAAGCTTTTTGGCACTTGTCACGCGTACACGTCACGCACGCGTACGCGTCATCTTCAGCGCTCTTTGAAAAGAGCCTTGCGCTCGCGTCCAAGGGCGCTCTTCCACGCGTACGCGTTATCCACGCGTGTGCGTGGCCTTTTGAAAATAGCACTTTCTCGCCGACACTTCATCCATGCGTGCGCGTGGTATTCAAAAATGTCAATTTCACGCGTACGCGTCACCCATGCGTACGCGTCACTAGCTATATTTAGCACTCTCACGCATACGCGTTACCCACGCCTACGCGTCACCAGCTAATTTTCAATACCAACTTTGTAACTCTATAAGGCGCCCTTTGGTGAAGAGCGTAGTGCCAAGGGCGCTATCTTGGTCATATGGTGTTGTGCAGGAGAGCGTAGTGCTATTCAAATCAGCGTACCGCTACCCTGGGCTTTGAAGCGCTCTTTGCAAGGACGCTGCGCCAAAGGTGCTCTCCCCCTCTATTCCTCTATTCCTGGTCACAAAACAAAATTGCATCAAAGCTCTGTTCCCTTATGGAATTAATTCTAGTAATTCATTCATTCAACATTTTCTTGAGTTAATTGCATAGAATTGATCAAAAATAATTTAGTCCTTGACACATTAGCGCATGAAGATAAAATTAATCAAAGTGCTTGTTTATTTCAACAAAAACTCATGAAACTGAGCTAAAATTAATGAAACTAACTAGCTAATCTAGCTAAGATGCAAACGCATCAATGCCAGATCCAGGTGATGAGTTTAAATTCACACCCCATTCAAAATTGGTGAATTAGTTCTTTTGGCAAGTGCACCAAAATTATCATCAAGTAATAACCCACAGTGGAGTGGGATCGTATCCACAGAGATTGGAAAATTCGAGCAGTTTTAATCAATTGATAAATTAGTCAAGCGGATCAATAGGATTATAAAGTGCAGAATTGTAAATGACATAAATGTAAATGACTATAATGTAAATAAAAGCAATAAAGTGCAGGAATATAAATGGCAGAATGTAAAGTGCAGAATCATAAATGACTTGAATACAAATGGGAATGGGGAATTGCTGAATGTAAAAATAAGCTGTAAAGAAATGGATAGATAAGAATGGGGAAATTCATTGAGATTGGGAGATGTTGTCTTTTTGGATCAAATCTAGCTTATATCCTCTTCAATCATGCAACTCATTGACCTCTTGGCAATCATGATTGATTGAGCCCCAATCCCTTGGTGACTCAATCTCTCAGATCTTGATCAATAGCCAATTTCTTGGTCTAATTGCTCATGAAGAGAGATATGCTTGGTCCCTGATTATACCACACACCATTGTAGGTCCAAGTAGAGGGAGGATTATATGTCACATATCCAAACACTAAAACCCAGATTCTACTCTAGTGTGAGAAGGGATTTCAAGCATGGTTTCATGTTTCCTTTCCCAATGTTCCCATGAAACCCAATTGCATTCAATCTCTTTCCCAAGATAATTGAATACTAAGCATTAACAACGAAATTCCTTCTAGCCAATCAAAGAGAATATGAAGAGAAAAATAATTTCACTATTATCAATCCATCAAGTACAACAGAGCTCCCTCTCTCAATGAGAGGGAAGTTAGCTACTCATAGCTCAAAGAGTACTCAGAAGTGAAGTGTAAAAGTGGATCTAAAACTGACTGCTTAACCCCCTTCTTCAGTACTCCTTGGGGGTATTTATACTACTCCTAGTAAAATAAAAGAATTACAAAAGTGAAAAAGGAAAATTACATTTTAGAGGGAAAAGAAAACACTCAATAAGCGTGACTTCTCAGCTGGCGTCTGGCTGGCGCTTTTCTGGCGTGTCACGTGCCCTTCATTTCCAGCTTGGCGTGCCACGTCCAATCCTTCAAGTGGCACGCTCGTCCCTCTAACAACCTTGCCGTGCCACGTCTTCGAACTCAAGTGGCATGCCCCTTGCTTTTCTCACTTCTCTTTGCCTCTGGAAACTTGAACTGGCGTGCCACGCCCAAGGTCTGGTGTGCCACGCCCTTGCTCTATGTCTGGCTAGGCTTCTCTGGAAAGTTGAACTAGCGTGGCACGCCCAGGGTCTGGCGTGCCACGCCCCTTTTGTGAATGAGTGGTTCCTCTGTTTGGCGTGCCACGCCACAAACTCAAGTGGCACACCCCAATGCTTCTTTGCTCTCAGAATGACACTGGCGTGCCATGCCTGGTTGCTTAAGTGGCACGCCTAAATGAAGAATGGTGAGTGGCGTGCCACGCCTTTGATACCAAGTGGCACGCCCCATGTAAATGGCCTCCTTCATTCTCTCTGGAAACTTATACCAGCGTGCCATGCCTACAGGCTGGCGTGCCACGCCCATGATCTTATCTTGGTTCCAGTAGTTGGCGTGCCACGCCTCAGCCTTCAAGTGGCACGCCATAGTGAAATGCTAAGGTTGGTGTCCCACGCCTTCGATACCAAGTGGCACGCCCAATCCTTGCTTTTGTCCTCTCTGTGCATTGGCGTGCCACGCTTGGTTGCTCAAGTGGCACGCCTAAGTGAGGTTGAGAGGTTGGCGTGCCACGCCTTCAACTTCAAGTGGCACGCCCAGTCTTCAATTGCCTTCAGCCCCTTCTCTGGATTGTTGTACCAGCGTGCCACGCCATGCTGCTCAAGTGGCACACCTATGAATTTGTGAACTCTTCAAGCTTGGCGTGCCATGCCTGGGTTCTCAAGTGGCATTCCCAAGTGACTTCTTGGAGCTGGCGTGCTACGCCTTCGATACCAAGTGGCATGCCATAGTGGAGGTTCTTCTTGGAATGATGAGTTGGCGTGCCATGCCCCTTTGCTCAAGTGGCATGCCCATAGTAGTTGATGGGTCAGGCGTGCCACGCCCAACCTGGCGTGCCACGCCCCTTTTGTGTCCTCCATTTGGCTCTCTGGAATTTTGTATTAGCGTGCCACGCCCAGTATCTGGCATGCCACCCCCACATGCATGCTTGGACTTCTTCTTTGGACTTTAGTACTGGCGTGCCACACCCAGCTCCTGGCGTGCCACGCCAGTGCATTTTTGTGGCGTTTTCTTCAAGTAGCACGCTAGTTTCACACGCCCAGCTTCTTGTTTGTCTTCTACCCATTTTTTGATGCTTTTCTCACCTGAAATTCAGCACAACTCATCTCAAAGTAGTGTACCATAATATTCATCAAATAATGCATGAATTGTACTGATCAAATGAGATTTATGCTCTTTTATGGTCTTCTTTATGCAAGAAAGAAGGGTAGATGATGCAAGTCATCACAACACCAAACTTAAGTTTTGCTTGTCCCAAGCATATCAATGTGAGTAAACCTTTATAACTTAAGGCTTTGGCTTTGAGTGATTTCAAGACAACTAAGAGTAAGACTAAGTGTTCAACACATGTATGAATGTTTTAATGTCATGGGAAGCTCTTGGATCCTTGAGGGTTCTTTCAGGTATAGGCTTTAAGGGTCCTTTCTATTGATTGTCACCTTGAAGTAGTAAGGGTTGTTTTACTTTCTTGACCACGACTCTAAGTGTTTTGTCTTAAGACAACCCTTTAATTAAGCTTTCAATTAGCACTCCCAAACCAGTTGGTTTTAGGGTACTAGGTGTTGAGACACCCCTAAGAATTTACTTGCCCAGGTCTCTTCTTGACACATCCTCACCACAAGCATCTACTAAGATCTTTAATTCTTTTTGAGCTTTTTAATGTTTCTTTTTCTATCCCAGTAGTTGATGCTCAGAGCCTTGGGTCTTTATTGCTTACTACCTCTTGGTTCTATGGATATTCAAGGAACACCCTTTGCCCTTCCCTGGTTATGCCTTCTAGGACTAGTTGCTCTCCATGACTTATTTTCTTTTTAGTTCATCCAAGGTTCTACACTTAGTTTCTTATTTCTTAGTTTGTTTGATGATCTCTCTTGGCCTTGGTCTCTCTCATTGTTTTTTCACAACTCACAGTGACTTATGTAGACAAACTCTACTTTTATTTATGTTGAAATGAAGACTTGAAATACATGGCATTTTCTTTCTTGAAAAAAAAAACTCATAAAGACTTCAAACAGGAATTTAAAACTAAGCATAAAGCATAAACTATCCTAGCATGATTATTTATTCAAAAAGTAAATAAAACAAAAACTTAAAAAAGATTTCAGAAATTAGAAAGTGTGAACCCTGGGACTCAAGAACCTTGAGCAGCTTCATCTTTAGTTCATTAGCCCCTTCCCTTTGTCCTTTTTCTTGGAGGGGGAGGAGCCACCTTCATCTGGCTTGGAGAAACCTTCTTGTGCTTTGGCATCCTTGGGCTTCCAAAATCCTGCCCTCCACATATAATTCCTTTCATCCTCCTTATGTTTGGCTAGGATTTTCTCCTGTCTTGCACTTAGCTCTTTCATTCCTTGCATGAAGGTTGGGTATCCTGGGTTTAGAGCGGCTATGGCGTTACACAAGTGATTCAGCTTTGCTTGTGTGTTGATGTCATACTGCCTCCTGGATATGGTTCTGGCATCATCGAGATGTCTGAATTCGGCCAAGTTCCTCTGTTGCCATTTGCCATGCTCTACTATTTTGTCTAGTGCACTTCGCACCTCTCCCCAGTCAAATTATTCTTGCTGCTCCTTCCTCATATGCTCCCAATTCCCTTGGAGTTGTTGAATATTTTGGTTGACTTGGATCCATTGTTGTTGTTGAGTTTCTTTGAGTTGATTGACATCTTCCCTCAAGTGGTGTAGATCTCCCTTCATTTGGTGTACATCTCATTACAAATACTCCCAGGTGAATCCCTCTGAAAATTACTGATATTGGTATTGTGGTGGTGGTTGAAGTGCTAGGAATTGAGGTTGCTCTTCTACCTATTCTTCTTCTTGTTGTTGTTGTGGTTCATGGGCATGAGCTCTTCGTTCTCTGGCCCTGTTGAGTGGGTGAACAGCTACCACCTTGGCCATCTTTTTGGCAGTTATGAACTTGGCTTGCTTCACAAGCACTTCATCAATGATCTTTTCAACTCCAGCCTCATCACATAGCCTCTGTATAATGCTGGAGAATGCCAACCTTGTGTTGTCACTGGTGCTTTTCAGCACTTTGTTGATGTTGTTGGTAATCATCTCCCCCACGTTGATGTTCTCTCCTTTCATGATGCTGTAGATGAGTATAGCTCTCTCCTTGGTCACCTCTGAAGTGTTGGATGTGGGGATTAGGGACCTCCTCACAAATTCAAGCCACCCTCTAGCTTGGGGGCTCAAATCTCTTCTCCTCAATTGATTTGGTATCCCATCCTTATCATTTATCCAATGCACATGCATCACACAAATTTCATTCAGGATCTCATCAAACCCAGGGTGTTGCTGCTTCATTCTTTTTTCATAGTTCCGAGTGGAGCTTGTCCTCTTCACCATTAGCATTCTTTCTATGCTAGAGGGACTGTAGTCAATGGACTTCCCCTTACATAGCTAATGTAGCCATAGTGTTGCCCTGGTTTAGGCACTGCGTTGGCATAGAATTCCCTCACCAAGCTCTTTACCACTTTCCTTGGTGGGTTGCATAGAAGTGACCAACCTCTATTGTTGATCTCAATGTTGATTTCAATGTGCTCGTTCCTCCCTAGTTGAAACCCAACTTCTAGAATGATCTCCCTCTCACTCACCCAACCATAGAATTGATTTTGGTTGAATGCGGAGAGGAATTTGTAGTCATTGAAGGAGCTTGAGGATCCAGAGGTTGGTTGCTTGATTTTTCTTTTCTTTGAGGCTGAGCTTTTTGGTGGTGCCATGAAGTTGAGAGAGTGTGTTTGAGGGTGAAAAAAAATTGGGGGTTGCAAGAAAGAGCAAGCAAAACAACATTTTGCTCGAACACCAAATTTAGGACTTGATTGTCCCAATCAAGAAAAAAAAAGAAAGAAAGAAAGTATGGAAAGAGATGGTAAAAATTGAACAGAGAAAGGAAGGTGAGCGTTGTATGCTCTTCGTGTGTGATTGGGGTTGTTGAAGTGGAATAGGAGATGGGGAAGTGAGGCTTTTATAATGGGTGAATGGTGTGGTTCGAAGGGTGGGAAATAAAAATGGTTAAATGTTTTTCCACTTGGGGAGTGGCGCCTAGCGTGGGAAGATGCGCCAACTCTTTTCTCACAGTGTCTTCTGCATGTGTTGAGTTCCAAAGTGCAAGTACACTTTGACTTCCTTGCTTTGTGAGTTGTTTACCATGTGGGTCCCATCTTCTCTCCTGAAATGAAACTGAACCCATTAGTAATGACAAAAGAACCCCTTCACATTCCTTCTCATCAAGAGTGAATTGGATTGCAACTGATGGGTGTCCCTTGGGACACCAAACTTAATTCTTTAGCATCTTGATAAATTGGTTTCATCATTGTGTATTTAATGTGTTCATAAGAGTAGAATAACATCAATCTTTTCATTTTCTTTTGATTCCAATTCCTCTGAACTCATTAAATCATGTTCATGTTCTTACCCAAAGCATTAAGTGCTTTCAAATAAGGTGACTTGGGCTGCTAGGTGATTCTTAGTGGTGGCCACACCAAACTTAATCTTTGGGCTTACTCTTCAAGATTAGGCTATTAATTGTCTGTAAGTCTAGATTAAGTGGGTAGAAGGCCACACTAAACTTAGCAATTTAGCTAGTTCTCAGCCCATTCACTCATCATGATTTATGCCTTCATCAAGTTGCAATTCCATAATAGAAAGAAATAAAAGAGTGTAAAAAAAAATCTAGCTACCAAAGTTAATATCAAACTTTCTAACCTACAATTATAAACTAATCCTAAATTGATACTGTAACCATAAAGTGAGACTGAAAATTAAACTATCTAAAGCAATAGATTTTAAACTACTTCTAAGAAAAGCAATTAAATCAAAAAGGATAAAGTGTTGGGGTGCCTCCCAACTAGCGCTTCTTTGTTGTCATTAGCTTTACATTCCTTCATCTTCAGCTGAGCTTGTAGCTCACTCTCTGCTTCATCTTCATCTTCATCATAGTTTAACATCTTTAGAGCCCAAAATGCTCTATGCTCAAGTTCAACTGGTAAGTGACAAGCCTTGCCATATACCAGTTGGTATGGAGACATCCCAATGGGAGTCTTATAGGCTGTTTTGTAGGCCCATAGTGCATCATCCAGCTTCTTAGACCAATTCTTTCTTGAGCTTCCAATAGTGTTTTCAAGGATTCTTTTTAGCTCTTTGTTGGAAATTTCAGCTTGCCCGTTGGTCTGTGGGTGGTATGGAGTTGTCACTTTGTGCTTTACTCCATATCTGAGAAGGAGTATCTCGAGTTGTTTATTGCAGAAGTGTGTCCTTCCATCACTAATGAGAGCACTGGGAACTCCAAATCTGCTGAAGATGTTCCTTCTCAAGAAGCTTATCACAACCTTGTTGTCACTTGTTGCAATGGCTATAGCTTCTATCCATCTTGAGACATAATTAACAGCCACCAACATGTAGCTATTTGAGTAGGAGGTTGGGAAGGGTCCCATGAAATCAATCCCCCATACATCAAATAGCTCCAACTCTAGTATGAATTGCTATGGCATCTCATTTCTCTTTGTTTGATTACCAACTCTTTGGCATTCATTACACCTTGACACCATTTCCTTGGCATCCTTAAACATTGTTAGCCAGTAAAATCCAGATTGAAGCACTTTTGCTGCTGTCCTTTCTCCACTAAAGTGACCTCCATATGCGGATCCATGGCACTGCCATAATACTTCATGCCCTTCTTCATGGGATATACACCTTCTTAGGATTCTATCAGCGCACTTTTTGAACAAATAAGGGTCATCCCAGATGTAGTGTTTGGCATCCCTGATTAGCTTCCTCCTCATGTGCTTATTGATGTTTGTTGGTAGCTCCCCAATAACCTTGAAGTTGGCTATGTTTGCAAACCAAGGGGCTACTCGAATCATCATCAATTGTTCATCAGGAAAGCTTTCATTGACTGCTACTTGCTGCATCTCTTCTTCTTGTGGGATCTTTGAGAGGTGGTCAGCTACCTTGTTCTCTGCTCTGCTCCTATCTTTAATCTCAATATCAAATTCTTAGAGCAGCAGGATCTACCTTATTAGTCTGGGCTTAGATTCTTGTTTGGTAAGCATGTATTTGAGTGCTGCATGATCAGTGAACACAATTACTTTTGAGCCAATGAGATATGATCTAAACTTGTCAAAAGCAAAAACTATGGCTAAAAGTTCTTTCTTCGTGGTGGTATAGTTCCTTTGATTCTCATTAAGAACCTTGCTAGCATAGTAAATAACATGTACTAGCTTGTCTTTCCTCTGTCCTAGAACAGCACCAACAGCAAAATCAGATGCATCACACATTAGTTCAAAGGGAAGATCCCAGCTTGGTGGTGCTATAATAGGTGCAGAGGAGAGTTTTTTCTTAAGTTCATCAAAGGCTATCATGCACTCTCTATCAAAAACAAAGGGAGTATTTAAGACAAGTAGGTTGCTAAGGGGTTTTGCAATCTTTGAAAAGTCTTTGATAAACCTCCTATAGAACCCAGCGTGTCCCAAAAAACTTCTGACTGCATTGACATTGCAAGGTGGAGGTAATTTTTCAATTACTTCCACTTTTGCCTTGTCCACTTCTATGCCATCTTTTGAAATCTTGTGACCAAGAACCACCCCTTCAGTCACTATAAAATGGCACTTCTCCCAGTTTAAAACTTGGTTGGTTTCTTGACACCTTTTTAGCACAAGAGCAAGATGGTATAGGCAATCAGAATATGAGTTCCCAAATACAGAGAAGTCGTCCATAAATACTTCTATGAACTTCTCAATCATGTCTGAAAAAATGGAGAGCATGCATCTTTGGAATGTTACAGGTGCATTGCACAATCTAAAGGGCATTCTCCTATAAGCAAAGACACCATATGGACAAGTAAATGAAGTTTTTTCCTTATCCTTTGGGTCTACAACAATTTGATTGTAGCCCGAATACCCATCTAGGAAGCAATAGTACTCATGTCCTGCCAGTCTTTCAAGCATCTAGTCCATGAAAGGTAGGGGGAAGTGATCTTTCCGGGTGGCTTCATTAAGTTTCTGGTAGTCAATGCACATACGCCATCCGGTCACTATCCTTGTGGGTATCAATTCATTCTTCTCATTTGCCACAACAGTGATCCCTCCCTTCTTAAGGACTACTTGCACCGGGCTTACCCAAGGGCTGTCTGAGATGTGGTAGATCACCCCTGCTTGCCACAATATCAGCACTTCTTTCTGAACCACTTCATTCATAGTTGGGTTCAGCCTCCTTTGTTGTTGTCTTGAAGGTTTAGCATCCTCTTCAAGTAGGATTTTATGCATACACATTGAAGGGCTGATCCCTTTTAAGTCTGCAAGTGTCCAGCCTATGGCATCCTTGTGTTGTCTTAACACTTGGATGAGCTCCTCTTCTTGTTCCTTACTCAGACTTGAATTTATGATCACTGGATGAGTGTTGTTGGCACCCAGATATGCATATTTCAAGCTGGGTGGTAATGCTTTCACCTCTAGTTTTGGTGACTCTGCATCTTTGTTGCTTGTAGTGGTTAGCTTGATTGAGTTTCCCATGGTTGCTTGTGGTAATTCTCCATCTGGTGCTTGTTCCATCTCTATGGTTCCTCCACATTGTTCTTCTTCCAAGACTTCTTGAACTATTTATTCCATGGTGTCTACTAGCATGCATTCTCCTATAGATTCCTTGGGGTAACTCATTGCTTTGAAGATATTGAAGACCATTTTCTCTTCATGCAACCTCAAGACTAGTTCCCCTTTTTGCACATCGATGATGGCTCCAGCAGTAGCTAGGAATCGTCTTCCTAGGATAATTGACGTGTTGACCTCTTCTTTCATGTTCAGCACAACAAAATCAGTAGGGAAAATAAACTCTCCTACTTTTACTAGCAAGTCTTCCACCACCCCATATGGAAACTTAAATGTTCTGTTAGCCAATTGGAGTGCCATTCTTGTTGGCTTGGCTTCCTCAATCTTCATCCTTCTCATCATGGTCAGTGACATAAGATTTATGCTAGCTCCCAAATCACACAAAGCTTTCTCAATGGTGATGTCTCCTATGATATAGGGAATTTGGAAACTCCCTAGGTCTTTCAGCTTTTGAGGTAGCTTCTTCTGTATGATGGCACTGCATTCTTCAGTCAAGATTATGGTTTCTTTTGCTTCCCAGTTTCTCTTTTTGGTTATAAGCTCCTTCAAAAATTTAGCATAGAGTGGCATTTGTTTTAATGCCTCAGCAAATGGTATGTTGATTTGGAGCCTCTTGAAGATCTCTAGGAACTTAGAAAACTAGCCATCATTCCCATCTTTTCCCAATCTTTGTGGGTATGGTGCCTTTGGCACATAAGGCTTCAAGACTGGTTTTGGTGGAGGTGGAGTAGGGATTTCTTCTTCATCCTTGTTCTCATGCTTTGCTGTAGCTTCTTCAAGCTTGTCTTTGCTTGGGGTTCCTTCCTCTACAACCTTTCCACTTCTTAGAGTAATGGCTTTGTATTTCCCTCTTGGGTTAGCCATGGTATCACTAGAAATGTGTGTATGGGAAGTGGGATTTACTTGGACAAAATCCCCACTTGTGCTTCCAACTTTGAGATTGCTGCGCCTTGATTTTTCAGATTTGACCTGTATTCCTCTTGATTAGCATCTATCCTTCTTTCAGTTTGTGCTTGACTGTCCATGAGGGTGGAGACTGCTCTTGTAATTTGTGAGGACAGTTGTGCTATTGCAGCTTCCATCCTCTCAAAGTTGCTCTTGATTTCACATGGTTGCATAATTGAGGATGGTGCATCTTGATTGAGGTTGTTGTGTATGGGTTGGTTACTATGGTATGATGTATTTTGTGAGTTGTGGTAGGGTCTATGGTTCCCTGTTTGATGGTTGGGGTTGTGGTTGAAATGCTGATTTGATGAATAAGGCTTGTTGTGGTCCTAGTTGTGGTTTTGTTGATTTCTCCACCCAAAGTTTGGGTGGTTCTTCCAGCCTGGGTTGTATGTCTTAGAGTGTGGGTCATTGATGGGATATTTTTGTGGAAAAAAACGAATTTCTCCAAAACACCCAAAACTAACCGGCAAGTGCACCGGGTTGCATCAAGTAATAATAACTCACGGGAGTGAGGTCGATCCCACAGGGATTGAAGGATTGAGCAATTTTAGTTTAGTGGTTGATTTAGTCAAGCGAATCAAGATTTGGTTGAGAGATTTGTGATTTGCAGAATTTAAATTGCATAGAAAGTAAAGGGAATGGGTAAATTGCATGAAATTAAAGAGCAGAGAAGGTAAATGTGCTGAATCTTAAAGAACAAGAAATTAAATGGCAGAAACTTAGAACGCAAGAAATGTAAATTGCAGAATCTTAAAGTACAAGAAATGTAAATGGCTTGAATTGTAAAGGGAATTGGGAGTTGGATTTGCAGAGATAAATCAAGGAAAAGTAAAATTGCAACAAGCAGAGAAGTAAAGGATGACTGGAATTGAACCGGATCTTAAAACAGAAATGTAAATGAGATAAAAAAAGCATTAAACAGAGGATGTGAAATTGGAATTCAGATCTCAGGACCCAAGAGACTAGATAACTGATGGGATATTTTCGCGGAGAAATGAATTTCTCCAAAACACCCAAAAATAACCGGCAAGTGCACCGGGTCGTATCAAGTAATAAAACTCACGGGAGTGAGGTCGATCCCACAGGGATTGATGGATCAAGCAACTTTAGTGGGTGATTAGTTTAGTCAAGCTAACATTGAGTGATTTGAATGACAATTGAAGCCAACAGAATGTAAACTTGCAGGAATTATAAAGTGCAGAAAGTAAAATTGCAAGTAACTTAAAGAACAAGGATGTAAAATAGCAAGAATCTTAAATTGCAAGAAAAGTAAATTGCATAAAAGTAAAGGGGACTGGGTGCAGGGAAATTAAATGAAAGCAGTAAATCAAAGCTTAAAACAATCGCAAGGAAATTAAAATTGCATGAAAAGTAAATTCAGATCACAGTGGCTCAAATGTAAAATGCAGAGGAACACACGTGCAGGAAAGTAAATGAGATTTGCAGCAGGCTTAATGTAAATTGAATTGAGGAACCGAACAGAAAATGAAATGCAGTTCAATTGTGAAATTTAAAAAGACAAGTAAAGATCTCAGGAAATCAATGAGACTAGAAAACAAGTCTAGATCTCAATTCCTTCCTTGATCCAACAGTAAACAATTTGCAGAAGAAATTGTAAATTGCAAAGAAAGTAGATGAAGAAGCAAGTAACCGAAACTGAAATTCAATTAAGCAGAAAATTAAACAAGATCCCAAGGTGAGATTGAAACAGAATTTCTTCAATTCTCCACCCAAAATCCAAGACAAGAAAAATAAAGAGTGCTGGGCAAGAACAAGGAAGAAGAGAGATCAATTCTCCTCCCAAATTCTCTTGAATTAAAACAACAATGCTAAGAAAAATAAAAGTGAGCTCTAAGCAAAATTCAAAAGAAAGCTATTCTGAAAAACAAAAAGGGAAGCTCTCTGAATAACTTGAATTCTATCCTATTTATACACTTTCTTCAAATGATCTTCAAGCCTTGAGTTGGGCCTTTGCTCTTGGTGGAATTGGGTTGAGAGAGGCCTTGGTTGATTGCTCTTGGAGTTTGGAGAGGAACCAAAGTGAACCAATTGAACCGGGTTGAAGTTTTGCAAAAGTTTGAGTAAAAGTTTGAGGCTAACTTTTACTCTAACTTTTACTATCAGCCTCCATGCTTTGCTGCTATCCACGTTGGGGCAAAAGTTAGGGGTCTAACTTTTGCTCCAACGTTGGCCTCCTTATGTGTACTTATGGCGCCAACGTTAGCCCAAAAGTTAGAGGCTAACGTTGGCACAAACTTTTGCTCCCCCTTTGTATTGTTCATGTGCCAACGTTAGCCCAAAAGTTAGAGGTTAACGTTGGCGCAAACTTTTGGTGGCCAGGGGGTGTTTTTCTCATGCCAACGTTAGCCACAAAGTTAGGGGCTAACGTTGGCGCAAACTTTTGGTGCCCAGGGGGTGTTTTTCTCATGCCAACGTTAGCCACAAAGTTAGGGGCTAACGTTGGCGCAAACTTTTGGTGCCCAGGGAGTAACTTTCATGTGCCAACGTTAGCCCAAAAGTTAGGGGCTAACGTTGGGGCTAACTTTTCACCCAAAAGTTTGTGCAAAAGTTTGAGGCTAACTTTTGGTCCAGCTTTTTGCTTCCTAGTTCATTTTCACTTATTCCATTGTCCTCTTTTTACTCCTAGCCATTCCTTCTTGCTTCAACCTTTCTCCAAGCTTTCTTCACCTATCATTAATCAACCAAACACATCAAAGCTATGCTTAAAATCATGAGATATTCATTTTATCATAATATGTGACAATTATAGCATAAAACCTCATGAAATAGCATGAATTCATACATGGTTGATTAAATCAAAGGAAGCATGAAAATCTACCCAATTGGCTTGCTTATGGCTCAAGAAAGTGCATAAAACCTATTGAAAACAAATGAAAAAGCATAGAAAAACATGACATGGTGACATGTCATCAATAACCAAGTCTAGATCTCAATGCCTTCCTAGATCCAACAAGAAAAATTGCAAAGAAATTGTAAATTGCAAAGAAAGTAGATGAAGAAGCGATTAACCGAAACTGAAATTCAATTAAGCAGGGAATTAAACAAGATCCCAAGGTGAGATTGAAACAGAAGTTCTTCAATTCTCCACCCAAGATCCGAAGCAAGAAAATTAAAGAGTGCTGCGCAAGAACAAGGAAGAAGAGAGATCAATTCTCCTCCCCAATTCTCTTGAATTAAAACAACAATGCTAGAATGTAAAAGTGAATTCCCAATCAAACCAGAAAAGAAAGCTCTATATGAAAACTAAAAAGGGAATCTCTCTTAAAAACTTAAATCCTATGCTATTTATACACTTTCTTCAAATGGTCTTCAAGCCTTCAATTGGGCCTTTGCTCTTGATGGAATTGGGTTGATAGAGGCCTTGGTTGATTGCTCTTGGAGTTTGGAGAAGAACCGAATTGAACCGGGTTTGGAATCATGAAAGCTTGAGTAAAAGTTTGAGTAAAAGTTTGAGGCTAACTTTTACTCCAACTTTTCACATCAGCCACCCTTCTTTGCTGATACCAACGTTGGGGCAAAAGTTAGGGGTCAAACTTTTGCTCCAACGTTGGCCTCCCTTTGCATACTCATGGCGCCAACGTTAGCCAAAAAGTTAGAGGCTAACGTTGGCGCAAACTTTTGCTCTCCAGGGTGTGTTTTTCATGCGCCAACGTTAGCCAAAAAGTTAGGGGCTAACGTTGGCGCAAACTTTTGCTCTCCAGGGTGTTGATTTGTGATGCCAAAAGTTAGCCAAAAAGTTTGAGGCTAACTTTTGCTCCAGCTTTTTGCTCCCTGGTTCATTTTCAATTAATCCAAAAGTTTGAGCTAAAGTTTGAGGCAAACTTTTGCTCAAACTTTTTGTCCTCTCTTCCTCCTAGCCATTCCTTCTTGCTTCAACCTTTCTCCAAGCTTTCTTCACCTATCATTAATCAACCAAACACATCAAAGCTATGCTCAAAATCATGAGATATTCATTCTTTCATAATATGTGACAATTATAGCATAAAACCTCATGAAATTGCATTAATTCATACATGGTTGATTAAATCAAAGAAAACATGAAAATCTACCCAATTGGCTTGCTTATGGCTCAAGAAAGTGCATAATTCAGTTGAAAACAATAGAAAAAGGCTAGTGAAACTAGGCTAAGATGACTTGTCATCAGTCATATGGTAGTCTGGATGAATTGTTCACATAATTGGCTTGTTCCCAGTCACCTTCAGATTCTGGTGCATTCCCTTCTTGTTGAGGAGTTTGGTCTTGAATGACTGAGGCTTGGTTGGCCTCCATCCTTTTGGTTAGAGCTGCTATTTGAGCTGCAATTGCTTTGTTCTGAGCTAACAAAGCATCTACAGAGTTGAGCTCTAGCACTCCCTTCTTCTGAGTCCTTTCTGAAGCATAGAAATACTCATTTTTAGCTACAGTCTCAATGACATCTATGGCCTCTTCAATGGTTTTCTTTTTGTTGAGTGAGCCTCCTGAAGATTGATCCACAGCCTTCTTTGCTTCATAGGATAGTCCTTCATAAAAGATGTGTAGTTGTACCCATTCATTGAACATTTCTGGTGGGCATCTTCTTCTCAAGTCTTTGAATCTCTCCCAGGCCTCATAAAGTGTTTTTCCATCTTTTTGTCTGAAAGTTTGCACCTCATCTCTCAGCCTATTGATTCTTTATGGAGGGTAAAATCTTGCAAGGAATCTGTTCACGACCTCATTCCATGTAGTTAGACTATCCTTGGGGAATGATTCTAACCACTTTACTACCTTATCTCTGAATGAGAAAGGGAACAAGAGTAGTTTGTAGATGTCGGGGTGTACCCGTTGGACTTTACAGTATCACATACCCTCAAGAATGTGCTGAGATGTTGATTAGGGTCTTCTTGAGCACTTCCTCCATATGAGCAATTGTTCTGAACAAGTGTAATAAGCTAAGGTTTCAGCTCAAAATTATTGGCATGAATTGTTGGAGCCTAAGACTCTCCTTTCTTGCCCATCATGATTTACTGGGCCTTCTCTGGCATGGTTGTGAGCTTCTTCTTCATGGTGGTTCTCTATATTATCCTCCATGTCTGTTTCAAAACACTCTTCCTCTTCCTCAGCACCAACGACTCATTTCCCTCTTGCTTCCCTCCTTAATCTAAGGAAGGTCCTCTTAGGTTCAGAATCAAAGGAAGTTGAAGCACCGCTTCTTCTACCTGTCATACAACCAACGAGGCAAAAAGAAAGAAAGAAAATGAATGAAGAAATTACTTTTGTTAGAGTAGTTGTTAGTGTAAGTGGTGCAATTAATCAAACAGTAAGAAGAGTGGAAATATGGATGATAAAAATAATCAAAGAAGAACGAAATAGAACTCAAAATAAAAGAAAATAAAAAGGTGCTAAATAAAATAAAATAACTAGGAATTTAAATTGCTTAATCTAGCTCTCTAATCGATTTAATCACTGTCAAATATAAACCAATCCCCGGCAACGACGCCATAAAACTTGATGAGTCTAAATTCACACCCCATTCAAAATTGGTGAAATAGTTCTTTTGGCAAGCGCACCAAAATTATCGTCAAGTAATAACCCACAGTGGAGTGGGATCGTATCCACAGAGATTGCAAATTCGAGCAGTTTTAATCAATTGATGAATTAGTCAAGCGGATAATTAGGATTGTAAAGTGCAGAATTGTAAATGACATAAATGTAAATGACTATAATGTAAATAAAAGCAATAAAGTGCAGGAATATAAATGGCAGAATGTAAAGTGCAGAATCATAAATGACTTGAATGTAAATGGGAATGGGGAATTGCTGAATGTAAAAATAAGCTGTAAAGAAATGGATAGATAAGAATGGGAAAATTCATTGAGATTGGGAGATGTTGTCTCTTTGGATCAAATCTAGCTTATATCCTCTTCAATCATGCAACTCATTGACCTCTTGGCAATCATGATTGATTGAGCCCCAATCCCTTGGTGACTCAATCTCTCAGATCTTGATCAATAGCCAATTACTTTGTCTAATTGCTCATTAAGAGAGATAGGCTTGGTCCCTGATTATACCACACACCATTGTAGGTCCAAGTAGAGGGAAGATTATATGTCACATATCCAAACACCAAAACCCAAATTCTACTCTAGTGTGAGAAGGGATTTCAAGCATGGTTTCATGTTTCCTTTCACAAGGTTCCCATGAAACCCAATTGCATTCAATCTCTTTCCCAAGATAATTGAATACTAAACATTAAGAACGAAATTCCTTCTAGCAAATCAAAGAGAAGATGAAGAGAAGAAGAATTTCACTATTATCAATCCATCAAGTACAACAGAGCTCCTTTTCTCAAAGAGAGGGAAGTGTAAAAGTGGGTCTAAAACTGACTGCTTAACCCCCTTCTTCAGTACTCCTTGGGGGTATTTATACTACTCCTAGTAAAATAAAAGAATTACAAAAGTGAAAAAGGAAAATTACATTTTGGAGGGAAAAGAAAACACTCAATAAGCATGACTTCTCAGCTGGCGTGTGGCTGGCGCTTTTCTGGTATGTCACGTGCCCTTCATTTCCAGATTGGCGTGCCACGCCCAATCCTTCAAGTGGCACGCTCGTCCCTCTAACAACCTTGGCGTGCCACGCCTTCGAACTCAAGTGGCACGCCATAGTGGACTTCTTGTGTTGGCGTGCCACGCCTGCGAACTCAAGTGGCACGCCCCTTGCCTTTCTCACTTCTCTTTGCCTCTGGAAACTTGAACTGGCATGCCACGCCCAAGGTCTGGCGTGCCACGCCCTTGCTCTATGCTTGGCCAGGCTTCTCTGGAAAGTTGAACTAGCGTGGCACGCCCAGGGCCTAGCGTGCCACGCCCTTTTTGTGAGTGAGTGGTTCCTCTGTTTGGCGTGCCACGCCCCAATGCTTCTTTGCTCTCTGAATGACACTGGCGTGCCCCGCCTGGTTGCTCAAGTGGCATGCCTAAATGAAGAATGGTGAGTGGCGTGCCACGCCTTCGATACTAAGTTGCACACCCCATGTAATTGGCCTCCTTCATTCTCTCTGGAAACTTATACCAGCGTGCCACGCCTAAAGGCTGGCGTGCCACGCCCATGATCTTATCTTGGTTCCAGTAGTTGGCGTGCCACGCCTCAGTCTTCAAGTGGCACGCCATAGTGAAATGCTAAGGTTGGCGTACCACACCTTCGATACCAAGTGGCACGCCAAATCCTTGCTCTTTTCCTCTCTATGCATTGGCGTGCCACGCCTGGTTGCTCAAGTGGCACTCCTAAGTGAGGTTGAGAGGTTGGCGTGCCACGCCTTCAACTTCAAGTGGCACGCCCAGTCTTCAATTGCCTTCAGCCCCTTCTCTAGATTGTTGTACCAGCGTGCCACGCCATGCTGCTCAAGTGGCACGCCCGTGGATTTGTGAACTCTTCAAGCTTGGCGTGCCACGCTTGGGTTCTCAAGTGGCACGCCCAAGTGACTTCTTGGAGCTGGCGTGCCACGCCTTCGATACCAAGTGGCACGCCATAGTGGAGGTTCTTCTTCGAATGGTGAGTTGGCGTGCCACGCCCCTTTTGTGTCCTCCATTTGGTTCTTTGGAATTTTGTATTAGCGTGCCACGCCCAGTCTCTGGCGTGCCACGCCCACATTCATGCTTGGACTTCTTCTCTGGACTTTAGTACTGGCGTGCCACGCAAGTGCATTTTTGTGGCGTTTGCTTCAAGTGGCACGCTAGTTTCACACGCCTAGCTTCTTGTTTGTCTTCTACCCATTTTTTGATGCTTTTCTCACCTGAAATTCAGCACAACTCATCTCAAAGTAGTGTACCATAATATTCATCAAATAATGCATGAATTGTACTGATCAAATGAGATTTATGCTCTTTTATGGTCTTCTTTATACAAGAAAGAAGGGTAGATGATGCAAGTCATCACCAGGGAGCTTTCAGATTCCCTGCACTATTGGGAATATCACTTTTGACAAAGCTCTTTGTGATCTTGGTTCAAGCATAAATCTGATGCCCTTGTCTATGATTAAAATGCTAGGGATCCAAGAAGCACAAGCAACAAGGATAGCGCTGCAAATGGCTGACAAGTCTCTGAGGCAGGTATATGGTCTAGTGAAGAACGTATTGGTCAAGGTTGGAGAGTTATTCCTCCCTGTAGATTTTGTGATACTTGACATAGGAGAGGATACATATGAGTCCATCATCCTAGGAAGGCTATTCCTAGCCATTTGAAAAGCCCTAATAGATGTTGAGAGAGGTAAATTGATGCAGAGGTTGCATGAGGATTAGATTGTCTTCAAGGTTTTTAAAACTCTACCACCCCCTGACAAAGGAGGTACTTGCATGTAGAGTGCAATGCTGAAGCCTCCTCCCTTGGTGGAAACTTATACAGTTCTCCCAAATATCAAACCTAAGTTTGGTGTTAGGCATTCACCACCCACCAAAGATGGAGGAGACCCTGAGAAGAAAGTACCCAAGGGCTAGGGGTGTGCATGGTTCAATTTTTCAATAAAACTGAACTGAAACTCTACTAAACCATTTTAAATGGTTTAGAAACTAAACCAAACTGCTTTGTCACATAAGAATAGAATCAGTTCATAAAAATAAAACCAGTTTTAATTAAAAAAAACTAGTTTAAACTGGTTCATAAGCTAAAACTAGTTTTAATATATAAAAAATAGTTTTTACATTATGTCTCCCTCCCTCTCTCTCTCTCTCCTCTCTCTCTCTCTCATTCTCTCTCTCTCTCTCTCTCCATTCTCTCTCTCTATCCTTCTCTCCCTCTCTCTCCCTCCTTTCTCTCTCTCTCTCTCTCTCTCTCTCTCTCTCTCTCTTTCCTTCTCTCTCCCCTCCCCTTGATAAATGGATTTTTGACTGTTTAGAATTTCACAAATGAAATCTCATTGCAAGTATAGTTTCTAAACCAATAATAATCCCTTCATATAAAAATTTGTTTGTCATAAATCCCTAATATTAATAACCGAAGTATTCAAACCATGGGTCGTTCTCCCTAGGAATTACAATAAAGTGTTCTTGTTATTGGTTATGAGGTATATTTGGGGTTTTTGAGGTAATAAACAAGAAATATAAATGGCAAAGGAAATAAACTCACAACTAACAAAGCTCTTGACAAGGTATGAGAACTAGAAATCCTATCCTAGTTATCCTCCTCAATTGTGACAACAATTGTTCATTGCTCCCACTCAGTTAACCTCTAACCATGGAGGAAAGTCAAGTGGATGGATTAACTTGATTCCATAAATCCTAGCCTAATCTAGATGAAAGACTAGCTTTAGTGGCATTAAAATCAATTAGAAACTTCTAATTTTCAATCAACAAAAGCATTAGATAACTCAAGTGTCACTAATTATTCTACCTAGGCCAGGAGGAACAAAATCTATACTAAAATCCAACCAAATATTTTATCAAACACATGGAAGGCATAAAGGGAAAGTAAAATGAATGAAGCAATTCCACAATAAAGGAACATGAATCATAAATTGCATTAAAAGAGAAATAGAAGAAACAAAAGTGCATCAACATAAGAGTAGAGAATTACAAGAATTAAATGCTAAACTAGAGAGAGGAAATGTAGGAGAAGAAGAATTACAAAAGGAAAAGTAAATCAAAGCATGAAATTAACCTAGATCTAAGAAATTCTAATATAGATCTAACCTAATCCTAATCCTAGAGAGAAGTGAGAGCTTCTCTCTCTAAAAATCAAACTAAAACTAATTGGTAACTAGACATGGGATTCCCCTTCAGTCCTTGGCTTAAATAGCATTAGAGATGAGTTAGATTTGGGCCTGGAAAGCCCAGAATTCGCCCCTAGCATTTTGCCTTTAAGTGAGTCACGTGCGAGCATCGATGCGTATGCGTGGGTCACACGTACGCGTCGCTTGACAATTTCCCATCCACGCGTACGCATCATGTACGCGTACGCGTCGCCTTGCGACGTCACAATCCACGCGTGCGCGTCTGTTGCGCGTGCGCGTGGTTCTCAACATCCCAAATCCTTGTTTCTTCATGAGTTCTCCACTTGCATGCTTTTTCTCTCCATCCCTTTGATCCATTCCTAGCCTTTCCGATCTGAATTCACTAACAAACATATCAAGGTATCTAGTGGAATCAAAGGTGAGTCAAAATTAGCAATTAGGTGAGGGCATGTTTTCACACTTAAGCATAAATTAGGAGACAATCATGAAACCATGCTATTTCATTGAATAAATGTGGGGAAAAGGTCATAAAATCCCCTAAATTAAGCACAAGATAAACCCTAAAAATAGGGTTTATCAACCTCCCCACACTTAAATCAAGCTTGTCCTCATGCTTGAACCAAGAGAGAATTAAAGGGTATCAACATGTATCCAATGTAAACTAACTAAATGCAATCTACCTATATGCGACTATCTAAATGAATGCAATTGCTTGGTCAAAATAAATCAATTCCCAAGAAGCATATATGCACAAGGGCCACAATTGAATTGAGTTATTAAATATTTTTATAAACTTGCAAGAAGAGATGATTCTAGGTGGAGACATGTAATTGAGCAATCGAACCCTCATCGAAAGTGTTTGCAATCTATTCGCTCAAGTGTTTAGGGTTGATTCACTCAATTCTCCCCTAATCATGCTTTCTAAGATTTATTTTGTCATCTAAAAATCAATATTTATTTCATGCATGCATACAATTATCATGAGGTCTTTTCATAGGTCGTAATGGGGCTAGGGTCAAGGTAGGATGCGTATTTGGTCAAGTGGACTAAATATTTGGATCTTTGATCAACTTAAACTTTACACCTAACCTATGACAACCTATACAATTAAAAGCTAGCCTAACTACCTATTTTTCACTTTTCACACATTCATGCATTCTTTCTTTTCATTTCATAACACTTATGTGTTGATTTTTTTATTGAACTTTACTTTGGGACATTTTGTCCCCTTTTTATTTCTTTCTTTTTCTTTTTCTTTCTTTTTCTATTATTTTTCTTTTTCTTTCTTCTTTTATTTTTCTCCTTTTTCTTTCTTTCAAACTATATACAAGAACATCAATGCATAAAGTCTATACATTTAATCAATACATGAGGATGTACCCATTTTCCAATATTTTCAACAAAAAATATAAAACTACCCTTTTTTTTTCAACCAATGTCCCAAGTTTTCCCACACTTGAATGACACACACACACTAGCCTAAGCCAATCAAAGATCCAAATAAGGACATTTATTGTTTTCCGCTTTACGGCTTGTAATGTGCTAAAATAAGAACAAGTGGGTTAATCGTAGGCTCAAATTGGCTAACAATAGAAGATAAAAGGTAAGGCTATTTGGGTGAGTGAGCTAAATGAAATAATGACCTCAATCATATAAATGCATGTCTACACAAAATAATGGACATAAAGAATCAAACAAATCAAGGATCACAATCATAGGAAGAAAATAATGCACACAAGAAGGAAATAAGTGGTTATAAGATGTAACCACACCATTAGGCTCAAAACTCACAAGGTTGTGTGTTCTTAGCTCAAAAACATGATCCAGAAAATGTATAATTCAAACAAGTTCTAAGAAAAGTTTTCACTCAAATCAATTGGGTGCCCTATAGATAATTTTCTTGAAAAATCTCATTATTTTGACTAAGCTTATTACGTATATATATGCAAAATAAGAAAATGCAAGTAAAAATCCTAAAAGACCTAAAAATGAAATGCAAGAGTGTTGGGATTAGAAACTTGTCACCCAAAAGCGCCGATTTGGTCGGACGACCTCCCCGCACATAAAAGTTTGCACCGTCCTCGGTGCATTCAAAGATGAGCATGGGGGTACAGTGACTCGCCGGATTGCTACCTTCAGCTGGTAGGTCAACCGGTTGCTGCGTGTTCTTTCTTCCGCTTCCATTATTGCTTAGAATGACTCATCCTGAAAAATAGAAAGTAACACCGTAAGACGAGAAAATACAAAAGCAAGGAAGCATACATTGTTGGAATGAGGTGAATCACTAGAATAAAGTGAGAGAATTAGTGTGGCATTAATGATAAATAGTTGTGTGAATTCTAAATTGCGTCCTTTAGAGCACACACTATCATAAAGAGCCGTGTCACTTTACTCATTCTAGGGTGCTTGAAATGCTTTAAGTAAACTTGTAAGGTAAAACAAGCATTAAAGAAGCATGAAAGCATTCAAGCCAAAAACATATAGATGCGTATGATCAAGAAGCCCAATGCATTAAGATAAATGCACAACATCAACCATCAAGAACTTGCCTAATCGAGGAAAATGATTCAAATTACATGGTGGCCAAATCATGCAATTCAAGAAGAGTTACAAGCTCGAAGGCAATTCTCATCACTCGGTATTCTCAAAAGTTAAGCATGAAGAATTCAAAACCAAGTGGCAAAATATAACCTCAATCAAGGAATCCAACAAAGATTATAAACATAATGATGTTAAGATAACATCATTTTTAATACTCAACAGCAATGAATGGTAAACAAGCTTAACAATCCATCACTCACAATGAAAAATAGAAAATGAAATAAAAATTAAATTAACTAACTAACTACCTAGGTGGTTAGAAATGGTGTTTGGAAGTATTGGATAAGGAGTAAGAGAAGGAAGGAAGAAAGGAGAAGGAAAGAAATGGAAAGAGGAGAAGAAAAGAAGCACAGTGAAGGAAGGGTATCCACGCATACGCGCGCATGGCGCGCACGCGTGGATGATGGTGCAATGGACGTGACGCGTACGCGTAAGTCACACGTACGCGTGCATGGTAAACCATAGAAGGGACGCGTATGCGTCCTTCATGCTTACGCGTGGGTAGACTTGCGCAAGAGGCACAGTGTTTGCACAGTGCACGCGCAACTCTCGGGTCTTTGGTTGGGAGGTTGAGTTTTTCAATCCACGCGTACGCGTGCATGACGCTTGCGCGTGGATGGTCAAAAATTCTTGATGCACGTGTATGCGTGAGGTGTGCATACGCGTGGATGGTGCTATGTTTTTTCAAAATTTTCTATGTGTTTGCACCAATCCAAGCCTTCCAAACCTCCAAATAGCTACCAAAATACCATAAAACCTTATTTAACCTACTAAACTACCAACTAAACTTAACAAATCAATCAAAACATGAAATTAAACTAACTACCAATATGTACAAAAGAGAAAATGAAAAAATTTTAACATGGTGGGGTGTCTCCCGCCTAGCACTTTTGTTTATTGTCCTTAAACTGGACTTATGGGGAGCTCCTTATCAAGGTGGTTTGTGCTTAAATTCTTCTTGGAACTCCCACTAATGCTTGGTCCTCCATTGTGCCCCAAGATTTCTCATGAGTTGTACCAAGTTTTGATGGAGTTCTTCACAAGCTTGGGGATCCCAAAGTCGATCCTCTCCTTGTAATCTGGGATCCCACACTTTATTTTCACACCCGTCTTGAAGTTGATCATTATTATTAGTCCATTCGGGCGGCAAGTAAGATGAATTCTCAAAAAAGTACCCAAACATCCTCCTAGACCCATCTAATTGAGCACTATTCCAACCTCTATATTGCACATTTCATGTGTCAACCATAATGAGCCTTGATTTACAACGCCAACCATGAAACATCTTTCTTTTACGCTTCATCCCACAAAACATCCTAAGTTGACCATTCGTTTCAAGAAAGCCATACTCAAGTGGGACAATAAAGCTAATAGAGATGAATTTTACCCACTCAAGTGAAGGAGTAAATGACAACCTACGTAAAGAAGCTTCTAATGGTCTTGACAAAGCATATTCAATTCCCATCCTTTAATGTCTAGGGACTTCCACCTCTTCACAAGATCTCTTAATTTCAATCCTTTGTTCATCAATTTTGTCTAACTCTTTTCCCTTACTCAAATCATAAATAGGCGGGTGAAAGAAGTTTACCTCCACATTACTTTCTATCTCGTCGGGAGAAGGGTCTTCAAGCTCAAAGGATTCTACACCACTAAGATTGGATGCATGATCTTCATTGCCATGGAAACTAAATTCTTGCTCTATCCCGTCCAATTTTTCATATGGAATATGCTTCGGAAGATGTGCACTTTCCTTCTTAGCATCAAATTCAATCTTCTTGGAGGGGTTTTCCTCAACTCTATATTCCCATGGAGGCTCCGCATCTCCTAAGTCTTGAACCACTTCTTCCTTGTCTTCAACAATTATAGCTTCCTCCAATTGTTCTAAAACAAAGCTACTTCCCTCAATTCCCACCGGAGTGTCCAATATCTCCTTCATGCTATGCTCTTTATTTGATTCTCCACATGTGACCATGGGAGTGCTTTGAGTGTTCAAGCATTGGGATGCTAACCGGTTTACCACCTCGTCCAAGGCGGCCATGAATTGTTCCACATCCCTCTTCATCTCCTCTTGTCCTTGAACAAGAACATCAAGGATGTCATCTATTGGAGGTTAGGGTGGATGGAAGGGTTCATTAATTTGGGGGAAGGGTTCATAGTAGGAAGGTGGTTCCTCTTGGTAGAGTTGTGGTGGTTCAATACTTTCCACTCTTTCCACTTGTTGCACAACACGCTCCACAATTGCTTGAAATTGATCCAATGCTTCCTTGAGACGATCCCTTGACTCTTGTTCCGCTTGGATATCATGAGTAGGATCATATGACTCTTGGATCGATGGACATGAGTATTCTTCCAAGGAGGGTTGTGGTGGAAAGTAGTATTCATCTTGTGGTTGAAAATTTTCATACATTGGAGGTGGTTCATCTTTGTAATAGTATGGAGGGGGTGGCTCTTGAGAATGTTGATGGTGGAATGGTGGTGGCTCTATATGTGGTTCATATGGCTCATATGGTTGTTGGAATGGTGGATATGGATTAGGGTTATATGAAGGTGGTTGGTGGAAAGGGGCTTGTGAGTATGGTTGAGGGTTATATTGAGGATACGGCTCATAGGCATATGGTGGTGGTTCTTGAAAGTCACAAGGAGATTCACCATAGCCATTGGATTGGTATGCATCATAGAATGGCTCTTGTTCATAGTGCATTGGTGGAAGTTGTTTCCATGAAGATTGATCATATGCATATGGCTCCTCCCACCTTTAATTGTCCCATCCTTGATACACATCTTCATTGTAGGCATCATTTCCTACAATATAGTTAGAACTAGACTCATAGCCAAAGTGAGAATTCATAGTGAGAAGGAGCAAAAACTAACAAGCAATCCAAAAATCAAGCTATTCACAATATTTACATTTATACAATAACCAATAACATAACACCATTGCGATTTCCCCGGCAATGGCGCCATTTTGATGAATGGATTTTTGACGACTTAGAATTTTACAAATAAAATCTCGTTGCAAGTATAGTTTCTAAACCAACAATAATCCCTTCATACAAAACTTTGTTTGTCACAAATCCCTAATATTAATAATCAAAGTATTCAAATCTCAGGTCATTCTCCCTAGGAATTTCAATAAAGTGTTCTTGTTATTGGTTATGAGGTATAGTTGGGGTTTTTGAGGTAATAGACAATAAATATAAATGGAAAAGGAAATAAACTCACAACTAACAAAGCTCTTGGCAAGGTATGAGAACTAGAAGTCCTATCCTAGTTATCCTCCTCAATTGTGACAACAATTGTTCATTGCTCCCACTCAGTTAACCTCTAACCATGGAGGAAAGTCAAGTGGATGGATTAACTTGATTCCACAAGTCCTAGCCTAATCTAGATGAAAGACTAGCTTTAGTCACATTCAAATCAATTAGCAACTTCTAATTATCAATCAACAAAAGCATTAGATAACTCAAGTGTCACTAATTACTCTACCTAGGCCAAGAGGAACAAAATCTATACTAAAATCCAACCAAACATTTTATCAAACACATGGAAGGCATAAAAGGAAAGTAAAATGAATGAAGCAATTCAACAGTAAAGGAACCTGAATCATAAATTGCATTAAAAGAGAAATAGAAGAAACAAAAGTGCATCAATATAAGAGTAGAGAATTACAAGAATTAAATGCTAAACTAGAGAGAGGAAAGGTAGGAGAAGAAGAACTACAAAAGGAAAAGTAAATCAAAGCATGAAATTAACCTAGATCTAAGAAATTCAAATCTAGATCTAACCTAATCTAATCCTTGAGAGAAGAGAGAGCTTCTCTCTCTAAAACTAACTTTCCCTCTGATGATATGTCATCATGTCATGTTTTTCTATGCTTTGGAAAGTAGCTGGTGCATTACATAAGCCAAAAGGCATCCTTTTATATGCATATGTTCCAAAGGGACATGTAAAAGTAGTCTTTTCCTCATCTTCAGGAGCTATATGAATTTGAAAGTAACCTATATAACCATCTAAAAAATAGTAATGGGATTTATCTGACAGGCGATCAAGCATCTGATCAATAAATGGCTAGGGGTAATGATCCTTGCGAGTGGCTTGGTTGAGACGCCTATAGTCAATGCAAACCCTCCATGAATTCTGTACTCTAGTTGTCAGGAGCTCTCCAAGCTAATTCCATACTGTTGTGACTCCAGATTTCTTAGGCACCACTTGTACTCGACTGACCCATTCACTATCTGAGATGGGGTAAATGATATCCGCTTCAAGTAGCCTTGTCACTTTTTTCTTGACAACTTCTAAGATAGTGGGATTTAATCTTCTTTGAGGCTGACGGACAGGCTTTGCTCCCTCTTCTATGAATATTCTGTGCCCACAAACTTGAGGGCTGATGCCTACTATATCCGCCAAGCTCCACCTAATTGCTTTCTTATGTTTTCTCAGCACACTAAGCAGCTGTTCTTCCCATTGGGAAGTGAGTTCCCTTGCAATGATAACTGGGAACTTCTGATTATCCTCAAGGTAAGCATACTTGAGGTATGGAGGAAGGGGCTTTAATTCCAATTTCTTCGCATGGCTAGGTTCTGGATCATCCGGGGCTAGTGATAATGGCAAAGTGTCCTCATTATGTTCAGAGGGTGTCCCCACACTTGGACTTTACTCCATGTGCTTATCTTCTATTTCTTCTTGGTGAACTTCGGCTACAGTTTCATCAATGATGTCGCACTGGAAGATAGAATGATCTTCCGGAGGGTGCTTCATAGCTTTATTTAAACTGAAACTCACTGTTCTGCCATCTATCTCAAAGGAGTAAGTTCCTGAGAATGCATCCAGCTTGAACTTCGAAGTCTTCATGAATGGTCTTCCAAGCAGGATTGATGGTGGTCTTCTTGAATCATTAGGGGGCATTTCCAGGATATAGAAGTCAATGGGAAATGTGAGCCCCTTAATGCTCACTAGCACATCTTCAGCAATTCCAACTACTGTAATAATGCTTTTATCTGCTAACACAAAACGAGCTGCCGACCTTTTTAAGGGAGGGAGCCTCAAAGTACCATATATAGACAATGGCGTTATACTAACACACGCTCCTAAATCACACATACAGTCAGAAAATATTACACCTCCAATAGTACAGTTAACCATGCGTGGACCTGGATCACTACATTTTTCAGGTATGCATCCCATTAAAGCAGATATAGAACTACCTAAAGGAATAGTTTCTAACTCATTAATTTTATCTTTATGTTTGCATAAATCCTTCAGAAACTTTGCATATTTAGGTACCTGCTGAATGACATCAAAAGGGGAACAGTTACCTCAACCTTTTTGAATATTTCTATCATTTTGGGATCAAGTTCCATCTGCTTTCTGGGCTTCCTTGCAAGTTGTGGAAATGGGATAGGAATGGCGCTACTTGCGGCTTTTACATCCTTTGGTGCTTCATTCCGTGGTTGAGCCTCTTCTTCTTCAACCATGTCTTGTACGTCCTCTTCCTCTTCAGCATCTTCCACTTCCACCACATCCTCAGCTGGGGCATGTTCTGGTGGGCTTGGTTCCTTATGGTTCCTCTCTTGTAGTATGGTTCCGGACCTCAAAGTGATGGCATTGATGCCACCCTTGGGATTAGGTAGGGGTTGAGAAGGAATTCCACTGGAGCTTGAAGGTTGGTTGGTTGAATTAGGTAATGAATCTATCCGGCAGACGAGAGCTTGTAAAGTGGCATTCAGACCATTTAAAGTAGAGTTCAGTGTCGTCTGTATGTCTTGTTGTCCTTGTGCAAGAGAACGGAGCATCTCGTCATTTGATGAGGAAGTAGGATAAATGATCTGCGGGACCTGTTGTTGGTTATGCTGGGATCCTTGGGACTGCCTTAGGTGAGGTGCTCTGTAAGGTTGGTACTGATTCTGCTGTCTGTTGTTGTTATTCCACCTCTGATTTCTATTGTTGTCTCTGCCTCTTCTGTTATAGTTGTCCCTCCGGCCATGGTTGGAACTATCTCTCTAGCTCTGGTTGGAGTTGTCCTGCCACCCTTGATTATAGTTCCCACCTTGGTTATAGTTGCCGCTTTGTTGATTGTATCCTTAATTCAGGCGGTCATAGAAGTTATGGGTGGCTGCCACAGTGTTGTCTTCTTGTTGGAGCTGCGGACATTCATCAGTATAATGACTATAATCAGCACAGATTCTGCATACTCTTTGTGGGACCAACTGTTGGCTTTGTTGTGGTAGGAGAGACTGAGCTTGTTGTGCTTGTTGTTGATTTAACTGTATCTGCTTCAGTAGGTTGGTCATTTCACATATACTCTATGTAAGAACAGTAGTCTCACATCTAGAGGAAACCTCTGCAATAGCTTTTGAGTGGCTGTTCCTGTGCCTGTGATTTCTAGTGGACTCAGCTAAGTCGCTGATCAGTTGCCATGCTTCATGGCTTGAGTGAAGTAGCTGATCAACACTAGCCTATCAATCATGTGATGGGGGCATGCATCTAGAAGGTTCTTAAAACACTCCCAGTACTCATGGAGAGTCTCCGATTCACCTTGAACAATGCAGGAGATCTCTTTTCTCAGTCTATCTGTAACTTCAGCTGGAAAGTATTTTTCCAAGAATTCTCTCCTGAGCGTATCCCAGTTTGTAACAGTCGCTTCAGGTTGGGAGTAGTACCACTCCCTCGCCTTTTCCTCAAGAGAAAACGGGAAGACGGTTAACAAAATAGAAGTTTCATCTGCACCATGACGCCTGACAGTAGAACAGGCTGTCTGGAAATCCCTAAGGTGCTTGATAGGCTCCTGAGCAGGTAAGCCATGAAACTTGGGCATCAAGTTGATTAGTGCAGTCTTCAGTTCAAAATCTGCAGCAAGAGTTGGGTGATGCACTTGAGACGGCTACAGTGTAAAATCTGGGGCTCCAGCTTCCTGGAGAGTAATCCTCCTAGGTGCTGCCATTCTATCTGCACGTGAATTAACTGAATCAGTAGTAAAGGAGCTTGTTTCGCTCTCATATGGCGGTTCGGATTCGCTCTCAGATAGGACTGGTGAATCGATAACAATCACTTCACCACCTTCAGAGGCTAACCGACGTCGAGCTCGCCTAATACGTGAAAGAGTTCTTTCAATTTCAGGATCAAATTCGGCTAAGCTCGGATCAGGCAGTGAACGCGTCATTCAATGAGAAAAACATATAGCTCATGGTAACAAAATAAAAATAAAATATACAAATAAAAATAAAAATATGTACATGATGCCAGGGCATCTTGGCTAGTTTTACTAGCCATTTTTTGTATGCTTTAGGTTGGCTTCATGTATTTTCTTAGGAAATAAGCAAGTATTTGGTTGAAAATGCATTCATACCATGATTCAAGCAAACATTGTGAATTTTGAATGATTTCATGAGAATTACGCATGAATTGAATGATAAAATGAATGATTCATAATCTCATGATTAAGAGCAAGACTTTGATGCACTTTGTTTGATTGGTTTCAGGTAACAAGAAGCAGAGAAGAGCCATGTTAGTGGCTACGTTAGTGCCACTAACGTGGCCATTAACGTGGAAGGAAGGAAAGTTTGGAACGTTAGTGGTAAAAGTAAACACCACTAACGTTAGCGAAGGGCAAGAAGACCCACATTAGTTTCCACATTAGTTACATTAACATGGGAGCTAACGTGGAAGAAAAGAGAAGCCCCAACGTTAGTAAGAAAGTTAATGGCATTCACTTTGAAGAAGGAGCAGCGTTATTGGCAAAAGTGCGTGCCAATAATGCTAGCGAAGCAAAAGAAGACCCACGTTAGCTTCCACGTTAGTTACATTAACGTGGGAACTAACGTGGAAGGAAAGGGAAACACCAACGTTAGTGGAAAAAGTGAGTGCCACTAACGTTTGCGAAGCAAAGGAAGACCCACATTAATAGCCACATTAGTTACACTAACGTGGACATTAACGTGGGCAAAAATCTCACCTGGCAGCTTGATCATGCCTTCTTCAAACAAGAATAACTTGAGCCACAAAGCTCCAAATGAGGTCATTCCATTGGCATTAGAAAGTAGGATTCCAGAGCTTTCCAAGCATATATGGAACTACATGGTGGACACTGAATTTGAGGGAGAAAACCTGCCCCGAAAGTCCAAAGATGAACATGGTATCAACCTGTAGTAAGGCCAGCTAACCTCTTCACATTCCAAGAAGTGTAACTCTAGCTGTAGAGCTCCAAATGATGCACTTTCAATTAAGTTGGAAAGTAGACATCCAGAGCTTTCCAACAATATATAATAGTATGGGGTGGACATTAAATTTGAGCTCCAAAACCTGTCAATATTAAGCCCCTGATCGCTAACGTTATTGTGACTCGCTTTTTCCAGTAACGCTAGCTACTGTGCCAGTTACCTTGTCCACTTCAACGGAGCATAACTTGAGTTAGAGAGGTCCAATTGAGGTGATTCTAGTTGCGTTAGAAAGCTAACATTCAGATATTTCCCAAGATATATAATACTCTATAGTGGGCATGAAATTGGAGCATAATCTAGAGGTATCTTTTAAGCCCTAAAACACCAACTGGGTAGCAAGTGTGACGTTAGCCACACTAACTTTAGCACTAACGCCACACTTGTAGCGTTAGTGTGGCTAACGGCAGCAATAATGCCAAGTCACCCTACACCTCAATTTGATTTACTTCTCTCTCAAGTCCACTTCAAAGCTCAAGCAAGCAAGCCCACAATTGTCAACAAATCAGGGCCACAAGAAGCATCTAGAATAGGAATTTTCATTTAATTGTAATTTACTTTTAGTTTCATTTCATTTTGTAATTTAGGAGAGCCTATATAAAGGCCTTAGTTTTTACTTTCAATTCATTCGGGAATTGGGGGATTGAAGAGGGGTCTTCGGACTCCCTCCCCTCACACACTTTTCCTTCTCTTTCTTTTCTTTGTACTTTTCATTTATGAATTTTGAAGTTTCAATTTTAGTTTTAATCTTCATCTTTACTTTTCTGCACTTTCTTTCTTTTCTATTTTGGTAGAGCAATGATTAACTAACTCTTTTCATTGGGTTAAAGAGCTTGATGAACGGATAATTTATACGCTTTTTGGCATTGTTTTTAGTATATTTTTAGTAGAATCTAGTTACTTTTAGGGATGTTTTTAATAGATTTTGTGTTAAATTCACATTTCTGGACTTTACTATGAGTTTGTGTGTTTTTCTATGATTTCAGGTATTTTCTGGTTGAAATTGAGGGACTTGAGCAGAAATCAGATTCAGAGGTTGAAAAAGGACTACTGATGCTGTTGGATTCTGACCTCCCTGCACTCAAAGTGGATTTTCTGGAGCTACCGAACTCGAAATGGCGCGCTTCCAATTGCGTTGGAAAGTAGACATCCAGGGCTTTCCAGCAATATATAATAGTCCATACTTTGGCCAAGAATTGATGACATAAACTGGCGTTCAACGCCAGCTTTCTACCCAAATCAGGCGTCCAGCGCCAGAAAAGGATCCAAAACCAGAGTTGAACGCCCAAACTGGCACAAAAACTGGCGTTCAACTCCACAAATGGCCTCTGCACGTGCAACACTTAAGCTCAGCCCAAACACACACCATGTGGGCCCCGGAAGTGGATTTATACATCAAATACTTACTCATGTAAACCCTAGTAGCTAGTTTATTATAAATAGGACCTCTTACTATTGTATTAGGCATCTTTGAACGCATTGTTCTTAGACCATAGGGGCTGGCCACACGGCCATGCCTGGACCTTCACTTATGTATTTTCATACGGTAGAGTTTCTACACTCCATAGATTAAGGTGTGGAGCTCTGCTGTTCCTCAAAGATTAATGCAAAGTACTACTATTTTCTATTCAATTCTTCTTATTTCGCTTCTAAGATATCCATTCGCACCCAAGAACGTGATGAAGGTAATGATTATGTGTGACGCTCATCATCCTTCTCCCTTATGAACGCGTGCCTGACAAACACTTCTGTTCTACATGAATTAAGCTAGAATGAGTATCTCTTAGATCTCCTAACCAGAATCTTCGTGGCGTAAGCTAGAATGATGGCGGCATTCAAGAGAATCCGGAAGGTCTGAACCTTGTCTGTGGTATTCTGAGTAGGATTCAATGATTGAATGACTATGACGAGCTTCAAACTCGCGAGTGCTGGGCGTTAGTGACAGACGCAAAAGGAGGGTGAATCCTATTCCAGCATGATCGGGAACCGACAGATGAATAGCCGTGCCGTGACAGGGTGCGTGAGCATATTATTCACTGAGAGGAGGGGATGTAGCCACTGACAACGGTGATGCCCTTGCATAAAGCCAGCCATGGAAAGGAGTAAGACTGATTGGATGAAGATAGCAGGAAAGCAGAGGTTCAGAGGAACGAAAAGCATCTCCATTCGCTTATCTGAAATTCCTACCAATGATTTACATAAGTATCTCTATCTCTATTTTATTATATAATATTCGAAAACACCATTATCACTTTATATCTGCCTGACTGAGATTTACAAGGTGACCATAGCTTGCTTCATACCAACAATCTCCGTGGGATTCGACCCTTACTCACGTAAGGTATTACTTGGACGACCCAGTGCACTTGCTGGTTAGTTGTATCGAAGTTGTGACAATCATGAATTAAGATCAGAGCACCAAGCTTTGGAGCCATTACCAGGATTTGTTCGAGCCTGGAGATCACAATTTCGTGCACCAAGTTTTTGGCGCCGTTGCCGGGGATTGTTTGAGTTTGGACAACTGACGGTTCATCTTGTTGCTCAGATTAGGTAATTTTCTTTTTGTTTTGTTTTCAAAAATTTTTCAAAAATCTTTCAAAAATTCTTCTTTGTTTTCGAAAAAAAAAAAAGTTTTCAAAAAAAAAAAAAATTTTTTCAAAAATAAATTATTCTATGGCTTCAAAATTTTTAAGAATGAATTCTAGTGTTTCATGAAATATGTTGATTCATATCTGGCTGTAAAGCCATACCCAAACTACTTTGGGATTGGTATTCAACTAATCACTCCAGCCCATGTAATTATATGCTAAAGCTTGGCTGGCTGTTAAGCCATGCCAGACCCTTTGATTGGAGCTTTAAGACTAACATGGCAAGATTCTTGGAATTCATATTAAAAATTTTGGAATCCTTATTTTTCTTTTTTCTAAATAATTTTTCGAAAAATATAAAATAAAAATCCAAAAAAAAAAATTAGAAAATCATAAAAATCAAAAATATTTTTGTGTTTCTTGTTTGAGTCTTGAGTCATATCATAAGTTTGGTGTCACTTGCATATGCATCTTGCATTTTTCGAAAATATCATGCATTCATAGTGTTCTTCATGATCTTCAAGTTGTTCTTGGTAAGTCTTCTTGTTTGTTCTTGATGATTTCATGTTTTGTGTCTTTTCTTGTTTTTCATATGCATTCTTGAATCCTTAGTGCGTAAGCATTAAAGAATTCTAAGTTTGGTGTCTTGCATGTTTTCTTTGCATTAAAAAACTTTTCAAAATTGTGTCTATAATGTTCATCTTGACATTCAAAGTGTTCTTGGTGTTCATCTTGACATTCATGGCATTCTTGCATACATTCATGTTTTGATCTAAAAATTTCATGCATTGCATAATTTTCATGTTTTCATAAAAATTCAAAAAATCAAAAAAAATATCTTTCCCTTTTTCTCTCATCAAATTCGAAAATTGAGTTGACTTTTTCAAAAATTTTTAAAAATCAAAGTTGTTTCTTATGAGTCAAATCAAATTTTCAATTTGAAAATCTTATCTTTTTCAAAATCTTTTTCAAAAATCAAATCTTTTTCAAATTTCTTAGTTATTTTCGAAAATTCCAAAAATCTTTTTCAAAAATCTTTTTCTTATTTTTATATAAAATTTTCGAAAATAACTAATCAATTAATGTTTTGATTCAAAAATTTCAAGTTTGTTACTTACTTGTTAAGAAAGATTCAAACTTTAAGTTCTAGAATCATATCTTGTGATTTCTTGTGAATCAAGTCATTAATTGTGATTTTAAAAATCAAATCTTTTTCAAAAAACTAATTTCTATCATATCTTTTCAAAAATATCTTCTCATCTTATCTTTTTCAAAAAATTGATTTCAAAATATCTTTTCTAACTTCCTAACTTCTTATCTTTTCAAAATTTGTTGCAACTAACTAACTAACTTTTTGTTTGTTTCTTAACTTTTTCAAAACTACCTAACTAACTCTCTCTCTCTAATTTTCGAAAATATCTTCCCTCTTTTTCAAAAATTTCTTTTTTATTAACTAATTATTTTTATTTTTGATTTAAAAAAAAAATTTCGAAAAAAAATACTAACCTTTTTCAAAAACTATTTTCGAAAATCACTAACTCATTTTCAAAAATTGTTTTCGAAAATTCACTTCCCCCTCTCATCTTCTTCTATTTGTTTATTGATATACTAACATCTTTCCTTCAACTCACCAAAAATCCGAACCCCCTCTCTCTCTGAGTTCAGATTTTCTTTTCTTCTCTTCTTCTACTCACACAGGGATCTCTATACTGTGATATAAAGGATCTCTATTATTATTATTATTTTTCTGTGCCTTCTTCTTTGTCATATGAGCAGGAGCAAGGATAAGAACATTCTTGTGGAAGCAGATCCAGAACCTGAAAGGACTCTGAAGAGAAAATTAAGAGAAGCTAAAATACAACAATCCAGAGATAACCTTTCAAAAATTTTCGAACAGGCAGAGGAGATGGCAGCCGAAAATAATAATAATGTAAGGAGGATGCTTGGTGACTTTACTGCACCTAATTCCAATTTACATGGAAGAAGCATCTCCATTCCTGCCATTGGAGCAAACAACTTTGAGCTGAAACCTCAATTAGTTTCTCTGATGCAGCAGAACTGCAAGTTTCATGGACTTCCATCTGAAGATCCTTTTCAGTTCTTAACTGAATTATTGCAGATATGTGATACTGTTAAGACTAATGGAGTAGATCCTGAAGTCTACAGGCTCATGCTTTTCCCTTTTGCTGTAAGAGACAGAGCTAGATTATGGTTGGAGTCTCAACCCAAAGACAGCCTGAACTCTTGGGATAAGCTGGTCACGGCTTTCTTAGCCAAGTACTTTTCTCCTCAAAAGCTGAGCAAGCTTAGAGCTGATGTTCAAACCTTCAGACAGAAAGAAGGTGAATCCCTCTATGAAGCTTGGGAAAGATACAAACAGTTGACCAAAAAGTGTCCTTCTGACATGCTTTCAGAATGGACCATCCTGGATATATTCTATGATGGTTTATCTGAGCTATCAAAAATGTCACTGGACACTTCTGCAGGTGGATCCATTCACCTAAAGAAAACGCCTGCAGAAGCTCAAGAACTCATTGACATGGTTGCTAATAACCAGTTCATGTACACTTCTGAAAGGAATCCTGTGAGTAATAGGACGCCTATGAAGAAGAGAGTTCTTGAAGTTGATACTCTGAATGCCATATTGGCTCAGAACAAAATATTGACTCAGCAAGTCAATATGATTTCTCAGAGTCTGCATGGAATGCAAGCTGCATCCAACAGTACTCAAGAGGCATCTTCTGAAGAAGAAGCCTATAATCCTAAGAACCCTGCAATAGCAGAGGTAAATTACTTAGGTGAACCTTATGGAAACACTTATAACTCAACATGGAGAAATCATCCAAATTTCTCATGGAAGGATCAAAAGCCCCAACAAGGCTTTAATAATGGTGGAAGAAACATGTTTAGCAATAGCAAGCCTTTTCTATCATCAACTCAGCAATAGACAGAGAACTCTGAACAAAATGCTTCTAATTTAGCAAATCTAGTCTCTGATCTATCTAAGGCCACTGTAAGTTTCATGAATGAAACAAGGTCTTCCATTAGAAATCTGGAAGCACAAGTGGGCCAGCTGAGTAAAAGGATCACTGAAATCCCTCCTAGTACTCTCCCAAGCAATACAGAAGAGAACCCAAAAGGAGAGTGCAAGGCCATTGACATAAGCGCCATGGCCGAACCTATGAGGAGAGGAGAGGACGTGAATCCCAAGGAGGAAGAGCTCCTGGGACGTCCAGTGGTCAATAAGGAGCTTCCCTCTGAGGAACCAAGGGACTCTGAGGCTCATCTAGAGACCATAGAGATCCCATTGAACCTCTTTATGCCCTTCATGAGCTCTGATGAGTATTCCTCTTCTGAAGAGAATGAGGATGTTACTGAAGAGCAAACTGCCAAGTTTCTTGGTGCAATCATGAAGCTAAATGCCAAATTATTTGGCATTGATACTTGGGAAGTTGAACCTCCCTTGTTCATCAATGAACTAAGTGATCTGGATCAACTGACATTGCCTCAGAAGAGACAGGATCCTGGAAAGTTCATAATACCCTGTACCATAGGCACCATGATCTTTAAGGCTCTGTGTGACCTTGGTTCAGGAATAAACCTCATGCCCCTCTTTGTAATAGAGAAACTGGGAATCTATGGGGTGCAAGCTGCTAAAATCTCATTAGAGATGGCAGACAGCTCTAGAAAACAGGCTTATGGATAAGTAGAGGACGTATTAGTAAAGGTTGAAGGCCTTTACATCCCTGCTGATTTCATAGTCCTGGATACTGGAAAGGAAGAGGATGAATCCATCATCCTAGGAAGACCTTTCCTGGCCACAGCAAGAGCTGTGATTGATGTTGACAGAGGTGAAATAGTCCTTCAATGGAATGAGGACTCCCTTGTGTTTAAAACTCAAGGATCTCCCTCTGCAACCGTGGAGAGGAAGCAGAAAAAGCTTCTCTCAAGGCAGAGTCAACCAGAGCCCCCACAGTCAAACTCTAAGTTTGGTGTTGGGAGGCCACAACCAAACTCTAAGTTTGGTGTTGAACTCCCATATCCAAACTCTAAGTTTGGTGTTGGAGAGTCTCAACAAAGCTCTGCACATCTGTGAAGCTCCATGAGAGCCCACTGTCAAGCTATTGACATTAAAGAAGCGCTTGTTGGGAGGCAACCCAATGTTTATCTAATTCTTATTTTTATTGTTTTTCATGTTTTCTTAGGTTCATGATCATGTGGAGTCACAAAATAAATATAAAAATTGAAAACGGAATCAAAAAACAGCAGAAGAAAAATCACACCCTGGAGGAGCATCTGTCTGGCGTTCAAACGCCAGAACAGAGCATAGTTCTGGCGCTGAACGCCCAGAATGGGAGCATCCTGGCGCTGAACGCCCAGAACAAGCATGGTTCTGGCGTTCAACGCCAGAAATGGCAGCAAAGGGGCGTTGAACGCCCAAAATGGGCACCAACCTGGCACTGAACGCCCAGAGTTGTGTGCAAGGGCATTTTACATGCCTAAATTGGTGCAGGGATGTAAATGCCTTGACACCTCAGGATCTGTGGACCCCACAGGATCATCTCAGGATCTGTGGACCCCACAGGATCCCCACCTACCTCATCATCTCTCTTTCCATTCATGATCATCCCTTCTTTTTTTCCATTTACCACTCACATCCATACACCCACTACCTTCAAAAATTCAACATCTCTCTCCTACCCAATCCCACCCATATGGCCGAATACACACTCCCATCCATCTCCTCCATATCTTCTTCTTATTCTTCTATTCTTTCTTCTTTTGCTCGAGGGCGAGCAACATTCTAAGTTTGGTGTGGTAAAAGCATAGCTTTTTTGTTTTTTCCATAACCATTGATGGCACCTAAGGCCATAGAAACCTCTAGAAAGAGGAAAGGGAAGACAAAAGCTTCCATCAAGGGTCTATAGCTCAGTGGTAGAACATTTGACTGCAAATCAAGAGATCCCTGAGATACCTCAGGGGATACATTTTCTTCCACACAATTATTGGAAGCAACTAAGGGTGGAACATCAAGAGCACTCCATCATCCTTCATGAAATCAGAGAAGATCTAAAAGCAATGAAGGAGGAGCAGCCAAGGCAAGGAAGAGACATAGAAGAGCTCAAGGACATCACTAAGGTGGACTCATTCCTTGTTCTTACTTTCTCTGTTTTTTATTTTCTATGTTATGTGCTTATCTATGTTTGTGTCTTCATTACATGATCATTAGTAGTTAGTAACTCTGTCTTAAAGTTATGAATGTCCTATGAATCCATCACCTCTCTTAAAATAAAAACTGTTTTAATTCAAAAGAACAAGAAGTACATGAGTTTTGAATTTATCCTTGAATTTAGTTTAATTATATTGATGTGGTGATAATGCTTCTTGTTCTCTGAATGTATGCTTGAACAGTGCATATGTCTTTTGAAGTTGTTGTTTAAGAATGTTAAATATGTTGGCTCTTGAAAAAATGATAACTAGGAGACATGTTATTTGATAATCTGAAAAATCATAAAAATGATTCTTGAAGCAAGAAAAAGCAGCAAAGAGCAAAGCTTGCAGAAAAAAAAAAAAATAGGCGAAAAAAAAATAGAAAGAAAAAGCAAGCAGAAAAAGCCAAAAGCTCTTAAAACCAAGAGGCAAGAGCAAAAAGCCAATAACCCTTAAAACCAAAAGGCAAGGGCAAATAAAAAGGATCCCAAGGCTTTGAGCATCAGTGGATAGGAGGGCCTAAAGGAATAAAATCCTGGTCTAAGCGGCTAAACCAAGCTGTCCCTAACCATGTGCTTGTGGCGTGTAGGTGTCAAGTGAAAACTTGAGACTGAGCGGTTAAAGTCAAGGTCCAAAGCAAAAAAAAGAGTGTGCTTAAGAACCCTGGACACCTCTAATTGGGGACTTTAGCAAAGCTGAGTCAATAACACTAAGAGAGTCAATAACACTATTCGAAATCTGAAGTTCCTATAGATGCCAATCATTCTGAACCTCAATGGATAAAGTGAGATGCCAAAACTATTCAAGAGGCAAAAAGCTATAAGTCCCGCTCATATGATTGAAGCTCTGTTTCATTGATAGTTTGGAATTTATAGTATATTCTATTCTTTTTATCCTATTTTGATTTTCAGTTGCTTGGGGACAAGCAACAATTTAAGTTTGGTGTTGTGATGAACGGATAATTTATACGCTTTTTGGCATTGTTTTTAGTATATTTTTAGTAGAATCTAGTTACTTTTAGGGATGTTTTTAATAGATTTTGTGTTAAATTCACATTTCTGGACTTTACTATGAGTTTGTGTGTTTTTCTGTGATTTCAGGTATTTTCTGGCTGAAATTGAGGGACTTGAGCAGAAATCAGATTCGGAGGTTGAAAAAGGACTACTGATGCTGTTGGATTCTGACCTCCCTGCACTCAAAGTGGATTTTCTGGAGCTACAGAACTCGAAATGGCGCGCTTCCAATTGTGTTGGAACGTAGACATCCAGAGCTTTCCAGCAATATATAATAGTTCATACTTTGGCCAAGAATTGACGACGTAAACTGGCGTTCAACGCCAGCTTTCTACCCAAATCTGGCGTCCAGCGCCAGAAAAGGATCCAAAACCAGAGTTGAACGCCCAAACTGGCACAAAAACTGGCGTTCAACTCCACAAATGGCCTCTTCACGTGCAACACTTAAGCTCAGCCTAAACACACACCAAGTGGGCCCCGGAAGTGGATTTATACATCAAATACTTACTCATGTAAACCCTAGTAGCTAGTTTATTATAAATAGGACCTCTTACTATTGTATTAGGCATCTTTGAACGCATTGTTCTTAGACCATAGGGGCTGGCCACACGGCCATGCCTGGACCTTCACTTATGTATTTTCATACGGTAGAGTTTCTACACTCCATAGATTAAGGTGTGGAGCTCTGCTGTTCCTCAAAGATTAATGCAAAGTACTACTGTTTTCTATTCAATTCTTCTTATTTCGCTTCTAAGATATCCATTCGCACCCAAGAACGTGATGAAGGTGATGATTATGTGTGACGCTCATCATCCTTCTCCCTTATGAACGCGTGCCTGACAAACACTTCTGTTCTACATGAATTAAGCTAGAATGAGTATCTCTTAGATCTCCTAACCAGAATCTTCGTGGCGTAAGCTAGAATGATGGCGGCATTCAAGAGAATCCGGAAGGTCTGAACCTTGTCTGTGGTATTCTGAGTAGGATTCAATGATTGAATGACTGTGACGAGCTTCAAACTCGTGAGTGCTGGGCGTTAGTGACAGACGCAAAAGGAGGGTGAATCCTATTCCAGCATGATCGGGAACCGACAGATGAATAGCCGTGCCGTGACAGGGTGCGTGAGCATATTATTCACTGAGGGGAGGGGATGTAGCCGCTGACAACGGTGATGCCCTTGCATAAAGCCAGCCATGGAAAGGAGTAAGACTGATTGGATGAAGATAGCAGGAAAGCAGAGGTTCAGAGGAACGAAAAGCATCTCCATTCGCTTATCTGAAATTCCTACCAATGATTTACATAAGTATCTCTATCTCTATTTTATTATATAATATTCAAAAACACCATTATCACTTTATATCTGCCTGACTGAGATTTACAAGGTGACCATAGCTTGCTTCATACCAACAATCTCCGTGGGATTCGACCCTTACTCACGTAAGGTATTACTTGGACGACCCAGTGCACTTGCTGGTTAGTTGTATCGAAGTTGTGACAATCATGAATTAAGATCAGAGCACCAAACTTTGGAGCCATTACCAGGATTTGTTCGAGCCTGGAGATCACAATTTCGTGCACCAGAGCTCTATTGTGATTCAATAGATCAATTGTAGTTCTTATTCTTCTTCTTCTTTCTTTTCTCTTAATTTTACTAGAGAGCTTTCGATCTTCATCCAATTGGGTAATTGTCTCGGAAGAGAAATTGCTCATACTTGGATTTCCTCTGAACCTTGGAAGAGGAATGAGGAAATCATGCTAGAAATGCTCTCTCACATTGGATTAGATTGGGGGTTGGATGGATATTGTGACATTTAATCTTACCAATACTTTGATCTATGAATGTGTGTAGTATAATCAGTGACCAAACTTCATCTCTTCCCATGAGTAATTAAATCAAGGAATTGGGAAATTGTTCAAGCTTAGAGAGATTGGATTGCCAAGAAATTGGGATCCAATCACTTAAGATTGCCAAGGAGATCAATGAATGCATTGATTGAGGAAGAGATGAGAATGAACTTGATCCGGAGGATTGCAATATCTCTTGATCCCAATGTTCATTTTATTTTTAGTTCTTACATTTACTTTTCTTGCCATTTTACTTTTCTGCACTTTATTGCTTTTCCTTTCTTTTCTATCAATTTACAATTCCTCCTGCTCATCATCCAAATCTGAATCGTCTGACTAGGATAATCAATTAACCATTGATTGCTTAATCCGTTAATCTATGTAGGATTCGACCTCACTCTTTTGTGAGTTTTTACTTGACGACAATTCGGTATACTTGCCGAGGGAAATCTATTGAGAGACAAGTTTTCGAGCATCAAGTTTATGGCGCCGTTGCCGGGGATTAATTGTGATTAACATACTACCAGTTGATTGATTTATTAGATTAGACACTTTTCTTTTGTCTTTGTTTTCTTTTGTTTTTTATTTTCTTTTGCTAACTTACTGTTTGTGATATTGCCTCACTAAGAATCCTTCATTTATTACAATGGAGATTCCAATTTCTTTTGGTGATTATTGTTTGAGACAGAGCTTTTTGCAGGAGAGAAATGAGCATCCATCATATTTTAGTCAATCAAATTTCATGGGAAACTCTCCACCACAACAGAATGATTCACTTTACTATGCTCATGGTGGGTGGGAGTATCAAGAACATGAAATGGGGTACTTTCCAGAGCCACAAAATGGTCCATATTTTGGCAAATTTGATCACTACTCAAGTTGTGGCTGGGAAGATCAAAATCAAAGAGATTTCACTCATTCATACCCCATTCATCAGGAGCCATCACCTCTCAATTATACAACCTCACCTCCAAGTTTTACATGCCAAAATTCTTCATCATTTGAGTATGCCTCAGCACAAAAGTCTATCCCAAATCCATACAATTCATTTCACCATCCACAAAACTCAATCCACTACCCACAAGAGTCATACCACTTTCAGAACACACAACCACAAAACAACCAATTTCATTCACAAGCCAACCCCAACCAACCATTACAACATACCCAACCTCCTTTAGATAGACTTGCTAGGATGGAACTCATCATTGAAGAACTCAAAAAAAGTAAAGAAGAAGATAGACTCGCTAGGATAGAACTCCTCCTTGAAGAAATAATAAAGACAAACGAAAAGGAGAAAATAGCAAAAAGGGACAATGAAGAAAAATTGAGACAGAATGCACAACTCTATTCTGAAGAACAATTCATTGAAGAGATGAGATCACAAAGAGAGACCACTCCACTCTCTCCAAAAACAGAGGAGTTCATTCAAAGGTCAAGAAAAACGGAGGTAGTCAATCAAGGGAGCCCAGACTCTAATGAAACATAGGGTTGCATAGAGGGTGAGTTCATTGAACCACCAATTCAAGAAGCTCTTGATGAAGAGGATGCTCCAACCATCATACAACACCCAAGTACTGAAATCAAGGTGGTGAAGGCAATCAAAATGAGCACTAAAAAGAGGATGGTGACCAAGAAAAGATGGACAATATCCATAAAGATGAAAAAGTCAACCAAAAGCCATCCCACCCCTACCCCAATGGTGCACGAATTGTGAATCACACTTTTCACAACGCGTGCCACTAACCAGCAAGTGCACTGGGTCGTCCAAGTAATACCTCATGTGAGTAAGGGTCGAATCCCACGGAGATTGTTGGTTTGAAGCAATCTATGGTTATCTTGTAAATCTTAGTCAGGAAGTCAATTATGTTTATCAGTTGAATTGTGAATAACCAAGAGAACATAAATTAAAGATTACTTGTTGTGCAGTAATGGAGAATATGTTGGAGTTTTGGAGATGCTTTGTCTTCTGAATCTCTGCTTTCCTCTGTCTTCTGATTCACGCACGCACGCCCTCCTATGGCAAGCTGTGTGTTGGTGGATCACCGTTGTCAATGGCTACCTTCCGTCCTCCCAGTGAAAACTACGCTCACGCGCTCTGTCACAGCACGGCTAATCACTGGTTGGTTCTCGATCCGGTTGGAATAGGATTTACTATCCTTTTGTGTCTGTCACTAACGCCCAGCCTTCAAGAGTTTGAAGCTCGTCACAGTCATTCAATCCTTGAATCCTACTCGGAATACCACAGACAAGGTTTAGACTTTCCGGATTCTCATGAATGCTGCCATCAGTTCTAGCTTATACCACGGAGATTCTGATTAAGGAATCTAAGAGATACTCATTCAATCGTATATAGAATGAAGGTGGTTGTCAGGCACACGTGCATGATTTGAGGAAGGTGATGAGTGTCACAGCTCATCACCTCCATCACAGTTAAGCGCGAATGAACATCTTAGATAGGAACAAGCGTGTTTGAATGGAAAACAGAAATACTTGCATTAATTCATCGAGACACAGCAGAGCTCCTCACCCCCAACAATGGGGTTTAGAGACTCATGTCGTCAGAGAATACAAAGTTTAGATCTGAAAATGTCACGAGATACAAAATAAATCTCTAAAAGTTGTTTAAATACTAAACTAGTAGCCTAGGTTTACAAAAATTGGATAAACTATGATGGATGATGGAGAGATCCACTTTTGGGGCCCACTTGGTGTGTGCTGGGGCTGAGACTTAAGCAATTCACGTGCAGAGGCCATTTGTGGAGTTGAACGCCAGTTTTTATGCCAGTTTGGGCGTTCAACTCCAGCTTTTGATCCTTTTCTGGCGCTGGACGCCAGAATTAGGCAGAGGACTGGAGTTGAATGCCAGTTTACGTCGTCTATCCTTGTGCAAAGTATGGACTATTATATATTGCTGGAAAGCCCTGGATGTCTACTTTCCAATGCAATTAGAAGCATGCCATTTCGAGTTCTGTAGCTCCGGAAAATCCACTTTGAGTGCAGGGAGGTTAGAATCCAACAGCATCAGCAGTCCTTTTTCAGCCTGAATCAGATTTTTGCTCAGCTCCTTCAATTTCAGCCAGAAAAATACCTGAAATTACAAAAAAACACACAACTCATAGTAAAGTCCAGAAATATGAATTTTTCTTAAAAACTACTAGAAATAGACTAAAAACTAACTAAAACATACTCTAAACTATATGAAATTATCCCCAAAAAGCGTATAAAATATCTGCTCATCACAACACCAAACTTAAATTGTTGCTTGTCCTCAAGCAACTAGACAAATAAAATAGAAGACTAGTAGGTTGAGAAGCAATAATATCTCAGAGTTTTTTTTTTTTGCATGAAGCTCAGATTCTAATTAGATAAGCGGGGCTAGTAGCTTTTTGCTTCCGAACAGTTTTGGCATCTCACTTTATCCATTGAAGCTCAGAGTGATTGGCATCTATAGGAACTTAGAATTCAGATAGTGTTATTGAGTATCCTATTTCAGTATAATGATTCTTGAACACAGCTATTTTATGAGTCTTGGCCGTGGCCCTAAGCACTTTGTTTTCCAGTATTACCACCGGATACATAAATGCCACAGACACTTAATTGGGTGAACCTTTTAGATTGTGACTCAGCTTTGCTAAAGTCCCCAATTAGAGGTGTCCAGAGTTCTTAAGCACACTCTTCTTTTTGCTTTGGACCTTGACTTTAACCGCTCAGTCTCAAGTTTTCACTTGACACCTTCACGCCACAAGCACATGGTTAGGGACAGCTTGATTTAGCCGCTTAGGCCAGGATTTTATTCCTTTTTGGCCCTCCTATCCACTGATGCTCAAAGCCTTGGGATCCTTTTTATTACCCTTGCCTTTTGGTTTTAAGGGCTTTGGCTTTTTTGTTTTCTGCAAGCTTTGTTCTTTGCTGCTTTTTCTTGCTTCAAGAATCATTTTTATGATTTTTCAGATTCTCAATAACATGTCTCATGTTCATCATTCTTTCAAGAGCCAACATATTTAACAGTCTTAAACAACAAATTCAAAAGATATATGCACTGTTCAAGCATTCATTTAGAAGACAGAAAGCATTGCCACCACATTTAACTAATTAGAATTTCTCTTATTAAAACTCGAAATTTTATTGCTTCTTATTCAAAAGATCTACTACTTTATTCATGTTTGCTGATGATGAGAAAAATAAACTATAGCTTAATTGGAGATAAAATGAAAATAGATACTAATTACTACTATATGACTCCTAAGGTAAAATTAAAATAAGAACAGTTATCACAGAGTTAAGGCTAAGATTAGAACTCAACAACCTTGAGGTGATTGGTCCTTCAAGAGAGAATTTCTGGCGCTTCAGTTACTTTAAATCACGCCCTTGCTCCTCTTGGAGTGGGTTGTTTTCCTTTAGAGGCCATGATCTTAGTGATCACGGATAAGCACACCAAACTTAGAGCTTTGCTTGTCCTCAAGCAAAAGAAAAAGAAGGAGATGGGTAGAAGGAGAGCTCCTCCCCACCATCCTGGCGTTTGAACGCCCAAACACTGCCTGTTTTGGGCGTTCAACGCCCAAATGCTGCTCTCCTGGGCGTTCAACGCCCAGTTGTTGCCCTTTTCTGGCGTTGAACGCCAGATAGCTATCCTTACTGGCGTTCAGCGCCCACTGGATGCCCATTTTGGGCGCTGAACGCCCAAAATGGCCTTCACTGGCATTTTCTTGCCAGTAAGCTCCCTATCTCTGTTTTGTGCGTAGATTCCTTCTGTAACCCTGTAAACTTATGCAAATGATTCTTTACCTTAGTGTCAGTGAACTTTATATAAACAAATAAAAATAAAAATAGGGCAAAATGCTTAGAGGATTGTTGCCCCATGGCTGGGTTGCCTCCCAGCAAGCGCTTCTTTATTGTCTTTAGCTGGACCTTGCTGAGCTTTTAATCTAGCTTCAGCCTTGAGCATTCTTGCTCAATGTTGCCCTCAAGATAATGCTTGATTCTCTGTCCATTGACAATGAACTTCTTATCAGAATCAATATCTTGAAGCTCCACATAACCATATGGTGATACACTTGTAATCACGTATGGTCCCCTCCACCGGGATTTCAGTTTCCCGGGGAATAGCCTGAGTCTAGAGTTAAACAACAGAACCTTCTGTCCTGGTTCAAAGATTCTAGATGACAGCTTTCTGTCATGCCATTTTTTTTATTTTTCTTTATAAAGCTTGGCATTTTCGAAAGCTGTGAATCTGAATTCCTCTAGCTCATTTAGCTGGAGCAATCGTTTTTCTCCTGCTAGTTTGGCATCAAAGTTTAGGAATCTGGTTGCCCAGTAGGCCTTGTGTTCCAGTTCCACGGGCAGGTGACATGCCTTACCATACACGAGTTGGTATGGAGAGGTCCCTATAGGGGTCTTGAATGCTGTTCTGTAAGCCCACAGAGCATCATCCAGGCTTCGTGCCCAATCCTTTCTACGGGTATTTACTGTCCGTTCCAAGATTCTCTTTAATTCTCTGTTAGAGACTTCAGCTTGCCCATTGGTTTGTGGATGATATGGTGTGGCCACTTTGTGGCGAATTCCATACCGAACCATGGCAGAGTGCCCCCATCACTGATTAACACTCTAGGGACACCAAACCTGCTAAAGATATGTTTCTGGAGGAACTTCAGCACTGTTTTAGTATCATTGGTGGGTGTGGCAATAGCCTCAACCCATTTTGATACATAGTCAACTGCCACCAGAATATAAGTGTTTGAATATGATGGTGGAAAAGGTCCCATGAAGTCAATTCCCCATACGTCAAACATCTCAATTTCCAAGATTCCTTGTTGAGGCATGGCGTAACCATGAGGCAGATTACCAGCTCTTTGGCAACTGTCACAATTACGTACAAACTCTCGGGAATCTTTATAGAGTGTGGACCAATAGAAGCCACATTGGAGGACCTTGGTGGCAGTTCGCTCACCTCCGAAATGGCCTCCATATTGAGATCCGTGGCAATGCCACAGGATCCTCTGTGCTTCTTCTCTAGGCACACACCTACGGATAATTCCATCTGCACATCTCTTAAAGAGATAAGGTTCATCCCACAAGTAGTACTTTGCATCAGTAATTAATTTCTTCTTTTGTATCCTGTTGTACTCCTTGGGTATGAACCTTGCAGCTTTATAGTTTGCAATATAGGCAAACCATGGTGCTTCCTGAATGGCGAATAAATGCTCATCAGGAAACGTCTCAGAGATCTCAAGAGAAGGGAGGGGCGTCCCTTCCACTGGCTCTATCCGGGACAGATGATCAGCCACTTGGTTCTCTGTCCCTTTTCTGTCTCTTATTTCTACATCAAACTCTTGTAGAAGCAATACCCATCTGATGAGTCTGGGTTTTGAATCTTGCTTTGTGAGTAGATATTTAAGAGCAGCATGGTCAGTATACACAATCACTTTTAATCCTACTAAGTATGATCTGAACTTGTCAATGGCGTAAACCACTGCAAGTAGTTCTTTTTCTGTGGTTGTGTAATTTTTCTGGGCATCATTTAGAACGCGACTGGCATAATAAATGACATGCAGAAGCTTGTCATGCCTCTGTCCCAATACTGCACCAATGGCATGATCACTGGCATCACACATTAACTCAAATGGCAATGTCCAGTCTGGTGCAGAAATGACTGGTGCTGTGACCAGCTTAGCTTTCAGCGTTTCAAACGCCTGCAGGCATGCTGTGTCAAACACAAATGGTGTGTCAGCAGCTAGCAGATTGCTTAGAGGTTTTGCGATTTTTGAAAAATCCTTTATAAACCTCCTATAGAATCCTGCATGCCCCAGAAAGCTTCTGATTGCCTTAACATTGGCAGGTGGTGGTAATTTTTTAATTACCTCTATTTTTGCTTGATCCACCTCTATTCCCTTGTTTGAGATTTTATGCCCAAGAACAATTCCTTCAGTCACCATGAAGTGACACTTTTCCCAGTTTAAAACTAGGTTGGTTTCTTGGCATCTTTTCAGAACAAGTTTCAGGTGATCAAGACAGGAGCTGAATGAGTCTCCATATACTGAGAAGTCATCCATGAAGACTTCCAGAAATTTTTTCACCATGTCAGAGAAAATAGAGAGCATGCATCTCTGGAAGGTTGCAGGCGCATTACATAGCCCAAATGGCATCCTTCTATAAGCAAACACTCCAGATGGACATGTGAATGCTGTTTTCTCTTGATCCTGGGGATCCACTGCAATCTGGTTATAGCCTGAATAGCCATCCAAAAAGCAGTAATAATCATGACCTGCTAGTCTCTCTAGCATCTGGTCTATGAATGGTAAAGGAAAATGATCCTTTCTGGTGGCTGTATTGAGCCTTCTGTAGTCAATACACATGCGCCACCCTGTAACTGTTCTTGTAGGAACCAGTTCATTTTTTTCATTATGAATCACTGTCATGCCTCCCTTTTTTGGGACGACTTGAACAAGGCTCACCCAGGGGCTATCAGAAATGGGATAAATAATCCCAGCCTCTAGTAATTTGGTGACCTCTTTCTGCACCACTTCCTTCATGGCTGGATTTAGCCGCCTCTGTGGTTGAACCACTGGTTTGGCATTATCCTCCAATAGGATTTTGTGCATGCATCTAGCTAGGCTTATGCCCTTAAGGTCACCTATGGACCACCCAAGAGCTGTCTTGTGTGTCCTTAGCACTTGAATAAGTGCTTCCTCTTCCTGTGAATTTAAAGCAGAGCTTATGATCACTGGAAAAGTGTCACCTTCTCCCAGAAATGCGTATTTCAAGGATGGTGGTAGTGGCTTGAGCTCGGGTTTAGGAGGTTTTTCCTCTTTCAGAAGAAAGTTCAGAGGCTCTTTCATGTCCTCTGAATCCTCCAAATCAGGCTGAACATCTTTAAAGATGTCTTCCAACTCTGATTCGAGACTCTCAGCCATGTTGATCTCTTCTACCAAAGAGTCAATGAGATCAACTTTCATGCAGTCTGTTGATGTGTCTGGATGCTGCATGGCTTTGACAGCGTTCAACTTAAACTCTTCATCATTGACTCTCAGGGTTATTTCCCCCTGTTGGACATCAATGAGGGATCGTCCAGTTGCTAGGAAGGGTCTTCCTAGAATGAGAGTAGCACTCTTGTGCTCCTCCATTTCCAGCACAACAAAGTCAGTGGGAAAGGCGAATGGCCCAACTCTGACAATCATGTCCTCAATCACGCCTGATGGGTATTTAGTGGAACCATCAGCAAGTTGGAGACATATCCGGGTTGGTTTAACTTCTTCAGTTAAGCCAAGCTTCCTGATAGTGGATGCAGGTATCAGGTTGATGCTTGCCCCAAGATCGCATAAAGCTGTCTTGGTGCAATCACCTTCTAATATGCATGGTATCAGAAAACTCCCAGGGTCTTTAAGCTTTTCAGGAAAGCTTTTCAGAATGACTGCACTGCATTCTTCAGTGAGGAGAACTCTTTCTGTTTCTCTCCACTCCTTTTTATGACTCAAGATCTCTTTCATGAACTTGGCATAAGAAGGTATTTGCTCAAGTGCCTCTGCAAATGGAATCTTTATTTCAAGAGTCCTTAGGTAATCTACAAAGCGAGCAAATTGCTTATCCTGCTCCTCTTTCCGGAGTTTTTGAGGATAAGGTATCTTGGCTTTATATTCCTCAACCTTAGTGGTTAAAGAAGCCTTTTTAGAGGGGTTGTTATCAGCACTTGTGTGTGTCTGATCCCTCACTGGCAATTGAGTGCCAGAGTCAGAAGCTGGAGTGACGTTAGACGCCAGCTCACTGTCTGTTCCTGGCGCCTGAACGCCAGAAATGTACCCATTTTGGGCGTTCAACGCTGGATTCTGCCCCATTGGGGCGTTCAACGCCAGATTCTTGCCCATTTCTGGTGTTGAACGCCAATCCTGCCTTGTTTCTGGCGCTGAACGCCAGTTTTGGGCATGGTCTGGGCGTTCAGCGCCAGCCTTCCACCCATTTTCTGGCGTTTTAGTGCCAGAATTATTTTTCCCTGGGCTCTTACTGTCCTCAGGTGAATCTTTGGTGGGTTGCTCATTTCTTGAATTTTTGATGCCTTGAGGTGGGGTATTTAATCTTTTCCCACTTCTTAATTGAACTGCTTGGCATTCTTCTGCTATTTGCCTTGATAGCTGCTGCTTTGTTTGCTTAAACTGTTCGTCCATATGTATATTAGCTATCCTTGTCTCCTGTAGCCTGTCCTTGAATTCAGCTAGCTGCTTTGTTAGAAAATCCAATTGCTGATTGAATTCAGCAGCTTGTTTTACAGTACTGAATTCAGCAGTTACTGTTTTAACCTCTTCATTCATGGAAGGGTTGCTGCTTAGATACAGATGCTGATTCCTGGCAACTGTATCAATGAGCTCTTGAGCCTCTTCAATTGTCTTTCTCATATGGATAGATCCACCAGCTGAGTAATCTAGAGACATCTGAGCTTCTTCTGCAAGCCCATAGTAGAAGATGTCTAACTGAACCCACTCTGAAAATATTTCAGAGGGGCATTTTCGTAGCATCTCTCTGTATCTCTCCCAGGCATCATAAAGAGATTCATTATCTCCTTGTTTAAAGCCTTGGATGTCCAGCCTTAGCTGTGTCATCCTTTTTGGAGGAAAATACTGATTCAGGAATTTTTCTGTCAGCTGTTTCCATGTTCTTATGCTGGCCTTAGGTTGGTTATTTAACCACCTCTTAGCTTGATCTTTTACAGCAAATGGAAACAGTAATAGTCTGTAGACATCCTGATCTATTTCCTTATCATGTACTGTGTCAGCAATTTGTAAAAATTGTGCCAGAAACTCTGTAGGTTCTTCCTGTGGAAGACCGGAATACTGGCAACTTTGCTGCACCATGATAATGAGCTGAGGATTCAACTCAAAGCTACTAACTCCAATGGAGGGTATGCATATGCTACTCCCATATGAAGCAGTAGAGGGGTTAGAATATGACCCCAGAGTCCTCCTGGACTGTTCATTTCCACTTATGTCCATGATGGATATATGGATATAACTTGGACTGATTTATCTTTTTATTTATTTTATTTTATAAGAAGTAAATACTTAAATAAAATAAAATAACTAAAAAGAATTTGAATTTTGAAATTAAATTTTTTTTTTCATAAAAGAAAATAAAAATTAATTAGTTAAAAAAAGAAATTTTTGAAAAAGAGGGAAGATATTTTCGAAAATTAGAGAGAGAGAGTTAGTTAGGTAGTTTTGAAAAAGTTAAGAAACAAACAAAAAGTTAGTTGGTTAGTTCAAACAAATTTTGAAAAGATAAGAAGTTAGGAAGTTAGAAGAGATATTTTGAAAAGATATTTTTGAATTTAGTGAGGAGAGAGAAAAACAATAAGATAGTACAAGATTTAAAATTTTTAGATCTAATGCTCCTTGTTTTTGAAAATTTTGGAGGGAAAACACCAAGGAACACCAAACTTAAAAATTTTAAGATCAAGACACAAGGAAAACTCAAGAACACTTTGAAGACTCACAAGAACACAAGAACATGAAGAAAGAACACCAAACTTAAAATTTTTAGAAAACCAAACCAAAATTTTCGAAAACTAAAGGGAAATCAACAAGAAAACACCAAACTTAAAGTTTGGAACAAGATTTAATAGAAAAAATATTATTTATGAAAAAGAAGGTTTTGAAAAGAATATAAAAGACTCTAACCCAATTACCAAGAACACAGATTAACGCTCTAGCCAAATGAGTTATGAAAATTTTCGAAAATTTTAAGAAAGATTATTTTTGAAAACACCAAACTTAAAGTTTGGCACAGGATTTAACAGAAAAATTATTTTTGAAAAAGGTTTTAAAAAATATGATAGCCAATTACCATGAACATAAACACCACGTTCTAATTAACTGAGCTATAAATTTAAAGTGTTTTAACAAGGGATAAATAATAAAAGACTCTAAACCAAAAAGAGAAAATTTTTCCTAATCTAAGCAACAAAATAAACCGTTAGTTGTCCAAACACGAACAATCCCCGGCAACGGCGCTAAAAACTTGGTGCACGAATTGTGAATCACACTTTTCACAACGCGTGCCACTAACCAGCAAGTGCACTGGGTCGTCCAAGTAATACCTTACGTGAGTAAGGGTCGAATCCCACGGAGATTGTTGGTTTGAAGCAATCTATGGTTATCTTGTAAATCTTAGTCAGGAAGTCAATTATGTTTATCAGTTGAATTGTGAATAACCAAGAGAACATAAATTAAAGATTACTTGTTGTGCAGTAATGGAGAATATGTTGGAGTTTTGGAGATGCTTTGTCTTCTGAATCTCTGCTTTCCTCTGTCTTCTGATTCACGCACGCACGCCCTCCTATGGCAAGCTGTGTGTTGGTGGATCACCGTTGTCAATGGCTACCTTCCGTCCTCCCAGTGAAAACTACGCTCACGCGCTCTGTCACAGCACGGCTAATCACTGGTTGGTTCTCGATCCGGTTGGAATAGGATTTACTATCCTTTTGCGTCTGTCACTAACGCCCAGCCTTCAAGAGTTTGAAGCTCGTCACAGTCATTCAATCCTTGAATCCTACTCGGAATACCACAGACAAGGTTTAGACTTTCCGGATTCTCATGAATGCTGCCATCAGTTCTAGCTTATACCACGGAGATTCTGATTAAGGAATCTAAGAGATACTCATTCAATCGTATATAGAACGGAGGTGGTTGTCAGGCACACGTGCATGATTTGAGGAAGGTGATGAGTGTCACAGCTCATCACCTCCATCACAGTTAAGCGCGAATGAACATCTTAGATAGGAACAAGCGTGTTTGAATGGAAAACAGAAATACTTGCATTAATTCATCGAGACACAGCAGAGCTCCTCACCCCCAACAATGGGGTTTAGAGACTCATGCCGTCAGAGAATACAAAGTTTAGATCTGAAAATGTCATGAGATACAAAATAAATCTCTAAAAGTTGTTTAAATACTAAACTAGTAGCCTAGGTTTACAAAAATTGGATAAACTATGATGGATGATGGAGAGATCCACTTCTGGGGCCCACTTGGTGTGTGCTGGGGCCCACTTGGTGTGTGCTGGGGCTGAGACTTAAGCAATTCACGTGCAGAGGCCATTTGTGGAGTTGAACGCCAGTTTTTATGCCAGTTTGGGCGTTCAACTCCAGCTTTTGATCCTTTTCTGGCGCTGGACGCCAGAATTGGGCAGAGGACTGGCGTTGAACGCCAGTTTACGTCGTCTATCCTTGTGCAAAGTATGGACTATTATATATTTCTGCAAAGCATGCCATTTTGAGTTCTGTAGCTCCAGAAAATCCGCTTTGAGTGCAGGGTGGTCAGAATCTAACAGCATCAGCAGTCCTTTTTCAGCCTGAATCAGATTTTTGCTCAGCTCCTTCAATTTCAGCCAGAAAAATACCTGAAATTACAGAAAAACACACAACTCATAGTAAAGTCCAGAAATAGGAATTTTTCCTAAAAACTACTAGAAATAGACTAAAAACTAACTAAAACATACTCTAAACTATATGAAATTATCCCCAAAAAGTGTATAAAATATCTGCTCATCACCCAACAAGCAAGTTTACTCAAGCTAACAACAGAAGAAAGCTTGCTGGGGAGAGGCACTCAAAACAAGGGGCATTAACTGGCTCCTCTTTCCTCTTGAGGTCATTCCTCTTAACAAACTGGAAGAAGAGGAAGAAATTCATGAACAACATGTCAAGCTAATGACATTAAAAGAGCGCTTGTTGGAAGGCAACCCAACCGTAAGTAACATTTTTCTTTCCTTGCTTAGTTTACTTTCAATAATTTGACATATGATTGCATTCTAAGTTTTGTGTTGCCATGCAACAATTTGATTTTCAATCTTTACTGGGCACTTGTAACATTCTAAATTGAGAGTGTCACACTAAGTTTGGTGTTGCCACTTATCTTTCATGCAAGGTACCAAGCACACCACTTATTAATGCAATCAAAATGTCTCTGTTGTATCTCTTGTGCCTTTATTGTGATCCTTAATCTTGCTTGCTGAAACACATGTATACTCACACTTCATTCTAAGACATTCATGATCCATCATAAACCCCATCACCACTATTTTACTTGTTTCTTGAGGATAAGCAATCATTCTAAGTTTGGTATGGGGAGGGGAAGAATAAGAGGAAAAGGACAACAACAATGAAGATGAACTACAAGGTGGTAAAGTTCCTTTTTTTTCTTACTTATTTCCAGCACTTTAATTTCATGATTGTCTTCTATTTTCTTTGTATGCATGTGTGATTACTCCTTGTGAATAAGCATAATTTGATATTTTATTTATAACATGTTGATCTAATATCATGATTATCATCTTGAATTTTGCTTGCACCCATTACACTTAAATTGCAAATTATTCTTCTAAAAGGAAAATATTGAAGATTTTTATAAATCTTGGGGCAAGCAAAAGATTAAGAGGAGTGGAGGTTCTGATTGTATGATTGTGTATTGAGGTTGCATATTTGTGAAAACTTGCATGGGAGCTCATAGACAGGAAATGAAGTTTAGAGAAGCATTATGGAATTTTTCAAACATCTATTGATCCAAGAAGCAGTAACAAAAGAAAACAAAAGAAAAAGAAAACCAAAGAACAAGCCCAAGGCTCTGAGCATCAATTACTAGGAAGAAAAAAGAAAGAAACAAGAACTCAAAGAGTTATTGTCCTAGTTAAATGCTTATGGTAGATTTGTATCAAAGAGAGAGGCTTGAGCAAGTAAATCCTAAGGGGCGCTTCAACACCTAATACCTTAGACCAACTGATGCCAGGGCATCATGGCTAGTTTTACTAGCCATTTTTTGTATTCTTTAGGTTGGCTTCATGCATTTTCTTAGGAAATAAGCAAGTATTTGGTTGAAAATGCATTCACACCATGATTCAAACAAACATTGTGAATTTTGAATGATTTTATGAGAATTATGCATGAATTGAATGATAAAATGGATGATGCATGATCCCATGATTAAGAGCAAGACTTTGATGCACTTTGTTCGATTGATTTCAGGTAACAAGAAGTAGAGAAGAGCCACGTTAGTGGCTACGTTAGTGCCACTAACGTGGCCATTAACGTGGAAGAAAAGAGAAGCCCCAACATTAGTGAGAAAGTTAGTGGCATTAACTTTGAAGAAGGAGAGCATGGAACGTTAGTGGTAAAAGTAAACACCGCTAACGTTAGCGACGGGCAAGAAGACCCACGTTAGTCTCCACGTTAGTTACATTAACGTGAGAACTAACGTGGAAGGAAAGGGAAACGCCAACGTTAGTGGAAAAGTGAATGCCACTAACGTTTGCGAAGGCTAGAACACCCACGTTAGCTTCCACGTTAGTTACATTAACGTGGGAACTAACGTGGAAGGAAAGGAAAATGCCAACGTTAGTGGAAAAGGTGAACGCCACTAATGTTTGCGAAGCAAAGAAGGACCCACATTAATCGCCACGTTAGTTACACTAACGTGGACATTAACGTAGGCAAAAATCTCACCCGGCAGCCTGACCATGCCTTCTTCAAACAAGAATAACTTGAGCCACAACGCTCCAAATGAGGTGATTCTAGTGGCATTGGAAAGTAGGATTCCAGAGCTTTCCAAGAATATATGGCACTAAATGGTGGACACTAAATTTGAGGGAGAAAACCTGCCCCGAAAGTGCAAAGATGAACATGGTATCAACCTGTAGTAAGGCCAGCTGACCTCTTCACCTTCCAAGATATGTAACTCGAGCTGTAGAGCTCCAAATGATGCGCTTCCAAAGGCGTTGGAAAGTAGACATCCAGAGATTTCCAAAAATATATAATAGTATGGGATGGACAGTAAGTTTGAACTTCAGAAACTGGAAATATTCATCCCCTGATCGCTAACGTTATTGTGACTCACTTTATTTACAGAGCTCCAATTGAGGTGATTCCAGTTGCGTTAGAAAGCCGAAATTCAGAGCTTTCCAACAATATATAATACTTTATAGTGGGCATGAAATTGGAGCACAAACCAGAGGCATCTTTTAAGCCCCAAAACACCAACTGGGTAGCAAGTGTGACGTTAGCCACACTAACTTTAGCACTAACGCCACACTTGTAGCATTAGTATGGCTAATGGCAGCAATATCACCAAGTCACCCTGGACTTGAATTTGATTCACCTCTCTCTCAAGTCCACTTCAAAGCTCAAGCAAGCAACCCCACAAGTGTCAAGCAATCAAGGCCACAAGAAGCATCTAGAATAGAATTTTTCATTTCATTGTAATTTGCTTTTAATTTTATTTTGTAATTTAGGAGAGACTATATAAAGGCCTTAGTTTTTACATTCAAGGGGGACTGACATTCGAGAATTGGGGGATTGAAGAGGGGTCTTCGGACTCCCTCCCCTCACACACTTTTCCTTCTCTTTCTTTTCTTTGTACTTTTCATTTATGAATTTTGAAGTTTCAATTTTAGTTTTAATCTTCATCTTTACTTTTCTGCACCTTCTTTCTTTTCTATTTTGGTAGAGCAATGATCAACTAACTCTTTTCATTGGGTTAAAGAGCTCTATTGTGATTCAACGGATCAATTGTAGTTCTAATTTTTCTTCTTCTTTCTTTTCTATTGATTTTACTAGAGAGCTTTCGATCTTCATCCAATTGGGTAATTGTCTCAGAAGAGAAATTGCTCATACTTGGATTTTCTCTGAACCTTAGAAGAGGAATGAGGAAATCATGCTAGAAATGCTCTCTCACATTGGATTAGATTGGGGGTTGGATGGATATTGTGACATTTAATCTTACCAATACTTTGATCTATAAATGTGTGTGGTATAATCAGTGACCAAACTTCATCTCTTCCCATGAGCAATTAAATCAAGGAATTGGGAAATTGTTCAAGCTTGGAGAGATTGGATTGCCAAGGAATTGGGATCCAATCACTTAAGATTGCCGAGGAGATCAATGAATGCATTGATTAAGGAAGAGATGAGAATGAACTTGATCCGGAGGATTGCAATATCTCTTGATCCCAATGTTCATTTTATTTTTAGTTCTTACATTTACTTTTCTTGCCATTTTAATTTTCTGCACTTTATTGCTTTTCCTTTTTTTTCTATCAATTTACAATTCCTCCTGCTCATCATCCAAATCTGAACCGTCTGACTAGGATAATCAATCAACTATTGATTGCTTAATTCGTCAATCTCTGTGGGATTCGACCTCACTCTTTTGTGAGTTATTACTTGACGACAATTCGGTATACTTGTCGAAGGGAGATTTGTTGAGAGACAAGTTTCCATGCATCAAGTTTATGGCGCCGTTGCCTGGGATTGATTTTGTATCAACAATGATTAAATTGGTGGATAACTAGATTGAGCATTTATTTTTATTTTGTTTGATTTAAGTTCATTTGAGTAATTTACTTTCTGTTTAGCTATTTTCTTCCCTTTCCCCTACCCATTTTCTTAGTTGTTTACAATTCAGTCACTAACCTACTAACTGTTTGATATATTGCATCACTCACACTAACAGCATTTCTGTAGAAATTACTGTCTGCATCTATCTTTCTTGCTTTTGCTTTGTTGGTTGTATGACAGGTAGAAGAAGCGGGGCTTCAACTTCCTTTGATTCTGAACCTGAGAGGACCTTCCTTAGATTAAGGAGGGAAGCAAGAGGAAAGAGAGTAGTTGGTGCTGAAGAAGAGGAAGAGTACTTTGAACCAGACATAGAGTAGAATATGGAGAACCATCATAAAGAAGAGGCTCACAACCCTGGCAGAGAAGGTCCAGAGCATCAGGCTGGACAAGAGAGAAGAGTTCTGGGTTCTTACATCAACCCAAACCCAGGAAACTGTGGAAGTAGCATCCAAAGGCCAACCATACATGCCAACAACTTTGAACTAAAGCCACAGCTCATCACCCTTGTTCAGAACAATTGTTCATTCGGAGGAAGTGTCCAAGAAGACCCCAATCAACATCTAACCACCTTCCTGGGGATATGCGATACTGTGAAGTCTAATGGTGTTCATCCTGACACCTATAGACTACTCCTGTTTCCCTTCTCACTCAAGGACAAAGCATCTAAATGGCTGGAATCCTTTCCAAAGGAGAGTTTAACAACCTGGGAAGATGTGGTGAACAAGTTCTTGGCAAGATTCTATCCTCCTCAATGGATCAACAGGTTGAGAGCTGAGGTGCAAATATTCAGGCAACAGGATGGTGAGACTCTATATGAAGCATGGGAGAGGTTTAAAGACATGACAAGAAGATGCCCACCAGATATGTTCAATGAATGGGTGCAGTTGCACATTTTCTATGAAGGCCTTTCGTATGAATCAAAGAAGGCAGTAGACCACTCATCCGGGGGATCTCTGAACAAAAAGAAGACCATTGAAGAAGCCATAGATGTCATTGAGACTGTAGCAGAGAATGACTACTTCTATACTTCTGAAAGAGGCAATACTAGAGGAGTGATGGAGCTGAATAATGTGGATGCACTGCTAGCTCAAAATAAGATGATTACCAAGCAATTAGTTGACCTCACCAAGAAGATGGAAAGGAATCAAGTAGCAGCAATCACCACTTCCGCAGCAACCTAAGAAGGAGTGAATGAAGAAGCAGAGGGTGATCAGGAACAAGCCAACTACATTGGGAGTTCACCTAGGCAGAACCATGACCCATACTCCAAAACATATAATCCTGGTTGGAGAAACCACCCAAACTTTGGGTGGAGAAATCAACAAGACCAAGGCCAAGATCAGAGACGCCACAACCCCAACAACAATGCAACTCACCAACACTCCACACAGAGGTCATACCAACACCCACCCAACAACACTTCTCAATATCCATACCAAAGTCAAAATGGCCCTTCTCATCCTTCCAATCTCAACTCTCCATCATCGGAAAAAAGACTATCAAGGATTGAGACTCTACTTGAAGGCATATGCAAGGAGATTCAAGATAACAAGGTGTTCAAAGAGGAGGTACAATCCAATATCAAGAATCAGGGAGACACCATTAAGGGGCTGGAAAATCAAGTGGGATACCTATCTGAGAAGATTCCCAAACCTACTGATAGCTTCCCAAGTGACAGAGAGAAAAATCTGAGAGGTGAAGCAAAGAAATTCAGATGGGAAGATTGTAAGATGGTTACTATAAGTGATAAGGAGACTGAGGAAGAGCTGAACAAACCATCAGAACAACCTGAAGATACATTAGCAGGAAAGCAGGAAGAGAATCACCAAGAAACCACAATTACACAGAAGGAGCTGCTGAGACTCTATGCACCCTTTCCCCAATTACTCAATGGTGGTGTAGAGAAGAGAATATACTCAGAGTTTCTTGACATATTTGCATATATCCATATAAACATACCATTCTTCAAGGCCCTCCAACAAATGCTCTCATACATTAAGTTCATGAAGGAGCTGCTGACCAGAAAAAGCTCACTCAAGGGAGGACAAACCATAGTGATGAATAAGGAGTGCAGTGCTCTCATTCAACCAGAGCTGCCTACAAAAAGGAAGGACCCAGGGAGCTTTCACATCCCCTGTGTCATAGGAGAAACAATGTTTGATAAAGGACTCTGTGATCTGGGAGCCAGCATCAACTTAATGCCTTTATCCCTTATGAAGAGGCTGCAAATCAATGAGCTGATGCCCACAAACATAGTAATCAGGCTGGCGGACAAAACTCAAAAACAAGCAATAGGAATGGTTGAAAACGTGCTGGTGAAGGTTGGGAACTACTTCCTTCCCACAGACTTTGTCATACTGGAAATGGAAGAAAGTCATCTTCACCCAATCATATTGGAAAGACCATTCTTAGCTACAGCCAGAGTGCTCATAGATGTGGAGCGAGGAGAGCTAATACTGAGGGTATATGATGAACAACTCACCTTCAATGTCTTCAAACCCTCACAAGAAACAAGTCAGGAAGGCAAGGAATTAAGGACAGAGCATGAAAGAGCGATGGTGGGAGAAACACGCATTGAGGCACAAGCTGTACACTCAGGAATTCCTTTGGGTGATGAACAAAATAATCAGCAGCTGTCACAGCTAAAGGAAACTCAAGTGGAGCCAAAACCACCAGAATCATATGGGACCAGCAACCAAATCCCACTAAGAAAAGAGACCACAAAGAGCAGGATAACAGCAAGAGAAACAAAAAGAAGATACCAAGGAAATAGAGGAACAAAAAGATCCCTACAGAAGATTTCTCTCCAGGGGATAAAGTGATCTCAGCTTACTTCCTAGATATCCCACCTCATCTCCCCACCATCCCATCTCAATTACCTAAGGTTTTCACCATCAACAAAGTTCTCTCCCTAGAAAATGTAGAGATCATTAATGAAGCCAATGGAGACAGGTTTACTGTAAGGGGGAAGATTTGAAGCATTACCAACCACCCTGACAAAGGAAGAACGTCAAGCTAGTGACACTAAAGAAGCGCTTCATGGGAGGCAACCCATGTTTTACATGCTTTTAAAGTAGTTAATAAAGCAAGGTTCATGGATCGCAAATCAACTTTGACATATCCTTGAATAAATCCTTTTATGCAACATATAGTGAAGAACAAGTTTGGTGTTCAAGGCACACTAAGAGGACATGAATGTAGCTCATAGCATGTCACTCTTAGCACCTTGAACAAATCATCTTACACCACATTGCCACAAACTGCGTTTGGTGTCACAAAGGTTGCATACATGGAAATTTAATTAGTCAGTTGGTTTGCATTTGTGAATAGCACTTAGTAGTTGACAACAACAATTTTAAAAAAGTAGTTACTCTTTCTTGTCTTTTAAATTTTGCCGCCACTTTCCACAAGTTTTATTTTAATCACATTTCTTTTATTTTGAAGGAGAATTGATGGGGCAATTGAAGGGTTCGGCCACCACAAAAAGAGAAGATTATACACGTGTCTCCAGGGGGATTGCATTGGAAATTGTTGCCATGCAACATTGGAAGGAAACAAGCTTGGAAACTGAACCAACCCCATCATAAAGTTGATGATCCTTGTGCTCATCCAATGCAAAACCCCATCCGTCCATCACACAACCACCCCATAAATCCACACCTTTCGTTTACTCATCATTTTCCTATATAAGTGATTTCTAGTCCGTACTTCCCTTCACATTCCAGCAACCACTTCTTCAAACTTCTCACTCTCGAAGTACAATTCTTCAAGCTACATCCTATCCAAACCTAACCAAATTCTGCCACTTATCCACAACACCTCAACATTTTCAAACATCAACTTTTACTCATGGCATCATCAAGCTCTAAAAGAAGAAAGGGGAAGGAGCCTATGGAGCAACGACCCTTTGATGAAAAGAAGTTTAGAACTTTTTACCATGCACTTCAATTTGGATGGATGGCTGATAAGGAGATCATATATGAGCTAGGCTTTCATGTTAAGAAAACTGAGTGCCCCGAAATCACAGAGAAGGTAGAAAAGAGAAGATGGGAGCTCCTCACCGATCCAGTCACCGCGAGGATAAATGCAATGCTCGTAAGAGAGTTTTACGCAAACACAGTGAGGTATGATAGGAAAAAGGAATCTTTTATAAGCTTTGTGAGAGGAGTAACTGTGGATTTTAGTCCCATGAGTATCATGAGGGTGTTAAAGCTACGAACCATACCATTCGAGGAAGAAAGCTATCAATCCCGAATAGATGGTAGTCCTAATTATGACCAAATTGTGAAAGATATTTGCGTACAAGGAGCGGATTGGGTGAGAGATCCCAATGGGAAGCCCAAATTCATAAAAAGAGGTGATCTCACCCCTGAAGCAAAGGGGTGGTTCGAAATTGTAAGGAGATCCATCCTCCCTACCAGAAACAATTCAGAGGTGAATCTTAAGAGAGCAACAATGCTGCAATGTATACTTAAGGGGGGAGAGATCAAGGTGCATGAACTCATAGCCCAAGGCATTAGGAAGATGGCTGAGAAAAATGATTCTGGGGGAAGGTTAGGCTATCCCAGCACCATTTTCCGCCTGTGTGACAAGGCAGGGGTGGTGTTCGAAGATGAAAACCCCTAATGGATAAAAGTTGGTATCCCAATTACTGTCCGGCGTATGCATGCTGTTGCATCTCCCCTACCCCAACGAAGGATAAGAAAGAGGCCAGTGCACCAAGTGGTAGAAGGATAGAACCTAGAGGAGCAAGCCCCTTTGGACATGCACCAACTACAGGAAGCCATTGATGGCTTATCTAGACAATAATTGGAAAAAGTAAGGGATGTGGGAGTGCAAGCACTTAAGAAAAACACAAGGAGGACAAACAGCAAGGAAAGCATGAGCACCCCCAAGAGTAAAAGGTGGTGGAGTTCCCTCATTGTTCCATCTTTCTTTTTCAAGTTTTTTTTTAAATAAGGAAAATCATGTATGAAATAGAACATGCTTCCATAGTAGCTTAGGAATTTTCAATTCTGTCTTTAAGTTTGCTTTTGCCTAGGTCTATGCATGCTAGTCAAATTGCCTGCCTTTATTTTCATCTTGCTTATTGTATGCTTGTCCTTTTAAGTCCAATAAAAAGAGATGTTATGAAAAACCAGAGTGATGTTCAAGTTGTGGAGTAGGTCCTTAAATTTGTGGTGTAGTAATCACTTAGCTAAGTTGGTTCACCAACAAGGTGGGAAGGCAACTATCTGTCTTAAATCATATGCTTGAAACACACCCCATGAGACTAGCTAAATAATAAGATCCTAATAAGAAAAAGGAAAAGAACAATAAGAGTTGAAAAAGAAAGAAAAGTTAATAAAGAATAAGGCTAGGCACCAAGGGCTTGAATCTTGAGGGATGTGTCTGTGGTGCTCTTGTACCAAGGATCTGCTTGGATGAATAAGTTCTTAGGAGTGCTTCAGCACTTGGTAACTTGGGTTAACTAACCCGGGATTATCAACTGAAAATCCACTATCAAGAGCAACCTTGCTACAGAACATTTAGTAACCCAAAGAGGTGCTGGACACCAAGACCTCAAGGAAAGAAAATAACAAACCATGTGCCTGTGGTGTGCATGTATGGGCGAGAGAGACTTGAGGGAGTAAGTCCTTAGGGGTGTTTCAACACCTAGCACCTTGAACTAACTGGTTCGGGAGTGTTGGCTGAAAGCTTATCTTAAAGAGTCGCCCCCTCACAGAACACTTAGCCTAAGGAAGAAATAAACCTTGGAAAGACAAAGGGATCAATAAATAAAAGTCTCAAAGGGTGCAATCAAGTGAGTATTCCAAGGCATGATAAAGGTCTGAAAGCCAGTAAAGGAATGAACCTAAGTTGCTATGCATGAAACCCCATAAAACCAAGAACATGACTTCCACAATAATGATTCATTCCTCTTGACATTTCATTCATTATTCTCTTGTTCCAGTACTTCATTAGGGACAAGCAAGCTTTAAGTTTGGTGTTGTGATGCCAGGGCATTTTGGCCGGTTTCACTAACCTTTTCTTTATGATTTTAAGGTAGTTTCATGCATTTTCTTAGGAAATAAGCAAGTTTTGGATAAATAATCACTTACATCTTGATTCAAGCAAACATTGTGAATTTTACATGATTTCATGAGAATTATGCATGAATTAAAGGACAAATTGAATGATGCATGTCTCATAACTTGGATAAGAGCTTTGATGCACTTTATTGCTTGATTTCAGGATAAAGGAAGCAAGGAAGAACCACGTTAGCAGCCACGTTAGTCTAGCTAACGTGACCACTAACGTGGAATGAAGGCTAGCTTGCAACGTTAATGAGAAAAGTGATTGCCAATAACGCCTTCATGAGCCATCATAGCCCACGTTAGTTTTCACGTTAACTATGTTAACGTGGAAGCTAATGTGGAAGAGAAGTAGAACTCCAACGTTAGTGGTAAAAGTAAGTGCCACTAACATTCCAAAAGGGGCAATTGGCCACGTTAAGAGCCACGTTAACTTAGTTAACGTGAGCTCTAATATGGAAGAAGAAGATGATGCCAACGTTAGTGACACTCACCTTTGTCACTAACGTTAGACTAAGCCCATATTGACTACGTTAAAAGCCACGTTAACCTAGTTAATATGGACTCTAACATGGAGGGAGCAAGAATCACCAACGTTAGTGACACTCACCTTTGTCACTAATGTTGGATTGAGCCACTATGAGCTACGTTAGTTGCCACATTAATTACATTAACGTAAAAGCTAACGTGGAGAAGAGGGATGATGAGCCAACGTTGGTGACACTCACCTTTGTCACTAACGTTGGAGATGGCTATCAATACCACGTTAGAAGTCACGTTAACTTAGTTAACGTGAACTCTAACATGGGAAGTAGGGGCGTTCTGAAGCGTTAGTGACAAAGGTAAGTGTCACTAACGCTCTCGAAGATTTGGCAAGCCTACGTTAAAAGCCACGTTAACTATTCTAACGTAAACTCTAATGTAGGGAGAAAGGGGTACTCTCAACGTAATTGAAAAAGGTAAACCCCAGTAACATTTGCGAAGAGCCAAGGGTCAACGTTAGTGGTCACGTTAGTGCCACTAACGTTGAAGTTAATGTGGACCACTTTGGGTTAGGAACGTTAGTGAAAAAGGTGATTGTCACTAACGTTCTCAACCCCACATTTTTACTTAACATTAACACCACTAACGCCCTAAGCTAAAGTCCCTGCCTACTTCACACTTTCTCTGCTAGTAAAGCTAAGCCCACTGAAGAAGATAACTGCTTCAACTCAAGATCCAAAGGCCCATATCCAAGACTTGAAGAGCCAACTAGAAGATCAGAAGAGTAGTATAAATAGGGAGAGCTTTGAACTAGAAAAAGGAGCTTTTGGCATTATTAGAATTACTCTCTGTATTTTACTTTCTCTGCACTTCTAGTTTAACTTTCAGAATGTACTCTCCATCTTTGCTTTCCATTCCCAGAGCTATGAACAACTAAACCCCTTTTATTGGGTTAGGGAGCTCTGTTGTAATTTGATGGATCAATAATAGTTTTCATAATCCTTCTTCTTTTTTTTCTCTTGATTTTACTATAAAGCTTTCAATCTTCATCCAATTGAGTAGTTATCTTGGAAAAGAAGCTATTCATACTTGGATCTCCTCTGAACCTTGGAAAAGGGATGAAGAGATCATGCTAGAAATGTTTTCTCATGTTGGACCAAATTGGGGTTTGGGCGGATATGGTGACATATAATTCTCCCAATACTTTGATTTGGAAATACATGTGGTATAATCAGTGACCACGCTTCATCTCTTCTCATGAGCAATTAGACCAAAGAATTGGCTATTGATCTGATTTGAGAGATTGAATTACCAAGGAATTGGAATTCAATCACTTAAGATTGCCAAGGAGATCAATGAATGCATTGATTGAGGAAGAGATTAAAATGAACTTGATCCGGAGAATGCAACATCTCCTAAGCCCAATGAATTCCCCATTTCTGATCTTACCCATTCTCTTTACTTATTGCTATTTACTTTCATGCTAAACTTCCCTTCCCCATTTAAGATTCTGCAATTTACTTCCCGTCATTTATTTTCTGCTATTTACTTTCCAGCCATTTAATTTCCTGCAATTCTCAACTCACTTTCTACTTAGCTCAACTAGAACATTCTTCCAATTAAAGTTGCTTGACCAATCAATCCCTGTGGGATTCGACGTCACTCTACTGTGAGTTTTTACTTGACGACAATTCGGTATACTTGCCGAAGGAAATTTGTTGAGAGACAAGTTTCCGTGCATCAAGTTTATTTCATAAACTTGATGCATGGAAACCTGTCTCTCAACAAATCTCCCTTCGGCAAGTATACCGAATTTTCGTCAAGTAATAACTCACAAAAGAGTGAGGTCGAATCCCACAGAGATTAACGGATTAAGCAATCAATAGTTGATTGATTATCCTAGTCAGACGGTTCAGATTTGGATGATGAGTAGGAGGAATTGTAAATTGATAGAAAAGAAAGGAAAAGCAATAACGTGCAGAAAAGTAAAATGGCAAGAAAAGTAAATGTAAGAACTAAAAATAAAATGAACATTGGGATCAAGAGATATTGCAATCCTCCGGATCAATTTCATTCTCATCTCTTCCTCAATCAATGCATTCATTGATCTCCTTGGCAATCTTAAGTGATTAGATCCCAATTCCTTGGCAATCCAATCTCTCTAAGCTTGAACAATTTCCCAATTCCTTGATTTAATTGCTCATGGGAAGAGATGGAGTTTGGTCACTGATTATACCACACACATTCATAGATCAAAGTATTGGTAAGATTAAATGTCCCAATATCCATCCAACCCCCAATCTAATCCAATGTGAGAGAGAATTTCTAGCATGATTTCCTCATTCCTCTTCCAAGGTTCAAAGGAAATCCAAGTATGAGCAATTTCTCTTCCGAGACAATTACCCAAATGGATGAAGATCGAAAGCTCTCTAGTAAAATCAAGAGAAAAGAAAGAAAAAGAAGAATAAGAACTACAATTGATCCATTGAATCACAATAGAGCTCTTTAACCCAATGAAAAGAGTTAGTTGATCATTGCTCTACCAAAATAGAAAAGAAAGAAAGAACAGAAAAGTAAACATGAAGATTAAAACTAAAATTGAAACTTCAAAATTCATAAATGAAAAGTACAAAGAAAAGAAAGAGAAGGAAAAGTGTGCGAGGGGAGGGAGTCTGAAGACCACTTTTCAATCCCCCAATTCCTGAATGTCAGTCCCCCTTGAATGTAAAAACTAAGGCCTTTATATAGGCTCTCCTAAATTAAAAAATGAAATTAAAAGCAAATTACAATGAAATGAAAAATTCTATTCTAGATGTTTCTTGTGGCCTTGATTGGTTGACACTTGTGGGCTTGCTTGCTTGAGCTTTGAAGTGGACTTGAGAGAGAGGTGAATCAAATTCAGGTCCAGGGTGACTTGGCGTTATTGCTGCCATTAGCCATACTAACGCTACAAGTGTGGCGTTAGTGCTAAAGTTAGTATGGCTAATGTCACACTTGCTACCCAGTTGGTGTTTTGGGGCTTAAAAGATGCCTCTGGTTTGTGCTCCAATTTCATGCCCACTATAAAGTATTGTATATCGTTGGAAGGCTCTGAATGTCAGCTTTCTAACGCAACTGAAATCACCTCAATTGGACCTTTGTAACTCAAGTTATGCTCCTTTAAAGTGGACAAGGTCGCTAGAATAGTCGCTAGCGTTACTGGAAAACATGAGTCACAGTAACGTTAGCGATCAGGGGATGAATATTGCCAGGTTCTGATGTTCAAACTTACTGTCCAACCCATACTATTATATATTGTTGGAAGGCTCTGGATGTCTACTTTCCAACGCCTTTGAAAGCACATCATTTGAAGTTCTACAGCTCGAGTTACATTTCTTGGAAGGTGAAGAGGTCAGCTGGCCTTACTACAGGTTGATACCATGTTCATCTTTGCACTTTCGGGGCAGGTTTTCTCCCTCAAATTTAGTGTCCACCATTTAGTGCCATATATGCTTGGAAAGCTCTGGAATCCTACTTTCCAATACCACTAGAATCACCTCATTTGAACCATTGTGGCTCAAGTGATTCTTGTTTGAAGAAGGCATGGTCAGGCTGCCGGGTGAGATTTTTGCCTATGTTAATGTCCATGTTAGTGTAACTAACATGGCCATTAACGTGGGTCCTTCTTTGCTTCGCAAATGTTAGTGGCGTTCACCTTTTCTACTAACGTTGGTGTTTCCCTTTCCTTCCACGTTAGTTCCCACGTTAATGTAACTAACGTGGAAGCTAACGTGGGTGTTCTAGCCTTCGCAAACGTTAGTGGCATTCACTTTTTCCACTAACGTTGGCATTTCCCTTTCCTTCTACTTTAGTTCCCACGTTAATGTAACTAACATGGAGACTAACGTGGGTCTTCTTGCCCGTCGCTAACGTTAGTGGTGTTTACTTTTACCACTAACGTTCCATGCTCTCCTTCTTCAAAGTTGATGCCACTAACTTTCTCACTAACGTTGGGGCTTCTCTTTTCTTTAACGTTAATGGCCATGTTAGTGGCACTAACGTAGCCACTAACGTGGCTCTTCTCTGCTTCTTGTTACCTGAAATCAATCAAACAAAGTGCATCAAAGTCTTGCTCTTAATCATGGGATCATGCATCATCCATTTTATCATTCAATTCATGCATAATTCTCATGAAATCATTCAAAATTCACAATGTTTGCTTGAATCATGGTGTGAATGCATTTTCAACCAAATACTTGCTTATTTCCTAAGAAAATGCATGAAACCAACCTAAAGCATACAAAAAATGGGTAGTAAAACTAGCCATGATGCCCTTGCATCACAACACCAAACTTAAATCTTGCTTGTCCCCAAGCAAGAAAAGAACTATGCATAAAGAATTCTCTTAATTGGAGTGTATTGAAGAATTGCTTATGATGCCTTAGTAGGTGAAGTGAATAAGTGACACTGGGGTTAACTCTAATTTGTATGCTTATGCAAGGATTCCAGTGCTCATTAGTGATGAACGGATTTTTTTGACGGTTTAGAAATTCACTAATAAAATCTCGTTGTAAAGTATAGTTTCTAAACCAAGCAATAATCCTTTCATACAAAAAGTTGTTTGTCACTAGTACAAACCCCTAAAATTTATAAACCGAAGTATTGGACCTCGGGTCGTTCTCCCTAGGAATTGTAATGAAGTGTCTTGTTATCGGTTGTGAGTTATAATTGGGGTTTTTTTAGGATTTTTAGACAAGAATTATAAATGGCAAGAAAAGTAAACTAACAACTATAAAAGGCTCTTGGTAAGGTGTGAGAACTAGAAGTCCTATCCTAGTTATCCTTCTCAATTGTGATGAGAATTGTTCATTGCTACCACTTAGTTAACCCTTACTGATTAAAGGAAAGTCAAGTGGATGAATTGACTTGAGCCACAAGTTCTAGCCAACTCTCAAGGAAAGACTAGCTTTAGTGCACCCCAAACCAATTAGCAATCTCTCCAATTATCAATCAACAAAGGAATTAGATAACTCAAGTGTCACTAATTACTCTACCTAGGCCAAGAGGAACAAAATCTACACTAAAACTAAAAGAGACATTTCAACAAACACATAAAGTGCAATAGAAGTAAACATTATTAAATGCAAGAATTAAAGGAATCTACAACTATAAAAACAAGAGATCAACAATAGAAAAGTAAAGAAGCCATATTTATTATGAATTACCTCTTATTGAGTTGGAAGAATGTAGAAGGAACAATACTAGATCTACAACAAAACATAAGAACAACATAAAGGAAATTACAACAAAGGAATGGAAGAAGAATGAATGTAACAACAAGGAATTGAGAGGTAGAAGGAGATGAAAGCATGAATTAAAATCTAGATCCAAGATTATTGAACTGAACCTAATCCTAATTCTAGAGAGAAGTAAGAGCTTCTCTCTCTAGAAACTAACTCTCACTACTAAAGTAAGCTAAAACTAAACTAATGGTAACTAACTTCTAAAGTACGAAAAGTATCTTCATTCCCCCTTTAATCCTTGGCTTAAATAGCATCAGAAATGAGTTGGATTGGGCCCACAAGGCTATAGAATTCGCTGGCCACGTTTTGCTTTAAGTGAACCAGGTGGCAGCAACGGCGCGTACGTGTACTATGTGCGTACGTGTCACCATGCGCGGTTCAACCATAGCAAATCTTATATCGTTTCGAAACCCCGGATGTTAGCTTTCCAACCCAACTAGAACCGCATCACTTGGATCTTTGTAGCTCAAGTTATGGCCGATTAAGTGCGAAGAGGTCGGGTTGACAGCTTTTGCGTTTCCTTTATTTCTCCATGAGTTCTCCATTACTACATGCTTTTCCTACATTCCCTTAGTCCAATCCTCGCCTCCTAAATCTAAATCACTTAGCAAACATATCAAGGCATCTAATGGAATCAAGGAGAATTAGATTTAGCTATTTTAAGTCCTAAAAAGCATGTTTTCACTCTTAAGCACAATTAAAGGAGAAGTTATAAAACCATGCTATTTCAATGGATAAATGTGGGTAAAAGGGTATAAAATCCCCTAAATCAAGCACAAGATAAACCCTACAAATGGGGTTTATCAACCTCCCCACACTTAAACCAAGCATATTCTCATGCTTAAACCAAGAATGAAGTAAAGGTATAGCATTTATTCAATGGAAACTAACTAAATGCAATCTACCTATATGCAACTATCTAAATGAATGCAAGTGCTTGGTCAAAATAAATCAATTCCCAAGAAACATATATGCACAAGGGCTAAGGACTAGCAAGTCTAATCCACAATTGAATTGAGTTATTAAATATTTTTAAAAACTTGCATGAAAATTATGATCATAGGTGAAAACATGTAATTGAGCATCAAACCCTCACCGGTAGTGTTTGCACTCTATTCACTCAAGTGTTTAGGGTTGATTCTCTCAATTCTCTCCTAATCATGCTTTATAAGATTTGTTTTTCTTCTAACAATCAACAAATATTTCATGTATGCATACATATATCATGAGGTCTTTTCATAGGTTGTAATGGGGTTAGGGTCAAGGTAGGATGCATATATGGTCAAGTGAGCTTGAGGTTTGAATCTTTTATAAGCTTAGACTTCCCACCTAACCTATGACATCCTATACAATTAAGTTCTAACCTAACTACCCATTCTTCACTTTTTCACATACTCATGCATTTTCTTTTTCATTTCTCAACACTTATGCATTGAGTTTATTGGACCTTGCTTTGGGGCATTTTGTCCCCTTTTTATAATTTTTTTCTTCTTTTTTTTTCTTTTTCTATTTTTTTCTTTTCCATATTATTTTTCTTTTCTTTTTCTTTTGTTTTTCTTATTTTTTTCTTTTTATATACGAGAACCTCAATGCATAAGGTTTTACATTGGATCAATACATAAGTATGTACCCAATTCCCAATATTTCCAATAACATTACAAAACTACCCTTTTATTCACCCAATGTCCCAAGGTTCCCACACTTCAATGATACTCACACACACTAGCCTAAGCTAATAAAAGATCCAAATTAAGGACATTTATTATTTTTCGCTTTAAGGCTAGTAATGTGCTAAATTAAAGAATAAGTGGGTTAAGCGTAGGCTCAAAGTTGGCTAACAATGGAAGATAAAAGGTAAGGCCATTTGGGTAAGTGAGCTAATGAAATGATGGCCTCAATCATATAAATGCATGAATACACAAAATAATGGACATAAAGAATCAAACAAATCAAAGATTACAATCATAGAAAGAGAATAATGCACACAAGAAGGAAAAATAAATGGTTATAAGATGTAACCACGCTATTAGGCTCAAGTCTCACAAGCTTGTGTTCTTAGCTCAAAACATGATCCATAATATATATAATTCAAGCAAGTTCTATGAAAAGTTTTCACTCAAATCAATTGAGGTGCCCTATAGATAGAAATCCTTGAAAAATTTCATTATTTTGACTAAGCTTATTGTGTATACATATGCAAAAATAAGAAAATGAAAGTAAAAATCCTAAGAACCTAAAATGAAATGCAAAAGTATTGGGATTAGAAATTTGTCACCCAAAATCGCCGACCGGTCGGACGACCTCCCCACACTTAAAAGTTTACACCGTCCTCGATGCACTCAAAGATGAGCAAGGGGGTACGGCGAGTCTCTAGATTGTTGCGTGTTCTTAGTCTTGCTTCCATGTTTGCTTGTGGTGCATTTATCATGAAAACAAAAATACAACACCATAAGATGAGAAGATATAAAAGCAAGGAAGCATACATTGTTGGAATGAGGTAAATCACTAGAATTGAGTGAGTGAATTTGTGTGACATTAGGAAATATTAGGTGTGTGAATTCTAAATTACGCGGTTTAGAACACACATTTGTATAAAGAGCTATGTCACAAAAGAAGCATGCACGTCACTTATCCTAGTGTGCTTGAGATGCTTTAAGTAAGCTTGTAAGGTAAGACAAGCATTAGAGAAGCATGAAAGCATTCAAGTCAAACATATGGATGCGTATAATCATGAACACAATGCATTAAGGTAAATGCACAACATCATCCATCAAGAGGTTGCCTAATCGAGGAAAAAGATTCAAATCACATGATGGCCACCTACAACATGCAATTCAAAAGAGTTATAAGCTCGAAGACAATTCTCATCACTTGGTATTTTTCAAAAGGTAAGCATGAAGAACTCAAAACCAAGTAACAAAATATAACCTCAATCATAGAATCCAACAAAGATTATCTAAAAACATTCATGCTAAAATAGCATTTAGGCAATAAGGGATATAACAATGTATAGTAAACAAAGTCAATACTCCAACACTTATGATGAAAAGAGAGAAAATAAAATGAAAACTAAACTAAAACTAACTAATCAATTAACTAACTAACTAATTAACTAACTAAAATAAATGGTTATCCATGGTGTTTGGAAGTGTTGGATGAGGGGTAGGAGAAGGGAAGAAGAAAGGAGAAGGAAAGAATTGGAAAGAGGAGAAGAAAAGAAAAGTGGATGGGAGAAAGAAATCCGCGCGTACGCAAACATGGCGCGCGCGCGTCGTTGGCTTATTTCGACAGTGGCGCGTACGCGTCGTGTGCGCATGTGCGCAAGTGGGGTTTGTGCCAGAGGCACAACGTTGGCGCGGCGCAGGCACAACTCTCTGGAAAATGTATGGAGGTTGGAACTTCTCAATCCGCGCGTACGCACGCATGGCGCGTGCGCGTGGATGGTCGAAAATGCTGGAAGTGTGCGTACGCGCCATGTACGCGTACGCGTGGATGGTGCTCTGTTTTTTCAAAAAAAAAATTTTTTCTATGTTTTTGCACCAATCCAAGCATTCCAAACCTCCAAATAGCTACCAAAACACCATAAAACCTTATTTAACATACTTAAACTACCAAACATACTCAACTAACTAAACAAAACATGAAATTAAACTAATTCTACCAATATATACAAAAGAGAAAATGAAAGGATTTTACCATGGTGGGTTGTCTCCCACCTAGCACTTTTGTTTATTGTCCTTAAGTTGGACTTATGGGGAGCTCCTCATCAAGGTGGCTTGTGCTTGTATTCATCTTGGAACTCCCACCAATGCTTGGTTCTCCATCGTGCCCCAAGATTCTTCATGGATTGAGCCAAGTCTTGATGGAGTTCTTCACAAGCTTGGGGCTCCCAAAGTTGATCCTCTTCTTGTAATCCGGGATCCCACACTTTGTTTTCACACCCGTCTTGAGGTTGATCATCATTATTAGTCCAACCGGGTGGTGAGTAAGGTGAATTCTCTATATAGTGGCCAACAATCCTCCTAGACCCATCTATTTGAGCACTACTCCAACCTTTATATCTCATGTTTGATGCATCAACCATAATGAGCCTTGATTTGCAACGCCAACCACAAAACCTTTTTCGTTTACGCTTCATCCCACAAAGCTCCCTAAGTTGGCCATCCGTTTCAAGCAAACCATATTCAAGTGGGATAATAAAGCTAATAGAAATAAATTTCACCCACTCAAATGAAAGAGTAGATGGCAACCTAGGCAAAGACAACTCCAAGGGTTTTGATAAAGCGTATTCAATTCCCATCCTCCTTTTTCTAAGGATTTCCGCCTCTTCACAAGACTTCTCAATTATAATCCTTTGTTCAACAATTTTATATAAACCTTTTCTCCTACTCAAGTCATAAATGGGAGGATAAGAAAAATTTACCTCCACATTGCTTTCCATCTTGTTGGGAGAAGGTTCTTCATGCTCAAAGGATTCTTCACCACTAAGGTTTGATGCTTGATCTTCATCACCAAGGAAACTCACTTCTTGCTCTATCCCATCCAAGTCTTCATATGGAATATGTCTTGGAAGGTGTGCACTTTCCTTCCTAGCATCAATTTCAATAATCTTGGAGGGGTTTTCTTCAATTCTAGATTCCCATAGAGGCTCCGCATCTCCTAAGTCTTCAACCAATTCTTCCCTTTCTTCAATAATCATAGCTTCCTCCAATTGTTCCAATACAAAGCAACTTCCCTCATTCTCCCATAATCTCTCTTTCATGTTATGCTCTTCATTTGATTCCCCACATGTAGCCATGGGAGTTCCTTGAGTGTTCAAGCATTGGGATGCTAACCGGTTTACCACCTCATCCAAGGCGGCCGTGAATTGTTGCACATCCCTTTTCATTCCCTCTTGTCCTTGAACAAGAACATCAAGGATGTCATCCATTGGAGGTTGGGGTGGATGGAAGGGTTTATCAAGTTGGGGGAAGGGTTCATAGTAGGAAGGTGGTTCTTCTTGGTAGAGTTGTGGTGGTTCAATAATTTCCACTCTTTCAACTTGTTGCACAACACGCTCCATGGTTGCTTGAAGTTGATCCAATATTTCCTTGAGATGATCCCTTGACTCTTGTTCCTCTTGGATAATATGATTAGGATCATATGGCTCTTGGATTGATGGACATGAATATTATTCCATGGGAGGTTGTGGTGGAAAGTGGTATTCATCTTGTGGTTGAAAATTTTCATACATTTGTGGTTGAAATTTTTCATACATTTGAGGTGGTTCATCTTGGTAATAACATGGAGGGGGTGGCTCTTGGAAGTGGTGATGTTGAGATGGTGGTGGCTCTATATGTGGTTTATATGGCTCATACGGTTGTTGTAATGGTGGATATGGATGAGGGTCATATGAAGGTGGTTGGTGAAAAGTGGCTTTTGAGTATGGTTGAGGGTTATGTTGATGGTATGGCTCATAGGCATATGCTGGTGGATCTTTAAAGTCACAAGAGAGTTCACCATAGCCATTAGATTAATATGCATCAAAGAATGGCTCTTCTTCATAGTGTATTGGTGGAGGTTATTGCCATGAAGATTGATCATGTGCATGTGGCTCTTCCCACCTTTGATTATCCCTTTCTTGATACACATCTTCATTGTAGCCCCCATTACCTACAACATAGTTGTAATCACACTCATAGCCAAAGTGAGAATTCATGATAGCAAGAGAAAATAAAAATAAAATCAAATAAGAAGCAAGAAAATTAAATCCTAAAAACTAATAAGAACTAACAAAGAAGCAAAAGGCAAACATATTCACAATATTCACATATATACAATAACCAATAACATAACACCATTGTAATTCCCCGGCAACGGCGCCATTTTGATGAACGGATTTTTTTGACGGTTTAGAAATTCACTAATAAAATCTCGTTGTAAAGTATAGTTTCTAAACCAAGCAATAATCCTTTCATACAAAAAGTTGTTTGTCACTAGTACAAACCCCTAAAATTTATAAACCGAAGTATTGGACCTCGGGTCGTTCTCCCTAGGAATTGTAATGAAGTGTCTTGTTATCGGTTGTGAGTTATAATTGGGGTTTTTTTAGGATTTTTAGACAAGAATTATAAATGGCAAGAAAAGTAAACTAACAACTATAAAAGGCTCTTGGTAAGGTGTGAGAACTAGAAGTCCTATCCTAGTTATCCTTCTCAATTGTGATGAGAATTGTTCATTGCTACCACTTAGTTAACCCTTACTGAATAAAGGAAAGTCAAGTGGATGAATTGACTTGAGCCACAAGTTCTAGCCAACTCTCAAGGAAAGACTAGCTTTAGTGCACCCCAAACCAATTAGCAATCTCTCCAATTATCAATCAACAAAGGAATTAGATAACTCAAGTGTCACTAATTACTCTACCTAGGCCAAGAGGAACAAAATCTACACTAAAACTAAAAGAGACATTTCAACAAACAGATAAAGTGCAATAGAAGTAAACATTATTAAATGCAAGAATTAAAGGAATCTACAACTACAAAAACAAGAGATCAACAATAGAAAAACAAAGAAGCCACATTTATTATGAATTACCTCTTATTGAGTTGGAAGAATGTAGAAGGAACAATACTAGATCTACAACAAAACATAAGAACAACATAAAGGAAATTACAACAAAGGAATGGAAGAAGAATGAATGTAACAACAAGGAATTGAGAGGTAGAAGGAGATGAAAGCATGAATTAAAATCTAGATCCAAGATTATTGAACTAAACCTAATCCTAATTCTAGAGAGAAGTGAGAGCTTCTCTCTCTAGAAACTAACTCTCACTACTAAACTAAGCTAAAACTAAACTAATGGTAACTAACTTCTAAAGTATGAAAAGTATCTTCATTCCCCCTTCAATCCTTGGCTTAAATAGCATCAGAAATGAGTTGGATTGGGCCCACAAGGCTTTAGAATTTGCTGGCCACGTTTTGCTTTAAGTGAACCAGGTGGCAGCAACGGCGCGTATGCGTACTATGCGCATACGCGTCACCATGCGCGGTTCAACCATAGCAAATCTTATATCGTTTCGAAGCCCCGGATGTTAGCTTTCCAACCCAACTGGAACTGCATCATTTGGATCTTTGTAGCTCAAGTTATGGCCGATTAAGTGCGAAGAGGTCGGGTTGACAGCTTTTGCGTTTCCTTTATTTCTCCATGAGTTCTCCATTTCTACATGCTTTTCCTACATTCCCTTGGTCCAATCCTCGCCTCCTAAATCTAAATCACTTAGCAAACATATCAAGTCATCTAATGGAATCAAGGAGAATTAGATTTAGCTATTTTAATTCCTAAAAAGCATGTTTTCACTCTTAAGCACAATTAAAGGAGAAGTTATAAAACCATGCTATTTCAATGGATAAATGTGGGCAAAAGGGTATAAAATCCCCTAAATCAAGCACAGGATAAACCCTACAAATGGGGTTTATCAATTAGTCCTTACATTTTGGAAGTCTTAGATCTTAGGACTTTCATTCAAATGATATTATGGAATCCTCTTTATAGATTGTCACCTTTGAAGCAGCACTTATTTTCTAGCATTTTTCTTTTCTTTTTGTATCTTGGCCTTGACTCTAGGTATCATGTCTTAAAGCGGCTTTTTAAGATAAGCTTTCAATCAATACTCCCAAACCAGTTGGTCTAAGGTATTAGGTGTTGAAGCACCCCTTAGGATATACTTGCTCAAGCCTCTCTCATTGACACAAATCCACCACAAGCATTTAACTAGGACAATAACTCTTTGAGTTCTTGTTTCTTTCTTTTTCTTCCTAGTAATTGATGCTCAGAGCCTTGGGCTTGTTCTTTATTTTTCTTATTCTTTTGTTTTCTTTTGTGACTGCTTCTTGGATCAATAGATGTTTGAGAAATTCCATAATACTTCTCTAAACTTCATTTCCTGTCTATGAGCTCCCATGCAAGTTTTCATAAACATGCAACCTCAATACACAATCATACATTCAGAACCTCCACTCCTCTTAATCTTTTGCTTGCCCCAAGATTTATAAAATTCTTCAACATTTTCCTTTCAAAAGAATGATTTCTTTGTTGCATTCTTAGAGATATTGGGTGCAAGTAAAATTCAAGATGATAATCATGATATCATAGCAACATGTTACAAATCAAATATCAAATTATGCTTATTCACAAGGAGTAATCACACATGCATTCAAAGAAAATAGAAGACAATCATGCAATTTAAAGTGCAGAAAATAAGTAAGAGGAAAAAGGAACTTTACTACCTTGTAGTTCATCTTCATTGTTGTTGCCCTTTTCCTCCTATTCTTCCCCTTCCCACACCAAACTTAGAATGATTGCTTATCCTCAAGCAACAAGTAAAACAGTGGTGATGGGGTTTATGATGAATCATGAATGTCTTAGAATAAAGTGTGAGTATGCATGTGTTTCAGCAAGCAAGATTAAGGATCACAATAAAGGCACAAGAACTAAAAACAGCAACATTGTGATGGCATTAATAAGTGGTATTGGCATGGTACTTTGCATGAAAGTTAAGTGGCAACACCAAATTTAGTGTGACACTGTCATTTTAGAATGATACAAATATCTAGTGAAGATTGAAAATCATTTTGTTGCATGGCAACACCAAACTTAGAATGCAATCATATGTCAAATTATTGAAAGTAAACTAAGCAAGGAAAGAAAATGTTGCCTATGGTTGGGTTGCCTCCCAACAAGCGCTCTTTTAATGTCATTAGCTTGACATGTTGTTCATGAATTTCTTCCTCTTCTTCTAGTTTGTTAAGAGGAATGATCTCAAGAGGAAAGAGGAGCCAGTTAATGCCCCTTGTTTTGAGTGCCTCTCTCCAGCAAGCCTTCTTCTGTTGTTAGCTTGAGTAAACTTGCTTGTTGGGGTAGGGGTGGGATGGCTTTTGGTTGACCTTTTCTTCTTCATGGATATTGTACTTCTTTTCTTGGTCACCATCCTCTTTTTAGTGCTCATGTTGATTGCCTTCACCACCTTTATTTCAGGACTTGGGTGGTGTATGATGGTTGGAGCATCCTCTTCATCAAGATCTTCTTGAATTGGTGGTTCAATGAACTCACCCTCTATGTAACTCTCTGTTTCATTGGAGTGTGGGTTCCCTTGATTGACTTCCTCCCTTGTTCTTGACCTTTGAATGAACTCCTCTGTTTCTGGAGAGAGTGAAGTGGTCTCTCTTTGTGATCTCAGCTCTTCAATGAATTGTTCTTCAGAATAGAGTTGTGCATTCTGTCTCATTTTTTCTTCATGGTCCCTTTTTGCTCTTTTCTCCTCTTCGTTTGTCTTTATTATTTCTTCAAGGAGGAGTTCTATCCTAGCGAGTCTCTCTTCTTCTCTACTTTTTTTGAGTTCTTCAATAATGAGTTCTGATGCCAAGGCATCTTAGGCTAGTTTCACTAGCCTTTTTCTTTTATTTTTAGTTGTTTTATGCATTTTCTTGAGCCTTAAGTAATCATTTGGGCCAAATAGTCATGCTTGTCTTAAATCATCCAAACATGAAGATTTTGATGCAAATTCCATGAGTTTTTAGTTATATTACTTGAATGCTATGAATGGAAGATTTCTCATGAAATTTTGCAAGACTTTTATGCAATTGTTTGGATGATTTCAGGGAAGAAGAGGCTAGGCAAGGAAGCAACAAAATCAATAAAGGAAGCTTGAATATCACATGTGGAGTTTAAGCTCCAGTTTAAGCTTAAACTGGAACTTAAACTACCAAGCCATATAATGCTGGAATTGAAGTTTAACCTCCAGTTTAACCTTAAACTGGAGGTTAAACGCCAGAAGTGAGAATCTCACCAGGGGAGCATTTCCAAGTTTAACCTCCAGTTTAACCTTAAACTGGAGGTTAAACGCCAGAAGTAAGAAAGGCACCAGGAGCATTCCACGTTTAAGCTCCAGTTTAACCTTAAACTGGAGCTTAAACGTGTTCGACTATTTTTCTCCTCCAGGGTTGCTTTCTCATTTCCACGTTTAAGCTTCAGTTTAACCTTAAACTGAAGCTTAAACGTGCTCGAGCTTGTGCCTCCAGGGAGTGCCAGCGTTTAAGCTCCAGTTTAAGCTTAAACTGGAGCTTAAACGTGTTATATGGAACAGCTTGACCATGCCTTCTTCAAACATAAATAACTTGAGCTACAAAACTCCAAATGGGGTGATTCAAAATGCATTGGAAAGAAGACATCTAGAGCTTTCCAAGCATATATGGCATGCATGGTGGATACTAAAAATTGAGGGAGAAAACAGCCCCGTAATATGCATAGAAGAGCATAGTACCAACATGCAATCAGGCCAGCTGACCTCTTCACCTTCCATGGAGTATAACTCGAGTTGTAGAAATCCAATTGAGGTGCTTCCAGTTGCATTAGAAAGCTGACATCCATAGCTTTCCAACGAGGTATAATAGTCTATATTTGGCATCAAATTGGCAAGGTTGACAAGAGAACAAAGTGACGACTCAAGAAAGGGGGGTGCAACGTTTGAGTGTAGTTTAATGGATCATTATCCTTTTTGGATCAATTATGTCACTCTACCCTTCAAGCAAGCAAGGCCCATCAACAACACCAAATCAAGGCCACAAGAATCATCTAGAATAGTTTATTTTCATTTGATTGTAATTTGCTTTGAATTTCATTTTCATTTTGTAATTTAGGGAGCCTATTTAAAGGCCTTAGTTTCTGCATTTGAAGGGGGGGATTGAAGGGGAATCCAGCCCCTGAGGGGGAGAGAACTGGAAATCATTTTCTTTTAGTTTTGTAATTGAATTCAGAGCTATGACTCACTAAACCCCTTTCATTGGGTTAGGGAGCTCTATTGTAATTCAATGAATCAATAATAGTTTTATCTTCTTCTTCAATCTTTTCTCTTGAATTTTGTTAGAAAGCTTCTCGATCTAATTCCATTGGGTAGTTGTCTTGGGAAAGAAACTACCCATAATTGGAATCCTTCGGAACCTTGGGAAAGGAATGGAGGATTCATGCTAGAGAAGCTTTCTCACAGTGAATTGGATTGGGGTTTGGATGGATATTGTGACATGTAATCCTACCAAATTGTGGTTCATGAAACTGTGTGGTATAATCAGTGATCGAGCATCATCTCTTCTTATGAACATTTAAACCAAGGGATTGGGAATTTGTTTGTTTTTAGAGAGAATTGGTGAGCCAAGGGATTGGGATCCAATCATATAAGATTGCCAAGCAAAATTCAATGAACGCATTGGTTGAGGAAGAGATAAACATGTTTTGATTCGGAGATCTCAATATCTCCTATAACCCAATGAATTCCCATTTCTGATTTCCACTTTCTCTTTACATTCAGCAACTAAATTCATGCAATCACCCCCATTCCCTTTTAATTTCAGCAATTTAGCTTCTGCTCTTTAATTCATGCAATTTAAGATTCCGCCATTTCAATTTCTTGTCATTTACTTTTCCCGCCAATTTTACATTCCGCAATTCTCATCTAAATCTTGATTCCGCTCAACTAGAACACACTTCTAATCCGAATTGCTCACTCAACCAATCCTTGTGGGATTCGACCTCACTCTATTGTGAGTTTTTACTTGACGATAACCGGTGCACTTGCCGGAAGGAATTTTGCCGATCGTGCAATTTCCTAAATCGTAGCATAACAAGTTTATGCGCATCAAGTTTATGGCGCCGTTGCCGGGGATTGGTTTTCGATTGACAATTCTCGAATTGGAAGTTAACTAGATTGAGGAATTTTTCTTTTCTTTTGTTAATAGTTTTTGTTTCAGTTTATTACTGCTAATTTCTGCAAATTTTAATTTGTTTTCCTTGCTTATTCACTTGTTAGCATACTAACCACTAGCTGTTTGTGATATTGCCTCACTATGGAATTTCCACTATCTTTGGATGAGTATTGTTTGAGACTGAGCACATTGCAAAAAAGAAAGGAGTATCCATCATCTTTTGGTCAATCAAAATTCATGAGAAACTCTCCACCACCACAGAATGATTCATGTTATTATGCTCATGGTGGGTGGGAGTATCAGGAACAGGAAACGGGGTACTTCCCAGAGCCACAAAATGGTCCATGTTTTGGTGAATTTGATCACTACTCAAGTTGTGGCTGGGAAGATCAAAACCAAAGAGATTTCATTTATTCACACCCCATTCATCAAGAGCCATCACCTCTGAATTATCCAACCTCACCTCTCAGTTTTACATATCCAAATTCTTCATCACTTGAGCATTTCTCAGCACAAAATTCCTTCTCAAATTCATACAATTCATTTCACTACCCACAAGACTCATTCCACTACACACAAGAGTCATACCACTACCAACACTCCAACCAAAGACTCTATCAGCCCACACAAAACACATACTCCCAGCCACCATATCACAGCCAAGATAATCAACCCCACCAACCTAATCCGAGCCAACAATTTCAAGATCAATTAAACAGGATAGAAGGAATGATTGCAACCATGGGCAGAGATGTGGCCGATTTGAAAGGCTTTAAGGAAGAAGTGATATCCAACTTACAAAATCAAGGTGCTGCTATTCAAAAGCTAGAAGTACAAATTGGATATCTATCAAAGCAAATCCCTACCCACAATTCTTCTAGTGATACCATGGCAAACCCAAGGGAGGAATCAGAAGAACAAGAAATGGAGAAAGTCAATCAAGGGAGATCACACTCCAATGAAACAGAGAGTTGCAAGGAGGAAGGGTTCATTGAACCACAAATTCAGGAAGCTTTTGATGAACAGGATACTCCAATTGTCCAACAACAACCAAGTTCTGAGATCAAGGATGTGAAGGCAGTAGAAACAAGCACCAAAATGAGGATTGTGACCGAGAAACAAAGGACCATATCCATGAAGAAGAGAAGGTCGAAGAACAATCCAACTCCTAAGCCAACAAGCAAGTTCACTCAAGCCAATCACAAGGGAAAGCTTGCTGGAAAGAAGCATTCACAACAAGGGGCACTAACTAGCTCCTTTATCCACTTGAAGTCATTCCTCTTAACAAACTGGAGGAAGAGGAAGAAAGTCAGGAATAGCATGTCAAGCTAATGACGTTAAAGAAGCGCTTGTTGGGAGGCAACCCAACCAAAGGTAGTTTTTCTTTTCTAGTTATTTCAATAAAAGAGTTAAGTAGATTTATCTGTATTGCAAGGAACTAAGTTTGGTGTTGCACACCAAAACAATTCAAGGGTGAATGTGAGATTCTAAGTTTGGTGTTCCACCAAAAACTTCATTAAAAGCACATTTCTACCTCAGCATGACTAGTCACTAGCTCCAACCAATCAGGGAAACTACTTAAACAATAGTTTAATTTCTAGTTCATAGTTTCTTTTTCTAGTTCATAGTTATTTTCTTAATAAAAGCACATGAGGTTTTCTGCATATGATCCCAATTACTGCATATGGCAAGGAACTAAGTTTCGTGTTCACACACCAATCTAAGTTCAGAGGCCTACAATCCATGCATGCTAACCAATTCTCAAAGTGCTTGGGGAACAAGCAACTTCTAATAGCTTTGCAGGAAGACAATCAATCTCATGGAAGGAATATACATCATCATCAAAGAGAACACCAAGGCTAGGAAGGATGATGAACAACAAAGAAGATGCTAAAAGGTTGTATTGTCACTTAATTGCTTGTACTTTGAATTGCTGATATTTGAAGTTTGCATGCACCCCTGCTTTAAGTTTGAGTCATTGCAGTTTTTGTTTGTCTGTTTGTTTAATTTTCAAATAAGTGATAGTCTAAGTGTCTGGATAACTTCATCTTCTTAAACAAATGCTTGCCATGCTTGTTCTGTTTCCATAAAATAAAAGAAATGTTTGAACAAAAGTAACTCAATTCCATTTGGTAAGAAATCAAATAAGATTAAGTGGTGGTATGCATGTTTGATTGAATAGTCAGCTCACTAAGAAATAAAGTTAGAATTGTCACTTTTAGTGGAAATTAGGATGCTGTCTATGGATCTTGATGAATAAATGTCTTTGGCCATGAAAAAGAAAGAAAAAGAAGAGGAAAAAGCCACTGAAAAAGGGCAACCAAAAAGCAAAAAAATTGAGAAAATAAGCTAGGCACCAATGGTTTGAACTTCTGAGACAAATGCCTGTGGTGTTTATCTATTAAGGATATGCTTGGATGAATAGGTTCTGAGGAGTGTTTCAACACTTGGTAACTTGGGTTAACTAACCCGGGATTATCAACCAAAAGTCCATTATCAAGAGCAACCTAAATACAAAACATTTAGTCACACAAAGAGGTGCTGGGCACCAATGTCTCAAGAAGAAATGTGAACTAAAATGCCTGTAGTGGATATGTGTAGTGCACTAATAAGAAAAAGAAAATGCCAAAGGCTTGAGCAACACATGACACTGAGCAACAAGGAGCAAATAAGCTCAAAGAAAAAGAAAAACAAAGAAAAGAAACTTGCCAAGGATATGTGAATAACAAGAGGCCATAAGCAGTGTTTTAGTGGAAACATAAAAAGTGACATTCTTACCTAAGAAACAATAAAGTGATGCTGCAACAACTTTCTGCATGAACACCCCATTAATCAATGTCAATTACTTACTGATATGGCTAATGAATTTACTTTCTGTTTCATTCTTTCTTCTCAATAATTCAGAACTTGCTTGGGGACAAGCAAGGATTAAGTTTGGTGTTGTGATACCAAGGCATCTTAGGCTAGTTTCACTAGCCTTTTTCTTTTATTTTTAGTTGTTTTATGCATTTTCTTGAGCCTTAAGTAATCATTTGGGCCAAATAGTCATGCTTGTCTTAAATCATCCAAACATGAAGATTTTGATGCAAATTCCATGAGTTTTTAGTTATATTACTTGAATGCTATGAATGGAAGATTTCTCATGAAATTTTGCAAGACTTTTATGCAATTGTTTGGATGATTTCAGGGAAGAAGAGGCTAGGCAAGGAAGCAACAAAATCAATAAAGGAAGCTTGAATATCACATGTGGAGTTTAAGCTCCAGTTTAAGCTTAAACTGGAACTTAAACTACCAAGCCATATAATGCTGGAATTGAAGTTTAACCTCCAGTTTAACCTTAAACTGGAGGTTAAACGCCAGAAGTGAGAATCTCACCAGGGGAGCATTTCCAAGTTTAACCTCCAGTTTAACCTTAAACTGGAGGTTAAACGCCAGAAGTAAGAAAGGCACCAGGAGCATTCCACGTTTAAGCTCCAGTTTAACCTTAAACTGGAGCTTAAACGTGTTCGACTATTTTTCTCCTCCAGGGTTGCTTTCTCATTTCCACGTTTAAGCTTCAGTTTAACCTTAAACTGAAGCTTAAACGTGCTCGAGCTTGTGCCTCCAGGGAGTGCCAGCGTTTAAGCTCCAGTTTAAGCTTAAACTGGAGCTTAAACGTGTTATATGGAACAGCTTGACTATGCCTTCTTCAAACATAAATAACTTGAGCTACAAAACTCCAAATGAGATGATTCAAAATGCATTGGAAAGAAGACATCTAGAGCTTTCCAAGCATATATGGCATCCATGGTGGATACTAAAAATTGAGGGAGAAAACAGCCCCGTAATATGCATAGAAGAGCATAGTACCAACATGCAATCAGGCCAGCTGACCTCTTCACCTTCCATGGAGTATAACTCGAGTTGTAGAAATCCAATTGAGGTTCCTCCAGTTGCATTAGAAAGCTGACATCCATAGCTTTCCAACGAGGTATAATAGTCTATATTTGGCATCAAATTGGCAAGGTTGACAAGAGAACAAAGTGACGACTCAAGAAAGGGGGGTGCAACGTTTGAGTGTAGTTTAATGGATCATTATCCTTTTTGGATCAATTATGTCACTCTACCCTTCAAGCAAGCAAGGCCCATCAACAACACCAAATCAAGGCCACAAGAATCATCTAGAATAGTTTATTTTCATTTGATTGTAATTTGCTTTGAATTTCATTTTCATTTTGTAATTTAGGGAGCCTATTTAAAGGCCTTAGTTTCTGCATTTGAAAGGGGGGATTGAAGGGGAATCCAGCCCCTGAGGGGGAGAGAACTGGAAATCATTTTCTTTTAGTTTTGTAATTGAATTCAGAGCTATGACTCACTAAACCCCTTTCATTGGGTTAGGGAGCTCTATTGTAATTCAATGAATCAATAATAGTTTTATCTTCTTCTTCAATCTTTTCTCTTGAATTTTGTTAGAAAGCTTCTCGATCTAATTCCATTGGGTAGTTGTCTTGGGAAAGAAACTACCCATAATTGGAATCCTTCGGAACCTTGGGAAAGGAATGGAGGATTCATGCTAGAGAAGCTTTCTCACAGTGAATTGGATTGGGGTTTGGATGGATATTGTGACATGTAATCCTACCAAATTGTGGTTCATGAAACTGTGTGGTATAATCAGTGATCGAGCATCATCTCTTCTTATGAACATTTAAACCAAGGGATTGGGAATTTGTTTGTTTTTAGAGAGAATTGGTGAGCCAAGGGATTGGGATCCAATCATATAAGATTGCCAAGCAAAATTCAATGAACGCATTGGTTGAGGAAGAGATAAACATGTTTTGATTCGGAGATCTCAATATCTCCTATAACCCAATGAATTCCCATTTCTGATTTCCACTTTCTCTTTACATTCAGCAACTAAATTCATGCAATCACCCCCATTCCCTTTTAATTTCAGCAATTTAGCTTCTGCTCTTTAATTCATGCAATTTAAGATTCCGCCATTTCAATTTCTTGTCATTTACTTTTCCCGCCAATTTTACATTCCGCAATTCTCATCTAAATCTTGATTCCGCTCAACTAGAACACACTTCTAATCCGAATTGCTCACTCAACCAATCCTTGTGGGATTCGACCTCACTCTATTGTGAGTTTTTACTTGACGATAACCGGTGCACTTGCCGGAAGGAATTTTGCCGATCGTGCAATTTCCTAAATCGTAGCATAACAAGTTTATGCGCATCAAGTTCCATCCTAGCAAGTCTATCTAAAGGAGGTTGGGTAGGTTGTAATGGTTGGTCGGGGTTGGCTTGTGAATGGAATTGGTTGTTTTGTGGTTGTGTGTTCTGAAAGTGGTATGACTCTTGTGGGTAGTGGATTGAGTTTTGTGGATGGTGAAATAAATTGTATGGATTTGGGATAGACTTTTGTGCTGAGGCATGCTCAAATGATGAAGAATTTAGGCATGTAAAACTTGGAGGTGAGGTTGGATAATTGAAAGGTGATGGCTCTTGATGAATGGGGTATGAATGAGTGAAATATCTTTGATTTTGATCTTCCCAGCCATAACTTGAGTAGTGATCAAATTTGCCAAAATATGGACCATTTTGTGGCTTTGGAAAGTACCCCATTTCATGTTCTTGATACTCCCACCCACCATGAGCATAGTAAAGTGAATCATTCTATGGTGGTGGAGAGTTTTCAATGAAATTTGATTGACTAAAATATGATGGATGCTACTTTCTTTCCTGCAAAAAGCTCTGTCTGAAACATTAATCACCAAAAGAAATTGGAATCTCCATTGTCACAGCTGAGAAAATTCTCAGTGAGGCAATATCACAAACAGTTAGTCAGCAAAAGAAAATAAAGAAACAAAAGGAAACAAAGACAAAAGAAAAGTGTCTAATCTAGTAAAACAATCAATCGGTAGTTTGTTAATCACAATTAATCCCCGGTAACGGCGCCATAAACTTGATGCACGAAAACTTGTCTCTCAACAAATTTCCTTCGGCAAGTATACCGAATTGTCGTCAAGTAAAAACTCACAGTAGAGTGAGGTCGAATCCCACATGGATTGATTGGTCAAGCAACTTTAATTGGAAGAATGTTCTAGTTGAGCTAAGCAGAAAGTGAATTGAGAATTGCAGGAAATTAAATGGCGGGAAAGTAAATAGCAGAAAATAAATGACAGGAAGTAAGTTGCACAATCTTAATTGGGGAAGGGAAGTTTAGCATGAAAGTAAATGGCAATAAGTAAAGAGAATGGGTAAGATCAGAAATGGGGAATTCATTGGGCTTAGGAGATGTTGTATTCTCCGGATCAAGTTCATTTTCATCTCTTCCTCAATCAATGCATTCATTGATCTCCTTGGCAATCTTAAGTGATTGAATTCCAATTCCTTGGTAATTCAATCTCTCAAATCAGATCAATAGCCAATTCCTTGGTCTAATTGCTCATGAGAAGAGATGAAGTGTGGTCACTGATTATACCACATGTATTTCCAAATCAAAGTATTGGGAGAATTATATGTCACCATATCTGCCCAAACCCCAATTTGGTCCAACATGAGAAAACATTTCTAGCATGATCTCTTCATCACTTTTCCAAGGTTCAGAAGAGATCCAAGTATGAATAGCTTCTTTTCTAAGATAACTACTCAATTTGATGAAGATTGAAAGCTTTCTAGCAAAATCAAGAGAAAAAAAAGAAGAAGGATTATGAAAACTATTATTGATCCATCAAATTACAACAGAGCTCCCTAACCCAATGAAAAGGGTTTAGTTGTTCATAGCTCTGGGAACGGAAAGCAAAGATGGAGAGTACATTCTGAAAGTTAAACTAGAAATGCAGAGAAAGTAAAATACAGAGAGTAATTCTAATAATGCCAAAAGCTCCCTTTTCTAGTTCAAAGCTCTCCCTATTTATACTACTCTTCTGATCTTCTAGTTGGCTCTTCAAGTCTTGGATATGGGCCTTTGGATCTTGAGTTGAAGTAGTTATCTTCTTCAGTGGGCTCAGCTTTACTTGCAGAGAAAGTGTGAAGTAAGCAGGGACTTTAGCTTAGGGCGTTAGTGGTGTTAACGTTAAGTGAAAATGTAAGGTTGAGAACGTTAGTGACAATCACCTTTTTCACTAACGTTCCAAACCCAAAGTGGTCCACGTTAACTTCAACGTTAGTGGCACTAACGTGACCACTAACATTGACCCTTGGCCCTTCGCAAACGTTACTGGGGTTTACATTTTTCAATAATGTTGAGAGTACCCCTTTCTCCCTACGTTAGAATTCACGTTAGAATAGTTAACGTGGCCTTTAACGTAGGCTTGCCAAATCTTCGAGAGCGTTAGTGATACATACCTTTGTCACTAACGCTTTAGAACGCCTCTACTTCCCACGTTAGAGTTCACGTTAACTAAGTTAACGTGACTTCTAACGTGGTATTGATAGCCATCTCCAACGTTAGTGACAAAGGTGAGTGTCACTAACGTTGGCTCATCATCCCTCTTCTCCACGTTAGCTTCCACGTTAATGTAATTAACGTGGCAACTAACGTGGCTCATAGTGGCTCAATCCAACGTTAGTGACAAAGGTGAGTGTCACTAACGTTGGTGATTCTTGCTCCCTCCACGTTAGAGTCCATGTTAACTAGGTTAACATGACTTTTAACGTAGCCAATATGGGCTTAGTCCAACGTTAATGACAAAGGTGAGTGTCACTAACGTTGGCATCATCTTCTTCTTCCACATTAGAGCTCACGTTAACTAAGTTAACGTGGCTCTTAACGTGGCCAATTGCCCCTTTTGGAACGTTAGTGGCATTTACTTTTACCACTAACGTTGGAGTTCTACTTCTCTTCCACGTTAGCTTCCACGTTAACATAGTTAACGTGGCAACTAACGTGGGCTATGATGGCTCACGAAGGAATTATTGGCAATCACTTTTCTCATTAACATTGCAAGCTAGCCTTCATTCCACGTTAGTGGTCACGTTAGCTAGACTAACGTGGCTGCTAACGTGGTTCTTTCTTGCTTCCTTTATCCTGAAATCAAGCAATAAAGTGCATCAAAACTCTGATCCAAGTTATGAGACATGCATCATTCAATTTGTCCTTTAATTCATGCATAATTCTCATGAAATCATGTAAAATTCACAATGTTTGCTTGAATCAAGATGTAAGTGATTATTTACCCAAAACTTGCTTATTTCCTAAGAAAATGCATGAAACTACCTTAAAACCATAAAGAAAAGGTTAGTGAAACTGGCCAAAATGCTCTGGCATCACCAACTGGTTTGGGAGTATTGATTGAAAGCTTATCTTTAAAAGCCACTTAGATACATGACACCTAGAGTCGAGGCCAAATTCGAAAAAAAAAGAAAAATGCTAGAAAATAAGTGCTGCTTCAAGGTGACAATCTATAAAGAGATTTCCATAATATCATTTGAATGAAAGTTCTAAGATCTAAGACTTCCAAAATGTAAGGACTAATGAGCACTGGAATCCTTGCATAAGCATACATATTAGAGTTCACCCCACTGCCACTTATTCACTTCACCCACTAAGGCATTGTAAGCAATTCTTCAATACATTCTAATTAAGAAAATTCTTTGTGCATAGTTCTTTTCTTGCTTGGGGACAAGCAAGATTTAAGTTTGGTGTTGTGATGCCAGGGCATCTTGGCTAGTTTTACTAGCCATTTTTTGTATGTTTTAGGTTGGTTTCATGCATTTTTTTAGGAAATAAGCAAGTATTGGGTTGAAAATGCATTCATACCATGATTCAAGCAAACATTGTGAATTTTGAATGATTTCATGAGAATTACGCATGAATTGAATGATAAAATGGATGATTCATAATCTCATGATTAAGAGCAAGACTTTGATGCACTTTGTTTGATTAGTTTCAGGTAACAAGAAACAGAGAAGAGCCACGTTAGTGGCTACGTTAGTGCCACTAACGTGGCCATTAACGTGGAAGGAAGGAAAGTTTGGAATGTTAGTGGTAAAAGTAAACACCACTAATGTTAGTGAAGGGCAAGAAGAGCCACGTTAGTTTCCACGTTAGTTACATTAACGTGGGAGCTAACATGGAAGAAAAGAGAAGCCCCAACATTAGTGAGAAAGTTAATGGCATTCACTTTGAAGAAGGAGCAGCGTTATTGGCAAAAGTGAGTGCCAATAACGCTAGCGAAGCAAAAGAAGACCCACGTTAGCTTCCACGTTAGTTACATTAACGTGGGAACTAATGTGGAAGGAAAGGGAAACGCCAGCGTTAGTGGAAAAAGTGAGTGCCACTAACGTTTGTGAAGCAAAGGAAGACCCACGTTAATGGCCACGTTAGTTACACTAACGTGGGCAAAAATCTCACCTGGCAGCCTGACCATGCCTTCTTCAAACAAGAATAACTTGAGCCACAAAGCTCCAAATGAGGTGATTCTAGTGGCATTGGAAAGTAGGATTCCAGAGCTTTCCAAGCATATATGGAACTACATGGTGGACACTGAATTTGAGGGAGAAAACCTGCCCCGAATGTGCAAAGATGAACATGGTATCAACCTGTAGTAAGACTAGCTGACCTCTTCATCTTCCAAGAAGTGTAACTCGACCTGTAGAGCTCCAAATGATGCGCTTTCAAAAGCGTTGGAAAGTAGACATCCAGGGCTTTCCAACAATATATAATAGTATGGGGTGGACATTAAGTTTGAGCTGCAGAACATGGCAATATTAAGCCCCTGATCGCTAACGTTATTGTGACTCGCTTTTTCCAGTAATGCTAACGACTATGCTAGCGACCTTGTCCACTTCAAAGGAGCATAACATGAGTTACAGAGGTCCAATTGAGGTGATTCTAGTTGCATTAGAAAGCTGACATTCAGAGCTTTCCAAAGATATATAATACTCTATAGTGGGCATGAAATTAGAGCACAAACCAGAGGCATCTTTTAAGCCCCAAAACACCAACTGGGTAGCAAGTGTGACGTTAGCCACACTAACTTTAGCACTAATGCCACACTTGTAGCGTTAGTGTGGCTAACGGCAGCAATAACGCCAAGTCACCCTGGACCTCAATTTGATTTACTTCTCTCTCAAGTCCACTTCAAAGCTCAAGCAAGCAAGCCCACAATTGTCAACCAATCAAGGCCACAAGAGGCATCTAAAATAGAAATTTTCATTTAATTGTAATTTACTTTTAGTTTCATTTCATTTTGTAATTTAGGAGAGCCTATATAAAGGCCTTAGTTTTTACTTTCAATTCATTCGGGAATTGGGGGATTGAAGAGGGGTCTTCGGACTCCCTCCCCTCACACACCTTTCCTTCTCTTTCTTTTCTTTGTACTTTTCATTTATGAATTTTGAAGTTTCAATTTTAGTTTTAATCTTCATCTTTACTTTTCTGCACTTTCTTTCTTTTCTATTTTGGTAGAGCAATGATCAACTAACTCTTTTCATTGGGTTAAAGAGCTCTATTGTGATTCAATGGATCAATTGTAGTTCTTATTCTTCTTCTTCTTTCTTTTCTCTTGATTTTACTAGAGAGCTTTCGATCTTCATCCAATTGGGTAATTGTCTCGGAAGAGAAATTGCTCATACTTGGATTTCCTCTGAACCTTGGAAGAGGAATGAGGAAATCATGCTAGAAACGCTCTCTCACATTGGATTAGATTTGGGGTTGGATGGATATTGTGACATTTAATCTTACCAATACTTTGATCTATGAATGTGTGTGGTATAATCAGTGACCAAACTTCATCTCTTCCCATGAGCAATTAAATCAAGGAATTGGGAAATTGTTCAAGCATAGAGAGATTGGATTGCCAAGGAATTGGGATCCAATCACTTAATATTGCCAAGGAGATCAATGAATGCATTGATTGAGGAAGAGATGAGAATGAACTTGATCCGGAGGATTGCAATATCTCTTGATCCCAATGTTCATTTTATTTTTCGTTCTTACATTTACTTTTCTTTCCATTTTACTTTTCTGCACTTTATTGCTTTTCCTTTCTTTTCTATCAATTTACAATTCCTCCTGCTCATCATCCAAATCTGAATCGTCTGACTAGGATAATCAATTAACCATTGATTGCTTAATCCGTTAATCTATGTGGGATTCGACCTCACTCTTTTGTGAGTTTTTACTTGACGAAAATTCGGTATACTTGCCGAGGGAAATCTGTTTTGAGACAAGTTTTTGAGCATCAGTACACTAATTAATAATCTAGCACACTATTGCAACTCCTCGGCAACGGCGCCAAAAATTGACGAGAGGGCAGAAGTCAGCTAATTAAGAAATCAATATAGGGAATACGTTGTGGGTATAGTTCTTAACAAGCTAAGATCCACCTCATCAATTTAGAGAAGTTGTCACAAAAGTTTAGAATAAAAATACTGGGAGTATGAGTCCCAGGTCATCTCCCAACGAGTTTCTAGAAAGGGTGCTAATTTATTATTTAGGAATTTCTGAGAGATTTTTGAGAGTTGAATGACAGAAAAATAAATAATTATAATTAAAAGAAAATTATATATCCTAATTAAAAAGCCTTGACTGGGGGAATGATTAATTGGAAGTTCTATCCTTGTTGGAATCTTCTCAAGTGTAGTATAAAGAGGTTGTTGTTTTCACTTAGTTAACCCTTACTAAATAAAGGAAAGTCAAGTGATTGAGCTAACTCTTATTCACAAATCCTAGTCCTCTCCCTTGGGAAGGTCTAGTGTTTGTAAATACAGAATTGGCCAACAACTTCCAATTTAACTAAGCACTTGAGCATTCCAACTCAAGTATCTCCTCTTAATTAACCCCATGTCAAGTTTGGGAATCTACTCCATTGACATGAATATAATACTCAGAAAAATTTAAGAAGAAGACATAATAAATTAAATAAAATAGAGACTGAAAATTAATTAAAGGTAAAAGTAATCCTCTGCATCAACAATCCATGAAAATAATCCAATTGTAACTCTAAACAAAGTAAATAGGATATGGAAGAGTAAGGGACAAACTAAATAAGATAAATGGAAATTAAAAGAGTAAGGAAATAGGAAACAAACTAGAATAATATCTTCAACCACAGTGATGACTCTTCAATATCCAAAAGTAAAAGCATAAAACTAATGAACTATGAATGTAAAGAAAACCTAGAGGAAGAATAGTTTCTCTCTAGATTCAGATGTAGAAACTAAAAAGCTATCCTAATGAGAATGCATATTGAGTCTCTACATGTTTCCTAGCTTTATTATGTGTTTCTGGGCCAAAAACAGGGTTAAAACGTGGCCCAAAATTGCCCCCAGCGTATTCTATTAATTCTGTAGATCGCGCATGTCACACGTACGCGTCGCTGGTCATTTTGGCGTGTCACGCGTTCGCGTCAAGCACGCGCACGCGTCATCTTGCAGAACTCCAATCCACGCGTTCGCGTCAGGAATGCGCATGCATCACTACAAATTTCTCCATATCGCGCGCACGCGTGAGCCATGTGTGCGCGTCGATGCTCGCTGGTTATCTCCTTAGTTTCTTGTGTTCCTTCCATTTTTACAAGCTTCCTCTCCATTCTCTAAGCCATTCCTGCCCTATGAAGCCTGAAACACTTAACACACGGATCACGACATCGAATGGTATAAAGGATAATTAAAATATACAATTAAAAGATCTCTAGGAAGTAAGTTTTCAACCAAAGAACAAACTTCGGAAGGAATTGTAAAATCATGCTAATCATATGAATAAGTGGGTAAAGACTTGATAAAAATCACTCAATTAAACACAATATAAACCCTAAAATAGTGGTTTATCAATGAGTGAACATTCTAAGTTTGGCAAGGGAAAGGGAAGAATAGAAGGAAAAGGACAACAACAAGGAAGATAAACTACAAGGTGGTAACGTTCTTTTTTCCTCCTACTTATTTCTAGCACTGTAAATTGCATGACTGTCTTTATCCTCTCTGTATACATGTGTGTATGAATAAGCATAGTTTGATTGCTAAATTGTAACATCTTGCTATGACATTATAACTACCATCCTGGATTTTGTGAGTTCAAAAGCAATAAAGCATCATGATCATAAACAAACAAGGTCATTGGTGCACGAAATCACAATCACACTTTTGCAATTCCGCACAACTAACCAGCAAGTGCACTGGGTCATCCAAGTAATACCTTACGTGAGTAAGGGTCGATCCCACGGAGATTGTCGGCTTGAAGCAAGCTATGGTTATCTTGTAACTCTTAGTCAGGATATCAATAATTCTCAGGTTTAATTGTAAAAAGTAGAAGAACATGAAATAAATACTTGTTATGCAGTAATGGAGAATAAGTTGAGGTTTTGGAGATGCTTTGTCTTCTGAATCTCTGCTTTCCTACTATCTTCTTCTTCATGCACGCAAGGCTCCTTCCATGGCAAGCTTTATGTTGGGCATCACCGTTGTCAATGGCTACTTCCCATCCTCTCAGTGAAAATGTTCCAAATGCACTGTCACCACACGGCTAGTCATCTATCGGTTCTCGATCATGTCGGAATAGGATCCATTGATCCTTTTGCATCTGTCACTACGCCCAACACTCGCGAGTTTGAAGCTCGTCACAGTCATCCCTTCCCAGATCCGACTCAGAATAACACAGACAAGGTTTAGACTTCCGAATCTCAAGAATGACTGCCAATAATTCTAGCCTATACCACGAAAGTTCCAATCTTAGATTAGAAACCCAAGAGACACACATTCAAGCTTAATAGCATGTAGAACGGAAGTGGTTGTCAGGTACACGTTCATAGGTGAGAATGATGATGAGTATCACGGATCATCACATTCATCAGGTTGAAGTGCGAATGAATATCTTAGAATAGAGGCAAGCATGATAGAATGGAAAACAGTAGTAATTGCATTAATTCATCGAAACACAGCAGAGCTCCTCACCCCCAACCATGGGGTTTAGAGACTCATGCCGTAGAGAATACAATATGAAATGTGGAAATTGTCATGAGGTAGAAGATGAATTACTAAAAGCAGTTTTTATAGTAAACTAGTGACCTAGGGTTACAGAAAATGAGAAAGCTAGGGTATTTAGTGTAAAAATCCAACTTTTGGGGCCTACTTGGTGTGTGCTTGGGCTGAGCATTGAGACTTTCATGTGTAGAGACTTTTCTTGGAGTTAAATGCTAGCTTTTGTGCCAGTTTGGGCGTTTAACTCTAGCTTTTATGCCTGTTCTAGCGTTAAACACTAGAGTTCTTAAGCTGACTTGGAACGCCGATTTGGGCCATCAAATATTGGGCAGAATATGGACTATTATATATTTCTGGACAGCCCCAGATGTCTACTTTTCAAAGCAATTGAGAGCGTGCCAATTGGGCTTCTGTAGCTCCAGAAAATCTACTTCGAGTGCGGGGAGGTCAGAATCCAACAGCATCTGCAGTCCTTTTTCAGCGTTTGAATCAGATTTTTGCTCAGGTCCCTCAATTTCAGCCAGAAAATAACTGAAATCATAGAAAAACATGCAAACTCATAGTAAAGTCCAGAAAAGTGAATTTTAAATAAAAACTAATAAAAATATAATAAAAACTAACTAAAATATACTAAAAACATACTAAAAACAGTGCCAAAAAGCGTATAAATTATCCGCTCATCACAACACCAAACTTAAATTGTTGCTTGTCCCCAAGCAACTTAAAATCAAATAGGATAAAAAGAAGAGAATATACAATGAATTTCAAAAACATCTATGAAGATCAGTATTAGATGAGCGGGGCTTTTAGCTTTTTGCCTCTGAACAGTTTTGGCATCTCACTTTATCCTTTGAAGTTCAGAATGATTGGCTTCTATAGGAACTCAGAATCCTGATAGTGTTATTGATTCTCCTAGTTAAGTATGTTGATTCTTGAACACAGCTACTTTATGAGTCTTGGCCGTGACCCTAAGCATTTTGTTTTCCAGTATTACCACCGGATACATAAATGCCACAAACACATAACTGGGTGAACCTTTTCAGATTGTGACTCAGATTATGAGCCTGGGTGTTGAATCCTGCTTTGTGAGTAAATATTTAAGAGCAGCATGGTCAGTGTACACAATTACTTTTGATCCTACTAAATAGGATCTAAACTTGTCAATGGCATAAACCACTGATAGCAGCTCTTTTTCTGTGGTTGTGTAATTCTTCTGTGCGTCATTTAGAACACGACTGGCATAGTAAATGACGTGCAGAAGCTTGTTATGCCTTTGTCCCAACACTGCACCAATGGCATGGTCACTGGAATCACACATTAGTTCGAATGGTAATGTCCACTCTGGTGTAGAGATGACTGGTGCTGTGACCAGCTTAGCTTTCAGGGTTTCAAACGCTTGCAGACACTCTTTGTCAAACACAAATGGCGTGTCAGCAGCTAGCAGGTTGCTTAGAGGTTTTGCAATTTTTGAAAAATCCTATATGAACCTCCTATAGAATCCTGATGCCCCAGAAAGCTTCTGATTGCCTTAACATTGGCAGGTGGTGGTAATTTTTCAATCACCTCTACCTTGGCTTGATCCACCTCTATTTCCTTGCTTGAAATTTTGTGCCCAAGGACAATTCCTTCAGTCACCATAAAGTGACATTTTTCCCAGTTTAAGACCAGGTTAGTCTCTTGGCACCTTTTCAGGACAAGTGCTAGATGATTAAGATAGGAGTTGAATGAGTCGCCAAATACTGAGAAGTCATCCATGAAGACTTCCAGGAACTTCTCTACCATATTAGAGAAGATAAAGAGCATGCACCTCTGAAAGGTTGCAGGTGCATTGCACAGACCAAAAGGCATTCTTCTGTAAGCAAATACTCCAGATGGACATGTGAATGCTGTTTTCTCTTGGTCTTGAGGATCCACTGCAATTTGGTTGTAGTCTGAATAGCCATCCAAAAAGCAATAGTATTCATGGTTTGGTAGTCTCTCTAGCATCTAGTCTATGAATGGTAAAGGAAAATGATAATTTCTGGTAGCTGTATTGAGCCTTCTGTAGTCAATAGACATACGCCGCCCTGTAACTGTTCTTGTGGGAACCAGTTCATTCTTTTCATTATGAAGTACTATCATGCCTCCCTTTTTGGGGATAACTTGGACAGGGCTCACCCAGGGGCTATCAGAAATATGATAAATAATCTCAGCCTCTAGTAACTTAGTGACCTCTTTCTGCACCACCTCCTTCATGGTTGGATTTAGCCGCCTCTGTGGTTGAACCACTTGCTTAGCATCATCCTCCAATAGGATCTTATGCATGCATCTTGCTAGGCTAATGCCCTTAAGATCACTTATGGACCACCCAAGAGCTGTCTTGTGTGTCCGTAGCACTTGTATTAGTACTTTCTCTTCTTGTGGATTTAAAGCAGAGCTTATAATCACTGGAAAAGTGTCACCTTCTCCCAGAAATGCATATTTCAGGGATGGTGGTAGTGGTTTGAGCTCGGGTTTAGGAGGTTTCTCCTCTTCCTGAGGGATTTTTAGAGGTTCTTTAATTTCCTCTGGTTCCTCCAGATCAGGCTGAACATCTTTAAAGATGTCCTCTAGCTCTGATTCAAGACTCTCAGTCATATTGATCTCTTCCACCAAAGAGTCAATAATATCAGTGTTCATGCAGTCATTTAATGTGTCTGGATGCTGCATAGCTTTGACAACATTTAACTTGAACTCATCCTCATTGACTCTCAGGGTCACTTCCCCTTTTTGTACATCAATAAGAGTTCGTCCAGTTGCTTGGAAAGGTCTTCCTAGAATGAGAGTTGCACTCTTGTGCTCCTCCATTTCCAGCACTACAAAGTCAGTGGGAAAGGCTAATAGCCCAACCTTGACAATCATGTCCTCAATTATGCCTGATGGATATTTAATGGAGCCATCAGCAAGTTAAAGACATATCCGGGTTGGTTTCACTTCTTCAGTCAACCCAAGCTTTCTGATAGTAGATGCAGATATTAGGTTGATACTTGCTCCAAGGTCACATAGAGCTGTCTTAGTAGAAGCACCCTCTAATGTGCATGGTATCATAAAGCTTCCTGGATCTTGAAGCTTTTCTGTTAAGCTTTTCAGAATGACTGCACTGCATTCTTCAGTGAGAAACACTTTTTCAGTTTCTCTCTAATCCTTCTTATGACTTAAGATCTCTTTCATTAACTTAGCATAAAAGGGTATTTGCTCTGATCATCCTCTGTCATTTATTCCTTTCTTGACTTTTTGCTACTTTGAACTGAATTATTCAATGTCTTCCCGCTCCTTAGTTGAACAGCTTGGCATTCTTCTGTTATCTGAATAGATAGCTGCTGTCTTGTCTGATTTAATTGCGCTTCTATATTCTTGTTAGCATTTTTAGTGTCTTGGAGCATTTCCTTGAATTCTGCTAATTGTTTTGTCATTAGAAGTAATTGCTGATTTAGTTCAACAATCTGTTCTTGAGGATTATGATCAGTAGTTGCTACCAAAGCTTCTTTTTCATTGGATGGCTCATTGCTTGAGTACAGATGTTGATTTCTAGCAACTGTATCTATGAGTTCTTGGGCCTCTTCAATTGTCTTTCTCATGTGTATAGATCCACCAGCTGAGTGGTCTAGAGACATTTGAGCTCTTTCTGTAAGCCCATAGTAGAAGATGTCTAACTGTACCCACTCAGTAAACATTTCAGAGGGGCATTTCCTTAGCATCCCTCTATACCTCTCCCAGACATTATAAAGGGATTCATGATCCTCTTATTTAAAGCCTTGGATGTCCAGCCTTAGCTGTGTCATCCTTTTTGGAGGGTAAAATTGATTCAGGAATTTGTCTGATAACTGTCTCCATGTTTTTATGCTTGTTGTGGGTTGGTTATTTAACCACCTCTTAGCTTGATCTTTTACAGCAAATGGAAATAGTAATAATCTGTAGACATCCTGATCCACTTCTTTATCACGTACTGTGTCAGCAATTTATAAGAACTGTGCCAGAAACTCAGTAGGTTCTTCCTGTGGAAGACCGGAATATTGGCAATTTTGCTGCACCATGATAATGAGCTGAGGATTTAGCTCAAAACTGCTTGCTTTGATGGGAGGTATACAGATGCTACTCCCATATGCAGCTGTAATGGGGTTGGCATATGACCCCAGAGTCCTTCTGGACTGTTCATTTCCACTTATGTCCATGATAGAGAAAAGAGAATTGATATGAATTGTAAATAAATTATAATTTTTTTAAGGTAACCGAAATTAAAATAAGATAAAATAAAATAAAATAAAATAATTGAAAAATTGAATATAAATTCGAAAATCAGAAGAAATTGAAATAAAAGCAAATTGAAGACTAAATTAATTAATTAATTAAAAAAATTTTGAGATTTGCAATAAAAAAGATATGATTGAGGATTATTTTGTAAAAGATATGATTGAGAAGATATGATTGAAGAAATTAAAAAGATTTATTTTTTTTTTTTTTGAAAAAGATTTGAAAAGATCAATTTTTGAAATTAGAATTCTGACTTGATTAAAAAGAAGAGATATGATTTTGAAAATCTTTGACTACTTTAATGTTAAATTTCGAAAATGATGAGTAAAATAAGGAAAAGATATTTTTTTGATTTTTAAATTTTAATGAGGAAAGAGAAAAATAACAAAACGACACTAAACTTAGAAATTTTAGATCAAAACAAAGAGAACAAACAAGAAAACTTTGAATGTCAAGATGAACACCAAGAACACTTTGAAGATCAAGATGAACATCAAGAACAAATTTTTGAAATTTTTTATGTAAATAAAAGCACAAAAACACACCAAACTTAAAATTTTTAGAAAATCAAACACAAATTTTCGAAAAATTAAAGGAAAACACAAATAAGACACCAAACTTAGAATTTTTAAAGATCAAGAAACAACTAAGAGTATGAAAATTCGAAAAATTAAAAGAAAGTAAAAGCATGCAATTGACACCAAACTTAAAATATGAAACTAAACTCAAATAAAAGACTCTAAACCAACAAAAGTAAAATATTCCTAATCTAAGCAACAAGATAAACCGTCAGTTGTCCAAACTCGAACAATCCCCAACAACGGCACCAAAAACATGGTGCACGAAATCACAATCACACTTTTGCAATTCCGCACAACTAACCAGCAAGTGCACCGGGTCATCCAAGTAATACCTTATGTGAGTAAAGGTCGATCCCACGAAGATTGTCGGCTTGAATCAAGCTATGGTTATCTTGTAACTCTTAGTCAGGATATCAATAATTCTCAGGTTTAATTGTAAAAAGTAGAAGAACATTAAATAAATACTTGTTATGCAGTAATGGAGAATAGGTTGAGGTTTTGGAGATGCTTTGTCTTCTGAATCTCTGCTTTCCTACTGTCTTCTTTTTCATGCACGCAAGGCTCCTTCCATGGCAAGCTTTAGGTTGGGCATCACCGTTGTCAATGGCTACTTCCCGTCCTCTCAGTGAAAATGTTCCAAATGCGCTGTCACCGCACGGCTAATCATCTGTCAGTTCTCGATCATGTCGGAATAGGATCCATTGATCCTTTTGCGTCTGTCACTATGCCCAACACTCGTGAGTTTAAAGCTCATCACAGTCATCCCTTCCCAGATCCTACTCAAAATACCACAGACAAGGTTTAGACTTTCCGGATCTCAAGAATGACCGCCAATAATTCTAGCCTATACCACGAAGGTTCCAATCTTAGATTAGAAACCCAAGAGATACACATTCAAGATTGATAGCATGTAGAACGGAAGTGGTTGTTAGGCACGCGTTCATAGGTGAGAATGATGATGAGTATCACGGATCATCACATTCATCAGGTTGAAGTGCGAATGAATATCTTAGAATAGAGGCAAGCATGATAGAATGGAAAACAATAGTAATTGCATTAATTCATCGAAACACAGCAGAGCTCCTCACCCCCAACCATGGGGTTTAGAGACTCATGCCATAGAGAATACAATATGAAACGTGTACATTGTCATGAGGTAGAAGATGAATTACTAAAAGTAGTTTTTATAGTAAACTAGTGACCTAGGGTTACAGAAAATGAGTAAGCTAGGGTGTTTAGTGTAAAAATCCACTTCCAGGGCCCACTTGGTGTGTGCTTGGACTGAGCATTGAAGCGTTCATATGTAGAGACTTTTCTTGGAGTTAAACGCCAGCTTTTGTGCCAGTTTGGGCGTTTAACTCCAGCTTTTATGCCAGTCCTGGCGTTAAACGCCAGAATTCTTAAGCTGACTTGGAATGCCAGTTTGGACCATCAAATATTGAGCAAAATATGGACTATTATATATTTCTGGACAGCCCAGGATGTCTAATTTCCATCGCAATTAAGAGCCTGGCAATTGGGCTTCTGTAGCTCCAAAAAATCCACTTCGAGTGCAGGAAGGTCAGAATCCAACAGCATCTGCAGTCCTTTTTCAGCCTCTGAATCAGATTTTTGCTCAGGTCCCTCAATTTCAGCCAGAAAATACCTGAAATCACAGAAAAACACATAAACTCATAGTAAAGTCCAAAAAAGTGAATTTTAAATAAAAACTAATAAAAATATAATAAAAACTAACTAAAATATACTAAAAACATACTAAAAACAGTGCCAAAAAGCGTATAAATTATCCGATCATCAGTCATTAAAGAAGAATTAAACATGAGCATACAAGTATTGGAAGGCTAGTGTGATTAATTGTTGCTCAATTACATTAGATTTTATTTAATTGAAGTTTTCATCTAGGACATTTTGTGAAATTTTTTTGAAATCATGAAAACCTTGAATAAGCAATTGCAAATTAAGGCAAGAAAAGGAAAAGGGAAAGAATGAGAAAGCTGAAGGCTCTGAGTACCAATGACAATTAAGTTGTTAAGTACTTGTGGTGTTTATGTATCAGGCAAAAAGCTTGAAAACAAAACACTTAGAAATCAAGGCTAGGCTCAAGTGCAAAAGCACTCCCTCAAAGCTCAAGGTACTGAGCATCAATGATTAGAGGGTCAAGAAAAGAAACAAATGAGCTTAATAAAGTCCTCTAATTCAATGCTTGTGGTGCTTATGTATCAAGTGGTAATACTTGAAAACAAAGCATTTAAAATCGTAACTTTGTTATCAACTCATGGGGTAAAGAACACAAAAGGAGAAGCTAATAAAAAAAAAATCAAAAGCTTGTTTCAAGGAAGAAACATAAGGAAAAGATTTCATAAAATGAGCTAGATAGAAGCATCAATCATTTACATTTCTTTTGTGATTGTAGCATGCATAGAAAACTAGCCTACCAAGAATATTAACTTGCTATTCTTCTCACCTTGGTTTGTCAAAATGTACTGCATGATTCCTTTCTTGCTTGGGGACAAGCACGGTTTAAGTTTGGTGTTATGATGACATGTCATCATGTCATGTTTTTCTATGCTTTTTCATACAAGAAATTGATGATTAGTGCTTAAATATTGAATGCTTTTATGCTTAAATGGTATATTTCTCTGATCCTTTGATTTTATAAATCTTGTAGGAAATAGGTGGAAAAAGAAGCTAAAAAAGCACAAATTAAGATCAAAAAGAGAAAAGAAGAATTTTAGGGCACACTTTAAAGTTTGGGCACGCTTTTAAAAGCGTGGCCCATGACCATGAAGCCATGGCATTACATGAATGAACGCTAACGTTCATTAGTTGGCATTGCTAATAAAGCCAATGAATGCATGCATGTAATATTATTAAATCAATCCTTTTCCAAGGCATTAATAAAAGCATGCATGCATTTAATTATTAATGCCTCATGCATGCATGAATTAATAACTAAATCATGCATTTAATTAGAATGGATGAAATGAATGAGCTTCACGTTAATTGGCATTACAAAGCCAATTAATACATGCATGAAGCATTAAATCATTAATGCCAAGTGAATGAATGCAATGAATGAATGCTATGGCATTACTAAAGAAGTTAATGAAAGCATGCATACATTATTAAAGCCAAGGCGTTAATAAAAGCAAAGTAAAGCAAGGAAGCCTAGCGTTCACTTCCAAAGTGAACATGGCATTCACTTTGTTCACTTTTTCGGGCATATTGGGCTTTGGAAGCAAGGCGCAGCAAGGAAACAAAATCCAGTGCTCAAGGAAGGCAACGCAGCGCTCAAATAGTGAGCGCCAAGAGGGAAATGTTGCGCACCATGAAAGGTGCGCTCAACAAGTGAACGTGACGTTCACTAAAGCAACGCAATGCGCACGTGGGGAAGCACACATGACAAGTGAACAGGGCGCTCAATCACTCAACGGAGCGCTCCACTGGAGCATCACCAATGCACCTCCAACCCATTCATTCAAGGCCAAATCCAAATTAACCCATTTCATTGGAGCCCCAAAGCAAGCAAAGCCAATTGACATCACTCAAAGGCACAAGAAACAGTTAGTTTAGGAATTTCATTTGAATTGTAATTTGTTTTCAATTTCAATTTCATTTTCATTTTGTAAAGCCTATAAAAAGGCATCAGTTTTATTTCATTAAAAAGGCTGCCTCTAATAGGGAGCAGTAGGAGTAGGAGTAGAATAAAGAGCTCTCTTTGATACACATTTATTTTTCTGTACTTTGCATTTCAAGTATTGAATCCAATTTGGCTTATGAAATTTCAGTTTCTGAATCTTCTCTTCTGCAATTTTACTTTCTGCCATTGTTCATTTGAAGCTACTGTGATCTGAATTTAATTTTCCTACACTTTAAATTTCCTGTCACTTGTTCTCAAGATCTCTTCAATTGCTTTCTTTACTGCTTCCATTAAATTTTCCAGCACCCAGCCCCCTTTACATTTGATGCAATTTACATTCCTTTTTCTTTAAGGTTTTGTCAATTACTTCCTACAAGTTAGATCTGATGCAATTTTACTTTTCTTTTCATTTAAGCTTTAGCTAATTTACATTCTGCACTTTACTTTCACTGCAATTTACTTTCTGCACTTTAAATTCACTGCAATTTCCTTTCTGTTGGTTCAATTTCATCAAATTCACCAATGTTAGCTAATTTATATTGTTGCTTGATCCATCAATCCCTGTGGAATCGACCTCACTCTTGTGAGTTATTACTACTTGATGCGACCCGGTACACTTGCCGGTGAGTTTGTCTGGAATCTAATTTCCACTCATTAAGTTTTCATTGTTAAGTACTTGTGGTCTTTATTCATACACCCATCTAAATAGAGAAGATAAAGACAATCATGCAATTTAAAGTGCTGGAAACAAATGAGAGGAAAAAGGAACTTTACAACCTTGTAACTCATCTTCTCTATTGTTGTCATTTTCCTCCCATTCTTCCCCTTCCCCTACAAACTTCAGAATGCTTGCTCATCCTCAAGCAACAATTAGAACAATGGCTATGGGGCTAAGATGGATCATGAATGTCTTACATAATGAAATGTTAGTAGTACATGTGTTTTGAGCAAGCAAAATTAAAGATAACCATGAAGGCACAGAGAAACAGAGACATTGTGATTGCAAAAATGAGAGGGTGTGCATGATACATTGCATAAAGAACGAGTGGTACACCAAACTTAGTGTGATACTCTCACTTGGAATTGATGCACGTATCTAGCAAATATTGGAACCAAATTTTGTTGCAAAGCAACACCAAAATTAGAATACAACCACATGTCAATGTATTTGAACTAAAACTAAACACAAGGAACTGTTATATGTTAAATACAATCACCAAGCTAATAATCTATCATGAGTAAGAATTTCTTGATGAGGTATTTAACAAAAATAGTCAAGAAGAAAAATAAATGAAAGCATTAAAAATAAAGAAATAACTAAAGTAAAAAGAATAACAAAGTGTCAAACCAAAAGAAAAGAATAACACTGCAGAGGCATTATGATTATGCAGACAAGTGGTGTTGCTGGATTTCTTGCATAGAAAATAAGTGGCACACCAAACTTAGAATCTCAGTGTGACACTTTCATTTTTGATTTGATGCAATCATCCAGAAGGATTGAAAACAAATTGTTGCAAGGCAACACCAAACTTAGAATATAATCATATACCAATTTATTGAATTTAAACAAAGCAGACAGAGAAAGTAAACAAAGCAAAGAACTGAAATGTTACCTAAGGTTGGGTTGCCTCCCAACAAGCGCTCTTGTAGTGTCATTAGCTTGACATGTTGTTCTTCACTTTCTTCCTCTTCTTCTAGTTTGTTAAGAGGAATGACCTCAAGGGGGGGGGGGAAGATTCAGCTATTGTCCCTTATCTTGGTCTCCTCCAAAACTCAAACTAAAACTAATTATTAACTAGACATGTAATTCCCCTTCAGTCCTTGGGTTAAATAGCATCAGAGATGAGTTGGATTTGGGCTTGGGAAGCCCATAATTTGCCCCCAGCATTTTGAATTTAAGTAAGTCATGTGCGAGCATCGACGCGTACGTGTGGGTTACGCGTACGCGTCGCTTGACAATTTCCCATCCATGCGTACGCATCATGTACGCGTACGCGTCGCCATGCGACGTCACAATCTACGCGTGCGCGTCTATTGCGCGTGCGTATGGTTCTCAGCATCCCAAATCCTTGTTTCTTTATGAGTTCTCCACTTGCATGCTTTTCCTCTCCATCCCTTTAATCCATTCCTAGCCTTTCCGATCTGAATTCACTAACAAACATATCAGGGTATCTAGTGGAATCAAAGGTGAGTCAAAATTAGCAATTAGGGGCCTGAAAAGCATGTTTTCACACTTAAGCACAAATTAGGAGACAATCATGAAACCATGCTATTTCATTGAATAAATGTGGGTAAAAGGTCATAAAATCCCTTAAATTAAGCACAAGATAAACCCTAAAAATGGGGTTTATCACCCCTCTCTCTCTCTCCCCCTCTCTCCCTTTTCTCTCTCTCCCCTTCTCTTCTTTCTCCCCCTCCACTTTATTTCACTCTCCCTTCTCTCTCTATCCTTTTCTACCTCTCTCTTTCTCCCTTCTCTCTCTCTCTCTCTCTCTCTCTCTCTCTCTCTCCTTCCCCTCATCCTCATTCTCTCTCTTCCCTCTCTCTTTCTCTCTCTCCCTTCTCTCTCTATCCTTCTCTCTCTTTTTCCCCATGCGCTCTCTCTCTCTCATTCTCTCCCTTTTCCCTCTCTGCTTCTCTCTCTCCTTCCCCTATTCCTCTCTCCCTTTTCTCTCTCTCCCCTTCCCTTCTTTCTCTCTCTCTCTTTCACTCTCCTTTCCCCCTTTGTCTTCCTCTCCTCTCTTTGTCTTCCTATCTCTCTTTCCCCACTCTCTCCCTTTTCTCTCTCTCACATTCCCTTCTTTCTCCCCTTCTCCTTTATTTTCACTATCCTTTTCTCCCTCTCTCTTCCCATGCTCTCTCCCTCCTTCCCTTCTTCCTCTGTTTCTCTCTCTCTCTCTCCTTCTCTCTCCTTTTCTCTACCAATGCTCTCTCTCTCCTTCTCTCTCCTTCACCTCTTCCTTTCTCTCTTTCCTTCTCTCCCCTTCATCTCTCTCTCTCTCTCTTTCTCTCTATCTGTCTTTCTTTCCTTCTCTCCCTTTTTCTCTCTCTCATCTCTCTTCCTCTCCCTTCTTTCCCTCTTTCTCCTTCTCCCTTCTCTTTCTTCCTCTTTCTCCTCATCTCTTCCTTTCTTTCTCTTTCTTTCTCTCTCTTTCTTTTCTCCTTATCTCTCTCCTTCCCCTCTCTCTCCTCTTCTCCCAAAGTCTTTACTTCTACTATAAAGTCCTTTATTCTCAAAACCTTTGTCACAAACACAACTACACTCTCCCTCCTCTCTCTCCTCCTTCCTTTCTCTCTGATCTCTCTCTCTTTATCTCTCCTCTTTCCCTCTCTCCCTATATCTATCTTCTCATATCTTTCTTTCCTATCTCTCCTCTCCCTTTTTCTCACTTTTGAGTGAAGAGAGAGAAAGAGAGAGAGAGAGAGAGAAGGAGATAGAGGAGGGGAGAGAGAGAAAGGGAAGAGATAAAGAGAGAGAAGAGAGAGAAAGGGAGGATGAGAGATAATGAGAGAGGGGGCAAGAGAAGACGGAGAGAGAGGGGAAGGAAGAGAGAAAGAACTAAAGGAGAGAGAGAGGAGAAGGAAAGAGAGAAAGAAGGAGTGGGAGACAGAAAGAGAGAAAAAGGCAAAAAAGGAGAGAGAGATGAGGGAAGGGGAGAGAAAAAGAGAGAGAGAAAAGGGAAAAGAGAGAGATATAGGAGAGAGCGGAAAAGGAGAGAGAGAGGGGGGAGGGATAGAAAGAGGACAACGATAGAGAGAAAGAGGGGATGGAAGGAATGGAGAGAGTGTGAGAGGGAAAGAGAAGGGGGAGAGAGCGGGAGAGAGAGAGAGAGAAATGGAAAGGAGAGAGAGAAGGGGGAGAGGAGATAGAGAGGAAAAAGAGTGAGAGAGATAGAGAAAGAGAAGGGAGACAGAGAGAGAGAGAAAGAGAAAGAAAAAGAAAAAGGGGAAGGAAGGGAGAGAGAGAGAGAGATGGGAGAAAAAGAGTAGGGGAAGGGAGAGAGAAGGAGAGAGAGGGAAATGAGAGATAGAGGGAAATGGGAAAGAAAGAGAGGGAGAAAGGAGAGAGAATGAAAGAAAGGAAAATGAGAGAGAGAAGAGGGAGAGGAAAGGGAGAGAGAGAGAGATAGACGAGGGAGAGAAAGAGGAGGGAGACAAGGAAGAGGGAGAGAGGAAAGAGAGAGAGAGAAAGAGAGAGAAAAAGAGAGATGGGAGGGGGAGAAAGAGGGAAAGGAGAGAGAGAGAAGAGGGGGAGAGAGAAGGAAAGAGAGAAAGAGGTGGGAGAGAAGAAAAGAGAGAGAGTGAGAGAGAGAGAGAGAGAGAAGGGAGAGAAGGGAAAGAGAGAGAGACAGAGAGATGAGGGGGAGAAAGAGGAGAGAGAGGAAGAGAGAGAAGTGAGGGAGAGAGAGAGAGGAAGGGGGAGAGAGAGAAGAGAGAGAGCGAGAGAGAGAGAAAGAGTATGGAAAAACTAATTTTGGAGTTTGAATAAAACTAGTTTTAATTTGGTTTAAAACTAAACTGAAACATCAAAACTGATTTTTCAATAAACTGGTTTTCATAAAAACTATGGTTTCAGTTCAGTGTTTTATTTGAAAAAACTGGTTTATTTAAAATAGTTTCAGTTCAGTTTTAATTCAGTTCAGTGAAACCAGTTTTTTTGCACACCCCTACTAAGGGCTGAAAGAATAAGAAGATTCTCACTGAGGACTTCTCACTTAGGATGAGAGTGGTATTCACTTGAAGTCTAGTTATACCACATACTATGAACAAGATCCTGTCCCTTGAGTATATTGAGCAGATCCATGAGAGCACAGGAAAGAAGCTCACAGTGAGGGGTGAGGATTTAAGCCTCTATGACTATCTTCCTCCTTAAAGGAGCTAACCATCAAGCTAGTGACGGTAAAGAAGCGCTTGTTGGGAGGCAAACCAACTATAAGTATGCTGAAGTTTATTTCTGTTTTATTTCAGTTCTACTCCAATTATATTTTCATTTGATTTTTCATTGATTTTCAAAGTTTCCTAGGTTTAATATTGTTTGTGATCATGCACAGTGCTTAGAAGAGGGACAGGAGAACTTAGAATGAAGAGCAGAACACCCTGGAGCAAGGTAGCCTGGCGTTTCACGCCAGTAAGGGAGAAGAGGAAATTGAGCGTTTAACGCTAGAAGAGGGGTGGAGCATGCCCTCATAGGGTGCTAAACGCCATACTGGCGTTTAGCGCCAAGGGGTCATCTAAAAAAAAAGGTTTTAAATTTAAATTTTTCTTCCCCTTCTATCACTCCTATCTTCTTTGTATTATTTTTACTCATCCGTGTGCTCTTCATGTCCCTTCCGATTTTCAGTTTTCTTTGCTTGGGGACAAGTAAACTTTTAAGTTTGGTATTGCAAAGCAAGCTCTCGGTTTATATTATCAATCAACGACACCAAAGGGAGGTGAATCATCTTTACGGAGGAGAATAGCCTCAGGAGCAGCAGCCACCATGACTAAGGTATTTTGTTTTTGTTTCTTAGTATTTTATCTTATTTCCTGTTTTCTATTTGAAAACCTTTGCATGATCAGTAATGGTACTTTATTATTTCTCTAGTTTAGTTATTTACTTTGTAGTTTACGTCTATTTTGAAAATTTATTTTGAAAACAAAAAAAAAATTGTCTCATGTATTACTCACTAAGCTTGAACAATCAAAAAGAAAAGAATAGAAGTAGTAAAATGCATGAGGCTTGAGTTATATATTATGAGTTACTCTGATTACTTTGATATGGTGGCACTATCTTTATTTTTGAATGTTCAGTCACTATCTTTATTTTTGAATGTATGAACTGAACAATGCATATTTGATATTGTAGTTGTGTATATTGGTTCTTAAGGAATAGAAACTTAGATAAGTATTATAGATTCTCTGAAATAAGAAAGAAATTGATTCTTGAAGCAAAACAAACAGCAAAAAGAAATAAGAAAAAGAAAAATCAAAAGCAAAAAGGGGGGGGAGGGTAAGAGGGAGTGGGGTAGGGGGTAAGAGGGAGTGGTGTCGTTAGTTTGAATGGTCAAAGGGGAGGGAGATAGGGTGGTAACCATTGGTAACGGTCAAGAACCCTCTTTAATATTCAAATTTCGCATTGTTGTCCAGCGTTTAGTGCCCTAATGCTGTAATGCTGATGCCATTTAGGGCGTTAGTAAGGTAATTGGGGGTTTGATAGCAACAATCAAGAAATGTAAATAGCAAGAAAGTAAATAAGCATGCAAAGAATTATACTCAAAGCAGTTAATCAAGGAAAAGGAAATTTAAATGCTAAAAAGGAACTCTTGGCAAAGGTTGAGATTCAAGGCTTCCTATCCTAGCCATTGACCACAAGCATGATAATTGTGAAGAATTAATCCTATTTAGTCAACCCTTACATCGAGGATAAGTCAAATAGGCATAATTGATCTCAATCCACAAATCCTAGTGATGAGGGAAAATTGATTCCACACAAACTAACCGGCAAGTGTTCCGGGTCGCATGAAGTAGTAAAACTCACGAAAGTGAGGTTGATCCCACAAGGATTGATGGATTAAGCAACTTTAGTATGGTGATAAATTTAATTAAGCTAATATTGATGAATTGAGTGAAATTGGGTTGACAGAAGGTAATTTGCAAGAAATCTAAAGTGCGTAATATAAAGAACTTGAAAAGTAAAGGGCAGGACGCTTAAATAACTGAAACTTAAAGTGCAAGAAATTAAAAGGACTGAATCTTAAATTGCAAGGAATGTAAATAGCTTAATCTCAAAAAGCTGGAAGTAAAAGTGCAGAAACTTAAATGGCAAGGAAACTTAATTTGCTTGAATTATAAAGGGAATTGGGTGCTGGAAGTCAAAATAGAAAAAAACAATGTAAATTACAGTGAAATAAGAGAGATCTAAGTTGAAGAAATTCAAAGAAAGTGATTCATCAGGGATTGGAGATATCATAATCTTTCATGAATCAACTAAGTCTCAACTCCTTTCTCAATCATATGGGTAGATCTATGGCAGATTAAAATTGATTGGATCCCAATTCCTTGGTGTTCACACCCTAGGTCGAGCTATCCGACCCGGGATGTTCAATAACAAAGCGACCGGCCTCTTCAGGTCAGGCTATCTGACCTCTTCTCAAAGAGCTCGGCCAAATCGACAGGAAAGCCCAGAAAGGGCCCAAATAGAGGAACACGACCCAAATCCAAAGGCAGTCCAAGCCTATAGAGATAACGGCGGTTCCCTCGACGATAAGCGGACCTCACCTAAAGATAAGATAAGATAAGATAAGATAACTTACTTATCTTATCTAAAAAGGTCACTCCATGCCATTATAAATACACTGGAGCACCTAGGTATAACTCATACTCTGATTTTACTAAAAACCTGCTTAATACCCTTGCTAACTTAAGCATCGGAGTCCCTTGCAAGTACCCCCCACCCTCCGGTGACGAAGGATCAGCAGTGCAGCCAGTCCAACAAGTCGGACACAACAGCTTCGGCCGCCACTCACCAGCCGGACTCGTCAAGACTGACCAGCACAGACGATCTCGTTCGAGATCAACCTACAGTTTCAGGTAACCCTCAGAACATTGGCGCCGTTGCCGGGGAACCTGGAAGTCATCCCATCACCATGGCGGACGACCATGACAACGACCACGATTCAGATCTAGAGGATAGAACACAGCACAAAAAAGTGGACACAGCATTGAAAGACACCCCGAAATCTAACAAGGACAAAAACTCATCAAATCCGGGAGTGATAGAAGCGCTTCAAGATCGTTTAAAGAAACTTGAAAAAGAAAGCCAGCATCAACGAGAAGTTGGGAAAGATCTACAAAAGGAGGTAAGGCGACGCCGAGAATTAGAAGATAAACTTCTAAAACTCGAAACCGATCTCAAAGCCAAAGCTACTCGATCCACTCCTGAGGACAACTCTCACAAGGATCAAGATCCATTCACTAGGGAGATCGTGAGGACCAAAATACCTAAAGACTTAAAACTTCCGGATATGGCTTTGTATGATGGCACTACAGATCCCAACCATCACCTCAGCAATGTCAGAAGTAGAATGTACCTCACTGACACCTTAGATGCAGTTCGCTGCAAAGCTTTCCCAACAACTCTCACAAAGACAGCAATTAGATGGTTCGACAACCTACCTTCGAAGTCCATCTCAAGCTTTGACAACTTAGCCAAAAAGTTCCTGGCCAGATTCTCCATCCAAAAAGATAAGGCTAAGCACGCCCCCAGTCTTTTAGGAATCAAGCAAGGAGATCGGGAAAGTCTTCGCAACTTCATGGAAAGATTCAACAAAACATGCCTAGACATACAAAGCCTACCAACAGAGGCCGCCATCATGGGCCTCATCAATGGCCTATGAGAGGGACCTTTTAGCCAATCTATATCAAAGAAGTACCCCACATCTCTGGATGAAGTGCAAGAGCGAGCGGAGAAATACATCAACATGGAGAAAAATTCTCGACTAGGAGAAACCTCAAAATATGGGTTCACCTACCGAGACAAAGATAAAGAGCCTAAAAAGAAGGAAGATCGACAAGGGGAAAAAGTTAAAAGATATCATAATTACACCCCTCTTTGGGTGTCCCTTGTGGATGTTTACAAAGAAGTCTGCCACATAGAAAAAATACCCCTAACTCGACCACTCAAAGGCAAAAGAGGGGGAGGAAACCGGAACGAAAAGTGGGAGAACAAAAGGAAACAAAAAGAAACAAAGCTGGACACTAATAGCTTGAACTTTGAAATATATGCCTGTGATGTCTTTATACTAGGATCTGCTTGGATTAGTAAGCTCTTAGGAGTGCCTCAACACTCGGTGACTTGGGTTAACTAATCCGGGATCATCAGCTGAAAGTCCACTATCAAGAGCAACCTAACTACAAGGCATTTAGTAACCCAAAGAGGTGCTGGGCATCAATGTTTTAAGAAGGAATGTGAGCCAAGTGTCTATGGTGAATAATGTGTCAAGTATAAAGAAAAGAAAATGAACTTGCTACACATGACACTCAAATAAAGCTTATGAACAAAGTAATAGCCAAGGATAAAGGAATAATGAGAGGTCATAGCAGTATGTCACTTGAAGCTTGAAGGAGACTTTCTAGGCCTAGGAGTCAATAAGAAGTGAGTATTTGCATATCCACACAAAACCCCATGAACTATCAATAATACTCTGCTAGCATGAACATCCTCTTCCATTTCATTCTTTCTTCTCAATAAATCTTTTCTTGCTTGGGGACAAGCAAGCTTTAAGTTTGGTGTTGTGATGACAAGTCATCCTAGCCTATTTTAACTAGTCTTTTTCTTTTGTTTTCATTAGAATTATGCACTTTCTTGAGCTACAAGCAAGCTAATTGAGTAGATTTTCATGTTTCCCTTGATTGAATCAACCATATATGAATTCATGCCATTTCATGAGGTTTTATGCTATATTTGTTGCATATTCTGAAAGAATGAATATCTCATGATTTTGAGCATAGCTTTGATGTGTTTGGTTGATTAATTATAGGCGAAGAAAGCTTGGAGAAGGGTTGAAGCAAGAAGGAATAGCTAGGAGTAAAGAGAAGACAATGGAATAAGTGAAATTGAACCAGGAAGCAAGAAGCTGGACCTAAAGTTAGCATCAAACTTTTGCACAAACTTTTGGTTGAAAAGTTAGCCCCAACGTTAGCCCCCTAACTTGGAGGCTAACATTGGAACTTGAAAATTCTCCCCTGGGCTCCAAAAGTTTGCGCCAACGTTAGCCCCCTAACTTTGAGGCTAACGTTGGCACATGAATTTCTCCCCTGGGCACCAAAAGTTTGCGCCAACGTTAGCCCCCTAACTTTGAGGCTAACGTTGGCACATGAATTTCTCCCCTGGGCACCAACGTTTGCGCCAACGTTAGACCCCTAACTTGGAGGCTAACGTTGGCACATGAAAATTCAAGGAAGAGGAGCAAAAGTTTGCGCCAACGTTAGCCCCCTAACTTGGTGGCTATCGTTGGCGCCACTAGCACACAAGGCAAGGCCAACGTTAGGGTCAAAGTTAGACCCCTAACGTTGGCACCAACGTTCATACCAGCAAGTTTTGTGGGCTGCTATGAAAAGTTGGAGCCAAAGTTAGACCCCTAACTTTAGCTCCAACTTTTGGTCCAACTTTTGCAAAACTCAAACCCGGTTCAATTGGTTCACTTTGGTTCTTCTTCAAACTTCAAGAGCAATCAACCAAGGCCTCTTTCAACCCAATTCCACCAAGAGCAAAGGCCCAACTCAAGGCTTGAAGATCATTTGAAGAAAGTGTATAAATAGGATAGAATTCAAGTTCTTCGGAGAGCTTTCCTTTTGGAATTTTCATAATAGTTTTCGGAAAGCTTTTGTTATTGAGTGAACTTTAATCTCTTAGTTTTATTGCTTTCAATTTCAATTACACTTGTCTTGGATCTTGGATTGAAGAATTGAAGAAATTCTGTTTCAATCTCAATCTTGGATCTCTCTGCTTTACTCACTGCATAATTGAATTTAATTTTCTGTTAATTGCTCTTCATCTCTTTTCTTTGCATTTTACATTTTCTTTGCAATTGTTCTTGTTAGATCTAGGAAGGCATTGAGATCTAGACTTGATTTTCTAGTCTCTAGGTCCTGAGATCCAAATCTCCAATTTACATTCTATTTTTCTTGCTTTCCATGTTCATTTACTTTTCTGCTATAAGATCCGATCCAATCCCAATTCCCTTTTACTCTTCTGTTTGATGCAATTTAACTTTTCCTTGTTTAATTACTGCAAATCCACGTCCCAATCCCCTTTACATTTCAAGCAATTTACATTCCTTGCACTTTAAGATTCCGCAATTTACATTTCTTGCACTCTAAGTTTCTGCCATTTAATTTCTTGTTCTTTACGTTTCAGCAATTTATTTCTTGTTCTCTTTACTTCAATGCAATTTAATTTCTGCAAGTCACAAAACACTCAACCAATTCTTGATTCGCTTGACTAAATTAACCACTAAGCTAAAATTGCTCAATCCTTCAATCCCTGTGGGATCGACCTCACTCCCGTGAGTTTTTATTACTTGATATGACCCGGTACACTTGCCGGTTAGATTTGTGTGTTTTGGGAGAAATTTATTTTTCACCAAAATATCTCATCAAGTTTTTGGCGCCGTTGCCGGGGATTGATTAGATTGACAATGATTAAGTGAGGTGGTGATCTAGATCAAGCACTTTTTCTTTAATTTTTGACTGACACACTAACTGTTTGATTTTTTGCTTAAACTAACTAACACTTCAATCTGGCAGTAAATTGAAGTGTCACTGGTTTTGTGCATTTCTCATGCTCTGCTTGTATGTCAGGTACAAGAAGAACCATACCCAATTTTCATGAACAAGACGAAAGAACTCTCAGGAGGTTAAGAAGAGCTGAAAGAGGGAAAAATATTGTTGGAGAAGAGGAATCAGACGAAGAATTCCAAGAGATGGAGGAACATCTAACCAATCCACCAGGTGGAGAAGACAACAACAATGGCAACCCACCCCAGAGGAGAGTTTTGGCTTCCTATACCTTTGCAAATCCTAGACATTGTGGGAGCAGCATCTTGGCTCCAAATGTCAATGCTAACAATTTTGAACTCAAGCCACAACTCATCACTTTGGTTCAGAACAACTGCTCCTTTGGTGGAGGACCACTTGAGGACCCACACCAACATTTGTCCACTTTCTTGAGGATATGCAACACTGTCAAAACAAATGGAGTGCCCCCTGACAGTTACAAACTGATGCTATTCCCATTTTCTCTCAGGGACAAGGCCACTCAATGGTTGGAATCGTTTCCAAGGGACAGCATTAACAACTGGGATGATTTGGTGACCAAATTCCTTGCAAAATTTTATCCACCTCAGAGGATTATAAGGTTAAAAGCTGAGGTACAAACATTTACACAAATGGAGGCCGAACCCATCTATGAGGCATGGGAGAGGTACAAGGCTCTTATAAGGAAATGTCCCCCTGCCATGTTTAATGAGTGGGAGAAGCTTCAAAACTTCTATGAAGGCTTAACACTGAAATCCCAGGAAGCTTTGGATCATTCAGCTGGAGGTTCCTTGCAACTCATGAAAACTGCAGAAGAGGCTCAAGAACTCATTGATATGGTGTCCAACAACCAATATTTCTTTGCTCATCAAAGAGGCCGCCAACCATCACAAAGGAGAGGAGTAATGGAGCTAGAAGAAGTAGATTCAATCCTGGCTCAAAACAAATTAATGCAGCAGCAAATTCAACAACAATTTGAGCAAATGACCAAGAGGATTGATAGCCTCCAAGTTGCAGCAGTTAACACCAGCCAACCATCAACCACATGGGGACAGAGTGAAGAAACTCAAGAAGAACAACAACAAGAGCAAGTACAGTATATGCACAACCAAGGACCAAATGAAGTGTATGGTGATACATACAATCCATCCTGGAAAAACCACCTAAACCTCAGATGGGGAGATAACCATACCCAAAACCAACAAACATGGCAGAGGAACTCAAACCAACACAACCCAAGAAGCAACCAAAATCACAACCAGCAGCAGACTAACCAAAACCCCTACAGAAAACCTCAAAACAACTACCCCAACCTCAACCAATACCAATCTAATAACCAACCCACCAACCAAAATGCCTACCATCCACCACCCACATCTCATAACCCACCTCAAGTATCACCTGAAGCCCAAAGAATCACTCACTTGGAGGCCATGATAGACAAAATATTGAAACACCAGGAAATGGTAACCAAGAATCAGGAAGCTTCCCTGAAGAGCCTAGAGAGACAGATGGGGCAACTCTCCAAGCAAGTATCTATTGAGAGATCTTCAAACTCACTTCCCAGTGACACAATTCCAAATCCCAAGGAGGAATGCAAGGCAATACAATTAAGGAGTGGGAGAACATTGATAAGCAACAATGACACTACAAAGAAGCAAGCAGAGAACATCAAAGAACCAACGGAGGATGAGAAGCAAACAAAGGCAGATGAGGCTAAGAAGCAAGTTGTGATGCCAAACAAAGGCACTGAGAAACTCAAAGAGAAGGACAACCAGCCACATAGCTCAAAGGAAGTAGCTCAGGGGCAGCAGCAAATAGGAAAAAGCATCACACCTCCACTGCCATATCCCCAGAGGTTTAACAAAGAGGTTAAAGACCAGCATTTTCACAAATTCCTTGAGATTTTTAAGAAGCTGGAAATCAATATTCCCTTGGCTGAAGCACTTGAGCAAATGCCTCTATATTCCAAATTTCTGAAGGATCTTATCAACAAGAAAAGAAGTTGGCTTGAAAGGGAAACCATATTACTCACCGAGGAATGCAGTGCTGTGATTCAACGGGGTATTCCACCAAAACTTAAGGATCCGGGAAGCTTTGTAGTCTCATGCACTATTGGCAAGATAATTCTCAACAAGGCTCTCTGCGACCTGGGTGCCAGCATCAATTTAATGCCTCTCTTAATGATGAGAAAACTTGCCATAGAAGAACTTAAACCCACCAGGATGTCACTAGTCATGGCTGACAGATCAATCAAGACACCCAATGGAATTGTGGAGAATCTGTTGGTGAAGGTTGGGGAGTTTATTTTCCCAGCAGACTTTGTAATTTTGGACACTGAAGAAGAAGGAAATGACTCAATCATTCTGGGAAGGCCATTTCTACACACAGCAAGGGCCATCATTGATGTAGAAAAAAGAGAAATGACCTTCAGGGTCCATAATGAACAAATGATCATAAATGTGTTCAAATCAATGCAAAACGCTCCTGAGCAAGAGGATTACGTAAGAGTGGATATGATAGACAGTTTGGTGGAAGAAACATTGGAAGAAAATTTTCAAGAGCAAGAAGGAAATCAAGGGGCAACAGAGGAACAAGTGGCTGAGACCTTCACTGAGCAAGATGAAAGACAAGATAGCAATAAAGATGTGCGAAAACAAGAACTGAAACCTTTACCCACCCATCTCAAATATGCATTCCTTGGCACATCGGAGAGCTTCCCAGTAATCATTAATTCATCCCTGACAAAGAAGGAAGAAGGAGAACTTCTTGACGTACTCAAAGCTCATAAAGATGCTTTAGGATGGACCATTGATGACCTGAAGGGAATCAGCCCTGCAGTATGTATGCATAAGATCCTCTTGGAAGATAATTCCAAACCAGTGGTTCAACCACAAAGAAGGCTAAATCTGACAATGAAGGAAGTTGTCCAGAAGGAAGTAATGAAGTTGTGGAATGCAGGGATAATCTTCCCAATATCTGACAGCCCATGGGTAAGCCCGGTTCAAGTTGTACCAAAGAAGGGAGGGATGACGGTCATCACTAATGAGAAGAATGAGTTGATCCCTACTAGAACAGTGACTGGGTGGAGGATGTGCATAGACTATAGAAGATTGAATGATGCCACCAGGAAGGATCACTTCCCTCTCCCATTCATTGATCAGATGCTGGAAAGGTTAGCCAGCCATTCCTATTACTGCTTTTTGGACGGATATTCTCGGTATAATCAAATCGTGGTGGACCCCAAGGACCAAGAGAAAACTGCCTTTACATGTCCATTTGGAGTTTTTGCATATAGGAGGATGCCTTTTGGGCTCTGCAACGCCCCTGCCACATTTCAAAGGTGTATGCTCTCCATTTTTTCTGATATGGTCGAAAAATTTTTAGAAGTCTTCATGGATGACTTCTCTGTTTTTCGTGATAATTTCAATGCTTGCCTAAACCATTTAACTCTTGTCTTGAAATGGTGCCAAGAAACTAATTTGGTTTTAAACTGGGAGAAATGCCATTTCATGGTACCCGAAGGGATTGTTCTTGGCCATAAAGTTTCAAGAAAAGGGATAGAGGTTGATAAGGCAAAGGTTGAGATCATAGAAAGACTCCCTCCACCAATTAATGTGAAATCTGTTAGAAGTTTCTTGGGGCATGCCAGATTTTACAGAAGGTTTATCAAGGACTTTTCAAAAATAGCCAAACCTTTAAGTAATCTGTTAATGCTTGATAACCCTTTTGTTTTTGATGAAAACTGCCAGCATGCATTTGAAACTTTAAAAAATAGACTCACAACAGCACCAATCATCACACCTCCAGATTGGGAATTACCTTTTGAACTCATGTGTGATGCAAGTGACATTGCAATTGGCGCTGTACTTGGGCAAAAGAAGGGAAATTTGCATCATGTCATATATTATGCAAGTAAAGTGTTGAATGAGGCCCAAAGAAATTACACTACAACAGAAAAAGAGTTGCTAGCTGTAGTCTATGCATTTGATAAGTTTAGATCATATCTGATAGGATCCAAAGTTGTGGTTTACACTGATCATGCTGCACTTAAGTATTTGATGTCAAAGCAGGATGCTAAACCAAGACTCATCAGGTGGATACTGCTCCTACAAGAATTTGACATTGAGATAAGAGATAGGAAGGGCACTGAAAATCAGGTCGCTGATCATCTGTCAAGGCTACCACATGAAACAAGTCAAAAAGCTTCCCAGATGAGCACCTTCTGCAGATCCAGCAAGCACCTTGGTTTGCTGACATAGCAAATTACAAAGTGGGAAGGAAGATACCGCAAGAATTCTCTAAGCAACAAGTGAAGAAGTTGATCAACGAAGCAAGGAAATTTTCATGGGATGAACCCTTCTTATTCAAGAGATGCTCTGATGGAGTGATCAGAAGGTGTATTCCTGAAAGTGAAGTGAGGGACATCTTGTGGCATTGTCATGGTTCAGCTTATGGTGGACACTTTGGCCCAGAAAAAACAGCCGCAAAAATACTGCAGAGTGGCTTCTATTGGCCAACTATCTTCAAGGATGCCAGAGAATATGTACACCAATGTAATGAATGCCAGAAAGCAGGAGGATTAACAAGAAGGAATGAGATGCCTCAAAACTTTATCTTAGAATTAGAATTGTTCGATCTATGGGGAATTGATTTCATGGGGCCTTTTCCTCCTTCCTATTCTTTTAGATACATCCTGGTAGCAGTGGAGTATGTCTCAAACTGGGTGGAAGCCATAGCCACAACCACCTGTGATGCACAGATCGTCCTCCAATTCCTTAAAAAGCACATCTTCACTAGGTATGGAGTGCCCAAGGGTCTTATTAGTGATGGTGGTAGTCACTTTTGCAACAAACAAATGGAGAAACTCCTTCACAAATATGGAGTAATTCACAAAGTAGCCACACCTTACATCCTCAGACTAACGGCCAAGCTGAACTTGCAAATAGAGAATTAAAGAAGATCCTAGAGAAAACAGTGGGAATCACAAGAAAAGATTGGGCTAGAAAGCTAGAGGATGCATTGTGGGCGTATAGGACAGCTTTTAAAACTCCTATTGGCAAGTCACCCTTTCAGCTATTGTATGGCAAATCCTGCCACCTCCCTGTAGAGCTTGAACACAGAGCTTTTTGGGCCACTAAACTCCTCAACCTTGATCCCAAGCTGCAGGAGAAAAAAGGTTGTTACAACTAAATGAGTTGGATGAATTTAGACTAGAGGCTTATGAAAGTGCGAAGATATACAAGGAGAAAGCTAAGAAGTGGCATGACAAGAAGATCACAAAGAAGGAATTCAAGCCAGGACAGCAAGTGCTCCTGTATAATTCGAGGCTTAAAATTTTCCCTGGCAAACTGAAGTCTAAATGGACTGGCCCATACTTGGTGACAAAGGTTTTTCCCTATGGGAGTATTGAACTGCTAGATGAGGCAACAAAGAATCAATTCACAACAAATGGTCACAGAGCAAATTTGTATTTGGGAGGACAATTGGATAAGGAAAAAGAGGTTCAACACCTACAGCCCTCTTAAAAAGAATTGAAAGATGTCAAGCTAGTGACAATAAAAGAGCGCTTGTTGGGAGGCAACCCAACCGGAGGTAGTTTTCTTTTCATAACTTTTTCAATAAGAGTATTGGATAACTGCTATGTATTGCAAGAAGCTAAGTTTGGTGTTGCACACCAAAAACAATCGAAGGGAGAATGCAAGATGCTAAGTTTGGTGTTCCACCAAAACTTCATTCTAACTTCCTGCACATTGCTAGTTCCAAGCAATCAAACAGATTATTCAACAACTTAACTATTTTTGTTTAGTCCCAATATCATAACCTTTAGCAAGGACACAAAAGTTTGCCCAGAGTTAACCTGTTGAATCAGAAGAAGTAGCAAGGAATTAAGTGGGAGTTAACCACCAATTGAAGGTCCCATGCATAAAGACTCAAAAAGGGGCACAACAGAAAGAAGAACAAAAGAAATGCAAACAAATAGGTTGTATCTATACTTAACCTTTACTGTTGGGAAATATTTTTGATTGATGTCTTGATAAAGTGTTCATTTAGATTCAAACTTCCCTTAGAACAAGTAAATTAGTCTATGTGTATGCTTGTGTGTTTACTTTCACTTGACAAGAAGCATGTGTTGTCCCCTGCATCTTTAAATTCAATAAAAGAACAGTTTGAATGTGAAGTAAAATGGTTTCTGTTAGATAGAAGTGGAATAAAAGTAAGTGGTGGTATGTGTGTGATTGTATAATAGCTCACTTTTAGTGGATAAAGAGCTAGGATATCTCCTTCTAAGTAAAGAGTGGCCTACTGTCTAGGAATCTCAATTGAATTAAATTCCTTGGTTAGAAAGAAAAACAAAAAAAAAAAAAAAAAAAAAGATAGCCAAAAAATGGCAGAACAAAAGGAAACAAAAAGAAACAAAGCTGGACACCAATAGCTTGAACTTTGAAATATATGCCTGTGATGTCTTTATACTAGGATCTGCTTGGATTAGTAAGCTCTTAGGAGTGCCTCAACACTCGGTGACTTGGGTTAACTAATCCGGGATCATCAGCTGAAAGTCCACTATCAAGAGCAACCTAACTACAAGGCATTTAGTAACCCAAAGAGGTGCTGGGCATCAATGTTTTAAGAAGGAATGTGAGCCAAGTGTCTATGGTGAATAATGTGTCAAGTATAAAGAAAAGAAAATGAACTTGCTACACATGACACTCAAATAAAGCTTATGAACAAAGTAATAGCCAAGGATAAAGGAATAATGAGAGGTCATAGCAGTATGTCACTTGAAGCTTGAAGGAGACTTTCTAGGCCTAGGAGTCAATAAGAAGTGAGTATTTGCATATCCACACAAAACCCCATGAACTATCAATAATACTCTGCTAGCATGAACATCCTCTTCCATTTCATTCTTTCTTCTCAATAAATCTTTTCTTGCTTAGGGACAAGCAAGCTTTAAGTTTGGTGTTGTGATGACAAGTCATCCTAGCCTATTTTAACTAGTCTTTTTCTTTTGTTTTCATTAGAATTATGCACTTTCTTGAGCTACAAGCAAGCTAATTGAGTAGATTTTCATGTTTCCCTTGATTGAATCAACCATATATGAATTCATGCCATTTCATGAGGTTTTATGCTATATTTGTTGCATATTGTGAAAGAATGAATATCTCATGATTTTGAGCATAGCTTTGATGTGTTTGGTTGATTAATTATAGGTGAAGAAAGCTTGGAGAAGGGTTGAAGCAAGAAGGAATAGCTAGGAGTAAAGAGAAGACAATGGAATAAGTGAAATTGAACCAGGAAGCAAGAAGCTGGACCTAAAGTTAGCATCAAACTTTTGCACAAACTTTTGGTTGAAAAGTTAGCCCCAACGTTAGCCCCCTAACTTGGAGGCTAACGTTGGAACTTGAAAATTCTCCCCTGGGCTCCAAAAGTTTGCGCCAACGTTAGCCCCCTAACTTTGAGGCTAACGTTGGCACATGAATTTCTCCCCTGGGCACCAAAAGTTTGCGCCAACGTTAGCCCCCTAACTTTGAGGCTAACGTTGGCACATGAATTTCTCCCCTGGGCACCAACGTTTGCGCCAACGTTAGACCCCTAACTTGGAGGCTAACGTTGGCACATGAAAATTCAAGGAAGAGGAGCAAAAGTTTGCGCCAACGTTAGCCCCCTAACTTGGTGGCTAACGTTGGCGCCACTAGCACACAAGGCAAGGCCAACGTTAGGGTCAAAGTTAGACCCCTAACGTTGGCACCAACGTTCATACCAGCAAGTTTTGTGGGCTGCTATGAAAAGTTGGAGCCAAAGTTAGACCCCTAACTTTAGCTCCAACTTTTGGTCCAACTTTTGCAAAACTCAAACCCGGTTCAATTGGTTCACTTTGGTTCTTCTTCAAACTTCAAGAGCAATCAACCAAGGCCTCTTTTAACCCAATTCCACCAAGAGCAAAGGCCCAACTCAAGGCTTGAAGATCATTTGAAGAAAGTGTATAAATAGGATAGAATTCAAGTTCTTCGGAGAGCTTTCCTTTTGGAATTTTCATAATAGTTTTCGGAAAGCTTTTGTTATTGAGTGAACTTTAATCTCTTAGTTTTATTGCTTTCAATTTCAATTACACTTGTCTTGGATCTTGGATTGAAGAATTGAAGAAATTCTGTTTCAATCTCAATCTTGGATCTCTCTGCTTTACTCACTGCATAATTGAATTTAATTTTCTGTTAATTGCTCTTCATCTCTTTTCTTTGCAATTTACATTTTCTTTGCAATTGTTCTTGTTGGATCTAGGAAGGCATTGAGATCTAGACTTGATTTTCTAGTCTCTGGGTCCTGAGATCCAAATCTCCAATTTACATTCTATTTTTCTTGCTTTCCATGTTCATTTACTTTTCTGCTATAAGATCCGATCCAATCCCAATTCCCTTTTACTCTTCTGTTTGATGCAATTTAACTTTTCCTTGTTTAATTACTGCAAATCCACGTCCCAATCCCCTTTACATTTCAAGCAATTTACATTCCTTGCACTTTAAGATTCCGCAATTTACATTTCTTGCACTCTAAGTTTCTGCCATTTAATTTCTTGTTCTTTACGTTTCAGCAATTTATTTCTTGTTCTCTTTACTTCAATGCAATTTAATTTCTGCAAGTCACAAAACACTCAACCAATTCTTGATTCGCTTGACTAAATTAACCACTAAGCTAAAATTGCTCAATCCTTCAATCCCTGTGGGATCGACCTCACTCCCGTGAGTTTTTATTACTTGATACGACCCGGTACACTTGCCGGTTAGATTTGTGTGTTTTGGGAGAAATTTATTTTTCACCAAAATATCTCATCAGTTGGACGAACCGAGCAATCACCTCGTACACCAGAAAGACATGTTCATATGATACACGGAGGGTTTGCAGGAGGAGGAATCTCCAAATCATCTCGCAAAAGATATCTCAAAGAAGTATATCATGTCGAAGGAAAGGAGGAAGCACCCGACATCCCTACAATTACGTTTACCAAAGAAGATGCATCCGGTATCATCTCAGAACATGACGATCCCATGGTCATCACCATTATACTGGCAAATGCAAATCTCCACCGCACACTGATAGACCAAGGGAGCTCCGCCGACATCTTATTCAAAACTGCCTTCGACAAGCTCGACTTGGAAGATAAAGAACTTAGAGCATATCCAAACAGCCTGTTCGGACTGGGAGACACTCTAGTACAACCACTGGGATATGTCCCACTACACACAACCTTCGAAAAAGAAAACCAATCCAGAACACTCAAGATAGACTACATCGTGGTCGACGTGAGTTCCACCTACAATGCCCTAATAGGTCGGACAACACTAAATCAACTCGGTGTAATAGTCTCAACTCCACATCTATGCATGAAATTCCCAACTGCAGAAGGGATAGCTACGATAAAAGTAGATCAGAAGATCGGGGAGTAGGGATTACCTTTCTCGCCCCGGGTGAGCTCGGTACGGCCGGGTTCGAGTGAACTTGGGATGACCCCTCCCCGGCCTCCTTGGCCGAGACGTTTTGGGCTGCAGAAGCCTTCCTGGCCCTCTTAAAGGCCTTTATATATTTATTATTTTTAATTATATCTGCAAGCAACACATAACAGTGGGAAATCAAGTTACAAATCTGAAAAAGAGCTTGCAGGAAATAAAATCGACAAACAAAGAAAGGAAATCGATCACTACCCAGCTCATCTCAGAGAAGTGAGGGGTCCCCTAAGAATTTCTTGGTATCAAGATAGGGAGGCTCCCCCCAATTCTCCTCCAACACAGTCACAAAGGCCTACTCGACCTCGTCCAATATCTCCCATGAATACCTCGACACAACAACGTTCTTTTGCCACTCTAAAGGAAAAATGGGCTCATCATTCTCATCCAAAAAAAAGGGCCGAGCTCCTTCAACAGCTCGGACGTTGAAGAAATAGTTCTTAAAATCACGAAACGACTTGTCATACATAGAAAAAACTTTCTTCCCTTGCGAAGCTCGGAAACAAACCCAGGCAGTCTTTTTCTTCACTACCCCAAGTTTTGTCAAGACAAACAAATAAAAGAAAACGCATTGTGAAGCAGGGACGTCAAGTCCACGACACAACAATTGAAAGATCTTTATAAATCCCCAAGAATTGGGGTGAAGTTGGGATGGAGCTACATTGCAAGACCACAACAGATTGGTCTCAAAAGGAGTAAAAGGAATGGTGATGCTCATCTGGCCAAAAAAGAAACCGTATGCATAGAAAAAAGGACGGTCTCCAGCAACTTGAGTAGAGAAACAAACTCTCTCTTCAGAAGTAGGGGGTATAAGCTCATAATTCTTTTCCTCACTATCACTACTACAAACCCTATGAAATTGTCTAAGCTGCTGACAAAATTCGGAATTAACCAAAGAAACACATAAAAGAACCATCGAATCCACCCAATCAGCCATGCCCTCAGGGACTTGGGAAGATGTCTCAACAATGTTCTTGCAAGAAGACATGAGGTCAACTAATTCTACAGCAAGAAAAGAAGAAAATAGATTACTAACCCAAACATCTTGGACAAAGTCAAAAACAACCCATAGCAGAGCACGACTCAAGCATGCAAAAGAGATAGAAAGGAAAACCCCAAGACAAGGTCCAGGGGCATCCTTTGGAGGCAGTAACAGAGCAAAGACTCAGGAAAAATCTACAAGGCTAACAAAAAACTCTCGACAAAGAAAAAACCCCCCTTTTTCCAGACAAACAACAACACGAAGAGAAAGACAAAGCAAATATAAGAAAGAACATCAACTTCTACAAAGTCTATCAGTAAAGAAAGCTTCAAAAGACGCAGATTTTTTCAAAAGATTATTAAAACAGTTCATCGACCCAAAAATTCCAAAACACGAAGGCGACAGTCAGAAACAGAACATGCAAACAAATAAAACCTCTATCAATCAGAAGAAATGCCAGAAACATGCATCACAACAAATTGAGCATAAAAGCGCAAAAAGGTTCAGATTTTCCAGTAGGCATTTCAAACAAAAAATCAAAGCTTTATCAAAAAACCGAAGGCAAAAAGTAAAAGCAGCAGAGAACAGAAGCCAAACCTGGAGAAATAGGGGAAAACCCTGAAGAAAGGTTGAGAGAAGAAGTGACAGAAGGAAGAGCCACCCCTCGAATAGAAAGCCTCACAAAAGTAGGAAACAGAAGGCGAAATCCAGAGTCACCCCTCTTTCACAGCCAGAAGGAAACAATAACCAAGCAATGTCGCAAGGAAAGAGGCGAAAGCAACAAACCCCAGGCAAAAAACAGAAAGAGAGAAAGAACAGCGAGGTTACGGAGAAGAGAAACTATTTTTCTGAAATATGAAATTCAAAATAAAGAGGCTGAGAGAAATGGGGCAATTAAAAACCAATTAATGAAGGTATTAAACCCTCGCACGTTCCCAAGAACAGAGCGCTAATACAAAAGCGCGCGCTTTCAGAAGAAAACGTTCCACATTCAAAAAAGGAAGATTATGCAAAGAAAGAAGTCGACAAATGCTCGAGTTTGGCTTCACTAGAGAAAGATCGAAGTCTTAAGAACTAGGACTCGACCTTAAAAAGAAAGACCGAGCTCGAGCAGGGGCACTGTTCACACTCTGGGTCGAGCTATCCGACCCGGGATGTTCAGTAACAAAGCGACCGACCTCTTCAGGTCAGGCTATCCAACCTCTTCTCAAAGAGCTTGGCCAAATCGACAGAAAAGCCCAGTAAAAGGCCCAAATAGAGGAACACGACCCAAATCCAAAGGCAATCCAAGCCTATAGAGATAAAGGCGGTTCCCTCGAAGATAAGCTGATGGTGCACGAAATTGTGATGTCCAGGCTCAAACAATCCCTGGCAACGTGAGCAACTTGGTACGCGCAATCGTGATTACACTTTGATTATGTAAAATTCATGGCTCTTTCTTTCCCTGGAAATGGCGCCAAAAACATGGTGCCAATACCATGGTTCACAACTTCGATACAACTAACCAGCAAGTGCACTGGGTCGTCCAAGTAATACCTTACGTGAGTAAGGGTCGAATCCCACGGAGATTGTTGGTATGAAGCAAGCTATGGTCACCTTGCAAATCTCAGTCAGGCAGATATAAATTGATAATGGAGTTTTCGAATATTAATTAATAAAAAGTAAAGATAGAGATACTTATGTAATTCATTGGTGAGAATTTCAGATAAGCGTATAGAGATGCGTTTGTTCCTTTGAATCTCTGCTTTCCTGCTATCTTCATCCAATCAGTCTTACTCCTTTCCATGGCTGGCTTTATGCAAGGGCATCACTGTTGTCAGTGGCTACATCCCCTCCTCTCAGTGAAAAATATGCTCACATGCTCTGTCACAGCACGACTAATCATCTGTCGGTTCTCGATCATGCTGGAATAGGATTCACCCTCCTTTTGCGTCTGTCACTAACGCCCAGCACTCGCGAGTTTGAAGCTCGTCACAGTCATTCAATCATTGAATCCTACTCGGAATACCACAGACAAGGTTTAGACTTTCCGGATTCTCTTGAATGCCGCCATCATTCTAGCTTACGCCACGAAGATTCTGGTTAGGAGATCTAAGAGATATTCATTCTAGCTTCTTTCATGTAGAACGGAAGTGTTTGTCAGGCACGTGTTCATAGGGGAGAATGGTGATGAGCGTCACACATATTCATCACCTTCATCACGTTCTTGGGTGCGAATGGATAGCTTAGAAGCGAAACAAGATGAATTGAATAGAAAACAGTAGTACTTTGCATTAATCTTTGAGGAACAGCAGAGCTCCACACCTTAATCTATGGAGTGTAGAAACTCTACCGTTGAAAATACATAAGTGAAAGGTCCAGGCATGGCCGAATGGCCAGCCCTCAAATGTGATCTAAGATAGCATACAACTTATCAAAGATACCTAATACAATAGTAAAAGGTCCTATTTATAATAAACTAGCTACTAGGGTTTACAGAAGTAAGTAATTGATGCATAAATCCACTTCCGGGGCCCACTTGGTGTGTGCTTGGGCTGAGCTTGAGTGTTGCACGTGTAGAGGTCCTTCTTGGAGTTGAACGCCAGTTTTTGTGCCAGTTTGGGCGTTCAACTCTGGTTTTGGCTCCTTTTCTGGCGCTGGATGCCAGATTTGCCAGTTTTTGTGCCAGTTTGGGCGTTCAACTCTGGTTCAACTCTACTTTCCAACGCAATTGGAAGCACACTATTTCGAGTTCTGTAGCTCCAGAAAATCCACTTTGAGTGCAGGGAGGTCAGAATCCAACAGCATCAGCAGTCCTTCTTCAACCTCTGAATCTGATTTCTGCTCAAGTCCCTCGATTTCAGCCAGAAAATACCTGAAATCACAGAAAAACACGCAAACTCATAGTAAAGTCCAGAAATGTGAATTTAACATAAAAACTAATGAAAACATCCCTAAAAGTAACCAGATCCTACTAAAAACATACTAAAAACAATGCCAAAAAGCGTATAAATTATCCGCTCATCACAACACCAAACTTAAATTGTTGCTTGTCCCCAAGCAACTGAAAATCAAATAGGATAAAAAGAAGAGAATATACTATAAATTCCAAACTATCAATGAAACAGAGCTTCAATCAAATGAGCGGGACTTATAGCTTTTTGCCTCTTGAATAGTTTTGGCATCTCACTTTATCCATTGAGGTTCAGAATGATTGGCATCTATAGGAACTTTAGATTTTGAATAGTGTTATTGATTCTCCTAGTTCAGTATGATGATTCTTGAACACAGCTTCTTTATGAGTCTTGGCCGTGGCCCTAAGCACTTTGTTTTCCAGTATTACCACCGGATACATAAATGCCACAGACACATAATCGGGTGAACCTTTTCAGATTGTGACTCAGCTTTGCTAAAGTCCCCAATTAGAGGTGTCCAGGGTTCTTAAGCACACTCTTCTTTTTTTTTTTTTGCTTTGGACCTTGACTTTAACCGCTCAGTCTCAAGTTTTCACTTGACACCTACACGCCACAAGCACATGGTTAGGGACAGCTTGGTTTAGCCGCTTAGACCAGGATTCTATTTCTTTAGGCCCTCCTATCCACTGATGCTCAAAGCCTTGGGATCCTTTTTATTTGCCCTTACCTTTTGGTTTTAAGGGTTATTGGCTTTTTGCTCTTGCCTCTTGGTTTTAAGAGCTTTTGGCTTTTTCTGCTTGCTTTTTCTTTCTATTTTTTTTCTATTTATTTTTTTTTGCCTAATTTTTTTTTTCTGCAAGCTTTGTTCTTTGCTGCTTTTTCTTGCTTCAAGAATCATTTTTATGATTTTTCAGATTATCAAAGAACATGTCTCATAGTCATCATTCTTTCAAGAGCCAACATATTTAACATTCTTAAACAACAACTTCAAAAGACATATGCACTGTTCAAGCATACATTCAGAAAACAAGAAGCATTGTCACCACATCAATATAATTAAGCTAAGTTCAAGGATAAATTCAAAACTCATGTACTTCTTGTTCTTTTGAATTAAAACATTTTTCATTTAAGAGAGGTGATGGATTCATAGGACATTCATATCTTTAAGACATCGTTACTACTACTAATGATCATGTAATGAAGACACAAACATAGATAAGCACATAACATAGAAAACGAAAAACAGAGAAAGCAAGAACAAGAAATGAATCCACCTTAGTGATGGTGGCGTTTCCTTCTTGAGGAACCAATGATGTCCTTGAGCTCTTCTATGTCTCTTCCTTGTCTTTGTTGCTCCTCCCTCATTGCTTTTTGATCTTCTCTTATTTCATGAAGCATGATGGAGTGCTCTTGATGCTCCACCCTTAGTTGTCCCATATTGGAACTCAATTCTCCTAGGGAGGTGTTAATTTGCTCCCAATAGTTTTGTGGAGGAAAGTGCATTTGACGCATCTCCGGGATCTCATGGTGATGAGCTTCATACGCCTCTTGAGCTCCATGAATGGGCTCTCTTGCTTGCTCCATCTTCTTCTTAGTGATGGGCTTGTCCTCTTTAATGAGGATATCTCCCTCTATGTCAATCCCAGCCGAATTGCATAGGTGGCAGATGAGGTGAGGAAAGGCTAACCTTGCCAGTGGAGGACTTGTCAGCCACCTTGTAGAGTTCTTGAGGTATAATCTCATGAACTTCCACCTCTTCTCCAATCATGATGCTATGGATCATGATGGCCCGGTCTATAGTAACTTCAGACCGGTTGCTAGTGGGAATGATTGAGCATTGAATGAACTCCAACCATCCTCTAGCTACAGGCTTGAGGTCCACTCTTCTTAGTTGAACCGGCTTGCCTTTGGAGTCAATCTTCCATTGAGCTCCTTCTACACATATGTCCATAAGGAATTGGTCCAACCTTTGATCAAAGTTGACTCTCCTTGTGTAGGGGCGTGCGTTCTCTTCCATGTTTGGCAAGTTGAACGCCAACCTCACATTCTCCGGACTAAAATCTAAGTATTTCCCCCGAACCATTGTAATATAGTTCTTTGGATCCGGGTTCTTACTTTGATCATGGTTCTTGGTGATCCATGCATTAGCATAGAACTCTTGAACCATTAGGATGCCGACTTGTTGGATGGGATTTGTTAGAACTTCCCAACCTCTTCTTTGAATTTCATGTCGGATCTCCAGATACTCATTTCTTTTGAGTTTGAAAGGGACCTCAGGGATCACCTTCTTCTTGGCCACAACATCATAGAAGTGGTCTTGATGGGCTTTGGAGATGAACCTTTCCATCTCCCATGACTCGGATGTGGAAGCTTTTGTCTTCCCCTTCCCCTTTCTAGAGGATTCTCCGGTCTTAGGTGCCATCAATGGTAATGGAAAAACAAAAAGCTTATGCTTTTACCACACCAAACTTAGAATTTTGCTAGCCCTCGAGCAATAAAAGAAAGAATAGATGAAGAAGAAGAAGAAGAAGAATTCTGAACCTCCTTTTCTTTGTCCTATTGGCCTCCCAAGTAATGCTTTGCCCTGTGACCGTTTGCTGTGAAATGGCTCTTTGTTGCTTCATCTAGCAATTCAAGGCTTCCATAAGGGAAAACCTTTGTCACCAAGTAAGGACCAGTCTATTTGGATTTGAGCTTGCCAGGGAAGACTTTGAGGCTGGAGTTATATAAGAGTACTTGCTGTCCTAGTTTGAACTCCTTCTTTGAGATCTTCTTGTCATGCCACCTCTTAGCTTTTTCCTTGTATATCTTAGCATTTTCATAAGCTTCTAGCCTAAACTCATCCAACTCATTTAGTTGCAGTAGCCTTTTCTCCCCTGCTGCTTGAGAATCAAGGTTGAGGAGTTTAGTGGCCCAGAAAGCTTTATGCTCAAGCTCTATAGGGAGGTGACAAGATTTGCCATATAGCAGCTGAAAAGGAGACTTTCCAATAGGAGTTTTGAATGCTGTCCTATATGCCCAGAGTGTATCTTCTAGCTTTCTAGCCCAATCTTTTCTGGTGGCTCCCACGGTCTTGTCTAAAATCCTCTTCAACTCCCTATTTGCAAGTTCTACTTGGCCATTGGTCTGTGGGTGATAAGGTGTGGCTACTTTATGCATCACCCCATATTTGTGAAGTAGTTTCACCATCTGTTTATTGTAGAAATGACTGCCACTGCACTACAAGAAAACATGCCTTTTGCTACGCTTTTAAAGCGTGGTGAAAAGTCAAAAAAAGCGTAGCGATAGCTTTTCGCTACGTTTTTTGAGCTATCGGCACGCTTTTGAAAGGGTCACAACTGCAAGGGTGCCGGTTGCTCTATCGCCACGCTTTTGGTGACCTATCGCCACACTTTATTTTTTGCCACGCTTTTAAAGATCGCCACGCTTTAAAAGCGTGGCCATATGTGCCAGATATGGCTACGCTTTTAAAGCGTGCCAATAGCAAGATATGGCTACACTTTTCAAGCGTGCCAATAGAGAGACATATGGCTACGTTTTTCAAGCGTGCCAATAGAGAGAGATACAGCTATGCTTTTAAAGCGTGCCAATAGCAAGACATACAGCTACGCTTTTAAAGCGTGGCAATTGATGATTGCTGTACAATATGGCTACGCTTTTAAAGCGTGGCAAAAACTTTATTCAGTAACCTATAGTTTTTTTTAATCTTTTTTAATCTTTGTAATAAAACCTTACAAAATTAATAGATAATTTTAAAATTTAGATAATGACCAATAATTTTAAATCCACTAATCCAACATACATAAACTTTCACAAAAAAAAATGTTTAATCACATGACAGTATAACAAAATAACAAAAATAAAAATGATAACAACTACACACTGTATTCCTAATACATGAGTTACAATTCCAATAACTTTGCCATCCTATCTAACAATAATTTTGATCAACCTCCTCACATATGTGCACCCAATTCACCAAACTAATCATCAGCCTCCACTATGTGCTCAGAGACGTACAACATGCATCTAGCTTCTTCTTCAGGATTTCAATGGCATTTAGCAACAACTGAGAAGCTTTTATGGCTTTGGTAGTTTCCACAGTAGCTTCTTCTTCAGGATTTTCGGGCTTCCCCATTGCTTCAGCTTTCTTGATGATGTTTTATGGCTCTAGTAGTTTCCACAATAGCTTCTTCTTCAGGATTTTCGGGCTTCCCCATTGCTTTAGCTTTCTTGATGACTTCATCATCATAGGTGTATGCCTCAGCATCAACCACCATAATCTGTTAAATACTAGCAGTGATAACCAAAAATTAACATGGTATTTGAATACACTGCTCTTCATCATCATCAATAGAAAGTAGATAGAGCATGTCCTTCATTCTCAAGCTATAAATAATGTGTGTGTGCACGATTGAGAGACAATTTATGCTTACTTCAAGCCAAGTAGCTCTGCTGTAGCCCGTGACACCAAGAACACCAAAGCCGGTCTCATCATCTTCCCACCGGCGCTAAATATCTGCTCAGTTGCAGAAATTAAAACTGGATTTTTTGCACCAACAATCTATCAGAATTAGAGCATCGTCATCAGATACATTAAGTATTAATTCAAACATTTACTGTTTGTAAAGTAAAATAAAATCAAATGCAACAACACCAGCAGATAATAATAATGATTAGGGCTAGAGTAGCAAAATAAGGATTTCAATGAAAGTTAACAAGTCAACAAAAATGAACGCGGGAACTGATTGAGTTGAATCATTGAACAGTAAATATAATTCATTCCATTCAAAGTTCATATCTTTTTCTGGTCAAGTTAAAGGCAATGCAACAGCTCCAGTTCAATATCAGCATAGAGTAAACACAGAACACAGCATGAATTCTTCGAAGAAGCATCAATTACCGATTGAAGATTTTTGTTGAGTGTCTGCAGGTCATCAGCAACTACTTCAAACAACTTTGATGGTTATATGGGGGTTTCTGAATAACTCTTCAAGTCCAATCCTGTTGGAATTCCTTGAATTGCATGAGTTCCACCTATACAACGAAAACCAAACCAAATTTTTTCAATGCCTAATAGAACATACAACTATCATAAGCCTGTAATCAAATACCTATATCAATTCATTCAAACTAGTAAAATTTATCATTGAAGCAACTTTTCCAAAAACTTAAGTTGTTCAGTAGAGGCATGTAAATACTTTTATATCTAATATGCATGCCCCTCACAACCACTTATTTTGGGCTTATTGCATGGACAATGCAGAGGTCTACCCAATCTGATAATTTGATGAGATCTTAAACTCTTTTCATTTAGGTATGTCTCTCCTACCTGTCTCTGAGCTTCCAAGATAAATTAATGTAATGCTTGATTGTACAAACAACCTAAAAAAGAAACTATACAAGCTCCGTTACCTTCACAAAATGATAAAAGTCTTGCAAAAGCTCCCAGTCCCGTAAGTTCTCCTCTGTAAGTTTCTCTAAAATGGATCCTCTCTAAGAAAAAAGAAATGAAACCAATCATTAGTTATGCAATCCATTTTATGAAATTTCAACCTAATATATGAAAGGTATTCACCTCAGGATCATCACGCTGCCTAAGTGGAGTATGTGGTGCAGCCTTTATCCTTCAAATTAGTAAACAAATTAGTAAATTAGTAAATTAGTGCAGCCATTGGCATACCATGAATATAGAGAAAAGATAAACAATATTGTCCATAATGGTAATAAAATTGTAAAAGATAAATATCTTTGTACCAAGAATATAAAGAAAAGTTTTATTTCGCTCTGGTGTTTATGTATGAAGAATAAAATTTTAAAATTCATACATTAACACAAATCTAAATCAATAGAAGATAGGTCCAATCCATCCGACAAAAAGGAAATCCTATTTAGTTGTCACAGCAACATAAGATCCCTGTTTTGCCACTTTGCATACATTTTAGGGTATTTTTATCTCAAAATATGTTATTATGCTTTAAATTAAGACATAAATGAAAGGATATTTCATATCAATAACTATTTCTGGTCTATTTTACGTATAGAATGCAAGGATTAAACAAATGACAGTTCCTAAAGGCAAAGATGGAAAGCTCTCTAGCTAATTTCAATATGCTTCTTTTTAATGAGCATTGAGTAATTGGAGTAGGACAAAATAATCTCAATACAGCTACTATTGCATTTAGTAATGTACATAAGAATTGGATTGTATCCTTGTCAATAGTCCTCAATTTAGTATCTATGCAGTTGTAGCGTGTTTTGTCTCCAAGAAAAATGTCATTTCATTTCAAGTTTAGATATCTTATTATTGAGAAAATAAGATCATGGAGAGAAACACCTAACTGAGGATATAATATTCGTTGCATCCCGAGCACCCCCTAAACCAGCCTGTAGAATTAAATGAAGATACAACATTATGACTTTGGCCATCTCACAGTTTTAGGTTTAAATTTTTTAAAATAAAGACAATATTAACAATTAAACACTATCAAGAACTATCCATTATGTTGGCTTAGACAAAGCCAATATAATCTCAAGACTTTTTGGTGGGGGGGCAACATAGAAGCAACAAAATCAGAACAATAACTTAATAGCAGGTTTGCCTGAAGCAATTGCCAGTGAAGAAAATAGATAATTTACCTCAACAACAGCAATGTCAACATTCTCTTCAGCGAACAAGATGAATGCCATAGTAGTGAACACCTGAAACAACAAAGTAAACAAGTTAGCAAATATAAAATATCCAGCTCAATTGTATTAGAATGCTATATAACATACACAGAAACATCAGCTTAAAGAATCATTAATTTGAGGCAATATTTCAATGCAAAACCAAATAATAGAATATTAACTATTGCAATAGAAGTGATAATTTAGAAGATGCAATCCATCTTGAAAAGTACAGACAGAGGAGCAAACAATGACCAAGAGAATTTAATATACTGTTCCAAACTGATTTTTGTCATGGTGCAGCCTTTATCTTCATTTTATTTATTTGAAATGAAACATTATACTAGGAACAAAGGCAGATAAAGCAATGAAGCTCTGGCTGGGCTTCTCTCTACACTTTCTCTCAGCAATTGCCACCAGGGATACGAGCCGCGGTAACTCAATTCAATCACTTTTCCATCTAACTCAATTTCATCCTCCCAGTTCCTAATTTACCAACCTTAACAAGAAGACAGCAACTTAGTTCATTTTTTAACAATAAAAGTCAATTTAACTAACACATTCAACACAACACAGCCACAACCAACTCATACACTTTTATAACATTCATATATTAAAAACTGTAATTTTTAAAATAAATCCCACTGGTTTCATTATAGAGTTTAAATCTACTTGCTACTTAAAAGAACAGTGACGTTATCTAACAACAACAAAATTGCTCAGCGATATGTTCAGCAACAATTCAACTTAGCAGCAACAAATTTAGCCCATTGATCATTTTTAACAACAAATTTAAGTATAATAACTTTCAGCAACAAAAACTTATACTTCAATTCTTGGAATATGATTTACAGCAAAACTAAATTAGCAGAATCATTATTTCAGCAACAAATCCAAGATATACTGATGACTTAACAGGGCCAAAGGAAGCTGAAACTCACCTACCCAGGACCAACTCACGACGAAGGAAGCGTTGACGGCCGACGCAAGAAGACGAGCTTGCAATGGTGATAGAGCGCGACAGAGCTTGCGACGGTGCTGACAGAGCGCGAGGAGCTTAAGTCCGAAACGGGCGTAAGAGAAGCGTGAAACCGGAGAGAGAGGGGTCGACGGCGAGACCAGGCGTGAGAGAGGTGAGCCACAGTGAGCTTGAGGGAGAGAGTGTCGAGAGAAGAGAGAAGAAACTTAAAGGAGGGTTACGAGCCGGAAGAGGGATTGCCGACAGAGGTATCGCGCGCGCCGGTGATGTTCTTTGGGGAGTGCACAATAAAGAGAGGTTAGGGGTTCTTTGATCTGATGTTCCTCATCGCGGTTAGGGGATTCATGGTGAGGCACAATGAAGACAAGGTTAGGGTTGTCTGATTTGGAGGGCTTAGAGAGCAATTGTCACTTCGTGTGTAAGCTTAGGGTTATCTGATCTGAATGTGTTAGGGCAATTGTGAGAAGGAGAAAGTTAAAGTTTGGAAGAGTAGATGGTGGATTGCAATGGTAACTTAGTAATTTTGAAAGGAGTTCTCTGAAATTCTTTTTTTTTTTATGGAAACCTTTTGGCCACGCTTTTGAAGCGTGCCAAAAGAGTTAGAGGAAACGGCCACGCTTTTAAAATGACCCTATAACAAAATTCTGTCGCCACGCTTTAAAAGCGTGCCTATTTCTCTCTATGGCTACGCTTTTTAAGCGTAGAAAGAAAAGCATGGCCAAATCTCGAATCAATTGCTACCCTTATAAAAGCGTGGCCATTGACCCTTTTCGCTACGCTTTTGAAGCGTAGCAAGAAAAAACGTGGCTAAATCTCTATTCAGTCGCCACCCTCACAAAAGCGTGGCCATTGACCACTTTTGGCCACGCTTTTAAAGCGTAGCAAAAAAAAGCGTGGCCATAGGCCTTTTTTCTTGTAGTGCCATCACTGACAAGTCCCTTAGGCACTCCATATCTAGTGAAAATGTGCTTCTTCAGGAATTGAAGGACAATTCGTGCATCACATGTGGTTGTGGCTATTGCTTCTACCCACTTTGAGACATACTCCACTGCTACCAAAATGTATTTGAAAGAGTAAGAGGGAGGAAATGGGCCCATGAAATCAATTCCCCAAAGATCAAATAGCTCCACTTCTAGGATGTAGTTCTGAGGCATCTCATTTCTTCTTGTTAATCCTCCAGCTCTTTGGCATTCATTACATTGGTGAACAAACTCTCTGGCATCCTTGAAGATGATTGACCAATAAAATCCGCTCTGCAGTACTTTGGTAGCTGTTCTCTCTGGTCCAAAGTATCCACCATAGGCTGAACCATGACAGTGCCACAATATGTCTCTCATCTCAGTTTCAAGGACACACCTCCTAATCATTCCATTCGGACATCATTTGAACAAAAATGGTTCATCCCTTAAAAACTTTCTATCTTCATTGAGTAGCTTTTTCAATTGTTGCTTGGAGAGTTCTTGAGGGATCTTTCTTCCCACCTTGTAGTTTGCTATGTCAGCAAACCAAGTTGCTTGTTGAACTTGGAAAAGATGTTCATCAGGAAATTTCTCATTCACTTGTTGTGGTACATCTTGATTGGCCTTTTGTGGCACTCTTGACAGATGATCTGCCACCTGATTCTCGCTCCCCTTCCTATCTCTTACTTCAATGTCAAATTCTTGTAGCAGCAGCACCCATCTGATGAGTCTGGGCTTTGCATCCTGTTTAGACATAAGATACTTGAGAGCAGCATGATCAGTATACACTATAACTTTTGAACCAATTAAGTATTGTCTAAACTTATCAAATACATATACAATGGCCAATAGCTCTTTCTCAGTGGTGGTATAATTTTTCTGTGCTTCATTCAACACCTTGCTAGCATAATATATAACATGATGCAGTTTGTCTTTCTTCTGCCCCAGTACAGCACCAATTGCAAAGTCACTTGCATCACACATAAGTTCAAAAGGTAATTCCCAATCAGAGGTGTGATAATTGGTGCTGTAATGAGTTTTCTCTTTAAAGTTTCAAAGGGATGCTTGCAATTGTCATCAATGATGAAAGGATTATCAATTATTAGCAAATTGCTCAATGGTTTTGCTATTTTTGAAAAATCTTTGATGAACCTCTTGTAAAAACCAGCATGTCCAAGAAAACTCCTTACTGCTTTCACATTAACATGTATAGGAAGCTTTTCAATGATTTCTATTTTAGCTTTGTCAACTTCTATACCTTTGCTTGAAACCATATGCCCAAGAACTATCCCTTCCGGAACCATGAAATGGCATTTCTCCCAATTCAATACCAGGTTAGTTTCTTGGCATCTTTTCAAAACAAGAGTTAAATGATGCAAGCAAGTGTTAAATGAATTGTCAAAGACAGAAAAATCATCCATGAAGACTTCTAAAAATTTTTCCACCATGTCAGAGAATATAGAAAGCATACACCTTTGAAAAGTTGCAAGGGCATTACACAGACCAAAGGGCATTCTTCTGTAAGCAAAAACTCCAAATGAACAGGTGAAGGAAGTCTTTTCTTGATCCTTGGGATCCACCACTACTTAATTGTACCCAGAGTACCCATCCAGGAAGCAATAATAGGCATGGCCAGCCAATTTTTCTAGCATCTGGTCGATGAATGGGAGAGCAAAATGATCTTTTCTTGTAGCATCATTCAATCTTCTATAATCTATGCACATCCTTTACCCAGTCACTGTCTTGGTGGGGATCAACTCATTCTTCTCATTAATGATGACTGTCATTCCTCCCTTCTTTGGTACAACTTGAACCGGACTCACCCATGAGCTATCAGAGATTGGAAAGATTATCCCCGCATTCCATAGCTTCATGACTTTTTTTTGAACCACCTCCTTCATAGTTGGGTTGAGCCTTCTCTGGGGTTGAACTATAGGCTTTGAATCTTCCTCTAATATAATTTTGTGCATACAGATGGCAGGGCTTATATCCTTGATATCATCAATCGTCCAACCCAAGGCTGTCTTGTGAGCTTTCAACACTTCAATGAGCTTTGTTTCTTCTTCTATGTTCAGAGAGGAATTTATGATTACTGGTAAGGTATCTGCTTCTCCAAGAAATGCATACTTGAGATGAATAGGTAGAAGCTTTAATTCTTGTTTTGGCACCTCCTCTGTCTTGTCTTGTTCCACCTCTTTCTTAATGGAAATTTTAGCTATTTGTTCTTCCATTGTCTCTTGATCTCCTTCCCCTTCTTCTTCCTGTTGCTCATGATAATTGGCTTCTAATATTTCTTCCACCAAACCTTCTATCATATCCACTCTCATGTAATTCTCTTGCTCAGGGGGATGTTGCATTGATTTGAAAATATTGATGACCATTTGCTCATTGTGCACCCTGAAGATCATTTCTTCCTTTTCTACATCAATAATAGCTCTTGCTGTGGCTAAGAATGGTCTTCCCAAGATAATTGAGTTGTTTCCTTCCTCTTCCATGTCTAGATCACAAAGTCTGCAGGGAAGATAAATTCTCCAACCTTCACTAATAGATTTTCCACAACTCTATTGGGTGTCTTGATTGATCTATCGGCCATATCCAATGACATTATGGTAGGTTTGATTTCTTCTATGGCAAGCTTTCTCATCATTGAGAGGGGCATCAGGTTGATACTAGCACCTAGATCACAGAGAGCTTTCTTTAATGTCATCTTGCCTATGGTGCATGAAACCACAAATCTCCCTGGATCTTTAAGCTTTGGTGGAATACCCCTTTGGATCACAGTTCTACATTCTTCAGTGAGCATAATAATTTCCTTATCATGCCAGCTTCTCTTTTTGTTAATGAGCTCCTTCAAGAACTTTGCATATAGAGGCATCTGCTCTAATGCTTCAGCAAGTGGGATACTAATCTCCAGCTTCTTGAAGACCTCAAGGAACTTGGGGAATTGTTGATCCTTGAGTTCTTTTTGTAGCCTTTGAGGATATGGCAGAGGAGGTGTGTAAGTTTTCACTTCCTTCCTCTGTCCTTGTGATGATTCCTCCATTACTTGCTTTCCTTTCCTTGACTCTTGTGGCTGCTCATCTTTCTCTTTATGCTTCTCTTGATCATTCTTGTTAAGTACAGCTTCATCCTTGCTGTTGACCTCATCATGCTTGCTAATGATCTTGTCATTCTCCATAGGCTTCTTGTTGGCTTCTTTGTCATTCACCAAGGTTCTTCCACTCCTTAATTGAATAGCTTTGCATTCTTCTTTGGGATTCAGAATGGTATCACTTGGGAGTGAACTTATTGGTCTCTCAATCACTGCTTGCTTGAACAGTTGCCCAATCTGCCCTTCTAAATTTCTCATTGAGGCTTCATGATTTTTGTTGGTCATCTCCTGATGCTTCATCATCTTTTCCATTAGTATCTCCAAGTTGGAGATCCTTTGAGCATCTTGTGGTATTTGTGGCTGGTTGTGGGATGTTGAAGGTGGATGGTAGTTGTTTTGGTTAGTGGCTGGATTATTAGATGAATAGTAGCTGGAATTTGGGTAGTTGTTTTGGGGTTTTCTCTATGGATTATGGTTAGTGTTTTGCTGGTTGCTGTGGTTAGTGTTTTTCTTCCAAGAGGGGTTGTATGTGTCTCCATGGAATTCATTCTGGCTGGATCATTGGTTGTGCATGTAGTTCACTTATTCCTGTTGCTGATCTTCACAATTTTCCTCATTTTGTCCCCACCCAGCTGGTGGTTGATTGGTGACATTTACTGATGCAACTTGTAGACTATCAATCCTCTTAGCCATTTACTCAAATTGTTGCTGGATTTGCTGATGCATCACCTTGTTTTGAGCTAGAATAGTGTCCACACCTTCCAACTCCAGTACACCCTTTCTCTTGGCTGATTGTTGTTGCCTTTGATGAGCAAAGAAATATTGATTGTTTGCCACCATATCTATGAGGTTTTGGGCTTCTTCTGCTGTCTTCATTAGCTGCAATGAGCCTCCTGCTGAATGATCTAATGCTTCCTAAGCTTTCAGAGTCAACCCTTCATAGAAATTCTAATGTATATCCCATTCATTGAACATTTCAGGGGGACATTTTCTAATCAAGGCCTTGTATCTCTCCCATGCCTCATAGAGGGATTCTGCATTTTTCTGTGTGAAGGTTTGCACCTCTGTCTTCAATCTGATAATCATTTTAGGTGGTTAGAACTTGGCTAGGAATTTATTCACTAGATCCTCCCAGCTAGTGATGCTTCCTTGTGGGAAGGCTTCAAGCCATTGAGCAGCCTTGTCCCTCAATGAAAATGGGAATAGCAACAATTTGTATATGTCTGTATGCACACCATTGAACTTCACTGTGTCACAAATCCTCAAGAAAGTAGATAAATGCTGGTTTGGATCTTCTAGTGGACTTCTTCCATAGGAGCAGTTGTTTTGTACCAAGGTGATGAGTTGGGGCTTCAATTCAAAGTTGTTTGCATTGACATTTGGGGTAAGGATGCTACTCCCACAATGCATAGGATTAGCAAACGTATATGAAGCCAAGACTCTCCTCTGGGGCTGACCATTGTTGTTGGCCACTCCCACTGGTGGATTTGTTGGATTCTCCTCCATTTCTTGGTACTCTTCTTCAGAAGTTTCTTCACCAACGACTCTTTTTCCTCTGGTTTTCCTTCTCAGCCTTCGAAGAGTTCTTTCGTCACGATCACCAGAGGTGGAGACCTCTCTCCTTGCTTCTGTCATACAACCAGAACAACAAGAAACACACTAAGCACTCTGTAGCTTGAGTGTAGTGAGAATTAGTAAGGACAAAGTCTCAAATAGTTAGTGTGCTTGTTAAAAACAAAGAAAATGAACAAAAAAAAAAGAAAAAGATCTTAATCTAGACTATCACCTTACTTAATCATTGTCAATCTAGATCAATCCCCTATAATGGCACCAAAAACTTGATGGGTGGAAATTAGATTCCACACCAAAACTCACCGGCAAGTGTACCGGGTCGCATCAAGTAGTAATTACTCACAAGAGTGAGGTCGATTCCATAGGGATTGATGCATTGAGCAATTTTAGTTAGGTGATGAATTTAGTTAAGCAAATAATTGATGATTTGAGTGAATTGTGATCAGCAGATGCTAAATTGCATGAAAAATAAAAGGGAGAGGGGAAATTGACAAAAAAGTAAAGTGCAGAAGAGTAAATTGCATGAAACTTAAAGTGCAAGAAAGTACAAGAGCTGAAACTTAAAGTGCAAGCAATAAATAACTGAAACTTAGATTGCAAGAAATGTAAATGGCTGAAGCTTAAAGTGCAAGAAAACTAAATGACTGAATCTAAATTGATGAGAAATGTAAATTTCTTGAAGAGTTAACGTAGCGCTTCTTTGTGCTCCCCCTTGGCTGTATCGCGCCTTGCTTTTTCTTTGTGCCAAGCCCGAAAACGTTAAAAGAGTTAACGTAGCGTTTCATTCAAATTGAGCGCTGCCCTTGTTTTGCCTTGGTGTTGAGCTCTCCGTTGTGTGCTTCAAACGTAGCGGCCTTGCTTTTCTTTTGGTGGGAGCTTTGGTGCTCCAAACTAGCGTTCAAAGGGTGAACGCTCCGCTCAAATAGAGAGTGATATGCTTGGTTCCTTGAGTGCTACGCTTTTATATCCTAGGACACGCTTTGATAAAGCACGCTTTCATGGTTCTTTCTTCTCCTCACCATTTCTTCACCTACAAGTAATCAAAACAACCAATCAAAGCATCACCAAATTCACAAGATTTCTAAATAATTCAAAAACCAACTAATTCTAGCTTAAACCTCATGATTTTGTGGCAAATAATTGATGGTAGATTGAATTGACATAACCATGCAAATCCACTCCAAATCACTTATTTATAATGCAAGAAAGTGCACAAAACCTAATGAAACAAGTAAAAAATGCTTGAAAATCTAGCATAAGATGACTTGTCATCAGAAGAGTAAAGAAAGAAGAAGGAGAAAAAGAATGGAGAATAAAGAAGAAAGAAGAAATATGAAAGAAGAAAGAAGAAAGAAGAAAGAAATTAGGATTGGAAAAGAAAAGATAAGAAAAGTGGTGGCACAGGGATCTGGTAGTGTTGCGCGAGAGACGCGCATGCCTACTCCACGCGTACGCGTGGGTCGCGCAAATAGGGAGGCGACGCGTAGGCGTCGGTCACGCATACGCATGACCGTGTTTGTGCTACTCGCGCGAAGGCAGCCTTGCGCATGCACAACTCTTTGTTCGTTTTGGGATGTGTGCCAAAATGGCATATGACGCGTGCACGTCATTGACGTGTACGCGTGAGTGTTCAAAATTTGAAAATGACGTGCACGTGTCAGGGACGCGTACGCATGAGTGACTTAGTGCCTTGGGCACAGTTCTCGCACCAGGCCATCACAACTTTCGGCCTGACACCTTTTTACGTCGATTTTCTTAGGTCACGCGTGTGCGTCATTGACGCATACGCGTGAGGTGCCAAATATTCAAATGACGCGCATGCATGATGGACGCGTGCGCATGGTGATGCTTGTGCGATTGGCACACTTTCTGCATTGCTCCCATGCAACTTTCTGCCACACTCTCTCTCTTTTTTTTTTTTTGCAGAATGCAAAATGCAGCATGCATATGAATATGCAAAAATTATGGATTAATGCTAATAAAAATAAAATAAAGTAAAATAAGAGTGAAAATAAAAAGGAAACAATCATACCATGGTGGGTTGTTTCCGACCTAGCACTTTGCTTTTACGTCCTTATGTTGGACGGTCATCAGGCTCATTCTGCTTCTATTGGTGGGTCCTCCAAGAGGAAGATCTCTAGCTATTTGTATTCCTTCATCTTCTCACCATGATAAAGCTTTAGGCGATGTCCATTGACCTTGATGAAATTGGAACTTAATGGATGACTCAGGTGGAAGACTCCATATGGCTCTGCCTTCTCTACTCTATAGGGACCTTCCCATCTGGATCTCAGCTTTCCTGGTATGAGTCTCAGCCTGGAGTTGTAAAGGAGAATCAGATCTCCAGGTCTGAACTCTCTTCTTTTGATATGCTTGTCGTGCACATCCTTCACCTTCTCTTTGTATAATCTGGAGTTGTCATAAGTTTCAAGTCGAAGGGTCTCTAGTTCTACTAGTTGTAGCTTCCTTTCAGCGCCAGCTTTCTCAAATCCCATGTTGGACTCCCTCACAGCCCAGAAAGCCTTGTGTTCAACCTCCACTGGGAGGTGGCAAGCCTTTCCGTACACTAAGCGGAAGGGACTTATCCCAATGGGTGTCTTGTACACTATCCGATATGCCCAGAGTGCATCAACAAGTCTGGTGCTCCAGTCCTTCCTATGAGGCTTTACTATCTTCTCCAGAATGCACTTTATTTCTCTGTTAGACACCTTTGCTTGCCCATTAGTCTGGGGGTGGTATGATGTTGCCACTTTGTGAACTATCCCGTGCTTCTTCAGTAGTCCTGCTAATCTCCTGTTACAAAAGTGAGTGCCTTGATCACTCACGATTGCTCGTGGTGATCCAAAGCGACAGATAATATGGTTTCTAACAAAGGAGACGATAGTGTTAGCATCATCAGTACGGGTAGGAATTCTTTCCACCCATTTAGAAACATAATCTACAGCTAATAGTATATAAAGGTAACCACTAGAGTTTGAAAATGGACCCATGAAGTCAATGCCCCAAACATCAAAAAATTCACAGAATAGCATAATCTGTTGTGACACCTCATCTCTCTTGGATATATTCCCAAACCTTTGGCATGGGGAACAAGATTTACAAAAGGCAGTAGCATCTTTAAAAAGAGTAGGCCACCAGAATCTACAGTCTAAAATTTTTCTAGCTGTTCTTTGAGGGCCAAAATTTCCTCCACTCTCAGAAGAGTAGCAGGCCTCTAAAATGGACTGGAATTCTGATTGGGACACACACCTTCTGATTACCTGGTCAGCACCACACCTCCACAAATATGGGTCATCCTATATATAATATTTGGACTCACTTTTCAGCTTGTCTCTTTGATGCTTAGTAAAATTAGGAGGGAAAGTATGGCTAACTAGATAATTAGCTACAGGTGCATACCAAGGAACTACTTCAGATACTGCATGCAAGCTATCAAATGGAAAAGCATCATTGATAGGAGTAGAGTCAGTCTTAATGTGCTCAAGGTGACTCAAGTGGTCAGCCACTAAATTATGGGAACCACTCCTATCCTTAATTTCTAAATCAAATTCTTGTAGCAGCAACATCCAAAATATAAGCCTTGGTTTAGACTCTTTTTTAGCTAATAAATACCCCAAAGCTGTGTGATCTGAGTACACTACCACCTTTGTACTAAGTAAATAGGCTCAAAATTTATCCAGAGCAAAAATAATAGCCAGAAGCTCTTTATCATTGGTAGTGTAATTAGACTGAGCAGCGGCTAAGGTCTTAGAAGCATAAGCAATTATGAAAGGATCCTTACCTTCGCGCTGAGCCAGCGCCGCTCCTACTGCATGGTTGGAGGCATCACATATAATCTAAAAGGGCTGGTTCCAGTCTGTTCCTCTCACAATCGGAGCTTGAGTCAAGGCAATTTTTAGCTTATCAAATGCTTCTATGCAATCCACACTGAGCTCGAACTCAACATCTTTCTGTAACAGTCTGGATAAGGGCAATGCTACCTTACTGAAGTCCTTGATAAATCTCCAGTAGAAACCTGCATGGCCAAGGAATGAACGGACTTTCCTCACGGAGGAAGGGTAAGAAAAACTAGAAATGACATCTACCTTTGCTGGATCTATAGAAATACCAGTATTAGAAACAACATGTCGTAGTACAATACCTTGTTTTACCATAAAGTGACATTTTTCAAAATTCAATGCAAGGATTGAACTAACACACATGTCTAATACTCTATCTAAACTATCCAAGCAAAGGTTAAATGAATGACCGTATACGCTAAAATCATCCATGAAAATTTCCATACAGTTCTCAATAAGATTTGAGAAGATACTGGATGAGCGGATAATTTATACGCTTTTTGGCATTGTTTTTAGGTAGTTTTTAGTATGATTTAGTTAGTTTTTACAACATTTTTATTAGTTTTTATTCAAAAATCACATTTCTAGACTTTACTATGAGTTTGTGTGTTTTTCTGTAATTTCAGATACTTTCTGGCTGAAATTGAGGGACCTGAGCAAAAATCTTATTCAGAGGTTGAAAAAAGATTGCAGATGCTATTGGATTCTGACCTCCCTTCACTCGAAATAGATTTTTTGGAGCTACAAAAACCCAATTGGCACGATCTTAATTGCGTTGGAAAGTAGACATCCAGGGCTTTCCAGAAATATATAATAGTCCATACTTTGCCCTAGTTTTGATGACACAAACTGGCGTTCAAACGCCAACTTCCTGCCCTATTCTGAAGTTAAACGCCAGAAACAGGTTACAAACCAGAGTTAAACACCACAAATAGGCTGCAACCTGGCGTTTAACTCCAAGAGAAGTCTCTACACGTGAAGGCTTCAATTCTCAGCCCAAGCACACACCAAGTGGGCCCCAGAAGTGGATTTCTGCACTATCTGCACTTAGTTACTCATTTTCAGTAAACCCTAGTGACTTGTTTAGTATAAAAACTACTTTTAGTGATTTATTTCACATCTTTTAATCATTTTTGAGACTATCTTTGTATCACTTTTGATCTCTTGATCACGTTTGGGGGTTGGCCACACGGCCATGCCAAAACCTTTATCACTTATGTATTTTCAACAGTAGAGTTTCTACACCCCATAGATTAAGGTGTGGAGCTTTGCTGTTCCTCATGAATTAATGCAAAGTACTATTGTTTTTCTATTCAACTCAAGCCTATTTCTTCTCTAAGATATTCATTCGCACACAAGAACATGATGAATGTGATGATTGTGTGACGATCATCACCATTCTCACCTATGAACGCGTGCCTGACAACCACTTCCGTTCTACATGCAAACGAGCTTGAATGCATATCTCTTGGGTTTTTAATCTAATATTAGAACCTTCGTGGTATAGGCTAGAATTATTGGCGGCCATTCTTGAGATCCGGAAAGTCTAAACCTTGTCTGTGGTATTCCAAATAGGATATGGGATGGGATGACTGTGACGAGCTTCAAACTCACGAGTGTTGGGTGTAGTGACAGACGCAAAAGGATCAATGGATCCTATTCCAACATGATCGAGAACCGACAGATGATTAGCCCTGCGGTGACAGCGCAGATGGACCATTTTCACTGAGAGGACGGACGGTAGCCATTGACAACGGTGATCCCCCAACATACAACTTGCCATGGAAAGGAGTATGAATGGTTGAATGAAGACAGTAGGAAAGCAGAGATTCAGAAGCAACAAGCATCTCCATACGCTTATCTGAAATCCCACCAATGAATTACATAAGTATTTCTATTTTATTTTATATTTTAATTATATTTTAATTATCAAAACCTCATAACCATTTGAATTCGCCTGACTGAGATTTACATGATGACCATAGCTTGCTTCAAGCCGATAATCTTCGTGAGATCGACCCTTACTCACGTAAGGTTTATTGCTTGGACGACCTAGTGCACTTGCTGGTTAGTTGTGCAAAGTTGTGAAGAAGAAGTGAGATTACATTCGTGCGTACCAAGTTTTTGGCACCGTTTTAGAGATCACAATTTTGTTTACCAAGTTTTTGGCGCCGTTGCCGGGGATTGTTCGAGTTTGAACAACTAACGGTTCATCTTGTTGCTCAGATTAGGTAATTTTATTTTAATTTCAAGCTTTTTGTTTTTATTCTTTTAATTTTTGAAAAAAACTTTAAAAATAAATTATTCTATGACTTCAGAATTTTCAAGAATGAATTCTAGAGTTTCATGATGATCTGTTGAAGTCTGGCTGGCTATTAAGCCATATCTAATCTTTTGGACCGAGGTTTCAACTTATCATCACAAGAGCTTGTTGATTTCTATCAATTTTGCTGTTGAATGTAATGATCTGCTAAAGCTTGGCTGGCCATTAGCCATGTCTAGTGTTTTGGACCGGAGCTTTCACTGAAAGCTTGGCTGGTTAGTAAGCCATGTCTAATTCCTGGACTGGAGCTTTAGACTAACATTGCATGATTCCTGGAATTCTCATTAAGAATTTTGAATTCCTTATTTTTTTCCTTTTCCAAATAATTTTCGAAAAAATACAAAAAAATTTTATAAAATCATAAAAACCAAAAAAAATTTTGTGTTTCATCTTTGAGTAGAGTGTCAAATTTTACGTTTGGTGTCAATTGCAAATTTTTTAATTTTCATTAAATTTTTCGAAAACTCATGCATGATGTTCTTCATGATCTTCAAGTTGTTCTTGATGATCTTCTTTGTTGATCTTTGTATTTTCTTGCTTTCTGTCTTTTCTTGTTTTTTATATGCATTTTTAATTTGTTAGTGTATAAAGTTTGAAAATTTCTAAGTTTGGTGTCTTGCATGTTTTTCTTTTCTTAAAAATTATCAAAAATAAGTCTTGATGTTCATCTTGATCTTCAAAGTGTTCTTGGTGTTCATCTTGACATTCAAAGTGTTCTTGCTTGCATTAGTTGTTTTGATTCATAATTTCTATGTTTTGTTTCAATTTGGTGTTTTTCCCTCTCTTTACTAAAAATCCAAAAATAAAAAATATATCTTTCCTTGTTTTACTCTTAAATTTTAGTTTTAAAATTCTATCTTATCAAAATCTTTTTCAAAAATCAAATCTTTTTCATTTATTTTTTATATTTTTGAAATTTTTTCAAAAAAAATTGATTTTCAAAATCTTTTTCTTATTCTTACTTCATATTTTCGAAAATCTCACTAACATTTAATGTTTTAATTCAAAAAAATTTCAAGTTGTTACTTGCTTATTAAGAAAGGTTCGATCTTTAAATTTTAGAATCATATCTTTTAGTTTCTGTTCGGTAGGTCGGTTACCGGACGATTCGGGTTTGGACTTCCGGGGAGTGGTCGGGGCTCGTCAGGTCGTGGACTGTCGGGCTGGTGTGCGCGAGGTCCCGGGTACTTCGTGTAGGAAGGAGGGGTGTTACCTGCAAAGACACTCCGACGTTCTTATCAGTAAAAGTGCAGGTGAAAAGGGGTGATGTGATATGTGGCGTACCTTGGGAGAAGTGCGAATCCTTCCCCTTATATACTGTGTCAGGGGTGGGTCCTACAAGGACAGACCCACTTTCTCTGGGACGTTTTCCCATAGCCATGAATGAACTGTCCGGGACGCGTGTCCGGGTTGGTTGCGGGGCGCATCACCCGTGACCGTCCGGGTCGGGTGGCGCTCGGGTCGGGCCGACCCATGGAATATTTTGGCCAGGCCGTAACTGTGCCCCCACGCGCCAGTGGTAGCCATGGGAGCTATCAGTGGCGTGTTACTTCGTCTTTCATTCATGATCGTTAGGTCGGCCGCTTGTGGAAGGGACATGCCCCCTGCGCGCGTGTCTCTTGGTTGCTAGGGCGACCGTTTGTCGCTTCGTTCCTCGCGCTGAGCATTAAATGCTCATAATGGGTTGTAAAACCCCGTGTGTAAATACTATTTTGCCCCCAAATCTTTCGCGCTTCCTGAATGGCAGTTTTTAAATAGTTCACCTCCCACTTTTTCTTTCTTTTTACGCTTCTGTTTCTTCCATTTCCTTGCTATCACCATTTTCCTCCCTCAGTAATTCCAGAGTGTTGTTGCAGTTTTCTCGAATCATCTTCCTCTCATCCTTCCAGCTTTCGCAACAAATTCAGGTAATCCTCAGACTTCTCTTTTTTCTGCTCTGTTATTGTGTGCTTGTTAGTATTTGTTTGTTCTTGCTGTCTTGCTTGGAATTTGTGGCTATATGATCTTTTGATGCTAGGTAGACGTGTTAGGGGAAGGGTACCATTCCAGGGTAGATTTTTAGGTGGCTTTCGGGTTAGGTGTAGCTTTGGCCATGCAGCTTTGGCCATGCTTGATCTTAATTGTCGAATAGGATAAACGTAGTTTCTTGGGTTTTTCCGGTCTCCCGACCACATAGACTAATGGAATGGTACCTCCACTGTATGTATGCCTCGCATCGTCTCCCGGACTTCCACCTCCGCGGCAAACTATGACCCCTACACCTGGGTGACCTCAGACATAAAGGACTTGCCGAACCAGATGGATCTGGAGGAGTTGACGGAGTTCCGACAAGCCGGATATCTGTGCGGGGGGACAGATGAAGAGACCAATTACGAGACCTTCGTCCCTGCACCCACTGAGCGTTTGTACGAGATTAATTTCCGTTCTCCCCGGGTCGCTGACTGGATTTGGTTTTACAAAGCCATGTTCACCCAGGTAGGCGTCCGCCTGCCATTCTCCGATTTCCAGATGTTTCTCCTTAATCGGATATCCGTGTCACTGTCGCAACTCCATCCGAACAGCTGGGCTTCTATCCGCTATTTTGAGATGGTTTGTGAATATCTCGAGCTGCCAGCATCAGTGGATGTCTTCCTCTTATTTTTCAACCTTACCAACCCCTCCAAACAAGGGAAGGCGAGGAAAGGGTTTTTGTCTTTCCGGTCTGCCCAAGGCCGGAGGATATTTGGCCTGTTCGAGGACTCCTAATATGGGTTCAAGGACAAATTCTTCAAAGTTTACCCTGCTAAAGGTCGCCATCCCTTTTGGTTATCGTTAGAGGGGGAACGTCTCATCCCGACTTATTGGAGTTTCGGGGCAGGGTCTAACTCTTTCATCAAGGTGACCTACAAGGGAATGTCCTTTGTAAATAAAAGGATTGCCGATGTGTTGTATGCTATTTTTGGATAGAACCCCGTGAACCCCCACCTCCGAATGGGTGAACGGGAGTCCGCCAGGAATTATATTTGTGAGCTATTCTGCCTTGTGTTTTTGCATTGCTTGTTGTTTATTTTGTTTTTCCTGACTTCACGACTAACGTGTTTGGTTTCCTGTTGTAGTGGAGATGTCTGCTTCGGTGATTGGGCTTGAAAATTTGGTCAAGACCTTCTTGGAGGATAGCGATGATGCGAAGGCTGACGAGAAGGATGCTGTGGAACCAGGGGGCCCTTCCGAGGAGAAGGAGGATCAGGCCGTGCCCTCTCCCCCAGACACCGGGATGTCTGAAAAGGATCAAGCCGAGGTGCAGGCTTCCTCCAGTCCCGAAGAGGCGGCCATTACTGGGCACTCGTCTCCTACCCAGCAAGAATATGATGATGTGGAACTTATTCATACCCCCAAGAAGCGGAAGGCATCTGCCAGCCCGGAAGGGACTCTCACCATCATGGAAAGGAATTTTGATGCTACGAATTTCATTGACTCCCAGCTGATCCCTGGGACGGAGGAGCATTTTCTTGGGACCGACCTGGCTGGGTAGGCGAGATGGATGTACCGGACTCTGCTCCGAAGGGTCGTGATAGCTCAAAAGCGATATCTGCCAGGGAGAAATTGAAGGCTTCCGACGAGACAGTGGCTCATTTAGCTGAACGGGAGAAGACCCTAGAGAGCCAGCTGAACGCTGCTTAGGGTCGGGTGGCGGTCTTGGAGAAGGAGCGTGACCAGGCCGTCTCGTCGGCTAAAGCCGCTAAAGCCGAGGTCGAAGAGCTTAAGAAAAAGCACAAAGCGACCAAGGAGCAAGGGAAGAACGCGATCTTCATGACCGAGGATGCTCTGAAGGCCCAGGTGAAGATCGTGGCTCCTGACTTTGACACGTCGGCTATTGGGGTCTTCAAGACAGTCCAAGACGGAAAGATTGATGACATGCCTCGAAAGTGATTTCTTGTAACTTTGATTTGGTGCGGATTTGTTGAACATTTCGTCGTGACTTTATAACTTTTATGCTTAACTGGTCGCTTGGTCAACTTATCATTATTATCGTTTATCTTGCTTGGTGTTTTATTTTCGTTACCGTCTTTTCGGGGCGGACTTATTGCTTGTGTCCGTTTTGCCATTTGCGTTGGTAACCCGATTGGGGTCGTTTTTATTTTTGAAACCGTTGTGGCCTTATTATTGTGGCCGTTCGATATGGCTATGGTTCCGTTGGCTTCCCGGGGTGATCAATCCTGGGTTGCCGTTTACGAGTACGATCTCGCGGGGTACGCGTTGGAATATTTGGACAAGTAAGAATTAGTCGTTAGCTAGACAAGTTCACGAACACAGTAGGCATTTGATAAAAGTAAATAATTGGGAATTAACATTTGATTAAAGTAAACCTCTATCTAGCTTGTCAGGCCATTTGGTCGGGGCAACCAAGCTACGAATAGAACCTCCTCTGGTTACCTGCGTTCCATGTTCTCGGGATCTCTCTGCCATCGAGTCTTTCCAGCTTGTAGGCGCCTTTGCCGAGCACTTCTTTGATTCTGTAGGGACCTTCCCAATTTGCCACCAGTTTTCCTTCTCCTGGGGTCGGTAAACCGACGTCGTTGCGTCGCAGGACGAGGTCTCTTTCCTCAAAGTCCCTCCTGAGGACTTTGGTGTTGTAGCGTAGGGCTATTCTTTGTTTTAGTGCTGTTTCTGACAAGTGAGCCATCTCTCTGGTCTCTTCCACCAGGTCTTTTTCCACCACTTCGTGTACTCCTGCGAGGAGTAACCGTGGACTCGGTTCGCCAACTTCCACGGGTATCACTGCGTCGACCCCATACGTTAGGCAAAAGGGGGTTTCCCTGGTGGAGCTTTGCTCGGTTGTCCGGTAGGACCAGAGGACCGAAGCGAGCTCGTCGGCCCATGCGCCTTTCTTGTTGTCTAAGCGCTTCTTGAGGCCTAGTAGGATGACTTTGTTTGCGGACTCCACTTGTCCGTTCTTCTGGGGATGTTCTACTGAGGAAAACCTTTGTTTTATCCCCAGGCCGGTGAGGAATTCCGTGAACTTCTTGTTAGTGAACTGCGTCCCATTATCTGAAATGACGATCTCCGGGATACCGAAATGGGTTATCACCTGTCTCCACATGAACTTCCTACAATTGGATGAGGATATGCTGGCTTGTGGTTCAGCCTCTATCCATTTAGTGTAGTAGTCGATGTCGACTATGAGATATTTGACTTGCCCTGGGCCAACCGGGAAAGGCCCTAAGAGGTTGACTCCCCATTGAGCGAAGGGTCGTGTAGACGTCAGTAGGCTCAGCTCGGAAGCCAGCGCTTTGTGGAAGTTGGCGTTTTCTTGGCACTTTAAGTATTTCCTGACAAATTCTTTGGAGTCTCTCATCATTGATGGCCAGTAATATCCAGCTCGGATGAGCTTCCTTACTAGGGCTTTGCCCCCGATGTGGTGGCCGCAGCATCCCTCGTGGACTTCTCTAAGTACATAGTCCGTCTGGTTGGGGTGTAAGCACTTCAATAGGGGTTGGCTGAGGCCCTTTCTGAAAAGTTGTCCTTGTATGATTGCATATTTGGCCGCCTCCCTTCTCAATGTTTTGGTCGCTTTCTCATCATCAGGCAGCTTGCCATGTTCCAAGAAGTTTGTGATAGGGTCCAGCCAGGAGGGGCTTGACTCTGTCAAATAGAGGGCAACCGTTGGTTCCTTCACCATGCTCTGGATGAGAGACCGGTTGCCTACTCCCGGCTTCGTGCTTGCTAATTTAGATAGGAGGTCTGCCCGTGTGTTCCTTTCTCTTAGAACATGTTGGACCGTGACCTCTTGGAACTGCCTGGTCAATTCTCTAACCTTTTCTAAATACTTTTGTAGGAGGGGGTCCCTAGCTTGATAGCTTCCGTTTACTTGAGAGGTGACGACCTGTGAATCGCTGCACACTTCCAGCCTTGTTACCCCGACTTCTCGGGCTAAGGTTAGTCCACCTAAGAGGGCTTCGTATTTCACTTGATTGTTCGACACTGAAAATTCGAACTTGGTCGACTGCTCATAAATGACTCCCGCCAGGCTCTCTAAGATGACCCCGGCTCCCCCGGACGTCTGGTTGGAGGCCCCGTCTACGTGGAGCCTCCACCGTGTGCCCGTTTCCTCGTGGGGATCACCCGTTACCTCTACCAAGAAATCTGCCATCGCCTGTGCCTTGATTGCATGTCGGGGCTCATACTGCAAGTCATATTGGGAGGGCTCGATGGCCCAGGTCATCATCCTTCCTGCCAAATCAGGTTTTTGGAGTACTTGGCGAATTGCTTGGTCCGTTCTCACGATTACGCGATGGCCGTGAGGGGGGTGTAGTTGGTGAATTTCCCTACTCGGGGAAATGGCTTTGACACCTTACATGGACCGCCGTCCCTGGCGTGTTCCTTTTGTCTTTCTCCACCCTTGTAATGGCGGGTTTGGTTGTAGGGGGGTTGCCGTTTGTTGGCAGCTACGACCCGGCTGACTTCTTCGTCATTAATATACTCCTTAGCGACGCATTGGATCTCCTGCATTGTCCATACTGGCTTTGTGGTAAGGTGCTTCCTGAAGTCCTCGTTCAAGAGCCCGTTAGTCAAGCATAAGCTCGCCACCGAGTCTGTCAGCCCGTCGATCTCCAAGCATTCATCGTTGAAGCGATCTAGGTATTTTCTGGTCGGCTCCCCGGCTCTCTGGGTCACCCCCAGCAAATTGATCGGGTGCTTGGCTTTGGCAATTCTGGTCGTGAACTGAGCCAGGAAGGCATGGCTAATGTCGGAGAAGCGGGTTACCGAGCCCTGCGGGAGGTTATTGAACCACCATATTGCAGGTCCTGCCAGGGTGACTGGGAAAGCGCGGCACCTTACCTCGTCTCCCACTCCCTCTAGGTTCATCCTGGCCACGAAGGCCGTGAGGTGTTCCAGTGGGTCTTGCATTCCATCATACCTCATGTCCGTTGGCTTGTCAAAGTGTTTAGGCAGCCGGACCTCGAGTATGGAACGGTGGAATGGGGTCGCTCCCATTATTACGGGTCCCTGTGTTCCCGTCGTTCTTCCCTCGTCGTTCTCCTGACGAGTGTCCTCGTCCCCGCGATTCGCGGTACGCCGCCTCTCACGTTTGGCATAAATGATGGGGTCATGACGTCTTCTCGCGCGCCCTCGCTCCCCGGTGCTTTCGGACTCAGCTGGGGGGTAGGCGTGTGTCTGGAGCAACTCCTGGAGCGAGAGCGGGAGTGACTCTGCTCTGGGGTATGTTGGTCGCGTTCCCTATCTGCTAACCGGCGTTCCAGGTCTTGCATTCTATGGCGTAGCTCTTACATTATTCTGGCGTGGTTGTCGCCAGTCCCCCCAAAGGGACGTCCCTCGTGTGACTGTGTTGCGTTCCTCGGACGTGACCTGGGATGTTGTCGGGTTTCCGTCGTGGCGGCGTCGCCACCGGGCACGGCCTCGCAGCCTGTCCCAGTTTGGACTAGCACGAAGTCCATAGACAATTCCCCACAGACAGTGCCAATGTTCGGTAGGTCGGTTATCAGACGATTCGGGTTTGAACTTCCGGGGAGTGGTAGGGGCTCGTCAGGTCGTGGACTGCCGGGCTGGTGTGCGCGAGGTCCCGGGTACTTCATGTAGGAAGGGGGGGTGTCACCTGCAAAGACACTCCGACGTTCTTGTCAGTAAAAGTGCAGGTGAAAAGGGGTGATGTGATATGTGGCGTACCTTGGGGGAAGGGCGAATCCTTCCCCTTATATACTGTGTCAGGGGTGGGCCCTACAAGGACAGGCCCACTTTCTCTGGGACATTTTCCCACAGCCGTGAATGAGCTGTCCGGAACGCGTGTCCGGGTTGGTTGCGGGGCGCATCACACGTGACCGTCCGGGTCGGGTGGCGCTCGGGTCGGGCCGACCCGTGGAATGTTTGGGCCAGGCCGTAACAGTTTCTTGTTAGTCAAGTAATCAACTTCAATTTTCAAAATAAAATCTTTTTAAATTTCCTTCTCAAATCTTTTTCAAAATAAATTTCAATCATATATTTTTCAAAACTTAAGTTCAAAATCTTTCCTAACCTCTTATCTTTTCAAAATTGATTTTCAAATCTTTTTCAATTAACTACTTAACTTTTTGTTTGATTTTTAAAATTCTTATCTTTTTCAAAACCATCTAACTACTTTTTTCTCTCTAATTTTCGAAAACTCCTTACCACTTTTTCAAAATTCTTTTTAATTAACTAATTGTTTCAAATTTTAATTTTAATTTTATTTCTTCTCTTAATTTTTGAATACTAACCAATAATTAAAATAAAAACAAAAATATTTTCCTTTTATTCTTTTTAAATTCAAAATTCTCTATCTCTCATATCTTTTTACTTATTTATTTATCTACTAACACTCCTCTTCCACTCAAAATTCGAACCCCCTCTTCTTCACTGTGTTCGAATTTTTCTCTTCTCCTTCTTTTATTCCTCTCTTCTTCTACTCACATAAAAGAATCTCTATACTGTGACATAGAGGATTCCTCTTCTTTTCTGTTCTCTTCTTTATCATATGACCAGGAATAGGGATAAAGACATCCTTATTGAAGCTGATCCTGAACCTGAAAGGACTCTTAATAGGAAACTAAGAGAAGCTAAAGCACAACCCTCTGGAGAGGACCTGACAGAAATTTTCAAAAAAGAAGCAGACATGGCCGAACCTAATAATAATGTTGGAGATGCAAGGAAGATGCTTGGTGACTTTATTGCACCCTCTTTTGACTTCTGTGGAAGGAGCATCTCTATTCCCGCAATTGGAGCAAACAACTTTGAGCTTAAGCCTCAATTAGTTTCTCTAATGCAGCAGAATTACAAGTATCATGGACTTCCATTGGAAGATCCTCATCAGTTTTAGCTGAGTTCTTGTAAATCTGTGACACTGTTAAAACTCATGGGGTTGACCCTGAGATCTACAGGCTTGTGCTTTTCCATTTTGCTGTAAGAGACAGAGCTAGGACATGGTTGGACTCACAACCTAAGGACAGCCTAAACTCTTTGAAAAAGCTGGTCAACACCATCTTGGCCAAATTCTTTCTACTCAAAAGATGAGTAAGCTTAGAGTGGAAATCCAAACCTTCAGACAGAAGGAAGGTGAGTCCCTCTATGAAGCTTGGGAAAGATATAAGCAATTGATCAAAAGGTGTCCTACTAACATGCTTCCAGAATGGAGCATCATATGTATATTTTATGATGGTCTGTCTGAGTTGTCAAAAATGTCATTGGACCATTCTGCAGGAGGATCTCTTCATCTGAAAATGCCTGCAGAAGTTCAGGAACTCATTGAAATGTTTGCAAATAACCAGTTCATGTACACCTCTGAAGGAAGTCCTGTGAACAATGGGACGCCTCAGAAGAAGGGAGTTCTTGAAATTGATACTCTGAATGCCATATTGGCTCAGAACAAAATATTGACTCAGCAAGTCAGTATGATTTCTCAGAGTCTGAATGGATTGCAAGCTGCATCCAACAGTACTAAAGAAGCATCTTCTGAAGAAGAAGCTTATGATCCTGAGAACCCTGCAATGGCAGAAGTGAATTATATGGGAGAATCCTATGGGAACACCTATAATCCTTCATGGAGAAATCATCCAAATTTCTCATGGAAGGACCAACAGAAGCCTCAACAAGGCTTCAACAATAATGGTGGAAGAAATAGGTTTAGCAATAGCAAACCTTTTCCATCATCTTCTCAGCAACAGACAGAGAATTCTGAACAGAGTCATTCTAGCCTGGCAGCCATAGTCTCTGATCTATCCAAGACCACACTAAGTTTCATGAATGAAACATGGTCCTCCATTAGAAATTTAGAGGCACAGGTGGATCAGCTGAGTAAGAAGATTATTGAAACTCCTCCCAGTATTCTCCCAAGCAATACAGAAGAAAATCCCAAAAGAGAGTGCAAGGCTATAACCATGACCAACATGGCCGAACCTGGAGAGAGTGAGGAGGACGTGAGTCCCAGTGAGAAAAGCCTCCTGGGATGTCCTCTAGACAGAAAGGAGCTTCCCTTTGAGGAACCAAAGGAATCTGAGGCTCATACAGTGACCATAGAGATTCCATTGAACTTCCTTCTGCCATTTATGAGCTCTGATGAATATTCTTCCTCTGAAGAGGATGAGACATCACTGAAGAGCAAGTTGCTAAATTTATACGCTTTTTGGCATTGTTTTTAGGTAGTTTTTAGTATGATTTAGTTAGTTTTTACTATATTTTTATTAGCTTTTATTCATAAATCACATTTCTGGACATTACTATGAGTTTGTGTGTTTTTCTGTGATTTCAGGTATTTTCTGGCTGAAATTGAGGGACCTGAGCAAAAATCTGATTTAGAGGTTGAAAAAGGATTGCAGATGGTGTTGGATTCTTACCTCCCTGCACTCGAAATAGGTTTTCTGGAGCTACAGAAACCCAATTGGCGCGCTCTTAATTGCGTTGGAAAGTAAACATCCAGGGCTTTCAAAAAATATATAATAGTCCATACTTTACCCAAGTTTTGACGACACAAACTGGCGTTCAAACACCAACTTCCTGCCCAATTCTGAAGTTAAACGCCAGAAACAGGATATAAACCAGAGTTAAACGCCACAAACAGGCTGCAACCTAGCGTTTAACTCCAAGAGAAGTCTCTACACGTCAAGGCTTCAATGCTCAGCCCAAGCACAAACCAAGTGGTCCCCGGAAGTGGATTTCTGTACTATCTGCACTTAGTTACTCATTTTCTGTAAACCCTAGTGACTAGTTTAGTATAAAAACTACTTTTAGTGATTTATTTCACATCTTTTGATCATTTTTGAGACTATATTTGTATCACTTTTGATCTCTTAATTACGTTTGGGGGCTGGCCACACGGCCATGCCAGAACCTTTATCACTTATGTATTTTCAATGGTAGAGTTTCTACACCCCATAGATTAAGGTGTGGAGCTCTGCTGTTCCTCATGAATTAATGTAAAGTACTATTGTTTTTCTATTCAACTCAAGCCTATTTCTTCTCTAAGATATTTATTCGCACACAAGAACATGATGAATGTGATGATTATGTGACGATCATCACCATTCTCACCTATGATCGCGTGCCTGACAACCACTTCTATTCTACATGCAAACGAGTTTGAATGCATATCTCTTGGGTTTCTAATCTAAGATTAGAACCCTCGTCGTATAGGCTAGAATTATTGGCGGCCATTCTTGAGATCCGGAAAGTCTAAACTTTGTCTGTGGTATTCCAAATAGGATCTGGGATGGGATGACTGTGATGAGCTTCAAACTTGCGAGTGTTGGGTGTAGTGACAGACGCAAAACTGATCAATGGATCTTATTCCAACATGATCGAGAACCGATAGATGATTAGCCCTGCGGTGATAGCGCAGATGGACCATTTTCACTGAGAGAACGGACGGTAGCCATTGACAACGGTGATCCCCCAACGTACAGCTTGCCATGGAAAGGAATATGAATGATTGAATGAAGACAGTAGGAAAGCAGATATTCAGAAGCAACAAGCATTTCGATACGCTTATCTAAAATCCCACCAATGAATTACGTAAGTATTTCTATTTTATTTTATATTTTAATTATATTTTAATTATCAAAACCTCATAACCATTTGAATCCGCCTGACTGAGATTTACAAGATGACCATAGCTTGCTTCAAGCCGACAATCTCCATGGGATCGACCCTTACTCACGTAAGATTTATTACTTGGACGACCTAGTGCACTTGCTGGTTAGTTGTGCGGAGTTGTGAAGAAGAAGTGAGATTACATTCGTGCGTACCAAGTTTTTGGTGCCATTTTAGAGATCACAATTTTGTGCACCAATACACATCATGCATATTTGGAAAGTAGCCGGTGCATTACATAAACCAAAAGGCATCCTTTTGTTCGCATACATTCCAAAGGGGCATGTAAAAGTAGTTTTCTCCTGATCTTCAGGAGCTATATGAATTTGAAAATAGCCTATATAACCATCTAAAAAGCAGTAATGGGCTTTTCCTGACAGGCGGTCAAGCATTTGATCAATAAATGGCAAGGGGTAATGATCCTTGCAAGTAGCTTGGTTGAGACGCCTGTAATCAATGCAAACTCTCCATGAATTCTGCCCTCCAGTTGTCAGGAGCTCTCCATGCTCATTCTTCACTCTTGTGACTCCAGACTTCTTGGGCACCACTTGTACTGGACTGGCCCATTCACTATCTGAGATTGGGTAGATGATATTAGACTCCAACAATCTGGACACTTTCCTCTTGACAACTTCTAATATGGTGGGGTTCAACCGCCTTTGGGGTTAACGGACAGGCCTTGCTCCTTCTTCTAAAAATATCCTGTGCTCACAAACTTGAGGGCTGATGCCTACTATATCCTCTAAGCTCCACCCAATTTCTTTCTTGTGTCTTCTCAGCACACTAAGCAGCTGCTCCTCCTGTTGGGAAGTAAGTTCCCCTACAATGATAACTGGGAACTTCTGATTATCCTCAAGGTAAGCCTACTTGAGGTGGGGTGGAAGGGGCTTTAATTCCAATTTCTGCTCATGGCTAGGCACTTGATCATCTGGAGCTAGTGATGGTTGTAATGTGTCATCGTCTAGTTCAGGAGGCATCCCCAAACTTGTATCTTGCTCCATGTGCCTCTCTTCTACTTCCTCCTGGTGAACTGCAGCTACAGTCTCATCAATGATGTCTGATGAGCGGATATTTTATACGCTTTTTGGGATTAATTTCATATAGTTTTTAGTATATTCTAGTTAGTTTTTAGTTTATTTCCATTAGTTTTTAGGAAAAATTCATATTTCTGGACTTTACTATGAGTTGTGTATTTTTCTGTAATTTCAGGTATTTTTCTGGCCGAAATTGAGGGAGCTGAGCAAAAATCTGATTCAGGCTGAAAAAGGACTGCTGATGCTGTTGGATTCTGACCTCCCTACACTCAAAGTGGATTTTCTGGAGCTACAGAACTCAAAATGGTACGCTTCCAATTGCGTTGGAAAGTAGACATCCAGGGCTTTCCAGCAATATATAGTAGTCCATACTTTGCTCAAGGAAAGACGACGTAAACTGGCGTTCAACGCCAGTTCTCTGCCCAATTCTGGCGTCCAACGCCAGAAAAGGATTAAAAGTTGGATTTCAACGCTAGAAATGGATCCAAACCTGGAGTTGAACGTCCAAAACAGCCTTATGCACGTGAATTGTTTAAGTCTCAGCCCCAACACACACCAAGTGGGCCCCAGAAGTGGATCTCTGCACCACCCATCATAGTTTACTCATTTTTTGTAAACCTAAGCTACTAGTTTAGTATTTAAACAACTTTTATCTCATGACATTCTAGATCTGAACTTTGTACTCTTTGATGGCATGAGTCTCTAAACTCCATTGTTGGGGGTGAGGAGCTCTGCTGTGTCCCAATAAATTAATGCAAGTATTTCTGTTTTCTATTCAAACATGCGTGTTCCTATCTAAGATATCCATTCGCGCCTAAATATAGAGAAGGTGATGATCAGTGACACTCATCACCTTTCTCAATCCATGAACGTGTGTTTGACAATCACCTCCGTTCTACATCAGATTGAATGAATATCTCTTAGATTCCTTAATCAGAATCTCCGTGGTATAAGCTAGATTGATGGCGGCATTCATGAGAATCCGGAAAGTCTAAACCTTGTCTGTGGTATTCCGAGTAGGATTCTGGGATTGGATGACTGTGACGCACTTCAAACTCGCGAGTGCTGGGCGTAGTAACAGACGCAAAAGGATAGTAAATCCTATTCCGGTACGACTGAGAACCTGCAGATGATTAGCCGTGCGGTGACAGCGCCCTTGGACCCTTTTCACTGGAAGGATGGATGGTAGCCATTGACAACGGTGATCCACCAACACACAGCTTGCCATAGAAGGACGTGCGTGCGTGAATCAGAGGACAGAGGAAAGCAGAGATTCAGAAGACAAAGCATCTTCAAAACCCCAACATATTCTCCATTACTGCATAACAAGTAACCTTTAACCCATGCTCTCTTGTTTATTCGTAATTCAACTGATAAATATAATTGACTTCCTGACTAAGAATTGCAAGATAACCATAGATTGCTTAAAACCAACAATCTCTGTGCGATTCGACCCTTACTCACGTAAGGTATTACTTGGACGACCCAGTGCACTTGCTGGTTAGTGGTACGAGTTGTGAAAAGTGTGATTCACAATTTGTGCACCAAGTTTTTGGCGCCGTTGCCGGGGATTGTTCGTGTTTGAACAACTAACGATTTATTTTGTTGCTTAGATTAGGAAAATTTTTCCTTTTGTTTTAGAGTCTCTTATTATTGTTCTTGGTTAAAAATATCCTTCTTCAAAACAAGTGTTACATTTATTGCCTAATTGGCTAGAGTGTTGGTTTATGTTCTTGATGATTGGGCACCAGTTTTATTAAAAATCTTTTTCAAAAATAATTTTCCCTTGATTAAATCTTGTGCCAAACTTTAAGTTTGGTGTTTTCTTGTTGATTTTTCTTGGGTTTTCTAAAAATTTTAAGTTTGGTGTTCTTCCTTCATGTTCTTGTGTTCTTATGAGTCTTCAAAGTGTTCTTGAGTTTTCCTTGTGTTTTGATCTTAAAATCTTTAAGTTTGGTGTTCCTTGGTGTTTTTTTCCTCCAAAAATTTTCGAAAACAAGGGGCATTAGATCTAAAAATTTTAAATCATTTTAAAGCATCTTTTTCGAAAATCAATTTTTAAAATTCAGATTTTTTTTCAAAACCTCCTAACCACTTTCTCTCTCCTCAATTTTTCGAAAATCTCCACCCATTTTTATTTATCTTTATCTTATTTTTGAATTAAATAAATAAATAAACAAAAAAAATATTTTCTCTATTTTACATCATCTCCCTTTCTCCATCATGGACCTAAGCGGAAATGAACAGTCCAGGAGGACTCTGGGGTCATATTCTAACCCCTCTACTGCGTCATATGGGAGTAGCATCTGCATACCCTCCATTGGAGTCAGTAGCTTTGAGTTGAATCCTCAGCTCATTATCATGGTGCAGCAAAGTTGCCAGTTTTTCGATCTTCCACAGAAAGAACCTACAGAGTTTCTGGCACAGTTTCTACAGATTGCTGACACAGTACATGATAAAGAAATAGATCAGGATGTCTACAGACTATTACTGTTTCTATTTGCTGTAAAAGATCAAGCTAAGAGGTGGTTGAATAACCAACCTAAGGCCAGCATAAGGACATGGAAACAGCTGACGGAAAAATTCTTGAATCAATACTTTCCCCCAAAACGGATGACACAGCTAAGGCTGGACATCCAAGGCTTTAAACAAGGAGATAGTGAATCTCTTTATGATGCCTGGGAGAGATACACAGAGATGCTACGGAAATGCCCCTCTGAAATATTTTCAGAGTGGGTTCAGTTAGACATCTTCTATTATGGGCTTGCAGAAGGAGCTCAGATGTCTCTAGATTACTCAGCTGGTGGATCTATCCACATGAGAAAGACAATTGAAGAGGCCCAAGAGCTCATTGATACAGTTGCCAGGAATCAGCATCTGTACCTAAGCAGTGACCCTTCCATGAAAGAAGAGGTTAAAATAGTAACTACTGAACTCAGCCCTGTAGAACAAGTTGCTGAATTCAATCAGCAATTGGATTTTCTAACAAAGCAGTTAGCCGAATTCAAGGATAAAATACAAGAGACAAGGATGGATAATATAAATATGGAAGAACAATTGAAGCAAACAAAGTAGCAGTTGTCAAGACAAATAACAGAAGAATGCCAAGCAGTTCAATTAAGAAGTGGGAAAACATTAAATACCCCACCTCAAGGAAGCAAAGAGCTAAGGGATGAGCAAACCACCCAAAATTCACCTGAGGACAGTAAGAGCCCAGGGAAAAGTAATTTTGGCGTTAAAACGCTAGAAATCTGGTGGAAGGCTGGCACTGAACGCCCAGACCATGCCCAAGACTGGCGTTCAACGCCAGTAACAAGCAAGGACTGGCGTTCAACGCCAGAAACAAGCAAGGATCTGGCGTTGAACGCCCAAAATGGGCAAGATCTGGCGCTGAACACCCAAAATGGGCACAGTTCTGGCATTCAGACGCCAGGAACAGACAAGTAGTTGGCATCTAACGTCACTCCAGTTTTTAACTCTGGCACTCAATTGCCAGTGAGGGATCAGACGCACACAAATACTGAAAGCAACCCCTCTAAAAAGGCTTCTTCAAACACTTCTGTAGGCAATAAACCTACAGCAACTAAGGTTGAAGAATATAAAACCAAGATACCTTATCCTCAAAAACTCCGGAAAGAAGAGCAGGATAAGCAATTTGCTCGCTTTGTAGATTATCTCAGGACTCTTGAAATAGGATTCCATTTGCAGAAGCACTTGAGCAAATACCTTCTTATGCCAAGTTCACGAAAGAGATCTTGAGTCATAAAAAGGATTAGAGAGAAACAGAAAGAGTTCTCCTCACTGAAGAATGCAGTGCAGTCATTCTGAAAAGCTTTCCTGAAAAGCTTAAAGACCCTGGGTGTTTTCTGATACCATGCATATTAGAAGGTCAATGCACCAAGACATCTTTATGCGATCTTGGGGCAAGCATCAACCTAATACCTGCATCCACTATCAGAAAGCTTGGCTTAACTAAAGAAGTTAAACCAACCCGGATATGTCTCCAACTTGCTGATGGCTCCACTAAATTCCCATCAAGCATGATTGAAGACATGATTGTCAGAGTTGGGCCATTCGCCTTTCCCACTGACTTTGTTGTGCTGGAAATGGAGGAGCACAAGAGTGCTACTCTCATTCTAGGAAGACCCTTCCTAGCAACTGGATGATCCCTCATTGACGTCCAACAGGGGGAAATAACCCTGAGAGTCAATGATGATGAGTTTAGGTTGAACGCTGTCAAAGCCATGCAGCATCCTGACACATCAAAAGACTGCATGAAAGTTGATCTTATTGACTCTTTGGTAGAAGAGATCAACATGGCTGAGAGTCTCGAATCAGAGTTGGAAAACATCTTTAAAGATGTTCAGCCTGATTTATAGGATTCATAGGACATGAAAGAGCCTCTGAAATTTCTTCTGGAAGAAGAAAAACCTCCTAAACCCGAGCTCAGGCCATTACCACCATCCTTGAAATATGCATTTCTGGGAGAAGGTGACACTTTTCCAGTGATCATAAGCTCTGCCTTAAATTCACAGGAAGAGGAAGCACTTATTCAAGTGCTAAGGACACACAAGACAGCTCTTGGGTGGTCCATAGGTGACCTTAAGGGCATAAGCCCAGCTAGATGCATGCACAAAATCTTATTGGAGGATAATGCTAAACCAGTGGTTCAACCACAGAGACGGCTAAATCCAGTCATGAAGGAAGTGGTGCAAAAAGAGGTCACCAAATTACTAAAGGTTGGGATTATTTATTCTATTTCTGATAGCCCTTGGGTGAGCCCTGTCCAAGTCGTCCCAAAAAAGGGAGGCATGACAGTGATTCATAATGAAAAAAATGAACTGGTTCCTACAAGAACAGTTACAGGGTGGCGCATGTGTATTGACTACAGAAGGCTCAATACAGCCACCAGAAAGGATCATTTTCCTTTACCATTCATAGACCAGATGCTAGAAAGACTAGCAGGTCATGATTATTACTGCTTTTTGGACGGCTACTCAGGCTATAACCAGATTGCAGTAGATCCTCAAGATCAAGAGAAAACAGCATTCACATGTCCATCCGGAGTGTTTGCTTATAGAAGGATGCCATTTGGGCTGTGTAATGCGCCTGCAAACTTCCAGAGATACATGCTCTCTATTTTCTCTGATATGGTAGAAATATTTTTGGAAGTCTTCAAGGATGACTTCTCAGTATATGGAGACTCATTCAGCTCCTGTCTTGATCACCTGAAACTTGTTCTGAAAAGATGCCAAGAGACCAACCTAGTTTTAAACTGGGAAAAATGTCACTTCATGGTGACTGAAAGGATTGTTCTTGGGCATAAAATCTCAAACAAGGGAATAGAGGTGGATTAAGCAAAAATAGAGGTAATTGAAAAATTACCACCACCTGCCAATGTTAAGGCAATCAGAAGCTTTCTGGGGCATGCAGGATTCTATAGGAGGTTTATAAAGGATTTTTCAAAAATCGCAAAACCTCTAAGCAATCTGCTAGCTGCTGACACGCCATTTGTGTTTGACACAGAGTGCCTGCAGGCGTTTGAAACGCTGAAAGCTAAGCTGGTCACAGCACCAGTTATTTCTGCACCAGACTGGACATTACCATTTGAGCTAATGTGTGATGCTAGTGATCACGCCATTGGTGCAGTGTTGGGACAGAGGCATGACAAGCTTCTGCACGTCATTTATTACGCTTGTCGCGTTCTAAATGATACCCAGAAAAATTACACAACCACAGAAAAAGAATTACTTGCAGTGGTTTACGCCATTGACAAGTTCAGATCATACTTAGTAGGATCAAAAGTGATTGTGTATACTGATCATGCTGCTCTTAAATATCTACTCACAAAGCAGGATTCAAAACCAGGCTCATCAGATGGGTGTTGCTTCTGCAAGAGTTTGATATAGAAATAAAAGATAGAAAAGGGACAGAGAACCAAGTCGCTGATCATCTGTCCCGGATAGAGCCAGTAGAAGGGATGCCCCTCCCCTCTCTTGAGATCTCTGAGACTTTTCCGGATGAGCATTTATTTGCCATTCAGGAAACACCATGGTTTGCCGATATTGCAAACTATAAAGCTGCAAGGTTCATACCCAAGGAGTACAACAGGATACAAAAGAAGAAATTAATTACTGATGCAAAGTACTACTTGTGGGATGAACCCTATCTCTTTAAGAGATGTGCAGACGGAATAATCCGTAGGTGTGTGCCTAGAGAATAAGCACATAGGATCCTGTGGCATTGTCATGGATCTCAATATGGAGGCCATTTCGGAGGTGAGCGAACAGCCACCAAGGTCCTCCAATGTGGCTTCTATTGGCCCACACTCTATAAAGATTTCCGAGAATTTATACGCAACTGTGACAGTTGCCAAAGAGCTGGTAATCTGCCTCATGGTTACGCCATGCCTCAACAAGGAATCTTGGAAATTGAGTTGTTTGACGTATGGGGAATTGAGTTCATGGGACCTTTCCCACCATCATACTCAAACACTTATATTCTGGTGGCAGTTGACTATGTATCAAAATGGGTTGAGGCCATTGCCACACCCACCAATGATACTAAAACAGTGCTGAAGTTCCTCCAGAAACATATCTTTAGCAGGTTTGGTGTCCATAGAGTACTCATCAGTGATGGGGGCACTCACTTCTGCAATAAACAGCTTTACTCTGCCATGGTTCGGTATGGAATTCGCCATAAGGTGGCAACTCCATATCATCCACAAACTAATGGGCAAGCTGAAGTCTCTAACAGAGAATTAAAGAGAATCCTAGAACGGACAGTAAGTACCCGTAGAAAGGATTGGGCACGGAGCTTGGATGACGCTCTGTGGCCTTACAGAACAGCATTCAAGACCCCTATAGGGACCTCTCCATACCAACTTGTGTATGGTAAGGCATGTCACCTGCCCGTGGAACTGGAACATAAAGCCTACTGGGCAACCAGATTCCTAAACTTTGATGCCAAGTTAGCAGGAGAAAAAAGATTGCTCCAGTTAAATGAGCTAGAGGAATTCAGATTCACAGCTTTCGAAAATGCCAAGCTTTATAAAGAGAAATAAAAAAAGTGGCATGACAGAAAGCTGTTATCTAGAATCTTTGATCCAGGACAGAAGGTTCTACTGTTTAACTCAAGATTGAAATCCTGGTGGAGGGGACCATACGTGATTACAAGTGTATCACCATATTGTTATGTAGAGCTTCAAGATATTGATTCTGATAAGAGGTTCATTGTCAATGGACAGAGAATCAAGCACTATCTTGAAGGCAACATTGAGCAAGAATGCTCAAGGCTGAAGCTAGACTAAAAGCTCAGTAAGGTCCAGCTAAAGACAATAAAGAAGCGTTTGCTGGGAGGCAACCCAGCCATGGGGCATCAATCCTCTAAGCATTTTGCCCTATTTTTATTTTTATTTGTTTATATAGAGTTCATTGATAACAAGGTAAAGAATCAATTGCATAAGTTCACAGGGTTACAGAAGGAATCTACACACAAAATAGAGAAAAAGAGCTCACTGGCAAGAAAACGCCAGTAAGAGCCTATTTTGGGCGTTCAGCGCTCAAAAGGGGCAGCCAGTGGGCGCTGAACGCCAGTAAAGATAGCTATCTGGTGTTCAACGCCAGTAAAGGGCAACAACTGGGCGTTGAACGCCCAGGAGAGCAGCATTTGAGTGTTGAACGCCCAAAACAGGCAGTGTTTGGGCGTTCAAACGCCAGGATGGCAGGGAGGAGGTAAATTCATTTTTTCTTCATATTTTTCATTTTAATCTTAATTTTCATGCTTCAATTCATGATTTCTTGCATAAACATGTTAAGAACCCTGATTTCTAAAACCACTAATTTCTAAAAACCCTACCTTAAAAATATCAAATGTATGTTAATCCATAAGCACAAACCCTCTTTTGCAAATTCAATCCAACTCTTTTCAAATCTTTTTAAAAACAAATCTATCTTTTCAACTCATCAATATCTTTTTCAAAATCTCCACTTTATCTTTTTCAAAATCTAGATCTATCTTTTTCAAAAATCTTTCATATCTTTTCTATTTTAAACTATATCCTCTCTTATCATATCTTCTATCTTATCTTTTCCAAATCAATCTTTTTTATCATATCTTTATCTCTTTTTTCGAAAACCCACCCTCCCTCCCTTTAAATTTGGGTTCGGCCTCCCTCCCCTTCCATCAACAATTGCACCTAGCTCTCCTTCTATCCCTCTCCTTTCTTTTCTTTTGCTTGAGGACAAGCAAACCTCTAAGTTTGGTGTGTTTATCCGCGATCACTAAGATCATGGCTCCTAAAGGAAAACAACCCACTCTAAGAGGCAAGAAAGAGAGCGTTCCAAAACCACTTTGGAATCAAGGGAAGTTCTTATCTAAAGAACATTCAGACCATTATAACAAAATAATGGGTCTGAGATCAGTGATCCCGGAAGTTAGATTCGATCTGAAAGAAGATGAATATCCGGAGATCCAGGAGCAAATTCGAATCAGGAACTGGGAAGTCCTAGCTAATCCTGAAACGAAAGTAGGGAGGAACATGGTTCAGGATTTCTATGCTAATATGTGGCAAACTGACAAGCAGAAACTATCTGGGACTGCTTTCTATGACTATCGGACCGTGGTCAGAGGAAAGATTGTTCATACCCACCCTGACAGGATCAGGGAGATCTTAAAGCTACCTCAGCTGAAAGATGATCCAGACTCCTTCAACAGGAGAATAATGAGAACAGACAAGGGCCTGGATAAGATTCTAGAGGACATATGTATCGCTAGAGCCAGGTGGACCACCAACACAACGGGTGTCCCAAATCAACTCAAGAGAGAAGATCTCAAACGAGTCGCCAGAGGATGGCTGGACTTCATTGGGCATTCTCTGTTGCCCACTAGCAACCGTTCTGAAGTCACTGTTAAAAGAGCAGTGATGATCCATTGCATCATGATGGGAAAAGAAGTGGAAGTTCATCAGCGAATCTCAGCTGAACTCTACAAAATTGCTAACAAAAATTCTAAAGAGGCTAGGTTGGCTTATCCAAGCATGATTTCTCTGCTCTGCAAGGATGCCGGAGTAAGGATGGGAATAATTGAGTATATCTCAGTTGAGAAACCAATCACCAAAGCATCAATGGAAAAATAACAAGCACAGGATGATCCCACCAAGAAGAAAACACAGGAATTTCTCCCAAAAATCCCTCAATTTGAATACTGGGAGTATCTTGAGACGTTTGTTACCAAGATACGGGAAGCTATGGAACAAATAATAAAAGAACAGAAGGAACACAGTCAAATTCTTACCTATATGTTTAAAGAACAAGAGGAGCAAGGGCGTGACTTAAGGGAATTGAAGCGCCAGAAGTTATCTCTTGAAGGACCAAGCACCCCACGGATCAGAGGAACATCCACTTCCCAGAACAAAGGTTGTTAAATTCCAATTTCTGCTTTAACTCTGTGATAGTGTCATTATAGAAGTTCACCTTAGGAGTCATATAGTAGTAATTAGTATCTATTTTGATTTTATCTCCAATTAAGCCATATTTTATTTTTCTCATCATCAGCAAACATGAATAAAATAGTAGATCTTTTGAATAAGAGGCAATAAAATTTCGAGTTTTAATAAGAGAAATTCTAATTAGTTACATGTGGTGGCAATACTTTCTGTCTTCTGAATGAATGCTTGAACAGTGCATATGTCTTTTGAATTTGTTGTTTAAGACTGTTAAATATGTTGGCTCTTGAAAGAATAATGAACATGAGACATGTTATTGATAATCTGAAAAATCATAAAAATGATTCTTGAAGCAAGAAAAAGCAGCAAAAAAAAAAGCCAATAGCCCTTAAAACCAAAGGGCAAGGGTAATAAAAAGGATCCCAGGGCTTTGAGCATCAGTGGATAGGAGGGCCTAAGGGAATAAAATCCTGGCCTAAGCGGCTAAACCGAGCTGTCCCTAACCATGTGCTTGTCGCGTGAAGGTGTCAAGTGAAAACTTGAGACTGAGCGGTTAAAGTCAAGGTCCAAAGCAGAAAGAAGAGTGTGCTTAAGAACTCTGGACACCTCTAATTGCGGACTTCAGCAAAGCTGAGTCACAATCTAAAAGGTTCACCCAATTATGTGTCTGTGGCATTTATGTATCCGGTGGTAATACTGGAAAACAAAGTGCTTAGGGCCACGGCCAAGACTCATGAAATAGCTGTGTTCAAGAATCATCATATTGAAATAGGAGAATCAATAACACTATCTGAATTCTAAGTTCCTATAGATGCCAATCACTCTGAGCTTCAATGGATAAAGTGAGATGCCAAAACTGTTCGGAAGCAAAAAGCTACTAGTCCTGCTCATCTAATTAGAATCTGAGCTTCACTCAAAAACTCTGAGATATTATTGCTTCTCAACCTATTAGTCTTCTATTTTATTTGTCTAGTTGCTTGAGGACAAGCAACAGTTTAAGTTTGGTGTTGTGATGAGCGGATATTTTATACGGTTTTTGGGGTTAATTTCATATAGTTTTTAGTATATTCTAGTTAGTTTTTAGTTTATTTCCATTAGTTTTTAGGAAAAATTCATATTTCTGGACTTTACTATGAGTTGTGTATTTTTCTGTAATTTTAGGTATTTTTCTGGCTGAAATTGAGGGAGCTGAGCAAAAATCTGATTCAGGCTGAAAAAGGACTGCTGATGCTGTTGGATTCTGACCTCCCTGCACTCAAAGTGATTTTCTGGAGCTATAGAACTCAAAATGGCGCGCTTCCAATTGCGTTGGAAAGTAGACATCCAGGGCTTTCCAGCAATATATAATAGTCCATACTTTGCTCAAGGATAGATGACGTAAACTGGCGTTCAACGCCAGTTTTCTGCCCAATTCTGGCGTCCAGCGCCAGAAAAGGATTAAAAGTTGGAGTTCAACGCCAGAAATGGATCCAAACCTAGCGTTGAACGCCCAAAACAGCCTTATGCACGTGAATTGTTTATGTCTCAGCCCCAGCACACACCAAGTGGGCCCCAGAAGTGGATCTCTGCACCACCCATCATAGTTTACTCATTTTTTGTAAACCTAGGCTACTAGTTTAGTATTTAAACAACTTTTAGAGAATTATTTTGTATCTCATGACATTCTAGATCCGAACTTTGTACTCTTTGACAGCATGAGTCTCTAAACTCCATTGTTGGGGGTAAGGAGCTCTGCTGTGTCCCAATGAATTAATGCAAATATTTCTATTTTCTATTCAAACATGCGTGTTCCTATCTAAGATATCCATTCGTGCCTAAATATAGAGAAGGTGATGATCAGTGACACTCATCACCTTTCTCAATCCATAAACGTGTGTCTGACAATTACCTCCGTTCTACATCAGATTGAATGAATATCTCTTAGATTCCTTAATCAGAATCTCCGTGGTATAAGCTAGATTGATGGCGGCATTCATGAGAATCCAGAAAGTCTAAACCTTGTCTGTGGTATTCCAAGTAGGATTCTGGGATTGGATGACTGTGACGCACTTCAAACTCGCGAGTGCTGGGCATAGTGACAGACGCAAAAGGATAGTAAATCCTATTCCGGTATGACTGAGAACCTGCTGATGATTAGCGGTGCGGTGACAGTGCACTTGGACCCTTTTCACTGGAAGGATGGATGGTAGCCATTGACAACGGTGATCCACCAACACACAGCTTGCCATAGAAGGACGTGCATGCGTGAATCAGAGGACAGAGGAAAGCAGAGATTCAGAAGACAAAGCATCTCCAATTCTCCATTACTGCATAACAAATAACCTTTAACCCATGCTCTCTTGTTTATTCGTAATTCAACTGATAAATATAATTGACTTCCTGACTAAGAATTGCAAGATAACCATAGATTGCTTTAAACCAACAATCTCTGTGGGATTCGACCCTTACTCACGTAAGGTATTACTTGTACGACCCAGTGCACTTGCTGGTTAGTGGTACGAGTTGTGAAAAGTGTGATTCACAATTCGTGCACCAATGTCGCACTGGAAGATGGAATGATCTTCAGGAGGATGCTTCATAGCTTCATCCAGATTGAAGCTTACTGCTCAGCCATCTATCTCAAAAGAGTAAGTTTCTAAGAAGGCATCCAGCTTGAACTTTGAAGTCTTCAGGAATGGCCTTCCAAGCAGGATGGACGATGGACTTCCTGAGTCATTAGGGGGCATCTCCAAGATATAGAAGTCAATAGGAAATGTGAGCCCCTTAACGCTCACCAGCACGTCCTCAGCAATTCCAACCGGGAGATAATGCTTTTATCTGCTAAAACAAAATGAGCTTCCGACCTTTTTAAGGGAGGGAGCCTCAAAGTATCATATACAGACAATGGCATTATACTAAAACACGCTCCTAAATCACACATACAGTCAGAAAATTTCACACCATTGACGATCGGGATTTTTTGCCAGTAAAGAATGTCATAAAAACAGTCGCGTTGTAGATATAGTCTCTAAACCGACAGAAATCCCCTTCGTGCAAACGTTTTGGTTGTCACAAGTAACAAACCCCTTAAAATTGATAACCGAGTATTTAACCTCGGGTCGTCTTCTCAAGGAACTACAAGGAAGTATGTTCTTATTATTGGCTATGGAGATTGCAAATTGGGGTTTCAAGAATGAGGAATAAGTAATTTAATGGTGAGTAAATTAAATGGCAATTAAAATGAATAAATAAATGTAAAGCAAACTTTTGGCAAGGTATGAGAAATTGGAAGTCCAAATTAGTTATCCTTATCAATAGTAATGAAAGCTGAATCTTAATTCCTCTTAGTTAACCTTTGCTAAAGCAAGGGAAGGTCAAGGGACAAATTGGTTTGATCTTCGAATCCTATTTATTTCTTAAGAAAATATTGGGATTATTGAAGTTCAATTCAATTGGCAAGATAAAAATTATCAATTATGCTGTTGAATTGGATAACTCCTGAGTTACTGATTTCTTAACCAAAACCAAAAGGGGAAAAGTAAATCTACTGGAATAAAGATGTCTTCAGAGTAAAAGCAATAATAGCATAAGTAAGAGAAAGCAATATTAAACAGGAATACCTCAAATAACATTAATTCAAATAATCTGGAACATAGAAGAATTCATAAATCAAATTGCAAAAGTAAATAATCAACTAAAGTAAAGGAACATTAAACCTGGATCGAGAGTTATTCCTAAAACCAAGAGAAGTCCTAAATCCTAATCCTAAGAGAGAGAGGAGAGAACCTCTCTCCAAGCTAATCTAAATCATGGAAAGTAACTAAATTGGCGAGCTCCTCCTGAATGGATGCATTTCCTCACTTCATAACCTTTGGTCTATGCCTTCTGGACTTAGATTTGGGCCAAAAAGGGCTTCAGAATTCGCTATGAGCATTTTCTGCAATTTCTGGTGTGTGGCCTCTGTCATGCGTCCGCGTGGGTCACGCGGTCGCGTCGTTCGGAGCTTTTTCTTGCCACGCGGTCGCGTCAGTCATGCGACCGCGTCATGTGCGTTCTGCTTAAGCCGCGCGGTCGCGTCAGTCATGCGGCCGCGTCGCTGCTTCTTCGCGCTTGGCACACGATCACGTCGTCCATGCGATCGCGTGGATGCCAGTTTCTTCAAGGACTCCGTTTTGTGCTTACCTTCCATTTTCGTATGTTTCCTTTCCATCCTTTGAATCATTCCTGCCTTAGGAGATCTGAAACTACTCAACACACTGATCATGGCATCGAATGGAATTAAAGGTGATTAAAATAATTAATTTAAAAGCATAGAAAATATGTTTTTCACATACATCACATAATAAGGAAAGGAAAGTAAAACCATGCAATTAACATGAATAAGTGGGTGAAGGATTGAATAAATCATTCAAACTAAGCACAAAATATATCATAAAATATGGGTTTATCAACCTCCCCACACTTAAACAATAGCATGTCCTCATGCTAAATCCAAGGTAATAAGTAAGGTTAAAATGATGGAATGTCATACAATGCAATTTAATCTAAATGCAATTACCTAAATGCATCATGAAATTCTAATTTATTCACTCATATATAAAGCTTACAGGTAGTTAAATTAATTCACATTCTCAAGGAGTCATATATGTATATATAGCCAAACCTTAGATAATCAATAAGCACTTTTACAATTGAGATGGGAGAAAAAGCATTTTATGAACTTGCAGGACAATTAAATAATTCAAACAGAGATAAATGTTAATGAGCTATTGAACCCTCACTGGATTTGTGTTTACTCTCTAGTCACTCAGTGTTTACTGGGTTAATCACTCTATTCCTCTTTTTTTTATTCTTCCTTTCTATAACTTTGTTCTTCATCTAACCAATCAACAATTATAGAATACAGTCATAACAAAAATCATGAGGTCTTTAATTAAGGTTGTAATGGGGCTAAGGTAAAGGTAAGGATATATGTATAAGGCTAAGTGATCTAATAAGCGAATCCTTAATTAGACTAAGATTTCACCTAACATACATACTCAGTAAAATAAAACTTATTTACCTATTTTCCTATTTTTTTTCACTTTTGGATGTTACATGCTCATGTTTCAACTTTTATTCTTATTCGGTGTGCATTGCTTTTATTTTTGCATTTGGGAAATTCTTTTGTATCCCCTTTATTAAATACTGAAAAATAAAAATTTTCTTTTGAATGCACATGGTAATTTAATCACTTTGATTTCTCATAAGCATGCTTCGCAAAATTTCTTATTTTGAGTTATTTTTATTCTTTTCAATTTTCCTACCTCTTATTTTTATCATCCATGTTCCCAATAGGTTTCCCACATTTTAAACTATTCATAATTTTCTATCTTAAGCTAACCAAGGATTCAACTTAGGATTTTTATTTTGTTTTTCTGCTTAAGGCTAGTAATGTGGCTAATAGAATAAAAAGGGATTTAAAGGCTCAAGGGGGCTAACAAGGGTGATGTGAAAGGTAGGTTGTTTTTGGGATAAGTGAGCTAAAATCAAATGATGGCCTCAATCATTCTTTTGGTATGTATCTATATTCTATATTCTATATTCTATAATTGGACATATAGATTAAAGCAAAGTAAAGAACATCAGAATATAAAAGAAGGGTGGAACACACAGGAATAAAAATTATGGTTTAAATGTAACCATACAATTAAGCTCAAAAACTCACAAGCTATGTGTTCTCTAGCTCAAAAATCATTTATCAGTTATGTATGTCATGCAGGTTTAGTTAAAAATTATCATTATTCTCAATGTAAAACTTATATTGAATGGCTTTAAAGTTCTAGTGCTTCTCCTTGATGAAGTGTTGTTAACTAACATGTAATGCTATATATACAAGGTGTGGGTTGTTTTGATTCTGTTAAAGTCTCTAGTTTACTTCCTTTTTCTTTTCAATTTTAACTAAGCTAACTTATGCTAAAAAGGGTAAACTATACTAATCAATCCACAATTTCTATAACTAATAAGTTAGAATTGCAACTAAGTGGATAAAATATGAACTAAAAATGCAAAATACAGAAATAGAGTAAAAATACATAAATAGTAGCAATGTATAAATACTCAGAAAATAAAAATAAAAATAAAGAGAAAAATACAGAAAAGTATCCAAAATAAAAGAAAAAGAGTCTGTAGTGGTTCACCAAAATAATACGCCAGAGATGGCGACCTCCCCACACTTAAAATGAAGCATCGTCCCAGATTCTCACTCAAGCAGGGTGTGAAGGGGTGTCATCATTGGAAGGGATGGTAGCTGGTGTCTCTGTAGTGGCTGGCTGGGGGTCTGGCTGCTGTAGAGGAGGGGCTGTCTGAATAGGGATCTCAGGGTCTGCAGCCTCAATCTGATGTGGAACCTCTGTCTGTGGGGCTGCCTGCTCGGTGTCTGCCTAGGGATGGGTCTCTGCCTCGGGCGCATCTGCCTCCTCCTCAGATGCCTCGGATGGTGTGTCAGGCTCGGAGGGGATGTTGCCGGATCGTATCATCAGCTTCAGGTGCTCATAGCGTCGCTTGTTGCGATGCTCCATCTGGTCAAGTCGTCGAAACAAGCGGTGCACCAGATGATAGACAGGCTCTGTGGCAGATGGAGGTGCAGTGGTGGTGGCAGGGGTGGATGGTGCAGCATTGGAGGAAGAGGGACCGGCAGATGGTGTTGCTGTATCAGCAGTAGTGGCAGTCAGGAATGAAGGTCTGTAGCCCAAGGCCAGGAAGTTCCTGCTCTGCGGGATAAGCTTCTTGCACTCTGCAGCAGGTGGCCTCTCATCAGCATCATCCCATGACACGTCAGCTCGACGGCCGAGCTGTGTAACCAGATAGGGAAAGGGAAGAGTGCCACGGACGTGGACCCTGGCCATGTAGTGCCGGATAAAGCGTGGCAGGTACAGGTCCTTGCCCTCCATCACACACCATAGGAGGGTGATCATAGCGACTGGTATCTCAGTCTCGTGAGTACTCGGCATAATGTAGTTGCTGAATATCTGATGCCATAGCCGAGCCTCATCGTTCAGGTAAATCCGCTTGATCCCTTTCGGCATGGTGGTGTTCTGACCCATGATCCAAGGAACTGACGGGTCAAGGGCAATCCGGGTCTTGACTGCATTCCAGTCAAACTTCATGAAGCGCATATCCTCCTCAGCTTTCTGATAGCCATCTGTCTGATCAGTCTTAGGCAGAAGTTTTAGAACTTCTTCTATTGCCTCCTCAGTAACCAATATCTGCTTCCTTCTGAGGTTTATTGCATCTAGGGAAGTTTTGAAGTAGTTGCAGTAGAATTCCCTAACCCAAGATGCATTAACCTCAGTCAGAGGTCTCTCCAGAAAGAACCAGCCTTGTTGTTTGATCTGATCTGAGGTGTATTGCTGGAGTTCTTCTGGGATCTTCAAAGTCTGCTCCAGGTATAGGTTCCTGGAGTTTGCAAACACTGGATACTTCAGCTCACAGTAACGGTTTGCAAACTTTACTGGGTCAGTGGCAAGAAGTAGCTGGTCGGCCTTCTCCTGCGAGGTAAAGGCTTTCTCCCGCAAGGAGGCATCGTGCATGAGGTCGATGATAGACACGGAGGCTTCGCCTCATTTCCTTTTGCCAGTAGTGGCCTTGCCTTTGCCGCGTCTCTGGGAATCTGACATCCTGAAAAACAGAAAACCAGGATATAATAAAAATAGGAAAGCAAATAGGCAAATAGTCAAAGAAAACACATAGTGGCAAAGGAGCAATAGGATAATGAATATGAGTTAAGTAGAATGTGCATTTAGGATTGTATATGAGTGAAAAGTCTGAAAAGAAGGAATCACAATCCAAAATGTAATTGAATGCAAGTTAAATAGAAAAAATTAACATCATGCCTGGGTTAGAATGTTAAAAGAAAGTAAAAGAAAAGCAAGAAAAGAAGTTTTGAAAAGGTTAGGTTGGTTAGAGTTAAAATTAGTGAGTCAGTGAAAAATGGGTTAAAGTAAGAGGCATAATGAAAATAGACTAAGTAACAAGTAATCACAGGTAGAAGCTATAGGTAACTCATATGTAAACAAGTAAAACAGTTTGATGATGATTCAAATAGAGATAAAGAAAGCAAAAATAGGAATCAAACATCAAAATTGCAGTTTATGAACCAGGAGATCAAAGAAAATAAGAATACATGCCTAAGCATTCATGAATTGGTTTGGTGAAATTATAGGAAAGCACAGTTGAAAATGCCAAAACCAATACATGAACAGAAATATTTCACAGAAATTTGGGCAGCATTCCGGCTAAAATAGGACTTTTCCAGAAAATAAACAGCAAACAAGCAGTTCATATGAATCCTAATTAAAGCTTACAATTACATATACGGAATATAAACATGAAAGTTCAATGTAAAGAGCAGCAAATGCAGGAAAGTACAACATATGAACAAGATCACAGCAGCAACAGATCTGCAAATTTGATAAAACAGAAACAAGAACAGTGCAAATAAACAGACCTAAATCCACTAACCACATCCTAGGCTACCTAACAACCTAAAATCCACTACAACATACATATCTAACTATCCTAACATGAACATAAACAGAAAAATAAGAATAAACTACGATTGGATAGAAGGGTGACGTATGCGGAACCTGGAAGGAGAAAGAAGGAGGTTGGTGTACAGAGGTGGCTGGGGGTGGTGGCGGTGACGTCCGGTGCGGCGGCTGGCGGCGGTGGGCACGACGGTTGCTGCTGTTAGGGGGTAGGGGCAGGGAGGGGAGAAGAGGGGGTGGGTAATCGGGTAAGAGGGGAAGGGAGGGGGGAAGGGGTTGGTGGTGATGGTGGGTCGCGGCGGGTACGGGCGGCGGCGGTGAGTGGTGGGCAGTGGCGGAGGAGGAGGAAGAAAGAAGAAAGAGGAAGAAAGAAGGGGGAAGGAGGGAGGGTGGTAGGTGGCGGCGGCGTCTGGGTGGTGGCTGGTTGGTGGTGGTTGAGGATTGGGGGAGAAGAGAGGGAGAAGAAGAATTTGGGGGGGGGGGGGGGGCGTCGCGACTGATGGGGTTTCGCGTGACTGGGGAGGTTATATTTTTAAATCCACGCGGCCGCGTGGGGTACGCGATCGCGTGGCTGGAGCGAAAAAGGTGGTTGACGCGATCGTATGGGTGACACAATCACGCGGAGGGCAGAAAGAGTAAATGACGCGATCGCGTGGGGCGCGCGATGGCATGGAGGGGGTAAAAGAAGGGATGACGCGATCGCATGGGGCATGCGATCGCGTCACTGGAAAGTGTGCTAAACGCACGAATCCAGCGTCATTCCAGCGCAACTCTCTGTCTCCTTTTTGGGATTTGTGCAATCCATATGACGCGGTCGCGTCGCTCACACGGTCGCGTGGGATTGATTGTGTGCAAGTGACGCGATCGCATGGGGCATGCGATCGCATGGGCCATTTTGTGCTAGACGCACAATGGCCGCACGATTCCAGCCCAACTCTCTGGACGTTGGATCCTTACGCCGAATTCCAGGTCACGCGGCCACGTGGATGACGCGGTCGCATGGGAAGTGTAGTTCACCATTTGACGTGATCGCATGGGGCATACGGTCGCGTCGTGCACCCTCTTTTTTTTTTTTAGCATATGCAGAATGCAGTGCTTAATGTGAATGCTATGCATGATTCCAGGTTCAATAAAATAAAATAAAATTCAAAAACAAACAAAACTAAATAAAATTAAAATTGTAAAAGAAATGATCATACCACGGTGGGTTGTCTCCCACCTAGCACTTTTAGTTAAAGTCCTTAAGTTGGACATTTGAAGAGATTCCTGTTATGGTGGCTTGTGTTTAAATTTATCCAGAAATCTCCACCAGTGCTTGGAATGCCAATAGCCTCCGGGGTCTCAAACTAGGCATGTAAAGCTTCTGAGCAGCTTCAAACTGATTTTTAGGCTCCTAGGGTGACGAATGTCAGAATAGATTCCAGGATCCCAAGCCTTGTTTTTAAATCAGCCTCGGTCTTGATCTCCATGTTTCCATCCGGGCGGTTTAAAAAGTAAGTTCTCAACATGGTAACCAAATGTTTTTCGAGATCCATTCGATTGATTTTGATGCCAATCCATGCACTTCAAGTTGAAGCGTGGAACCTTATTGAACCTTGTGCCCCAGCTCTGAGCACGAGCCATTTCCCTCTTACTCTTAAAGCCGCAGAGAGCTCTAAGCTGGCCATCTGTTTCAGGTAAACCATATTCAAGTGAATAAGTAAAGTTAAAAGTTAAGGATTGTACCCACTTGAAGCTTGTATTGGGTGGTAATGGCCTTGGGGAAGGTGTTTCTGGTGGTTCTGTAAGTTCTGCTCCCTGGTAATCTTCTGTGAATTCCTCCACTTCTTTGCTAGGATCTTCAAACGCATCATCACCTTGGTCAAAGTCTTTTATGTCTTCCTCATCACTTGAGTCAAAGATTGGAGGTTGAGAGAAATCTACCTCTGCATCATCCTCGTATTCATTTGGGGAAGATTTGTCGATCTCAGAGAACTCACTTGCAGATGCAAGTTCATTACTAAGAGAACTTGACTTCTGACTATCATCATCAAGAGAATTTGCTTCTCGGATTATTCCGTCTGATTTTTCATAAATGACTTGCCTTGGGGATTGTGCAATATCCTCCTTAGCATTAACTATAAGGTCCTTGACGGAGTTCTCCTCAGCTCTGGATTCCCATGGAAGTTCAGCGTCTCCTAGATCATCAACCAACTCTTCTTCTTGTACAATGACAGCTTCCTCTACTTGTTCTAGTATGAATTCATTCTCTGTCTTGTCCACTGGAGTTTCTAGTATTTCCTTCATGCTACGCTCGTCATTAGATTGTCCACATGGGGCTGTGGTGGTCCTTGAATGTTCGCCCGTCTAGAAGCTAATTGAATCACTGCTTGCTCCAGTTGTCGAATGGTTGTTTGAAGTTTATTTATTGTTGCCTTGAGGTGAACCTCTGATTCTCAGGGTGATGGATTTGGATATAAAACATAGGGAAGTGGTGGTGCTTGGGAGTGATTGGATTGGAACTGGGGTGGAAAAGGATCTTACAGTGGCGAATGGTGAAAAGAAGCTTGTGAGTGTGGTGGTTCGAGGTTATGTTGAGAGGATGGTCTATAGGCATGGGGTGGGGCTTGTTAGTAGTCACAAGGTTGTCCACCATATCTTTTAGCTGGGTATGCATTATAGAATGGTCGTTGTCCATGATATCTTGGAGGGTGTTGTTGCCTAAAGGGTTGATTAGATCCTCTTGGCTCCATCCATCCTTGATTGGTCTGATCTTGATACATATTCCTGCTATAACTTCTATTTTCTTCAACAAAGTTAGAACCAAACTCAAAGCGAGAGGGTGAGAATTCATGGTAGCAAATAAAAATAAAAAGAAAAAACAAAAATAAATGAACAAGCAAAAGAAAAATATTTACAATAACCAATAATAAGGCACACGTTAGCAGTTCCCCGGCAACGGCGCCATTTTGACGATCGGAATTTTTTTTGCCAGTAAAGAATGTCATAAAAATAGTCGCGTTGTAGATATAGTCTCTAAACCGACAGAAATCCCCTTCGTGCAAACGTTTTGGTTGTCACAAGTAACAAACCCCTTAAAATTGATAACCGAGTATTTAACCTCGGGTCGTCTTCTCAAGGAACTGCAAGGAAGTATGTTCTTATTATTGGCTATGGAGATTGCAAATTGGGGTTTCAAGAATGAGGAATAAGTAATTTAATGGTGAGTAAATTAAATGGCAATTAAAATGAATAAATAACTATAAAGCAAACTTTTGGCAAGGTATGAGAAATTGGAAGTCCAAATTAGTTATCCTTATCAATAGTAATGAAAGCTGAATCTTAATTCCTCTTAGTTAACCTTTGCTAAAGCAAGGGAAGGTCAAGGGACAAATTGGTTTGATATTCGAATCCTATTTATTTCTTAAGAAAAGATTGGGATTATTGAAGTTCAATTCAATTGGCAAGATAACAATTATCAATTATGCTGTTGAATTGGATAACTCCTGAGTTAATGATTTCTTAACCAAAACCAAAAGGGGAAAAGTAAATCTATTGGAATAAAGATGTCTTCAGAGTAAAAGCAATAATAGCATAAATGAGAGAAAGCAATATTAAACTGGAATACCTCAAATAACATTAATTCAAATAATCTGGAACATAGAAGAATTCATAAATCAAATTGCAAAAGTAAATAATCAACTAAAGTAAAGGAACATTAAACCTGAATCAAGAGTTACTCCTAAAACCAAGAGAAGTCCTAAATCCTAATCCTAAGAGAGAGAGGAGAGAACCTCTCTCCAAGCTAATCTAAATCATGGAAAGTAACTAAATTGGCGAGCTCCTCCTGAATGGATGCATTCCCTCACTTCATAACCTTTGGTCTATGCCTTCTAGACTTGGATTTGGGCCAAAAAGGGCTTCAGAATTTGCTATGAGCATTTTCTGTAATTTCTGGTGCATGGCCTCTGTCACGCGTCTGCGTAGGTCACGCGGTCGCATCGTTCGGAGCTTTTCCTTGCCACGCGGTCGCGTCGCTGCTTCTTCGCACTTGGCACGCGATCGCGTCGTCCATGCGATCGCGTGGATGCCAGTTTCTTCAAGGACTCCGTTTTGTGCTTACCTTCCATTTTTGTATGTTTCCTTTCCATCCTTTGAATCATTCCTGCCTTAGAAGATCTGAAACTACTCAACACACTGATCATGGCATCAAATAGAATTAAAGGTGATTAAAATAATTAATTTAAAAGCATAGGAAACATGTTTTCCACATACATCACATAATAAGGAAAGGAAAGTAAAACCATGCAATTAACATGAGTAAGTGGGTGAAGGATTGAATAAATCACTCAAACTAAGAACAAAATATATCATAAAATATGGGTTTATCAACCATCTATAGTAATAGTAACCATACATGGACCTAGGTCGCTACATTTTTCAGGTATATCACCCACTAAAGCAGAAATGGAACCTCCTAGAGGAATAGTTTCTAAATTCTGTAATTTATCTTTATGCATGCACAAATCCTTTAGAAACTTAGCATATCTAGGTACCTACTGAATGGCATCAAAAAGTGGAATGGTTACCTCAACCTTTTTGAATATTTCAACCATTTTAGGATCTAGCTCCATCTGCTTTCTGGGATTCCTAGCAAGGTGTGGAAATGGAATTGGAATGGCGCCATTTGTAGCTTGATAAACCCCATTTCTAGGGTTTATCTTGTGTTGAATTTAGAGGTTTTTGTCAACCTTTTTTCCCATTTATCTAATGAAATAGCATGGTTTTATAACTTCTCCTTTAATTGTGCTTAAGAGTGAAAACATGCTTTTTAGGTCTTAAAATAGCTAAATTTAATTCACCTTAATTCCATTAGATGCCTTGATATGTTTGTTAAGTGATTTCAGGTTTAGGAGGCAAAGATTGGATTGAGGGAATGATGAAAAAGCATGTAGAAATGGAGAACTCATGAAGAAATGAAGGAATCACAAAGCTGTCAAGCCTGAACTCCTCGCACTTAATCGATCATAACTTGAGCTATAGAGGTCCACATGACGCGGTTCTAGTTGCGTTGGAAAGCTAACATCGGGGCTTCAAAATGATATAAGATTTGCCACAGTTGCATCGGGTTTAGGGGCACACACATGCACTGTACGCGTACATGCCGATGCTTTACGTGATTCACTTAATGCAACTTGTGGCCAGCGATTTTAGAAGCCTTGTGGGCCCAATCCAACTCATTTCTGATGCTATTTAACCCAAGGATTAAAGAGGGATGACACACTTAGTCATCATTAGTTTAGTTTAGATTAGTTTTGGAGGGAAAGTTAGTTTCTAGAGAGAGAAGCTCTCACTTCTCTCTAGAATTAGGAGTAGGTTAGATCTAGATTAGGAATTCTTAGATCTAGGTTAATTTCATGCTTTGATTTACTTTTCCTTTGCAATTTCTTCTTCTTCTACCTCTTCTCTTTCTAGTCTAGCATTTAGTTCTTGTAATTCTCTACTTTTATGGTGATGCACTTTTGTTTCTTCTATTTATATTTAATGCAATTTATGATTCATGTTCCTTTATTGTTCATTTGGTTTGTTGTTGTTTAATTCCTTGCAATTGAGTAGTGTAGATTTACATTCCTTGCAATTTTACTATGTTTTCCTTTTGTGCCTTCCAAGTATTTGATAAAATGCTTTGTTGGATTTTAGAGTAGAATCTTATGCTCTTGGTTTGGGAAGGTAACTTACGAACTCTTGAGTTACTAATGTCCAAGTGATTAACGATTGGGAGCCATTAACTCTAGATCTCACTAATTGATTTGGTGGAGAACTAGGACTTATAGACTTGGATTGATATATCTCACTTGACTTTCCTCTACTATTAGTTAGGGGATGACTTAGCGGGATTGATCCTTGCCAATTCTCATGTTGTGGTTTGTGTTAGGGATAGAGATCCTTGACCACCAACCTTTGCCAAGACCTTTCTAGTTGTTAGTTTATTTTCATTGCCATTTACATTTCATGTCCCTTCTCCAAAACTCCAAAATATACAATTCATAACTAATAACAAGAACACTACCCTGCAATTCCTTTGAGAGACGACCCGAGGTTTAAATACTTCGGTTTATAGATTTTAGGGGTTTGTACTTGTGACAAACAAATTTTTGTATGGAAGGATTATTGTTGGTTTAGAAACTATACTTTACAACGAGATTTCATTAGAGAAATTCTAAACCGTCAAAAATCCATTCATCAAAATGGCGCCGTTGCCGGGAAATTGCAATGGTGTTATATTATTGGTTATTGTATATATGTGAATATTGTGAATATGTTTGCCTTTTGCTTCTTTGTTAGTACTTGCTAGTTTTAGGATTTAATTTTCTTGCTTCTTATTTGATTTTGTTTTCATTTTCTCTTGCTATCATGAATTCTCACTTTGGCTATGAGTTTGGTTCTCATTATGTTGTAGGAAATGAGGGCTATAATGAAGATGTATATCAAGGATGGGACACTCAAAGGTGGGAGGAGCCATATGCATATGATCAATCTTCATGGCAACAACCTCCACCAATGCACTATGAAGAAGAGCCATCCTATGATGCATACTAATCAAATGGCTATGGTGAATCTCCTTGTGACTTTCAAGAACCACCACCATATGCCTATGAGCCATATCCTGAACATAACCCTCAACCATACTCACAAGCTGATGCCAAGGCATCTTAGGCTAGTTTCACTAGCATTTTTTTGATAGTTTTAGATGTTTTATGCATTTTCTTGAGCTTAAAGTAACCAAGAATGGTTAAAAGAAGAACAAAGCAATGAACCATCCAAACAGTATGATTTTGATGCAAATTCCATGAGTTTTTAGTTATATTACTTGAATGCTATGAATGAAAGATTTCTCATGAAATTTTGCAAGACTTTGATGTAATTTTTTCGATGATTTCAGGGAAGAAGAGGCTAGGCAAGGAAGCAACAAAGTCAATAAAGGAAGCTTGAATATCACATGTGGAGTTTAAGTTCCAGTTTAAGCCTAAACTGGAGCTTAAACGCCAGAATCATGAAGGCTAAGAAATGCTGAAACTGAAGTTTAACCTCCAGTTTAACCTTAAACTGGAGGTTAAACGCCAGAATGAAAGTCTCACCAAAGAAGCATTCCACGTTTAACCTCCAGTTTAACCTTAAACTGGAGGTTAAACGCCAGAATGAGAATGCCAATCAGGAAGCATTTCCACGTTTAACCTCCAGTTTAACCTTAAACTGGAGGTTAAACGCCAGAAATGGGAAGTACACCAGGGAGCCATTTCCACGTTTAAGCTCCAGTTTGATGAAAGTCTCACCAAAGAAGCATTCCACGTTTAACCTCCAGTTTAACCTTAAACTGGAGGTTAAACGCCAGAATGAGAATGCCAATCAGGAAGCATTTCCACGTTTAACCTCCAGTTTAACCTTAAACTGGAGGTTAAACGCCAGAAATGGGAAGTACACCAGGGAGCCATTTCCACGTTTAAGCTCCAGTTTGACCTTAAACTGGAGCTTAAACGTGTTCGACCAAGTTTTCTCCTCCAGGGTTGCTTTCTCCATTTCCACGTTTAAGCTCCAGTTTAACCTTAAACTGGAGCTTAAACGTGTTCGACACCTCCAGGGCTACCTTTCTCAGCTTCCACGTTTAAGCTCCAGTTTAACCTTAAACTGGAGCTTAAACGTGTTCGACCTCCAGGATGCCTTCTTCCATTTCCACGTTTAAGCTCCAGTTTAACCTTAAACTGGAGCATAAACGTGTTCGACCTCCAGGGCTGCCTTTTCTATCTCCACGTTTAAGCTTCAGTTTAACCTTAAACTGAAGCTTAAACGTGTTCGACTAAGTTACCCTCCAGGGCTGCCTTCTTCCATTTCCACGTTTAAGCTTCAGTTTAACCTTAAACTGAAGCTTAAACGTGCTTCCACAAAAGGCATCACTGGAAGTGTCTGGCGTTTAAGCTACAGTTTAAGCTTAAACTGCAACTTAAACGCCACTCTTGGAAAAGGTTTCTGGGCCAACAATATTGTGGTTTAAGTTAGTATTTGAGCACAAACATTAACTTAAACTTACTCTGGTATGAAACCCAATTGAATATCATGGTTTAGGGGATTGGGCCTGAAGGATTGATGAGTCTGAAATTTCAATTTATTGAGTCATGTGTCATTATTTGATTATCACTAAGTTGGCTCAATGAATGTTACAGATTTTAGATCAACAGCCTCATCAAGATTATGGATCATAAACCCAAGGCAAAAGGAAAGCAGGGGAGAGGCCTCAAAGCCCAAGAAACACAACAGAAGCTCAATATAGAAAGTGTATAAATAGGATAGAATTTAAGTTAGGAGGAACTTTTTACCTTTCCATTGAGCTAGTTTTCATATCTTTGTAATTGAATTCAGAGCTATGACTCACTAAACCCCCTTTCATTGGGTTAGGGAGCTCTATTGTAATTCAATGAATCAATAATAGTTTATCTTCTTCTTCAATCTTTTCTCTTGAATTTTGTTAGAAAGCTTCTCGATCTAATTCCATTGGGTAGTTGTCTTGGGAAAGAAACTACACATAATTGGAATCCTTCGGAACCTTGGGAAAGGAATGGAGGATTCATGCTAGAGAAGCTTTCTCACAGTGAATTGGATTGGGGTTTGGATGGATATTGTGACATGTAATCCTACCAAATTGTGGTTCATGAAACTGTGTGGTATAATCAGTGATCGAGCATCATCTCTTCTTATGAACATTTAAACCAAGGGATTGGGAATTTGTTCGTTTTTAGAGAGAATTGGTGAACCAAGGGATTGGGATCCAATCATATAAGATTGCCAAGCAAAATTCAATGAACGCATTGCTTGAGGAAGAGATAAACATGTTTTGATTCGGAGATCTCAATATCTCCTATAACCCAATGAATTCCCCATTTCTGATTTCCACTTTCTCTTTACATTCTGCAATTACATTCATGCAATCACCCCCATTCCCTTTTAATTTCAGCAATCTAGCTTCTGCTCTTTACTTCATGCAATTTAAGATTCCGCCATTTAAATTTCTTGTCATTTACTTTTCCCGCCAATTTTACATTCCGCAATTCTCATCTAAATCTTGATTCCGCTCAACTAGAACACACTTCTAATCCGAATTGCTCACTCAACCAATCCTTGTGGGATTCGACCTCACTCTATTGTGAGTTTTTACTTGACGATAACCGGTGCACTTGCCGGAAGGAATTTTGCCGATCGTGCAATTTCCTAAATCGTAGCATAACTAGTTTATGCGCATCAAGTTTATGGCGCCATTGCCGGGGATTGGTTTTCGATTGACAATTCTCAAATTGGAAGTTAACTAGATTGAGCATTTTTTTTTTGTTTTGATTAATTCAGTACAAGTTACTTGTTGAATTTTAATTTCTGCACTCTGTTACATGCTTTCTTTCTTTATGCCTTTAAATTCAAGCAACTAACTCACTGACTCACTAACTGTTTGAATTAATTCCTCAACTGCTCTAACCATACTCTTCCATTAACCAAGAGTATTTCACTTGTTTGTTGCCTGTGCTGTGTTCTTGCATGACAGGTAGGAGAGGAGAGACATCAACTCCTCCATATACCGAACCAGAGAGGACCCTTCATAGACTGAGAAGGGAAGCAATAGGGAAGAGAGTACTGGGAGAAGAGGAATCTGAAGGAGAATCTGAGGACAATTTTGAGGAAGCTTTAGATCTCAACATGGATAGAGAAGTTCACAACCATGAGAGAGCTGATGGAAACAATGCCATTCCTGAGAGGAGGGTTCTTAGTTCATACATAAACCCAACCTCTGGGAATTGTGGTAGCAGCATCCAGAAACCACCCATTCAGGCCAACAATTTTGAGCTCAAACCACAGCTAATATCACTTGTGGAGAATCATTGTTCATTTGGTGGAAGTGCTAATGAAGACCCAAACCAACATCTCACAAAATTCCTGAGAATTTGCGACACTGTGAAGTCCAATGGAGTCCAGGAAGATGCATATAAACTGCTTTTGTTCCCATTTTCACTTAGGGACAAGGCAGCTAAGTGGCTGGAATCATTCCCAGGGGGAGCCTAACAACCTGGGATGAGGTGGAAAGCAAGTTTCTGGCACGTTTCTACCCCCCACAAAAGGTCAATAGGCTTCGATCTGAGGTTCAGACGTTTAGACAACAAGATGGTGAAACTCTCTACGAGGCATGGGAGAGATTCAAGGATTTGACAAGGAAATGCCCACCAGACATGTTCCATGACTGGGTGCAATTGCATATTTTCTATGATGGACTGTCTTATGAATCAAGGAAGGCTGTAGACCATTCATCAGGAGGTTCATTGAACAGGAAAAAGACTGTGGAAGAAGCCATTGAAGTGATTGAGACAGTGGCTGAGAATGAGTACTACTATGCATCAGAGAGACACAACACTAAGGGAGTCATGGAGCTGAACCATGTTGATACAATTCTAGCCCAGAACAAGGTGTTTGCCAAGCAACTAGCAGAGCTTACCAGGAAATTAGAAACAAAACAAGTGGCTGCAATACACACACAAGATCAAGAGGAAGAAAGCACTGAAGGAGGTGATTGGGAAGAGGCCAATTATGTAGGAAATCAACAAAGGCAACCATATGATCCACATTCCAACACTTACAACCCAGGCTGGAAAAACCACCCAAACTTTGGGTGGGGAAACCAGCAAAACCAACATAACAAGTCCACATACCAAAACTCCAACCAAAGATCATACCAAGCCACACAAAACACTTACTCTCAACCACCATATCATAGCCAAAATAATCAACCTGCTCAACCTAATCCGAACCAACAATTTCAAGATCAATTAAACAGGATAGAAGGAATGCTTGCAACCATGAGTCAAGACATAACCGAATTGAAAGCTTTTAAGGAAGAAGTAAATTCTAACCTGCAAAACCAAGGAGCTGCCATCCAGAAGCTAGAAAATCAAATTGCGTTTTTGTCTAAGCAAACCCCTGGGACAAGCGTTTCTCATGCTGCCAAGGCTATTGCAAGGGAAGAATGTAAGGCCATAACCCTCAGAAGCGGAAAGAATCTAAAGGAGATCTCAAAGGAAACCACAGAGGATGAAGCAAAGGAAAATGTGAGAGATAAGGAACAAGGACAATCTTTTACATCGTCTGCAACAAAAGAAAAAGAAAAAGAGGTCCTGAAGCCTTATACACCTAAAGCACCATATCCTCAACGTTTGATGAAAAGTGAAAAGGATGGCCAATTCTCCAGGTTCTTGGAGATTTTCAAGAAGCTTCAAATCAACATTCCGTTTGTTGAGGCAATAGAGCAAATGCCACTCTATGCAAAATTTTTAAAAGAATTAATGACCAAGAAAAGAAGCTGGAGAAACGAGGAAACTGTGTTGTTAACTGAAGAATGCAGTGCCATCATCCAGCACAAATTGCCTCAGAAATTGAAGGATCCAGGCAGTTTCCAAATCCCCTGCATCATAGGAGAAGTCATGGTGGAGAAGGCCTTGTGTGACTTAGGGGCCAGTATCAATTTGATGTCTCTAACAATGATGAGAAGAATGAAGATTGAGGAAGCTAAACTAACAAGAATGGCCCTCCAATTGGCAGATCGAACTTTTAAATTCCCTCATGGGATAGTTGAGGATTTGTTGGTGAAAGTGGGAGATTTCATATTTCCTCTTGATTTTGTGGTGTTAGATATGGAGGAAGAAGCCAAAGCTTCAATAATTCTGGGAAGACCCTTCCTAGCTACTGCTGGAGCCATCATAGATGTACAAAAGGGTGAACTCACTCTTAGACTACATGATGAGAAATTGGTGTTTAACGTATTCAAGGCAATGAGCTATCCATCAGAATCACTAAGGGAATGCATGAGGGTTGATGTAGTGGACATTGCAGTACAAGAAACTTTTGAGGAAACAATAAAGGAAGTGGCAGAGGAGGAGTTCACCAAGGATATTGAAGTTAGTGACATCAAGGCTGCTAAAACAACCATGCCAAGCATGCCAGAGAGAGTGAAAGAAGAGAAGGAAGCACCAAAACCTGAGCTCAAAGCATTGCCCCCTAATCTCAAGTATGCATACTTGGGTAGTGATGAGAGTCACCCTGTTATCATTAGCTCTGCCCTGAGCCAAGAACAGGAAGAAGAATTGATCAAGGTGCTACAGACTCATCAAGATGCCATTGGATGGACCCTAGCTGATTTAAAGGGGATAAGTTCATCCATATGCATGCATAAAATCTTGTTAGAAGAGGATGCTAGACCCTCCATTCAAGCTCAGAGAAGATTGAATCCCGTCATGAAAGAAATGGTACAAAAGGAAGTCATGAAGTTATGGCAGGCAGGGGTAATATACCCCATTTCTGATAGCCCATGGGTTAGTCCCATCCATGTAGTTCCCAAGAAAGGTGGCATAACTGTGGTGCCAAATGAGAAGAACGAACTCATACCCACAAGAACCGTCACTGGGTGGAGGATGTGCATAGACTACAGGAAGCTCAATGAAGCCACCAGAAAGGATCATTTCCCACTCCCATTCATGGATCAGATGCTTGAAAGGCTTGCCGGACATGCTTACTATTGCTTTTTGGATGGATATTCAGGCTACAACCAAATAGTAGTTGATCCTAGAGATCAAGAGAAAACATCATTTGTTTGTCCATATGGAGTTTTTGCTTATAGACGCATGCCCTTTGGATTGTGCAATGCACCTGCCACTTTCCAAAGATGCATGCTGTCCATCTTTTCGGACATGATTGAAAAATTTATTGAGGTCTTCATGGATGATTTTTCTGTGTTTGGAGATTCTTTTCCCAGCTGCCTACACCACCTTGCCTTGGTGCTTAAGAGGTGCCAAGAGACTAACCTAGTATTAAACTGGGAAAAATGTCATTTCATGGTCACAGAAGGAATAGTCCTTGGCCACAAAATCTCTAATAGAGGCATGGAGGTGGACAGAGCTAAGGTGGAAATCATTGAAAAACTACCTCCACCAAGTAATGTCAGGGCAGTTAGGAGTTTTTTGGGACACGCTGGGTTTTACAGAAGGTTTATTAGAGACTTTTCTAAAATAGCCAAACCTTTGAGTAACTTGCTTGTCTCTGATACACCCTTTGTATTTGATAAAAATTGCATGCTAGCCTATGAACTTTTGAAGCAAAAACTTTCCTCTGCACCTATCATTGCCCCACCGGATTGGAACTTACCTTTTGAACTGATGTGTGATGCATCAGACCTTGCTATTGGGGCAGTGTTAGGACAAAGGAAAGACAATTTGGTACATGTGATTTATTATGCCAGTAAAGTCTTGAATGCTAACCAAAGGAATTACACAACCACTGAAAAAGAACTCTTGGCAATAGTCTTTGCATTTGACAAATTTAGATCCTATCTCATTGGATCTAAAGTCATTGTCTTCACTGATCATTCAGCTTTAAAATACTTACTTGCTAAACAAGAATCCAAACCAAGACTTATTAGATGGGTTCTTTTGTTGCAGGAATTTGACATTGAAATCAAAGACAAGAAGGGTGTAGAGAACAAGGTGGCAGACCATTTATCAAGGATACCATGTGAAGAAGGAAGCGCACAAAGCACACATATAAATGAGTACTTTCCTGATGAACAACTCATGGTAATTCACAAAGCACCCTGGTTTGCAGACATAGCAAACTTCAAGGCCACTGGGAGTTGGCCGTTGGAATTTAACAAGCATCAAAGGAAGAAATTGGTAAATGATGCCAAATACTTCATCTGGGACGAACCATACTTGTTCAAAAAATGTTCCGATGGCATACTCAGAAGATGCATATCAGAGGAAGAAGGAAGGGAAGTCTTATGGGACTGCCATGGCTCCACTTATGGAGGACATTTTGCAGGAGAAAGAACAGCAGCTAAGGTGTTGCAGTGTGGTTTTTATTGGCCCACTATCTTCAAAGATGCAAAGGAACTAGTGAAGCACTGCCATGAATGCCAGAAAGCGGGGAACCTGCCAAGAAGAAATGAAATGCCACAACAATTCATTCTGGAACTTGAATTGTTTGATGTATGGGGGATAGATTTCATGGGACCCTTTCCCTCCTCATACTCAAATAATTACATTCTTGTGGCAGTAGACTATGTCTCCAAATGGGTTGAAGCAATAGCAACTCCAACCAATGATAATAAGGTAGTCATGAACTTCCTCAGAAAACACATTTTTTGCCGTTTTGGGGTTCCAAGAGCAATCATCAGTGATGGAGGAAGCCACTTCTGCAACAAACCATTAGAGGCAGTGCTTCTAAAATATGGAGTCAAACACAAGGTAGCCACACCATACCATCCACAAACAAGTGGGCAAGCCGAAATATCTAACAGAGAACTCAAAAGGATCCTGGAAAAGACTGTGGGAACTTCAAGGAAGGACTGGTCGATTAAGCTAGATGATGCTCTTTGGGCATATAGGACAGCTTTCAAAACACCAATTGGAATGTCTCCTTACCAACTAGTATACGGAAAAGCTTGCCATTTGCCACTGGAGTTGGAGCACAAGGCATACTGGGCCTTGAAACTTTTGAACTTGGACAGCAAAGCTGCTGGAGAAAGAAGGATGTTGCAAATTCAAGAGTTGGAAGAGTTCAGAGCTGAAGCTTATGAGAATGCCAAAATTTACAAAGAAAGAGCAAAGAAGAAGCATGACAGCAACATAGCCCCAAGGAAATTTGAAGAAGGACTAAAAGTATTGCTCTACAATTCTAGGCTGAAGCTATTTCCAGGGAAGCTAAAATTAAGGTGGTCTGGACCATTCCTTGTCACCAAGGTCTCCAAATATGGACAAGTAGAAATCATGGAAGAAAAGTCACAACGAACCTTCATTGTGAACGGTCAAAGACTCAAACATTACTTGGGAGATGTGGAGGAGAAGGACAAGGTTAAATATCACCTCAACTGAGGAAGTTGACCGTCAAGCTAATGACGTTAAAGAAGCGCTTGTTGGGAGGCAACCCAACCTGAGGTAATACCCTTTTGCTGTTTCTTTTATTTGTTTCAATAAAAAAAAAAGGGTGAAGTAGTTTCTGTGCATTGCAAAGAATTAAGTTTGGTGTTTCACACCAAACAATGAATTCGTGGATCAATAATTCAAAGGGGAATGTGTTACTCTAAGTTTGGTGTTCCACCATAAAGATCAACTGAACACAACAACCTTTGAATTATATGAAAGGAACAACCATTCTAAGCAGTCACAGAAATGCTTAAAACCCTTAGCAGCAACTTCATTCCAAAGAGAACTCAAGGATTCAAAGAACAGAGAAGTAAGTGGGAGACTAAGTTTGGTGTTCACACACCAACTTAAGACTCAGATACTTACCCACACATAGTTGAGCTAACCAATCAAGTGCTTGAGAAGCAAGCAACTTCATCACTCTTTGCAGGAAAGGAAACAAGGATCTTAAAACATGAAGCAACAATTAGGAGAAGAAGGAGAAATCAAAGTGTTTCCTGGCAACAAAGAGAAAACAAGGAATTTCACAAGGTGGTATTGTTCCTTGATAATTCTTTAAAAAGGGCAAACAAAAGCATGCTTGTTCTGGTTTAAACTGTAAATGTTGAATCTTTCTGGAATGTGAAGTTTTTAGTATATGAGTGTCTGTTATTGCTTTGAATAAAGTGAATGCCTAGATGTTTGGATATAACTTCACCTTCTTAAACAAGTGCTTGCCATGCTTGTTCTGTTTCCAAAAATAAAAGAAAAGTTTGAATAAAAGTAACTTGGCTAAATTAGTGACAAATCAAGTAGAATTAAGTGGTGGTATGCATGCTTGATTGTTCAGTCAGATCACTGGAAATAGAGTGTAGAATTATCATTTTTTATGTAGAAATTGAAAACTGTCTATGGATCTTGATGAATAAATGTCTTTGGCCATGAAAAAGAAAGAAAAAGAAGAAGAAAAAGCCACTGAAAAAGGGCAACCAAAAAGAAAAAAAAAATTTTTGAGAAAATAAGCTAGGCACCAATGGTTTGAACTTCTGAGACAAATGCCTGTGGTGTTCATGTATTAAGGATATGCTTGGATGAATAGGTTCTGAGGAGTGTTTCAACACTTGGTAACTTGGGTTAACTAACCCAGGATTATCAACCAAAAGTCCATTATCAAGAGCAACCTAAATACAAAACATTTAGTCACACAAAGAGGTGCTGGGCACCAATGTCTCAAGAAGAAATGTGAACTAAAATGCCTGAAGTGGATATGTGTAGTGCACTGATAAGAAAAAGAAAATGCCAAAGGCTTGTGCAACACATGACACCAAGCAAACAAGGAGCAAAGGAGCTCTAAGAAAAAGAAAAGAAAAACAAAGAAGAGAAAAGTGCCAAGGACATAAGAATAACAAGAGGCCATAGCAGTGTTTGATGGATGCAATGAAAAAGTGATGATCTTACTTGATAAGTATGGAAAAGTGATGCTGCAACTTTCTGCATAAAACCCTTCTGATGAACTTTAAATGCTTGCTAATATAGCCAATGTAATTGCTTTCTGTTTCATACTTTCTTCTCAAATAACTCAGGACTTGCTTAGGGACAAGCAAGTATTAAGTTTGGTGTTGTGATGCCAAGGCATCTTAGGCTACTTTCACTAGCATTTTTTTGATAGTTTTAGATGTTTTATGCATTTTCTTGAGCTTAAAGTAACCAAGAATGGTTAAAAGAAGAACAAAGCAATGAACCATCCAAACAGTATGATTTTGATGCAAATTCCATGAGTTTTTAGTTATATTACTTGAATGCTATGAATGGAAGATTTCTCATGAAATTTTGCAAGACTTTGATGCAATTGTTTCGATGATTTCAGGGAAGAAGAGGCTAGGCAAGGAAGCAACAAAGTCAATAAAGGAAGCTTGAATATCACATGTGGAGTTTAAGTTCCAGTTTAAGCCTAAACTAGAGCTTAAATGCCAGAATCATGAAGGCTAAGAAATGCTGAAACTGAAGTTTAACCTCCAGTTTAACCTTAAACTGGAGGTTAAACGCCAGAATGAAAGTCTCACCAAAGAAGCATTCCACGTTTAACCTCCAGTTTAACCTTAAACTGGAGGTTAAACGCCAGAATGAGAATGCCAATCAGGAAGCATTTCCACGTTTAACCTCCAGTTTAACCTTAAACTGGAGGTTAAACGCCAGAAATGGGAAGTACACCAGGGAGCCATTTCCACGTTTAAGCTCCAGTTTGACCTTAAACTGGAGCTTAAACGTGTTCGACCAGGTTTTCTCCTCCAGGGTTGCTTTCTCCATTTCCACGTTTAAGCTCCAGTTTAACCTTAAACTGGAGCTTAAACGTGTTCGACACCTCCAGGGCTACCTTTCTCAGCTTCCACGTTTAAGCTCCAGTTTAACCTTAAACTGGAGCTTAAACGTGTTCGACCTCCAGGATGCCTTCTTCCATTTCCACGTTTAAGCTCCAGTTTAACCTTAAACTGGAGCTTAAACGTGTTCGACCTCCAGGGCTGCCTTTTCTATCTCCACGTTTAAGCTTCAGTTTAACCTTAAACTGAAGCTTAAACGTGTTCGACTAAGTTACCCTCCAGGGCTGCCTTCTTCCATTTCCACGTTTAAGCTTCAGTTTAACCTTAAACTGAAGCTTAAACGTGCTTCCACAAAAGGCATCACTGGAAGTGTCTGGCATTTAAGCTACAGTTTAAGCTTAAACTGCAACTTAAACGCCACTCTTGGAAAAGGTTTCTGGGCCAACAATATTGCGGTTTAAGTTAGTATTTGAGCACAAACATTAACTTAAACTTACTCTGGTATGAAACCCAATTGAATATCATGGTTTAGGGGATTGGGCCCGAAGGATTGATGAGTCTGAAATTTCAATTTATTGAGTCATGTGTCATTATTTGATTATCACTAAGTTGGCTCAATGAATGTTACAGATTTTGGATCAACAGCCTCATCAAGATTATGGATCATAAACCCAAGGCAAAAGGAAAGCAGGGGAGAGGCCTCAAAGCCCAAGAAACACAACAGAAGCTCAATATAGAAAGCGTATAAATAGGATAGAATTTAAGTTAGGAGGAACTTTTTACCTTTTCATTGAGCTAGTTTTCATATCTTTGTAATTGAATTCAGAGCTATGACTCACTAAACCCCCTTTCATTGGGTTAGGGAGCTCTATTGTAATTCAATGAATCAATAATAGTTTATCTTCTTCTTCAATCTTTTCTCTTGAATTTTGTTAGAAAGCTTCTCGATCTAATTCCATTGGGTAGTTGTCTTGGGAAAGAAACTACCCATAATTGGAATCCTTCGGAACCTTGGGAAAGGAATGGAGGATTCATGCTAGAGAAGCTTTCTCACAGTGAATTGGATTGGGGTTTGGATGGATATTGTGACATGTAATCCTACCAAATTGTGGTTCATGAAACTGTGTGGTATAATCAGTGATCGAGCATCATCTCTTCTTATGAACATTTAAACCAAGGGATTGGGAATTTGTTCGTTTTTAGAGAGAATTGGTGAACCAAGGGATTGGGATCCAATCATATAAGATTGCCAAGCAAAATTCAATGAACGCATTGCTTGAGGAAGAGATAAACATGTTTTGATTCGGAGATCTCAATATCTCCTATAACCCAATGAATTCCCCATTTCTGATTTCCACTTTCTCTTTACATTCTGCAATTACATTCATGCAATCACCCCCATTCCCTTTTAATTTCAGCAATCTAGCTTCTGCTCTTTACTTCATGCAATTTAAGATTCCGCCATTTAAATTTCTTGTCATTTACTTTTCCCGCCAATTTTACATTCCGCAATTCTCATCTAAATCTTGATTCCGCTCAACTAGAACACACTTCTAATCCGAATTGCTCACTCAACCAATCCTTGTGGGATTCGACCTCACTCTATTGTGAGTTTTTACTTGACGATAACCGGTGCACTTGCCGGAAGGAATTTTGCCGATCGTGCAATTTCCTAAATCGTAGCATAACTAGTTTATGCGCATCACAAGCCTCTTTCCACCAAACACCTCCATTTGACCCTAATTCTTACCCACCATACCAACCACCTTTTGAACCATATGAGCCATACATGGAACCACCATGCCAATATCAATACTCCCAAGAACTACCTCAATATACACCACCACTTTACCAAGAAAAACCACTTCCCTACCATGAATCCTTTCTCCAAAATAATGAACCCTCTTATCCACTCCAATCCTCAATGGATGAAATCCTTAGCCTTATACTTCAAGGGCAAGGAGAAATACAAAGGGAAACACTAGAATTTTTTACTACCTTGACCAAGGTAGTAAGCATTTTAGCCTCCCAATGCTTGAGCACTCAAAGCACTCCCATGGTCACATGTGGAGAATTAATTGAAGAGCAAAGCATGAAGGAGAGATTGGAAACTCCGGTAGAGAAAGGGAAATGCTATATTGTGTTAGAACAATTGGAGGAACCTATAATCATTGAAGAAAAGGAAGAAGTGGTTGAAGACCTAGCAGATGCAGAACCTCCATGGGAAGCTAAAATCATAGAAAATCCATCCAAGAAGATTGAATTTGGTGTTAAGGAGGAAATGGCACAACCTCCAAAACAATTTTTGAATGAAGACTTTGAGGGAATGGAGCAAGAATTGTGTTCCCTTGGTGATGAAGATCATGCATCCAACCTACTTGGTGGTGAATCCTTTGAGTTTGAAGAACCTTCTCCCACTGAGATAGAAAGAAATGTGGAGGTAGATTTCTCTCTTCCTTCAATATATGATTTGAGTGATGGAGAAGAGTTAGATGAAATTGATGAACAAAGGATTGAGAAGGAAGAAGTTTGTAAAGAGGTGGAGACAATCAAGGAAAAACACAAGGGAGTAGAGCTTGCAAGGACATTGGAAATACCTCCCCCAAAGCCACCACCATCCATTCTTTCATTCAAGTGGGTAAATTCCTTATACTTGAGCTTTATTATTCCCCTTGAATATGGCTTGCTTGAAACGGATGGTCAACTTAGATATATTTGTGGCTTTAAGAGCAAAAGGGAGATGGTTAGTGGTTGGCAATGTAAATCAAAGTTCATGATGGTTGCATGCCCAAAGCTTAATAGCAAGGGTTGGTGTAGAACTAGATTGCTTGGGTCTAAGATGATGTTTGGTCACTTGAATGAGAATTCCAAAACTATGGCACCCAAATGGAATAATGATGACCAACATGAAGATGGGTGTAGAAATAAGATATGGGATCTCGGCATACATGAGGATCAAATTTGGCAGCCCTTAGCTTGTGTAGAACTCTATCAAGGCTTGGAGTTATTAAATTTGAAGAATGGAGCCTATTGGAGATTCAAACATTGGTGGATGTTCAAAGATAGCTTCAAACACAAGCCACCTTGATAAGGAGCTCCCCATAAGTCCAACTTAAGGACAATAAATAAAAGTGCTAGGTGGAAGACACCCCACCAAGGTAAAATCTTTTCATTTTCTCTTTTGTAAATATTGATAGAATAGGTTTGATTTCATGTTTTGTTTTGTTCGATGAGTACATTTGGAAGTTTGGTCTGTTAAATAACGGTTTAGGGTGTTTTGGTAGCTGTTTGGAGGTTTGGAAGGCTTGGTTTGGTTCAAGAACTTGGAAAAATTTTGAAAAACAGGGCACCAACCCACGCGTACGCGTACTGTGCGCGTACGCGTGACCCAAGCATTTTCGACCATCCATGTAACGGCCTAGCCTTTTGCCTCGATGAAATGACGCTTTTTCGGGATCAAATGGAATTTTTAGGAATTTTAGTGCATATAAGCACCTCCACTGCACAGGTGCTATGTCATCAAGCTGCTGAGTCAGCAGCTTGATTGCACAGACACCTCTCCTAATCTAAGCAGGCACGTCGCAAAAAGTTGCATTTTTGAACCACTTCGGGTCCGAATTTCAAAATTCTGATTTCCGTAGTTTGTCTCTATGTGACGAGCCGGTCTCGAATTTCGAGAGAAAAATTATATTAATATAATATTCATATATTATTATTTTATTTGGAATACTATATTATTATTTTCTCTAATGTGGTTAATATTGATCTATGTTTGGTAATATAATAACTGAGCTAGAAATCTACCGGTAATGGATAATACCGGCATTCTTAGATGAACTTAGCAATGCTAATGCTTCATCATATATCTTTTATTCTCATGATTATCATGTTACTAGTATTATTTATACTAGTAAAGCTCATGCTTATCCTTAAGTAGTATAATCTGATGTATCTAATTTTCGTAATTATCTTCAGAATGATATTTTATTATCAAACTCTGATGAGTCAGCACCCAGTGACACGTGGCTCTCCCAGAGTTAGCCACCACATGTTTCCTTTCTTGCACTCCAAGCAAAGCTTTCTTAAGGAGAAAGTAAGAAATACTTTTGTTCTAATACATCTAGCTTCCGTAATTATCCTTTCTTGAGATATTTTTACACCAAAATTTAGGATAATGCATATCCAAACCCCACGTTCTCCCATGTATCATCATTACTATCATTTTTACTTTCTAAACAACTTAGAATTCGAAATTCTTGAGAGAGAAATGGAAGAACTTCCATGAAAACTTCCATGAACACCTAAGCTTCTTTCTCCGTTCTTTTTCAAACTAAAACCCCTATCAAAATTCTATTCCGACCAAAATGATCACCTCTTCCTCCTCTTCATTTCTATATCAATTTTCATGGAGTAAATCAAGGCATGATGGCTGCTCCTCCTCCTTGAAGTTTCATCCATGGTGGGAACTCAAGCTGATGATGTTTTCTTCATGTTTTCTCTTAAGATCTCTTGTTCAATCACCACAGGCTCTAAGAAAACGTGATTTCTAGCTGCCTTGAAGTGAGGAAAACCTACTTTTCACCATCATGAAGCTTCATCCTTCATGGTTCATATGGTTCTAAAGTTGTTTTTGATGTTAAAATAGGCGTAAAAGTGCTTTTGGGAGCTTGTTCTTGGTTCAATTCTTGGCAGCTGAAAAGGAGGTAAGGTTTGGTAAATTAATCAATGATTGGTTTGGTTCTTGAAGTGTTAAATCAGCTCTTGTTGCTTGAAGCTTGATTTTGAGTGTTTGTGTGATGGTTTGATCATGAGATCTTGTTGTTTAATGCTTGAAAATCAAGTTTTTGATGGTTCTGAAGTTCTTGTTGTTGCTGCTGGAAAACGTGGCTTTCCAGCCATGAAATTCATGATATTTGATGTGTTTTTGATGTGTATTTGATGGCTGAAATGTTGCTCTTTGGTTTGGTCAAAATCAGGTAAAAATAGGTTACCGAAAAGATTGAAAAACTAGTTGAAAATCAAGCTGAAATCTGATGAACTTTTGGAAAAATATTTTTGGTCTTTGAAGGACAAGAAAAACGTTGGTTTTGATGATTTGGGGTCAAATTATAATTATTAAAAAGTTTGGGATTGAAAGTTAATTAAAGAAAAGTTAAGGGGCCAAAGTGCAGATATTAAAAGTTAAGGGGTCAAAATGCAATTTCCAAAAAATTCAGGGGTCAAAATGCAATTTTTGAAAGTTGAATAAAATATTATTATTTTAATATTAAAATATTAAAATATTATTTTATTGTTAATATTATTCTATTAATAATAATAAAATATTGATAAAAAGACAGTTTTTCCTAAAAGCCTCAGGAAGGCAGTTGTGAGTCCAGAATTCCTTAATTCTCTTTATTAAACACCTAAGGAAGAGTTCAAGTGAAAGTATTGAGGTATGTATGGTAATGAAAGAGGTTTTAGAAACTTTCATACATGTTGGAAAGAAAAGGAATTAAAAGCTATATAGCAGTGTGCTTGACCTTACAGAGTAAGCAGAGAATTGTAAAATGAGCTCACTGTGATGTTGTGATGCTTGATTTATGATAGTGGAAAGATGATGAAGATGATTACTAAGTGATGAAAAGTATGGTTATATGTGACTTATGAGCCTTCGGGCGATGCTTATGAATATTATGCGGTGACGCCTGTATTGGATGTTGCTTCCCAGACAGGCTGCAGTAGAGATGTACCAGCCCTACAAGCTGAATGCTTGGTAGAGGCCTGATTCGCATACCTACGGTATATTGAGATTTGAGAAAATACCAGCCCTGCAAGTCGAGAGTACTTGGTAGAGGGTATGCGGTACTTAATCTGGGATTAAGTTCTGGGAAGGCCTTATCTGACCTGGAGGGTCGGATTGTGTCGGGTGCGGGTCGAAACCGACAAATGAGCTCATTACCTGCAGTAGGATCAGACATGCATCATACTTGTTTGTGCATATTTTAATTGGTTTGCCTATGTGAACAACTTTGTTTAATTGCTAACTGCTATACTTGACGTAACTGCTTTTGATTGTGTTTGAATCTCATTACTTGTGTTTGTAACTGATTGTATGGATTGTGGTGATTGGATGTTGATTGAGTTGTTTGGGCCTAAGGCTGTGGTTGGTTTGTTTGAGGTCTAGCTTTGTATAAAGTATCTGACTGATTCAGCATAGACTTAATGAACCTATGCTTGGAACAAGATGATAATTTATACCGCGTAGGTAACTTCTTTTATGTTTATAGTCTAGTAAAGTATGAAAAATCAAACTCTTACAACATAGACTTAATTGAACCTATGCTTGGGACAAGTTGGTCATTCATACCATTAGGAAACTTTTCAGATTCTTATATCTGGAAAAGAAGTTTGGATTTATGGTTAATTAACTGATTTCTTTTGAAAAGGTTTTGAATATTTGATTGTTAAACCATCAATTTTCAAAGGATTTAGAAACTTGCAAGCAGACATTATAAATGGACTTAACTATGAATCCCGACCTTACTAAGAACTCCCCAGTTCTTACCCCTTACACCTCTTCAGATGGACACGAGAGTCCTGCCCTACGAGATTAATCATCCGTACATCCACGACGACCCAGTGCGCAGCTACGAGTATTACATCCGATGTGTGGCACCTTGTGTACGTAATTATATAGTACGTGACTCTGAGATCGAGGATATCTCTTCTGGTAGCAATGAGCCAGATGGGGCACCAGCGAGCAGGCATCATCACCTACCCAACGGTTTTCTGTGAGGGGCTTTTGGATCAGAGACGAGGAGACTTTTGAGGCGTCCATTCTAACCACGGTACCTTAGAGTGTTTCCCTCACTTGTACTAGCATGCTTAGAGGGAATAGGCATGTCATAGAGTTAGCCTAGCCTGGGTGCCAGCTTAGGGGCTTTTGGACAGGCCAGGACCCGGGACGTCTTATGTATATATGTGTATATATTATATGAGTCACTAACTGAAGGATGCAGTGTTATAATTCCTTACTGGTATAACTGAGCTGCTTCTGTATTATGATGTATATTGTGGTGTGATATTCTATGTATTACCTTTTACAATTCCTTGAATGTGTGTACTCATGTTTCGTTGTTATACTCTATGTATGCGACTCTAAACTACTATTGTTTTAAAAAAAATTACTCGAAACTCGCGAGGTGTTAACAACGAACAGGCTTATATTTATTAAATATTACTTAAGTTGGGGAAACAAGTTGGTAACGTTCAATTTTTAGTATGATCATGACATGCTGGAAGTTGGGCCGTTACAATTTGGTATCAGAGCTGTCCTTCCTGTTAGAGCCTGAGGAATGGACTGGATCATGCTTCATTGCATGCTCTGTAGTTCGTCTCATGCTTATAGGATATCCATGTGATATGTGTTGCATGATTGTCTTTGTGCCTTCATTCTGAGAATGTTCACGCCCAACTTGAGGTATTGAGACTGATCACCTTGGTATCGATTGTTTGGTGTGAACAAGATTAGGATGAGTTTACAGAGACGCAGCGCTTGGGGAGAGACTACTGCTAACATTCCGTACGAAACGATGATAACCTATTTACTGCTATTCACGCTATGGTTGAGGCTGTGCGTGAAACGGCGACTGCTACTACTTCAGCAGTTGATCGTTTGGGAAAGCGTAATAGTGGTAATGGAGGAAGAATGAGATAGGATATGGGTAAGCAATCTCAGCAGGCACAAGTGCGACCAGTGTGTAGGCAGTGTGGAAAGGAGCATGGAGGTAGACCTTGTCAACCTGCAGGCATTATCTGTTTTTCTTGTGGTCAACCTGGACATATGGCTAAGGACTGTCCGAAGAAGCCAATACAAGGAATAGATAGGCCGCGATAGCAGGGATGTGTGTTTGCCATGATTGCTGATGATGCAATGAAATCAGACTCCCTAATCCAAGGTCAGTGTTATGTCAAATCTCGACTCTTAACTGTATTGTATGACTCTGGTGCGTCACATTCTTTTATTTCTACGACTGTTGCGCATGAGTAGGGATTAGATTCTACTGTGTTAAATTATGATCTGATTGTCCATACAACTATATTTCATAATGCCTTGACTAGACGAGTGTGTCAACAGGTACCTTTTGTTATTGAGGTTAGGACTTTCATACATGACCTGGTCGACTTGCCTTTATGTGGTATAGATATTATCTTAGGTCTAGTTTGGTTGTCTAATCATCATGTTTTCCTTGATTGTTCTAAACGAAATGCTATATTCCCAATATTTGGCATGCATATTGAGTGAGTTGAGTCTTATACCTTTTATTTGAGTTTCCTAAGAGTTACCTTTAGTAGTAGTGGGTTAGAGGGTTATGTTCTATTATCTGCTAGCTCAAAGAGTGATGAACAAGCTTTGGAGAAAATCTGAGTGGTAAAGGAGTTTCCTGATGTTTTCCCTGATGATATACCTGAACTTCCACCCCAGAGAGAGATAGAATTCAGTATTGACTTGGTGCTTGGAACCAGACCAATTTTTATAGCATTGTATTGGATATCATCATTGGAACTGGCAGAATGGAAGAAATAGTTAGATGAGTTACTGAGAATGAAGTTTATTCGTCTGAGTGTATCACTATGGGGAGCTCTAGTGTTACTGGTATAGAAAAAAGATAGTGGGACGAGATTTTGTGTAGATTATCTGCAACTGAACAAGATTACAATCAAGAATAAGTATTCACTACTGAGGATAGATGATCTAATGGACCAGCTGAGAGGTGCGACAGTATTCTCTAAGATTTCTTTGCAGTCGAGTTACCATCAAATTTGAGTGAAGGACTCGGATGGTTAAGACTGCCTTTCAAACTAGATACTAAGAGGATGGAAGCTGTATATGAAACGGTTAAAGTGTGAGCTTTGTTTGGCAAAAGTGGCATTCATGGGACATGTGATCACACAAGACGGTATAATGGTAGATCCTTCAAAGAATGATGCAATGATACAATGGAAACAACCTACAACAGTTAAAAAAGTTCGTAGTTTCTTGGGGTAGCAGGATATTATTTGTGGTTTATTGAAGGTTTTTCACAGATAACTTTACCCTTGACTTACCTCACAAGGAAGGAAGTTCCGTTTGAATGGACAAAAAAGTGCGAAGAAAGTTTTGAAACTTTAAAGAAAAAGTTGACGACGGTATCAGTTTTGGTGTTACCAGACCCACAGGAACCTTTTGAGGTGTAGTATAATAATTCTTTTAAGAGATTTGGATGTGTATTGATGCAGCATAGGAATATAGTGGCATATGCTTTGAGACAGCTGAGACCTCATGAAAAGAATTATCCGACACATAATCTAGAATTAGTGGCAGTGGTTTTTGCACTCAAGATCTAGAGACACTATTTGCATGGAGCTCAATTGAAAGTTTTCTCTGATCATAAGAGTTTGAAGTATATCTTTGATCATAAAGACCTTAACATGAGGCAGAGACGATTGATGGAATTCCTAAAAGATTATGACTTTAAGTTAAGCTATCATCCTGGAAAGGCAAATATAGTCGCAGATGCTTTGAGTCGAAAGAGTTTGGGCATATCCCTGACGATGATCAAGGAAGAAGAGATGATCTCAGTCTTTGAAAGCTTAAAACTAGGAATAAGAGAGACAAAGCTACATTTTAGTACAACATATCACATACAGACTGATGAGTAGATAGAATGAACGATTCGTACTTTGAAAGATATGTTGAAATCTTGGGTGAAAGATCAACAAGGTAACAGGGACAAATATTTGCTGTTGGTTGAGTTTGCTTATTATAATAGTTATCAACAAAGCATCAAAATGGCACCGTATGAAACCTTCTATGAAAGAAAGTGTCAGTCACCATTATGCTGATATGACAAGGATGAAGGTAGGGTTTTGGGGCCAGAATTAGTACAAGAGACTGCTGAATGGATTAAGCACATTCGAGAAGAGAATCAAACTGCTCAAAGTCGACAAAAGAGCTATGCAGATATTAGGCATAGGCCCTTAGGGTTTAGTAACGGTGACCATATTTTCTTAAGAGTGACACCTACAATTGGGATAGGTAGAGCTCTTAGAACTAAGAAATCGAGTCCACGATACTTAGGTACTTTTCAAGTTCTTAAAAGAGTCGATCCAGTAGCATACCAAATAGCCCTCCTTTCTTATTTGTCAAACCTTCACGATATTTTTCCTGTTACACAATTCAAGAAATATAATCCCTAAAAAAGCCACATTTTACAACCAAAGATAGCTCAGCTACGAGCTGACTTAACATATCAAACTTTACCAGCCAGAATTGTGGAACGAAGTGACAAACAGCTGAAAAGGAAAACAGTACCATTGGTTAAGGTGGTGTGGGAACAAACTAGTATTGAAGAGTACAAATGGGAACTAGAAGACAAGATGAGGAAAGACTATCTGTTTCTCTTTAAAGGTAATTAAAATTTTGAGGGAAAAATTTTCTTTTAGGAGGGTAGAATGTAACGGCCTAGCCTTTAGCCTCGATGAAATGACGCTTTTTCAGGATCAAATGGAATTTTTATGGAATTTTTAGGAATTTTAGTGCATATAAGCACCTCCACTGCACAGGTGCTATGTCATCAAGCTGCTGAGTCAGCAGCTTGATTGCACCAGATACCTCTCCTAATCTAAGCAGGCACGTCGCAAAAAGTTGCGTTTTTGAACCACTTCGGGTCCGAATTTCAAAATTATGATTTCCGTAGTTTGTCTCTATGTGACGAGCTGGTCTCGAATTTCGAGAGAAAAATTATATTAATATAATATTCATATATTATTATTTTATTTGGAATACTATATTATTATTTTCTCTAATGTGGTTAATGTTGATCTATGTTTGGTAATATAATAACTGAGCTAGAAATCTACCGGTAATGGATAATACCGACATTCTTAGATGAACTTAGCAATGCTAATGCTTCATCATATATCTTTTATTCTCATGATTATCATGTTACTAGTATTATTTATACTAGTAAAACTCATGCTTATCCTTAAGTAGTATAATCTGATGTATCTAATTTTCGTAATTATCTTCAGAATGATATTTTATTATTAAACTCTAATGAGTCAGCACCCAGTGACACGTGGCTCTCCCAGAGTTAGCCACCACATGTTTCCTTTCTTGCTCTCCAAGCAAAGCTTTCTTAAGGAGAAAGTAAGAAATACTTGTGTTCTAATACATCTAGCTTCCGTAATTATCCTTTCTTGAGATATTTTTACACCAAAATTTAGGATAATGCTTATCCAAACCCCACGTTCTCCCATGTATCATCATTACTATCATTTTTACTTTCTAAACAAGTTAGAATTCGAAATTCTTGAGAGAGAAATGGAAGAACTTCCATGAAAACTTCCATGAACACCTAAGCTTCTTTCTCCGTTCTTTTTCAAACTAAAACCTCTATCAAAAATCTAATCCGACCAAAATGATCACCTCTTCCTCCTCTTCATTTCTATATCAATTTTCATGGAGTAAATCAAGGCATGATGGCTGCTCCTCCTCCTTGAAGTTTCATCCATGGTGGGAACTCAAGCTGATGATGTTTTCTTCATGTTTTCTCTTAAGATCTCTTGTTCAATCACCACAGGCTCTAAGAAAACGTGATTTCTAGCTGCCTTGAAGTGAGGAAAACCTACGTTTCACCATCATGAAACTTCAGCCTTCATGGTTCATATGGTTCTAAAGTTGTTTTTGATGTTAAAATAGGCGTAAAAGTGCTTTTGGAAGCTTGTTCTTGGTTCAATTCTTGGTAGCTGAAAAGGAGGTAAGGTTTGCTAAATTAATCAATGATTGGTTTGGTTCTTGAAGTGTTAAATCAGCTCTTGTTGCTTGAAGCTTGATTTTGAGTGTTTGTGTGATGGTTTGATCTTGAGATCTTGTTGTTTAATGCTTGAAAATCAAGTTTTTGATGGTTCTGAAGTTCTTGTTGTTGCTGCTGGAAAACGTGGCTTTCCAGCCATGAAATTCATGATATTTGATGTGTTTTTGATTTGTATTTGATGGCTGAAACGTTGCTCTTTGGTTTGGTCAAAATCAGGTAAAAATAGGTTACCGAAAAGATTGAAAAACTAGTTGAAAATCAAGCTGAAATCTGATGAACTTTTGGAAAAATATTTTTGGTCTTTGAAGGACAAGAAAAACGTTGGTTTTGATGATTTGGGGTCAAATTATAATTATTAAAAAGTTTGGGGTTGAAAGTTAATTAAAGAAAAGTTAAGGGGCCAAAGTGCAGATATTAAAAGTTAAGGGGTCAAAATGCAATTTCCAAAATGTTCAGGGGTCAAAATGCAATTTTTGAAAGTTGAATAAAATATTATTATTTTAATATTAAAATATTAAAATATTATTTTATTGTTAATATTATTTTATTAATAATAATAAAATATTGATAAAAAGACTGTTTTTCCTAAAAGCCTCAGGAAGGCAGTTGTGAGTCCAGAATTCCTTAATTCTCTTTATTAAACACCTAAGGAAGAGTTCAAGTGAAAGTATTGAGGTATGTATGGTAATGAAAGAGGTTTTAGAAGCTTTCATACATGTTGGAAAGAAAAGGAATTAAAAGCTATATAGCAGTGTGCTTGACCTTACAGAGTAAGCAGAGAATTGTAAAATGAGCTCACTGTGATGTTGTGATGCTTGATTTATGATAGTGGAAAGATGATGAAGATGATTAGTAAGTGATGAAAAGTATGGTTATATGTGACTTATGAGCCTTCGGGCGATGCTTGTGAATATTATGCAGGGACGCCCGTATTATGATGTTGCTTCCCAGACAGGCTGCGGTAGAGATGTACCAGCCCTGCAAGCTGAATGCTTGTTAGAAGCCTGATTCGCATACCTGCGGTATATTGAGATTTGAGCAAATACCAGCCCTGCAAGTCGACAGTACTTGGTAGAGGGTATGCGGTACTTAATCTGGGATTAAGTTCTGGGAAGGCCTTATCTGACCTAGAGGGTCGGATTGCGTCGGGTGCGGGTCGAAACCGACAAATGAGCTCATTACCTGCAGTAGGATCAGACATGCATCATACTTGTTTGTGCATATTTTAATTGGTTTGCCTATGTGAACAACTCTGTTTAATTACTAACTGCTATACTTGACGTAACTGCTCTTGATTGTGTTTGAACCTCATTACTTGTGTTTGTAATTGATTGTTTGGATTGTGGTGATTGGATGTTGATTGAGTTGTTTGGGCCTAAGGTTGTGGTTGGTTTGTTTGAGGTCTAGCTTTGTATAAAGTATCTGACTGATTCAGCATAGACTTAATGAACCTATGCTTGGAACAAGATGATCATTTATACCGCGTAGGTAACTTTTTTTATGTTTATAGTCTAGTAAAGTATGAAAAATCAAACTCTTATAGCATAGACTTAATTGAACCTATGCTTGGGACAAGTTGGTCATTCATACCATTAGAAAACTTTTCAGATTCTTATATCTGGAAAAGAAGTTTGGATTTATGGTTAATTAACTGATTTCTTTTGAAAAGGTTTTGAATATTTGATTGTTAAACCATTAATTTTCAAAGGATTTAGAAACTTGCAAGCGGACATTATAAATGGACTTAACTATGAACCCCGACCTTACTAAGAACTCCCCAGTTCTTACCCCTTACACCTCTTCAGATGGACACGGGAGTCCTGCACTACGAGATTAATCATCCGTACATCCACGACGACCCAGTGCGCAGCTACGAGTATTACATCTGATGTGCGGCACCTTGTGTACGTAATTATATAGTACGTGACCCTGAGATTTAGGATATCTCTTCTGGTAGCAATGAGCCAGATGGGGCACCAACGAGCAGGCATCATCACCTACCCAACGGTTTTCTGTGAGGGCCTTTTGGATCAGAGACGAGGAGACTTTTGAGGCGTCCATTCTAACCACGGTACCTTAGAGTGTTTCCCTCACTTGTACTAGCATGCTTAGAGGGAATAGGCATGTCATAGAGTTAGCCTAGCCTGGGTGCCAGCTTAGGGGCTTTTGGACAGGCCAGGTGATGCACAGAAAACTTGACCCATAACAAATTTCCTTCGACAAGTGTACCGAATTTGTCGTCAAGTAAAAACTCATAATAGAGTGAGGTCGAATCCCACAAGGATTGATTGATCAAGCAACTTTAATTAGAGGAATGTTCTAGTTGAGCTAATCAGAAATTGAGTTGAGAATTGCAGAAAATTAAATGGCGGGAAAGTAAATGGCAGAAAGTAAATTACAGAATCTTAAATGGGAATGGGGGAATTGCTCATAAATGTAAATGATAGAAATTAAAGAGAATGGGTAAGATCAGAAATGGGGAGTTCATTGGGCTTAGGAGATGTTGCATTCTCCGGATCAATCTCATTTACATTTCTTCCTCAATCAATGCACTCATTGATCTCCTTGGCAATATTAAGTGATTGAATTACAATTTCTTGTAATTCAATCTCTCAAATCTTGATCAATAGCCAATTCCTTGGTCAATTGCTCATGAGAAGAGATGAAGTATGGTCACTGATTATACCACATGCATTTCCCAAATCAAGCATTGAGAGGATTATAGTCACATATCCATCCAAACCCAATTTGGTCCAGCATGAGAAAGCATTTCTAGCTTGATCTCTTCATTCCTCTTCCGAGGTTCAGAAGAGATACAAGTTTGAATAGTTTCTTTTCCAAGATAACTACCCAATTGGATGAAGATCGAAAGCTTTCAAGTAAAATCAAGAGAAAAGATAGAAGAAGAATAATGAAAACTAGTATTGATCCATCAAATTACAATAGAGCTCCCTAACCCAAAAGAAAGGGGTTTAGTTATTCATAGCTCTGGAAAATGAAAACAAAGATGGAGAATACATAATGAAAACTAGAAGTGCAGAGAAAGTAAATACAGGAAGTAGTTCTATGCTATTTTCCAACTCCCGGAACTCCCTCAAATAATTCAAAGCTACTCCTATATATACTACTCTTCTCATCTTCTAGTTGGTTCTTCAAGTCTTGGGCCTTTGGATCTTGAGTTTGAAGCAGTTCTTTTCTTCATTTGGGCTTGGCTTTACTTGCAGAGAGAAAGTGTGAAGTGGGCAGAGACTTTAGCTCAGGGCGTTAGGGGTGTTAACGTTTAGTGAAAATATGAGTTCGAGAACGTTAGTGACAATCAACTTTCTCACTAACGTTCCTAAGTAAAAGCCACGTTAACTTCAATGTTAGTAGCACAAACGTTGCCACTAACGTTGCCTCTAGGTCCTTCGCACACGTTATTTGGGCTTAACTTTCCTAATAACGTTGAAAAGCCCCCCTTGCTCCTACGTTAGAGCCCACGTTAACTTAGTTAACGTGGTTCTTTAACGTGGGCTTGCTATCCTTCGAGAACGTTAGTGACACTCAACATTGTCACTAACGTTCCAATGTGCCCCCATGTCTCACGTTAGAGCCCACGTTAACTTAGTTAACGTGGCATTGCTTAGCCATCCCAATGTTAGTGACAATGTTGAGTGTCACTAACGTTGGCTCATCTTTTACTCATCCACGTTAGCTTCCACGTTAACTAAGTTAACGTGGAAGTTAACGTGGCTCATAGTGGCTAGTGTGGCTCCTTCCAACGTTAGTGACAATGTTGAGTGTCACTAACGTTGGCCATCACCTTCTTCTTTCACGTTAGCCTCCACGTTAACTAAGTTAACGTGGAAGTCAACGTGGCTCCTTGGGGTTGTGTGGTTGCTTCCAACGTTAGTGACAATGTTGGGTGTCACTAACGTTGTCGACCACCCTTGCCTATTCACGTTAGCTCCCACGTTAACTAAGTTAACGTGGCATTGTGCACTTAAGCCAACGTTAGTGACAATGTTGAATGTCACTAACGTTTGCTTCCTTTCACCCTTTTAACGTTAGAGGCGACGTTAACTAAGTTAACGTGGACTCTAACGTGGCCACTTATGAGTATTGGCCAACGTTAGTGATAATGTTAAGTGTCACTAACGTTGGCTCAAATTTCCTTCTTCACATTAGAGTTCACGTTAACTTAGTTGTTGAGTTAAGAAATTAACTAAATTAATTAATGATGACAAACATTATTTTTGAGCAAAATAAATAATTAGTGTTGATTAATTATATCTACCTATTAACTAATTATTTATGTTATGCTGCAGGCCATAATTCAATTTAAGCAGCCCAAGTTGAATGAATGACAAAACAAGGCTAATGGGCTGAATGGTAAGGATGAATAGATCAAGCCCAAGCCATTTATCTCAAACAAATTCAACAAAGAAGCATAGCAAGGCACCAGGGGCTAAAGAGAGAAGAACCCGATCCAAGTTCAATTGTTTTTCAATTTCCCACCATCTTTTGATGAACCAAGAGCAACGTCTCTCTCCTCTCTAATCAAGTGACATCAAGACTTCAGAAAAAGCAAGAAAGAGAAAGAAAAGAAAAGCTTCTTCCATAAGCCATTAACCAAAGAAGCAAGAGAGAGAGAGTTGAAGCTTGAAGCACAGAAGCTAAAACAGAAATCCCAAGCTAAATCAAGCTTAAGAAAGGTAATCCATCTCATCTTGCATGCATCAAATCTTCATCCCTTCTTCCCAACTCTCTGCACTACCCGAAAATGGCTTTGAAGGAAAAGTTGGTCTCTGCCCTATTCTGCTTCACATCTACGGTCACAAGTGATACTTGGGGACCAAGTAGTTTTTCAATGGCTAAGATCAAGTTGACCACAAGAAGAGTTCTATTGTTACTGTTTTGTGGCTTTCGGTCAAGTTGGAAAAGTCAGAAGCAAAGGTTCTACTTTGATGCTTGAGAAGAAAAAGTAAGCTTGTGGGTTGGTGAAGCTCAAGGCTCAAGGTGTTGACCTTGAAAGAAGAACTCAGCCACATGCAAGGAGATATAAGAAGTTTGCTGTTCATTCAGAAACCAAGGAGAGAAAACCAGTGAATAGAGGTTTATGTTCTGAGAGAGCTCTTTGAAGAAGTTCAACTAACTGGACAGTGTTACCAAAATCAAAGGTGCATTCCGCCAGTATGAAGAACTGAATCAGAGGCTTGCTAATCTGGTTTTTCGCATAGCACAGAGGCTGTTGATGAAGTCAATCTCCTTCATGTTTTACTGATTGTAATGTACTTTTCTAAGCTTATCTTTCTGTAATTTCTTGAGAGAAAAGGCATTGTGAGAAAGCTTGAGAAAAAGCCATGAGTGGAAAAAGGCTGAGAGATACACTTGAGAGAAAAGCCTAGAGTTATTTTCTGATTTCTTTAGGTTGATTAAGTGTCTTGTATCTAGTATCAGAATGGTATCCCTTTCTTAGTTGGGTTAGCACTAAGAGGTATAGTTAGGTATTAGCATAGCCAATGTCAAGTTAGGTTAGAACTTGAGTGTGAAAGGATTGGGTCAATCCTGTGTTATTGGTGTATGTAATACTGTTTACTATAGTGAAATTCTTCCACAGTTGTGGAGGAGACTGGATGTAGGTTGCATAGCACAAGGCAACCGAACCAGGATACATGCTGGTGTTAGCTTTTCTCTTCTCTGCTGTGTTCTGTTTTCTGATATTCATGAGACAAAAATAAATTGTCTCATAAATTTCCGCTGCTAAGTTAAAACAGAATCAGAATTGCAAATCTGTTTTAAAAGGGTAACAACAGTAATTAAAAGGAAGGCATAGATTCAAACCCCCCTTCTCTAAGCCTACCACAACCTTCAATTGGTATCAAGAGCTAAGGTCTCAAGAATCAAGCTTAACCGCTTGGAGCAAAGATCCAATGGCGAACAATCTGGGCACAACCACAATTGCCTACACCCTCACTGAAGGCCAGTCAAACAACCGGCCACCTTTCTTTAACGAAAAGAACTATTCCTACTGGAAAGAAAGGATAAGGATCTTCATCCAATCCATTGACTACAACTTATGGAAGATCGTTGTGAGTGGTCCCAAGATCCCAACAAAAACAAGTGCTGATGGAGTGGTGACTCCGAAAGAAGAAGCTGAATGGAATGAAGATGACAAGAAGAAGATAGAGCTGAACGCTAAAGCAATCAACCTTCTTCACTGTGCTATCAGCTTTGAAGAGTACCGGAAGGTGTCTAGATGCAAGACAGCCAAAGAAATCTGGAAAAAACTCCAGGTTACACACGAAGGCACTAAACAAGTCAAAGAAACGAGGATTGATATGCTGCGAAAAGAGTATGAGATGTTTAGCATGAAGGATGGAGAAAGCATTGATGAAGCATTTGAGAGATTCTCAATCATAATCAACAACCTTGATGCTATGGGTACAAACTATGCAGAACAAACCTTGGTGAGAAAACTCCTCAGAAGCCTCACAAAAGAGTGGGAAAACACTGCCACTGTCCTAACCGAGAGTAACAACATAAGTCCCATAACCTATGATGAGCTGAGAGGAAAACTCCTTGCCTATGAAGCCACACACACAAACACAGACTCAAAGAAAAAGAGAATAGCCCTCAAGTCACAAATAGAACCAAAAGAGAGTGAGTCTAGTGATGGTATTTCAGATGACGAACTTTTGTTTTTTGCTAGGAAATTTAGAAGGATGATGAAAAGCAAGAGCAAATACAAGGGTTCAAGTTCAAAGGAGCAAAAGATGGACTTGAGCAAGGTGACATGCCATCATTGCAAGGAGGCTGGACACTTCAAGTCAAACTGTCCAAAGCTCAAAAAGGAGGACAAAGACAAGAGGGAAAGGAAGAGAGTACTCATGGCAGCTTGGGAGGATCTTGAGAATGACTCAAATGAAGAAGAAGAATCTGAAGGAGATGACAAAGACTGCTTCATGGCTGGAAACAACAATCTTGATGAGGTAAACTATTATGATTTGACCATTGAGGACTTGCATGTTATTATTGATGATCTCACTTTAAACACATCAAAACTGCTTGATAAATACAATGAATGCAGATCTGAAAGAAATGTGTTAAGAGCTGAAAATGAATTTTTAAAAGAAAAAGTGAAGGAAACTGAATGTGCTTTGGACATCATTGAAGAAAACAGATTTCTAAAATCTGAACTTGAAAAATTAAAAGGAAAGCATATTGTGGATCCTTCGCATGAGTTAATTGCTGAAAATAAAAGATTAAATGATATGGTTAAAAGGCTGAATAGTGACTTAGCAAAATTTGCTCAAGGTTCTAGTAACTTGGACAAATTACTTGCAAGTCAAAGACCATTGTTTGAAAAATCTGGTTTAGGCTACATAGCCAAGGAAGATGCATCTTCTAATATTTCCTCTATAAAGTTTGTGGCTTCTTCATCAAATACCAAAACCATACCAAACAAATCTGGTATTGAAAATGCTCCAACATTTGAAGAAAAATTTGATGAAGTATACACAAGTGAAACTGACCCTTCACCAAAAACTGAACCGAGTTCAAACCGGCCAGGTTTGGGTTATATTTCGAAAAATGAGGCTGCTTTCAAGAAACCAACTTTTTACAACAAAACCTCATTTTTGAAAGGCAAAAATATTCAAAAAAATTCTGGTGAAAATGTCTTTGCAAAGAGGAATAACTTTACTAAAAATCAGTTTGTCAAAAGAAATGCATCTCCTCCAAGAACCAGAAAATTTCAAAGCTTTAATCATTTCAAGCAATATAACTCACATCAGTTTCAGCAACACACACCAGAAAATCATTGTGTTAATTGCAAGAAATTTGGTCACTCATATGCACAATGCTTCATTGAAAAGAGAGTTGTAGGAAACAAAGTCTACAATATTGTTTGTGATTTCAATGCACTTGGGCAACCAAGATGGATTAACTTCAAAGGATCCAAATTAATTTGGATACCTAAGGCTACTTGAAATTCATCATGCAGATTTGCCTAGCATCCAAGAACAAAAAGGACATGTGGTACATGGATAGTGGATGTTCAAGGCACATGACTGGAAGGTCAACCTACTTCATCAAACTAAATAAGTATGATGGAGGTTTTGTGACCTTTGGAGATGATGGTAAAGGTAAAATCATTGCTGTTGGAAAAGTAGGTAATGAGCAATCTACTTTCATTGATGATGTACTTTTAGTTTGTGGTTTAAAACACAATCTTTTAAGTATAAGTCAGCTGTGTGATTTGGGATATTTAGTTGTTTTCAAAAGGCTTGAATGCTGTGTTGTTAATGAAAAGACAAATGAAGTGATGTTTGTTGCCAAGCGTTTCAATAATATGTATGGACTTACTCTTGATGAACTAAAGAATCAAAATGTAGCTTGTCTTCACTCTAAAGAATCTGAAAAGTGGTTATGGCACAAGAGATTGGGCCATGCAAGTATGTTTCAAATAAACACTTGTAAAGAAAGAATTAGTAAGAGGTCTTCCTTTGATAAAGTTTGACAAAGACATCACTTGTGATGCTTGCCAAATGAGAAAACAAACAAAAAGTTCTTTTAAACCAAAGGAAGACATCTCTACTAAAAGACCACTTGAGTTGCTACACATTGATTTATTTGGTCCAACAAGAACTCAAAGCCTAGGTGGTAAACATTATGGTTTAGTAATTGTGGATGACTACACTAGGTTTGGTTGGGTTTTATTTCTTGCACACAAAAATGAAGCCTTTTCGGCCTTTGAACCTTTTTGCAAGAAAATTCAAAATGAAAAGGATTTGAAAATCTCTTCTATAAGAAGTGATCATGGAACTGAATTTGAAAATAATTTGTTTGAATCCTTTTGTGAGGAATTTGGAATATCTCACAACTTCTCTTGTCCAAGAACACCACAACAAAATGGTGTTGTGGAAAGAAGAAATAGAAGCATACAAGAAATGACAAGAGCCATGCTTTGTGAGAGCAATGTTCCAAAATTCCTTTGGGCTGAAGCGGTTAACACAGCTTGCCACATTTTAAATAGAACAATCATAAGGAAATTTTTGAAGAAAACCCCTTATGAACTTTGGAAAGGCTACCCACCAAACTTAGATTACTTGCACATCTTTGGATGCAAATGTTTTGTTTTAAATAACAAAGAAAATTTGGGAAAATTTGATCCAAAGGCTTATGAGTGTTTGTTTGTAGGATATTCCACAACTAGTAAAGCATATAGGGTTTATCATCAAGATGCTAGAATTATTGAAGAGTCCATACAAGTTACATTTTGTGATACTAACTTGGTGCAAAGCATTTTGGAAGATGGTGATGCAGGAAATCAAGCTCAAAATGAGGATGAAACTGCTCAGAATCATGGAAAAGAAAATCCTGGACAATCTGAACCAGAAACAGCAAATGCTGAAAATTCAAGAGACAATTCCATTTTTTCTCATGAATCTGAAGAAAATTCTGCAGACAGCAGCACACAGAATCCCTTGGTGACTGAATCTGCCTCCAAGTCCACCAGACCTCGTGAATGGAGATTCTTAAAGAATTATCCTGAGGAATTTGTCATTGGGGACGTCTCTCGTGGAGTGCAAACCAGGTCTTCCACCAGAAAGGCAAACGAAGGTTCAAACATTGCTCTTCTTTCACAAATAAAGCCTCAAAACGTCAAGGAAGCACTTAGTGACCCTTCTTGGGTTAAAGCTATGGAGGATGAGCTTCTTGAGTTTGAAAAGAACCAAGTGTGGACGTTGGTTCCAAGGCCAAGTGGAAAGAAAGTGACCGGCACCAAGTGGATATTCCGGAACAAGTTGGGAGAAGATGGTAGCATTGCAAGGAACAAGGCAAGGCTGGTGGCACAAGGATATGACCAAGAAGAAGGAATCGACTTTGATGAATCCTTTGCCCCTGTTGCCCGAATGGAAGCCATAAGACTTCTCTTAGCTTATGCTGCATTTTGTGGTTTTAAATTATACCAAATGGATGTGAAATGTGCATTTTTGAATGGAGTGATAGATAGAGAAGTGTATGTGGAGCAGCCTCCTGGTTTTGAAAATGAAGAGCATTTTGATCATGTTTTCAAACTATCTAAAGCTCTCTATGGTTTAAGGCAAGCTCCTAGAGCGTGGTATGAGAGACTTAGTTCTTTTCTTTTGAAAAATGGTTTTCAAAGAGGCACCACTGACACAACTCTATTCATCAAGAACTCTAATGATTCTTTTATTCTAGTCCAAATATATGTTGATGACATTATTTTTGGATCAGCAAATGAATCCCTTTGTTCTGAATTTGGAAAACTCATGACAAGTGAATTTGACATGAGTATGATGGGTGAACTTAATTTCTTCCTTGGGTTGCAAATTAAACAAACTGAAAAAGGTATTTTCATTCATCAAGAGAAGTATGCCAAAGAATTAGTTAAGAAATTTGGTATGGAAAATGCCAAACCCATGGGAACTCCCATGCATCCTAATTCTAAATTAGATAAGGGAGAAACTGAGAAAGATGTTGATGAGACTAGGTATAGAGGAATGATTGGCTCTCTTATGTACTTAACTTCCTCTAGACCCGATATTGTGCAAAGTGTTGGATTGTGTTCTAGGTTCCAATCCAAACCTAAAGAGTCACATCTTTCTGCAGTTAAAAGAATCATTAGATATGTTCATGGCACATCCAATTTTGGTCTTTGGTATCCTAAGATTGATGATTTTTCTGCAGTTGGTTATTGTGATGCAGATTTTGCTGGTGATAGAGTTGATAGAAGGAGCACTTCTGGTTTATGTTGCTTCCTTGGGAAGTCCTTAAATGTATGGTCAAGTAAGAAGCAACCAACAGTGGCTCTTTCCACTGCAGAGGCTGAGTATATAGCTGCTTCTTCTTGTTGTTCTCAGCTTTTATGGTTAAAAACATAGCTTGCTGATTACAAATTAAAGCCTGAAAATATTCCCCTGCTGTGTGATAATATGAGTGCCATTAATATTTCTAAAAATCCAGTTTTGCACTCTAGGACTAAACATATTGAAGTGAAATTTCACTCAATAAGAGAACATGTCCAAAAGGGGGATATTAGTATTCAATTTGTTAAATCAGAGGAGCAATTAGCAGATATTTTTACAAAACCATTAGCTGAGGATAGATTTTGCATGCTTAGGACTTGTTTAGGAATTTTGAGTTATGATTCCTTGTTTGAAAAATGCTAATGTATTTGCTGGAGCTTTTTGTCTCATAAACAGGTATGAGACAATTCTGGGCAGGTGATGAACGTTTCCCTCATGTCAACGTGTTCTGGGCTTGCTTCAAGTGAAAAATTGATCTGGACCAACCTCAATTCGGATCTGGGTTGTCCTATATGTTTCATTAAATCTAAATCACCTCAAGGCCCAAATATGAATGTTACAATCTTGTGTGTTAGTTTTTGATGACTTATGTGTTTCATGAAAAGTTTTCAATAAAGGTTTTGTGGCCCAAAAGATTTTCAAGAGGATCTAATTTTGGCCCAAAAGGGTGTTTCAGGTTAATATTGTTGTTTTAAAAAATTTTAAAATTAATTTTTAAAATCAAATAAAATCTTTTTGAATGAGGTCATGTCTTTTCAAGTCTTTTCAAATGGTGATGCAGTTGCATGGTTTTGGAAACTTGCTTTTTGGGTACGGTTACCAACACTCCCTCTCTTCCCTCCATAACTCCTTCTCCATCACTTCAGTTTTCACCACTACCCTTACTGCTCTCTCTTCTTCTTAAATTGAAACTAACCAAATGAGGAAGAAAACCATTGCAAAAAGGGCTCCTCGAGAGAAGGTTTTCAAGCTACCCACAAAGCCATCCACTCGCTCTCAAGACCACACCTTTACCCCTTCTCCTTCTCCTCCTACCTCTCCTCATCGCTGTGACCCCATGGCTCGGACCAAAAACACTCCCAAGTTTCCTGCCTCTGCCAAGCCGACGCCACCACCAAAGACCACACCTTCCAAGCCTGGCTCCTCAAAACCAAGTTCAGCAAAGTCTGGCTCCTCCAAAGGCAAACGTCAGGCGACTGAGGAACCCATACCCGAACCATCTCAACCAAAATCCAGGTCGGTTCCAATGCGCTCTCAACGAGGTAACACTCGAGTCCCTCTCCAGAATGTTAAAGAACCAGACATTGGACCTTTTGATCACAAAGCTCACTTTTTGACTTCTCATTCGAACTATAACCCTTATAGATTCAAATCTGCCATGAACAATGATTTTTATGAGAAGGTTATCCAGTATCGTACCCTATGTCCCTCTTTTCTCGCTGATTTGCCATCTTTGAAAAGAAAAGGTTTTCCTTTTGTTGATACTTGATTTTTCTGGACTGGAATCACCTTTTTTATATCAAAAAACCTGTTTATCCCTTGTTGGTCAAAGAGTTTTATGCAAACATGACTTATCATGAGGGCACTGCTCATTCGTATGTCAAGGGCCGAGATATCATTTTAAACAATGAGACCGTCAGTGATGCTTTGAAGTATACTGATGTTGGGCCCTGTGCCTACACGTCAGTTAAGTGGGATGAAGGAGTTGGTGTTTCTTACAATGATGCCCTGGCTAGTATTTGTGAACATATCTCTTTAATAGATGGCATTACACCCACTCACAAAGCCCTAGGATATGAGCGTGCTCAACTGCACCGAATAGTCAATCATATTATTCTGCCTCAAAGCGGCTCATATCAAAGGGTTTCCTACACTGATACTCTTGTTTTATATGCCCTTCTCACCAAAACTGAAATTTCATTTGCATATTTGATGGTTAGATACATGTTTGACTCTGTTAGAAGTGAAAAGGACAAAGCTCTTCCTTATGGCATGTTTCTAACTTGTATTTTTGAGTATTTTGGTGTTGAGTTGACCAATGAGAAATATGAAAATAGACATTCATATCTAAAGGGAGGTGGTTCAGTGAAACAGCAAAAAGGACCCACTCGATCTGAACGAGTCGTCCTAGATGATGAAGATGAGGATTTTGTCCCTGAGGATTCCACTGCTCCTTCCACTGAGGGTACTTCCATTTCCACTGGGAAGAAATCCACTCTGCTGAATGTAGTCAGGGATGTTGCTCAAGAGTTTGTCTCTCAATCGAACCACTTGATTGAATTGAGCAAAGAGAAAAGGAAGCTGGCTAGCAAGCATGAGAACTTCCTGAAGAAGTCAAGGGATAGGGTGGCTGTACTGATGACCTTCATTGATAACCTTCAAAATGATGAAGATGCTGCCACTGATGTTGAAGAGGATGCTGTTTCGGAAGGGAATGGTTCTGATGCCTAGGATTTGTCTCATAAAAACTGCTGCTGCTCTCTTTTTGTCTCATGATTTCTGCTTCTTTTGCTACTTTTGAACTATTTCTTTTTGGATGACTGTAATAACTCTTACTATTGATACTCTTTAGACAGCTTAATTAGTACTTTGATCTGTGCTCTAACTCTTTTCTGCAGGATACAAGATTTTGTTTTTGTTGCTCTTATCCGCCCTTGATGACAAAAGGGGGAGTAAAATAGCAATAGGATAGGATAGTACTAGTACTTGTTACTTATTTTTGCTGCATTAATAACTTGTTTTCACATGCTGAATCTGTTTGCTGATGGTAATAGCTTGATGTTGGGCTGATTATGTGATGTTGCTCATTTGATATCCCTTGTACAAGATATATTGTACATAACTCTTTATTGTGCTTCCTTTAAGTACAATGTGAAACAGGGACAAAGAGGAAAGCATAGATTCAGGGGGAGCAACATAAAATCAAAGGGAGTTTTCTAAACCTAACTCAAACTTACTTCCTTTTGATTATTGCTTAAATCATGTTTGTCATCAAGGGGGAGATTGTTGAGTTAAGAAATTAACTAAATTAATTAATGATGACAAACATTATTTTTGAGCAAAATAAATAATTAGTGTTGATTAATTATATCTACCTATTAACTAATTATTTATGTTATGCTGCAGGCCATAATTCAATTTAAGCAGCCCAAGTTGAATGAATGACAAAACAAGGCTAATGGGCTGAATGGTAAGGATGAATAGATCAAGCCCAAGCCATTTATCTCAAACAAATTCATCAAAGAAGCATAGCAAGGCACCACGGGCTAAAGAGAGAAGAACCCGATCCAAGTTCAATTGTTTTTCAATTTCCCACCATCTTTTGATGAACCAAGAGCAACGTCTCTCTCCTCTCTAATCAAGTGACATCAAGACTTCAGAAAAAGCAAGAAAGAGAAAGAAAAGAAAAGCTTCTTCCATAAGCCATTAACCAAAGAAGCAAGAGAGAGAGAGTTGAAGCTTGAAGCACAGAAGCTAAAACAGAAATCCCAAGCTAAATCAAGCTTAAGAAAGGTAATCCATCTCATCTTGCATGCATCAAATCTTCATCCCTTCTTCCCAACTCTCTGCACTACCCGAAAATGGCTTTGAAGGAAAAGTTGGTCTCTGCCCTATTCTGCTTCACATCTACGGTCACAAGTGATACTTGGGGACCAAGTAGTTTTTCAATGGCTAAGATCAAGTTGACCACAAGAAGAGTTCTATTGTTACTGTTTTGTGGCTTTCGGTCAAGTTGGAAAAGTCAGAAGCAAAGGTTCTACTTTGATGCTTGAGAAGAAAAAGTAAGCTTGTGGGTTGGTGAAGCTCAAGGCTCAAGGTGTTGACCTTGAAAGAAGAACTCAGCCACATGCAAGGAGATATAAGAAGTTTGCTGTTCATTCAGAAACCAAGGAGAGAAAACCAGTGAATAGAGGTTTATGTTCTGAGAGAGCTCTTTGAAGAAGTTCAACTAACTGGACAGTGTTACCAAAATCAAAGGTGCATTCCGCCAGTATGAAGAACTGAATCAGAGGCTTGCTAATCTGGTTTTTCGCATAGCACAGAGGCTGTTGATGAAGTCAATCTCCTTCATGTTTTACTGATTGTAATGTACTTTTCTAAGCTTATCTTTCTGTAATTTCTTGAGAGAAAAGGCATTGTGAGAAAGCTTGAGAAAAAGCCATGAGTGGAAAAAGGCTGAGAGATACACTTGAGAGAAAAGCCTAGAGTTATTTTCTGATTTCTTTAGGTTGATTAAGTGTCTTGTATCTAGTATCAGAATGGTATCCCTTTCTTAGTTGGGTTAGCACTAAGAGGTATAGTTAGGTATTAGCATAGCCAATGTCAAGTTAGGTTAGAACTTGAGTGTGAAAGGATTGGGTCAATCCTGTGTTATTGGTGTATGTAATACTGTTTACTATAGTGAAATTCTTCCACAGTTGTGGAGGAGACTGGATGTAGGTTGCATAGCACAAGGCAACCGAACCAAGATACATGCTGGTGTTAGCTTTTCTCTTCTCTACTGTGTTCTGTTTTCTGATATTCATGAGACAAAAATAAATTGTCTCATAAATTTCCGCTGCTAAGTTAAAACAGAATCAGAATTGCAAATCTGTTTTAAAAGGGTAACAACAGTAATTAAAAGGAAGGCATAGATTCAACCCCCCCTTCTCTAAGCCTACCACAACCTTCATTAGTTAACGTGACTCTTAACGTGGTTAATGATGGCTTCGAGAGCGTCATTGGCAGTCACTTTTCTCATTGACTTTGCAAGTTACCTCCCATTCCTTGCTTCCTTTGGTCCTGAAATCAGGCAATAGAGTGCATCAAAGTTCTAGTCTAAGTCATGGGTAATGCAGAATACAGTTTGTTACTAAATTCATGCAAAATCCTCATGAAATCATGTAAAATGCATAATGTATGCTTGAATCAAGGTGCAAGTGAATATCTACCCAAGACTAGCTTATTTCCTAAGAAAATGCATGAAACTATCCTAAAAACAGTAAAGAAAAGGTCAGTGAAACTGGCCAAAATGCCCTGGCATCACAACACCAAACTTAAAGCTTGCTTGTCCCTAAGCAAGTATTGGAACAAGAGAATGATGAATGGGATACCAAGAGAAATGAGTCATTCTTGTGGAAGTCATGTCCCTGGTTTTATGGTGGTTTCATGCATAGCAACTTAGGTTCATTCCTGGCTTTCAGACCTTTCTCATATCCTAGAATACTCACTATGATTGCATCCCATGAAACTTTTATTTATTGATCCTTTTGTTGTTATTTCAGGGCTTATTTGTGTTCTTAGGCTAAGTGTTCTGTAAGGGGGCAACTCTTTAAGATAAGCTTTCAGCCAACACTCCCGAACCAGTTGGTTCAAGGTGCTAGGTGTTAAGACACCCCTAAGGACTTACTCCCTCAAGTCTCTCCCCCATACATACACACCACAGGCATATAGTTTATTCATTTTCTTTTCTTGATGCCTTGGTGTCCAGCACCTCTTTAGGTTACTAAATATTCTGTGGTGAGGGTTACTCTTGATAGTGGACTTTCAGCTGATAATCCCGAGTTAGTTAACCCAAGTTACCAAGTGATAAGGCACCCCTAAGAGCTTATTCATCCAAGTAGATCCCTCACACAGGAACACCACAGACACATGCCTCAAGATTTAAAACCATTGGTGCCTAGCCTTATTGCTTAGTATTTTTCTTTTATTCCTCAACTGTGATTGTTCTTTCCCTTTTTCTTATTAGGATCTTCTTATTTAGCTAGTCTCATGGGGTGTGTCTCAAGCATGGTATTCATGATAGATAGTTGTCCTCCCACCTTGTGGTTGAACCAACTTAGCTAACTTATAATCACACCAAAAACTCATGAATGCACTTCCATATTATGAACTCCACTCTGGTCTTTTTAAAACACACTCATTCTCTTTTTCATCTAATTTAAAGGGACAAACATACAAGTAAGCACGGTAAAGATGCAGTGACAGAAGGACTAGATATCATAAACCTCTTCAACAAGGACTTAAAAGAAGGAATTTAGAAATGTTAAACTGAATTGGAAGCAAGTTCTATTTCATACAAGACATTCCTTATTTAAAGCATAGAGAAAGATGGACCAAAGAAGGAACTCCACCACCTTTTACTCTTGTGGATGTTCATGCTCTCCTTCTTGATTGCTTGTGCTCCCACTTTCCTTGCCTTTTCCAAGCAGCTTCTTCCAGAAACCACCATCTTCCATCTTTTTCTTGAGTGTCTCCTTTTGCTGTTTCACTTTCCTCTCTTCTTGTTCTACAAAATCTTTTTAGACTTCATCGTATGTAGGGATGGCATAGTGTAGATGATGCATATTACTAGACATGTAGTTCAACTTGGCTTGAGTGTTGATGTTAAACTCCTCCCGATGTAGTTGTCGTCCTTCATTAAGTACAATGAACTCATTGAATGCTTTCATCTGGGCTAGTTGTCGCTGATTGAGTTCCTGCAAATGCTTATCTTGACGTTCTTGCCTCTCGGTAACTTGGTGGATGGTTTGAGTGAGCTGGGAGTATTGTTCCTGTTGCTGCTCCATTTGTTGTTTCTTCCACTCCTCTTATTGGCTCATCCAGTTCAATATTTACTCTTGTCCTTCCATATGTCTCATCCCTAAATCTTCAATAGCTCTTAGAAGGTGATTCATATTCAGATCGGTTGGGTAAGGATGCTCTCCCTGTTGATATTCTTCCTGATGAGACTCCTCTTGGTGAGTTCCTTCCCTTGCTTTTAATTTCCCTATTTGTGGCCTTCTTTGTTGCTGAGCAGGTGTAGTATAGGCCATACGCTGGGTTGTCATTAGCCTCCCTGGGTTAACCCAGTCTGGATTACTATCTTCAAAGACCACCTTGGCCTTTGTGCACAATCGGAGAATGGTGCTGGGGTACCAAAGCCTGGCACCTGATTCAAGCTTCTCAGCTGAATCTTGAATTCCCTCAGCTATAAGTTCATGCACGTTGATTTCTTCACCTTGTACTAGGCAATGTACCATAGTTGCTCGATTAATATTTACCTCTGAATTATTTGCAGCTGGGAGAATAGACCTCCTCACGAGTTCAAACCACCCCTTGGCTTCTAGGCTAAGGTATCCCCTCTTGATGAACCGGGGTCTCCCATCTCCATACCTCTCACAGTCAGCTGCTATAACACAGATGTCAGTCACTATCTCAGTGAGCTCATCATTGTCTTGGCTTTTACTTATCCTTGTATGATAGCTAGGCTCATCAAAGTGTGGTGATTTCAGGTGAAGAGTTCTTATTATAGCATTTGGACTGAAGTCTACCTCCTTTCCCCTTACATAGCTTTTGAAGGTTGGAGCTCTGGTTTTGTCTTCTCTGACCACATTTGCGTAGAACTCTTTGATGAGGTTTGCATTGATCTTTCCCTCTAGATTGATGAATAATTGCCACCCTCTTTCTTCAATCTTCTCCCGAATCTGTGGGCATTCGTCTTCATTGATTTGGAAGGTTAACTCGGGTAGTATCTTTTTGAGCTTTATCTGCTCAAATTCTCGTTCATGAAAGGCAATCTTGAATCTCTTCTCGTCGAAGGGAATGTTCTCCATTGGTTCCTTCCTCTTCTGCCTCTTGGAGCTTGATGATGCCATGAATGAAGTTAAAGCAAAAAGGGTGTAGTGAAGGGAAGAGATGTGGGGTTTAGAGAGTGGGAGGTTGAAGAATTGGTTGCTGGAAAGTGAAGTGCAAGGGGTATGAATTTCGAATGTAGAGATGGTGTGAATTTGATTCACTTATATAGAGAAGTGATGAAGAGATGAAAGGTGTGGATTGATGGGATTGGTGTATGATGAACGGATGGGGATGTGTATGGAGTAAGCACGAGGATTCTCAACTTTATGATGGAGTTGGTTCGCTTTCCAAGTTTGTTCTTCCTCCAATGTTGCATGGCAACCATTCCCAATGCATTCCCCCTTGAGGCACGTGTGTAGTGTGGTGCACGAATTGTGAATCACACTTTTCACAACTCGTACCACTAACCAGCAAGTGCACTGGGTCGTCCAAGTAATACCTTACGTGAGTAAGGGTCGAATCCCACGGAGATTGTTGGTTTGAAGCAATCTATGGTTATTTTGTAAATCTTAGTCAGGAAGTCAATTATGTTTGTCAATTGAATTGTGAGTAACCAGTAGAGCATAAATTAAAAGTTACTTGTTGTGCAGTAATGGAGAATATGTTGGAGTTTTGGAGATGCTTTGTCTTCTGAATCTCTGCTTTCCTCTGTCTTCTTGTTCACGCACGCACGTCCCCCTATGGCAAGCTGTGTGTTGGTGGATCACCGTTGTCAATGGCTACCTTCCATCCTTCCAGTGAAAACTACGCTCACGCGCTCTGTCACAGCACGGCTAATCACCGGTTGGTTCTCGATCCGGTTGGAATAGGATTTACTATCCTTTTGCATCTGTCACTAACGCCCAGCCTTCAAGAGTTTGAAGCTCGTCACAGTCATTCAATCCTTGAATCCTACTCGGAATACCACAGACAAGGTTTAGACTTTCCGGATTCTCATGAATGCTGCCATTAGTTCTAGCTTATACCACGGAGATTCTGATTAAGGAATCTAAGAGATACTCATTCAATCGGATATAGAACGGAGGTGGTTGTCAGGCACACGTTCATGGTTTGAGGAAGGTGATGAATGTCACTGATCATCACCTTCATCACAGTTAAGCGCGAATGAACATCTTAGATAGGAACAAGCGTGTTTGAATGGAAAACAGAAATACTTGCATTAATTCATCGAGACACAGCAGAGCTCCTCACCCCCGACAATGGGGTTTAGAGACTCATGCCGTCAGAGAATACAAAGTTTAGATCTGAAAATGCCATGAGATACAAAGTAAGTCTCTAAAAGTTGTTTAAATACTAAACTAGTAGCCTAGGGTTACAAAATTTGGATAAACTATGATGGATGATGCAGAGATCCACTTCTGGGGCCCACTTGGTGTGTGCTGGGGCTGAGACTTAAGCAATTCACGTGCAGAGGCCATTTGTGGAGTTGAACGCCAGTTTTTATGCCAGTTTGGGCGTTCAACTCCAGCTTTTGATCCTTTTCTGGCGCTGGACGCCAGAATTGGGCAGAGAACTGGCGTTGAACGCCGGTTTACGTCATCTATCCTTGTGAAAAGTATGGACTATTATATATTGCTGGAAAGCCCTGGATGTCTACTTTCCAATGCAATTAGAAGCATGCCATTTCGAGTTCTGTAGCTCCAGAAAATCCACTTTGAGTGCAGGGAGGTCAGAATCCAACAGCATCAGCAGTCCTTTTTCAGCCTGAATCAGATTTTTGCTCAGCTCCTTCAATTTCAGCCAGAAAAATACCTGAAATTATAGAAAAACACACAACTCATAGTAAAGTCCAGAAATATGAATTTTTCCTAAAAACTACTAGAAATAGACTAAAAACTAACTAAAACATACTCTAAACTATATGAAATTATCCCCAAAAAGCGTATAAAATATCCGCTCATCACAACACCAAACTTAAACTGTTGCTTGTCTTCAAGTAACTAGACAAATAAAATAGAAGACTAGTAGGTTGAGAAGCAATAATATCTCAGAGTTTTTTTTTTTTTTGCATGAAGCTCAGATTCTAATTAGATGAGCGGGGCTAGTAGCTTTTTGCTCCCGAACAATTTTGGCATCTCACTTTATCCATTGAAGCTCAGAGTGATTGGCATCTATAGGAACTTAGAATTCAGATAGTGTTATTGAGTATCCTATTTCAGTATGATGATTCTTGAACACAGCTATTTTATGAGTCTTGGCCGTGGCCCTAAGCACTTTGTTTTCCAGTATTACCACCGGATACATAAATGCCACAGACACTTAATTGGGTGAACCTTTTAGATTGTGACTCAGCTTTGCTAAAGTCCCCAATTAGAGGTGTCCAGAGTTCTTAAGCACACTCTTCTTTTTGCTTTAGACCTTGACTTTAACCGCTCAGTCTCAAGTTTTCACTTGACACCTTCACGCCACAAGCACATGGTTAGGGACAGCTTGATTTAGCCGCTTAGGCCAGGATTTTATTCCTTTTTGGCCCTCCTATCCACTAATGCTCAAAGCCTTGGGATCCTTTTTATTACCCTTGCCTTTTGGTTTTAAGGGCTTTGGCTTTTTCTGCTTGCTTTCTCTTTTTTTTTTTTCTTTCTTTCTTTTTTTTTTTTTTTTTTTTTTGCAAGCTTTGTTCTTTGCTGCTTTTTCTTGCTTCAAGAATCATTTTTATGATTTTTCAGATTCTCAATAACATGTCTCATGTTCATCATTCTTTCAAGAGCCAACATATTTAACAGTCTTAAACAACAAATTCAAAAGATATATGCACTGTTCAAGCATTCATTCAGAAGACAGAAAGCATTGCCACCACATTTAACTAATTAGAATTTCTCTTATTAAAACTCGAAATTTTATTGCTTCTTATTCAAAAGATCTACTACTTTATTCATGTTTGCTGATGATGAGAAAAATAAACTATAGCTTAATTGGAGACTAAATCAAAATAGATACTAATTACTACTATATGACTCCTAAGGTAAAATTAAAATAAGAACAGTTATCACAGAGTTAAGGCTAAGATTAGAACTCAACAACCTTGAGGTTTGGGAAGCGGATGTTCCTCTAGTCTGTGAGGTGCTTGGTCCTTCAAGAGAGAATTTCTGGCGCTTCAGTTCTTTTAAATCACGCCCTTGCTCCTTTTGGAGTGGGTTGTTTTCCTTTAGGGGCCATGATCTTAGTGATCACGGATAAGCACACCAAACTTAGAGCTTTGCTTGTCCTCAAGCAAAAGAAAAAGAAGGAGATGGGTAGAAGGAGAGCTCCTCCCCACCATCCTGGCGTTTGAACGCCCAAACACTGCCTGTTTTGGGCGTTCAACGCCCAAATGCTGCTCTCCTGGGCGTTCAACGCCCAGTTGTTGCCCTTTTCTGGCGTTGAACGCTAGATAGCTATCCTTACTGGCGTTCAGCGCCCACTGGATGCCCATTTTGGGCGCTGAACGCCCAAAATGGCCTTCACTGGCGTTTTCTTGCCAGTAAGCTCCCTATCTCTGTTTTGTGTGTAGATTCCTTCTGTAACCCTGTAAACTTATGCAAATGATTCTTTACCTTAGTGTCAGTGAACTTTATATAAACAAATAAAAATAAAAATAGGGCAAAAATGCTTAGAGGATTGCTGCCCCATGGCTGGGTTGCCTCCCAGCAAGCGCTTCTTTATTGTCTTTAGCTGGACCTTGCTGAGCTTTTAATCTAGCTTCAGCTTTGAGCATTCTTGCTCAATGTTGCCCTCAAGATAATGCTTGATTCTCTGTCCATTGACAATGAACTTCTTATCAGAATCAATATCTTGAAGCTCCACATAACCATATGGTGATACACTTGTAATCACGTATGGTCCCCTCCACCGGGATTTTAGTTTCCCGGGGAATAGCCTGAGTCTAGAGTTAAACAACAGAACCTTCTGTCCTGGTTCAAAGATTCTAGATGACAGCTTTCTGTCATGCCATTTTTTTTATTTTTCTTTATAAAGCTTGGCATTTTCGAAAGCTGTGAATCTGAATTCCTCTAGCTCATTTAGCTGGAGCAATCGTTTTTCTCCTGCTAGTTTGGCATCAAAGTTTAGGAATCTGGTTGCCCAGTAGGCCTTATGTTCCAGTTCCACGGGCAAGTGGCATGCCTTACCATACACGAGTTGGTATGGAGAGGTCCCTATAGGGGTCTTGAATGCTGTTCTGTAAGCCCACAGAGCATCATCCAAGCTCCTTGCCCAATCCTTTCTACGGGTATTTACTGTCCGTTCCAGGATTCTCTTTAATTCTCTGTTAGAGACTTCAGCTTGCCCATTGGTTTGTGGATGATATGGTGTGGCCACTTTGTGGCGAATTCCATACCGAACCATGGCAGAGTAAAGTTGTTTATTGCAGAAGTGAGTGCCCCCATCACTGATTAACACTCTAGGGACACCAAACCTGCTAAAGATATGTTTCTGGAGGAACTTCAGCACTGTTTTAGTATCATTGATGGGTGTGGCAATAGCCTCAACCCATTTTGATACATAGTCAACTGCCACCAGAATATAAGTGTTTGAGTATGATGGTGGGAAAGGTCCCATGAAGTCAATTCCCCATACATCAAACAACTCTATTTCCAAGATTCCTTGTTGAGGCATGGCGTAACCATGAGGCAGATTACCAGCTCTTTGGCAACTGTCACAATTACGTACAAACTCTCGGGAATCTTTATAGAGTGTGGGCCAATAGAAGCCACATTGGAGGACCTTGGTGGCTGTTCGCTCACCTCCGAAATGGCCTCCATATTGAGATCCATGGCAATGCCATAGGATTCTCTGTGCTTCCTCTCTGGGGACACACCTATGGATAATTCCGTCTGCACATCTCTTAAAGAGATAGGGCTCATCCCACAAGTAGTACTTTGCATCAGTAATTAGTTTCTTTTTTTGTATTCTATTGTACTCCTTGGGTATGAACCTTGCAGCTTTATAGTTTGCAATATCGACAAACCATGGTGCTTCCTGAATGGCAAATAGATGCTCATCAGGGAACGTCTCAGAGATCTCAAGGAAGGGGAGGGACGTCCCTTCCACTAGCTCTATCCGGGACAGATGATCAGCTACTTGGTTCTCTGTCCCTTTTCTGTCTCTTATTTCTATATCAAACTCTTGCAGAAGCAATACCCATCTGATGAGCCTGGGTTTTGAATCCTGCTTTGTGAGTAGATACTTAAGAGCAGCATGGTCAGTGTACACAATCACCTTTGATCCTACTAAGTAGGATCTGAACTTGTCAATGGCGTAAACCACTGCAAGTAATTCCTTTTCTGTGGTTGTGTAATTTTTCTAGGCATCATTTAAAACGCGACTGGCATAATAAATGACATGCAGAAGCTTGTCATGCCTCTGTCCCAATACTGCACCAATGGCATGATCACTGGCATCACACATTAGCTCAAATGGTAATGTCCAGTCTGGTGCAGAAATGACTGGTGCTGTGACCAGCTTAGCTTTCAGCGTTTCAAACGCCTGCAGGCACTATGTGTCAAACACAAATGGCATGTCAGCAGCTAGCAGATTGCTCAGAGGTTTTGTGATTTTTGAAAAATCCTTTATAAACCTCCTATAGAATCCTGCATGCCCCAAAAAGCTTCTGATTGCCTTAACATTGGCAGGTGGTGGTAATTTTTCAATTACCTCTATTTTTGCTTGATCCACCTCTATTCCCTTGTTTGAGATTTTATGCCCAAGAACAATTCATTCAGTCACCATGAAGTGACACTTTTCCCAGTTTAAAACTAGGTTGGTTTCTTGGCATCTTTTCAGAACAAGTTTCAGGTGATCAAGACAGGAGCTGAATGAGTCTCCATATACTGAGAAGTCATCCATGAAGACTTCTGGAAATTTTTCCACCATATCAGAGAAAATAGAGAGCATGCATCTCTGGAAGGTTGCAGGCGCATTGCATAGCCCAAAGGGCATCCTTCTATAAGCAAACACTCCGGATGGACATGTGAATGCTGTTTTCTCTTGATCTTGGGGATCTACTGCAATCTGGTTATAGCCTGAGTAGCCATCCAAAAAGCAGTAATAATCATGACCTGCTAGTCTCTCTAGCATCTGGTCTATGAATGGTAAAGGAAAATGATCCTTTCTGGTGGCTGTATTGAGCCTTCTGTAGTCAATACACATGCACCACCCTGTAACTGTTCTTGTAGGAACCAGTTCATTTTTTTCATTATGAATCACTGTCATGCCTCCCTTTTTTGGGACGACTTGAACAGGGCTCACCCAGGGGCTATCAGAAATGGGATAAATAATCCCAGCCCCTAGTAATTTGGTGACCTCTTTCTGCACCACTTCCTTCATGGCTGGATTTAGCCGCCTCTGTGGTTGAACCACTGGTTTGGCATTATCCTCCAATAGGATTTTGTGCATGCATCTAGCTGGGCTTATGCCCTTAAGGTCACCTATGGACCACCCAAGAGCTGTCTTGTGTGTCCTTAGCACTTGAATAAGTGCTTCCTCTTCCTATGAATTTAAAGCAGAGCTTATGATCACTGGAAAAGTGTCACCTTCTCCTAGAAATGCATATTTCAAGGATGGTGGCAGTGGCTTGAGCTCTGGTTTAGGAGGTTTTTCCTCTTTCAGAAGAAAGTTCAGAGGCTCTTTCATGTCCTCTGAATCCTCCAAATCAGGCTGAACATCTTTAAAGATGTCTTCCAACTCTGATTCGAGACTCTCAGCCATGTTGATCTCTTCTACCAAAGAGTCAATAAGGTCAACTTTCATGCAGTCTGTTGATGTGTCTGGATGCTGCATGGCTTTGACAGCGTTCAACTTGAACTCGTCATCGTTGACTCTGAGGGTTATTTCCCCCTGTTGGACGTCAATGAGGGATCGTCCAGTTGCTAGGAAGGGTCTTCCTAGAATGAGAGTGGCACTCTTGTGCTCCTCCATTTCCAGCACGACAAAGTCAGTGGGAAAGGCGAATGGCCCAACTCTGACAATCATGTCCTCAATCACGCCTGATGGGTATTTAGTGGAACCATCAGCAAGTTGGAGACATATCCGGGTTGGTTTAACTTCTTCAGTTAAGCCAAGCTTCCTGATAGTGGATGCAGGTATTGGGTTGATGCTTGCCCCAAGATCGCATAAGGCTGTCTTGGTGCAATCACCTTCCAATATGCATGGTATCAGAAAACTCCCAGGGTCTTTAAGCTTTTCAGGAAAGCTTTTCTGAATGACTGCACTGCATTCTTCAGTGAGGAGAACTCTTTCTGTTTCTCTCCACTCCTTTTTATGACTCAAGATCTCTTTCATGAACTTGGCATAAGAAGGTATTTGCTCAAGTGCCTCTGCAAAAGGAATCTTTATTTCAAGAGTCCTTAGATAATCTGCAAAGCGAGCAAATTGCTTATCCTGCTCCTCTTTCCGGAGTTTTTGAGGATAAGGTATCTTGGCTTTATATTCCTCAACCTTAGTGGTTAAAGAAGCCTTTTTAGAGGGGTTGTTATCAGCACTTGTGTGTGTCTGATCCCTCACTGGCAATTGAGTACCAGAGTCAGAAGCTGGAGTGACGTTAGACGCCAACTCACTGTCTGTTCCTGGCGCCTGAACGCCAGAAATGTGCCCATTTTGGGCGTTCAACGCTGGATTATGCCCCCTTTGGGCGTTCAACGCCAGATTCTTGCCCATTTCTGGCGTTGAACGCCAATCCTGCCTTGTTTCTGGCGCTGAACGCCAGTTTTGGGCATGGTCCGGGCGTTCAGTGCCAGCCTTCCACCCATTTTCTGGCGTTTTAGTGCCAGAATTATTTTTCCCTGGGCTCTTACTGTCCTCAGGGGAATCTTTGGTGGGTCGCTCATTTCTTGAATTTTTTATGCCTTGAGGTGGGGTATTTAATGTTTTCCCACTTCTTAATTGAACTGTTTGGCATTCTTCTGCTATTTGCTTTGATAGCTGCTGCTTTGTTTGCTTAAACTGTTCGTCCATATGTATATTAGCTATCCTTGTCTCCTGTAACCTGTCTTTGAATTCAGCTAGCTGTTTTGTTAGAAAATCTAATTGCTGATTGAATTCAGCAGCTTGTTTTACAGTACTGAATTCAGCAGTTACTGTTTTAACCTCTTCATTCATGGAAGGGTTGCTGCTTAGATACAGATGCTGATTCCTGGCAACTGTATCAATGAGCTCTTGAGCTTCTTCAATTGTCTTTCTCATATGGATAGATCCACCAGCTGAGTAATCTAAAGACATCTGAGCTCCTTCTGCAAGCCCATAGTAGAAGATGTCTAACTGAACCCACTCTGAAAACATTTCAGAGGGGCATTTTCGTAGCATCTCTCTGTATCTCTCCCAGGCATCATAAAGAGATTCATTATCTCCTTGTTTAAAGCCTTGGATGTCCAGCCTTAGCTGTGTCATCCTTTTTGGAGGGAAATATTGATTCAGGAATTTTTCTGTCAGCTGTTTCCATGTTCTTATGCTGGCCTTAGGTTGGTTATTTAACCACCTCTTGGCTTGATCTTTTACAGCAAATGGAAACAGTAATAGTCTGTAGACATCCTGATCTATTTCCTTATCATGTACTGTGTCAGCAATTTGTAAAAATTGTGCCAGAGACTC